>NC_063065.1:23246560-23876680 GCF_018812025.1 Megalobrama amblycephala | reverse complement strand
CTATATGAAATGCCATAGAGGTAACATAACTGTTCAGACACTTTGCATCACAGAAATACATTATATTTTAAAGAATCATAATAGAATACAATTATTTTACAATTGAGCTGAGACATGATTACAGAGGGTTTTTTCACACTGAAAGGCCCACTGAAAGGGCATTAATATGCAAGTCATTTCAGGTCATTATTATGTGATTCTTTTGTCTTCTCAGGTGTAAATGGCACCATTATTCATGATGATTCACGCCTCCAACATGCTGTGTATTCATTGACAAAAACTAAATCAATATATTGTGTTTATGACTGAACCTGTAGGCAGCATAATTTTTACATAATTCTGAAGCAAAACTCTAGTCTACAACCTCCAATTCCCAGACGTCTTATGAACACAGATTTAATATACTTTTTTTGGCCTTATTTCAGTGACCTTAAGTTTTTTGTTTTTTTTAATAACCAGCCCATACACACGTTATTCACTTCAGAGAAACAAACATGTGCAGATCCTCATGTGTTACGGTAGCCTAGATTTGGGACTGAATACACAGATATGACACTTGTGTCATTAATGGGTGTTTACTAACAACAGCAGGTAGTGAACAGAGAAGCAGGTAAGTGAAAACTTCTCCAGGCCCCAAATCAGCCTCAGACTCCGCAGGGTTAAGCGGAGACTGGTGATAATACTGTCCTTTATCTTGCAGGTGCAAGGATCTTGAGAGGATGAGTGATCAGCAATGGTGAGGACACACGTAGGAGGTAAGTTGATACACACGGAGACACAGGAGCATGGAGACTGAGGAAACACGTTGGAGTGGAACAGGATAGAAAGCTTTGGAGTATCGGAGATCAAACATGAATAGTCCTTCATATAAATGAGACCAAGACAACTGACTGAGGTGAGCGGTGTGCTTAAGTACTGCTGTGGTGATGAGTGGATGGCTTACAGGTGCGGGTGATTACTGAGTGTGAGCAGGTGAATGACAGGAGGAATAATGGGAAATGGAGTCCAGGGAAGGTGAGACTGTGACAGTACCTCCCCCTCCCGGTAGGAGTGTCCACGCGCCGTGGGTGGAACAACCGGGGAGGGGGGTGGGCACCCTGGAGACCTACAGACAGGTGAGGGTGGAGGTGAAGACAGGTATGGAGGTCTCCAAGGTGGGTCCAGGAGCTCTGGGCGCAATGGCGGCTTGGGAGCTACAGGACGCCATGGCAGTGAGGCCTCCGTAGCCTTGGCCACTACGACCAAAAACGTCTTTGGGAGAATCCGCACATCCCTGAGCTGGAGTGGATTCTGGGGCTGGCTCGTGGAATGGAGCGGGCTCGTGGAGTGGAGCAGGCTCATGGACAGGAGCTCTGGTGTCGAGTCTGGAGCTGACTCGTGGGCTGGAGCGGGCTCTGGTGCCGAGTCTGGAGTTGCCTCGTGGGCTGGAGCGGGCTCTGGTGCTGAGTCTGGAGTCTGGGCGGCCATCTTGCGACGAGGCTCTGAAGTGGCATTAACAGTAGTAGCTGTCGCTGGGCTGGAAGGGAGGCAGACTTTAGTGCTGACCTGACAGATGTTATCATAGGGTCGCCTACCGTGGCCCTCAGGTCAGCGCTGTTGGAAGCCCTTTTGTGATCTTGGGGAAATACAGGCAGGCAGGAATGGACAGATTCGCTGGAGGGGTATGTGGAGGGAACCGGCGGAAGGTGAGCTGACCAGGCCACGCGTGTTTCTGATGGGACTGGACGAGGAGGATACTTTTCTTTAACTTCTTCCACTTCAAAATTAGAACCATTTAAATAGAGAATAAGGTTAATAGACTCAACTAGAGAGAAATAACAGGCAGGTTCACAATAGCGAATCATATCCTTATCCAGGCCCATCAGAAAACACGCATTAAGAGGAGTATCTGGCCAGCCCACCAAACAAGAGAGCTCAGAAAACCTCCTCCACATTCCTCTCCAGCGGACGACCATTCTGCCGGAGACTCCACAAGCGGTCCACCGCCAAGATGGTGATATTGGGATCGGCTGGATGGGTATGGAGGAGGAAGAGGCCCATAGTTCTGCTGTTAGTCTTTCGGTGTTGGTCCGGTCTTCTGTTACGGACAGATGGGACGAAGACACAGATATGATGCAGATGGGTGTTTATTAACAACAGCAGGTAGTGAACAGAGATGCAGGAAAGTGAAATATGATGTAGTTAAGTGGAGACTGGTGATAAGGTGCGAGGATCTTGAGAGGATGGGTGATCAGCGATGGTGAGGACACATGTAGGAGGTAAGTTGATACACACGGAGACACAGGAGCATGGAGACTGAGGAAACACGTTGGAGTGGAACAGGTTAGAAAGCTTTGGAGTATCGGAGATCAAACATGAATAGTCCTTCGTATAAACGAGACCGGACAACTGACTGAGGTGAGCGGTGTGCTTAAGTACTGCTGTGGTGATGAGTGGATGGCTTACAGGTGCGGGTGATTACTGAGTGTGAGCAGGTGAATGACAGGAGGGGTAATGGGAAATGGAGTCCAGGGAAAATGAGACTGTGACACTATGGCTGAGAAAGAGCCTAATCAGATGAAAACCACTTCAGTGAACTCAATTATTGTAATGTGGCATTTTTTTGTCAGTAACGGTAACGGCGTTGTAACAGGTGGAAAAGTAATTTATTTGATTACTCGTTACTGAAAAAAGTAACACTGTTTATTTATAACGGCGTTGTTCCCATCACTGTCTGTAACAGAAAGTAATTTAAATTTATTGTTGAAGATGAAGAATATGTTATATAAGTGGTGCTGTATGATGAACTTCTCTGAGAGGGTTTTAATGTGCTGAGATACTGAACACTAAAACATGGTGCTAAAATCCTCTCTGAGAAGTTGCTTTTCTAAATTCATCCTCTTTAAAGTAGCCCTGTTAAAAAAATGATGACTAATGGACCATTTTGCCCATCCCTAAGAGTAGGTAAATCGTCAAACCTACAGCGAGAAAAACAAAAAAAACAAGAACCTAAGACTTTAGCTTTCACACATCTCCCTAAGGGGGTCTCTCTATAGTCCCCTCAAAGCCATGAAAATAGGCCATTTGAAACAACATCAGAAAAAAACAACAACAAATTAATCTAAAAAGATTACTCGTACTTTCTTTTATGTCTTATAAAACACAGTCGCATAGCCAAGGGACGAATACAAAATGCACTTGTACGTCTACAAATGTGGCTGTTGATGCTTTAAGATTCTCTACTGCGATTCTCTCCCACCCCCGATTTCCATAAAACAAAAAAGCATCATAAATTATTACTAAATAAGCACTTTGGCTTTAAAGTAAATGCCACACTGTCTCTCACAGTGGCCGTTGAGGGGAATAGAGAGAGATGTATTGTTCTCTCTATTTTTTGTTCAAGCTGACCGAAACATATTTCTATCGGTCAGAACCTTCAGGCCACCTGAATAGAAATCCCACCTACTATACCTGTGTAATATTCACTGTACTGTTCTGTAGAAAGAAAATGAGCCAGAAAAAAAAGGGTATTCATTACATTTTGCTAGGTAAGAAAATCTATATTGAAAATCAATGGAAATGTAGATAGACTCCAGTTGAAATGCTCCATTCATTTAGGATTCAGCAAATCTCACATTTCTTGAGTCTGACTTCTGCTGTGATGTTTATTTTTTGGCATGCACAGGTATGACATCAGAAGTGCACATCTTAGAGGGGATCAGAGATCAGAGGACGGGTGCATGCTGTGCAGGAGGTGGAGTTGTATCTTGCAACATTGAGTGTGGTAACGCTGAACCCAGACGGTGATGAAATCTATTTTAGACAAAGATGAAGTTATTAACCGTCTGCCATCTGTATTGTGCCACTGTCAGAAGTCAATGAGACCCAAATTGAATCCTTAAAGCCATCTGCTAAACTCTAAATCCTCTAATAAGCCATGTCAGGTGTCACTCACCCATTATATTCTAACAATATGGTCCCAGTACAAATGCAGTATGAGTAAACATATTTTAAGTGTAAAGCACAAACTTAACCGCTTCAATTTGCATGAAGCAATACTTTGTTTTTAAGGTGGCTAAGGCACTTTTTTTACTTTTTTTCTTTTTTTTCAAAAATGTGTACGCCTACAAAAAGGACTGTGGGGTACCTTGCACAATGAGTTAGTAGCTGTTATTACCAAGTCATTACTTTGAAGCGCCATATAACCAAATGTTCATAAACATGAATATTCAGTACTGTCCCAAAGAATCGCAAAGAAACATGGTATTATTAATGTATTTTTTGTTAGCGCAATGACAGTACAGCAATGGCAGTACAGGCTAAAGTGATACTGCTAATGCAGTCACCAGGGGTCAGATTTACTAAACGTTAAAAAATCTCAGAGGTTGCGTTAGACTTTAACAGGGTCGTAAAAATTCCGTCATAAGATTTCAAATTCTGTCCATTTCATTAAGAAATTCAAGTAATAAATTCCGTCTTTAATGTGGAGTGATAGATCGTTGTAGCTTCTGAGTACTCGCCTGTGCGTTAAGCCGAGTTCAGACTGCACGATTTTAGCCCCGATTTTGGCTCGCCGACAGGTTTTGAGAAATCGGCGACAAATGCCCGAAATCACAGGCAAATCGGTGCTCGTTCACGCGAGTGACAATCATGCAGTGTGAATGAGCAAAGACGTGATCTGAGAGAATTGCAGACGAGTTGCCGAAGCCCGTGAGATATTTGGCATGCTAAATATCTGGACCTGTCGGCGATTCAAAATCCTGCTGTGTGAAAAGTGTTCTGACTGAAAACTACATCGGCGATGACTGACAGCCAATGAGAGAGCAAGATACAGAGCAGCGGGGAGTTCGGGGAGGAGTTATAGACCACAATATCAGCAAGCATGGCTTCGTTTCAGATAAACATTACAATTCTATCAAACAGAAACAAAGCACAAACATTGTTTCTTCCTATTGTAAAGTCATGCAGTGTGAAACCTTCTGTCGCCGATCCATCGTGCAGTTTGAACACAGCAGCGACTGAATGCTGGCCAAGATAGTCATGCAGTGTGAAAAGAACAGTGACCCGACTACTTTGAAAATCGTGCAGTCTGAACTCGGCTTTAGCAAACCCATAGCAAAAGATTTGTGCCAGTTTAATTGTAGTGCTCCGCTGCTACATTGGAGTGCACTCGTCACCAACTGGACAGGGGTGGGAATTACAGTTACAATTTACAATAGATCCCCCTCAGAGTAATCTGTCAACGTGATGGAGGGCCTTCAGATTTTTCCGTCATTGAATTTTCGGTTAATGCAACCTCTGATATATATAGGCCTATATATATGCTTTTCTCAGGAAACTAAATAATAAATAAAGTAAAAATAACATGGCTTGGCAAATGATATGTTCGAATAACATAAATCTTCCTCTGGCATTCCAAAGAAATTAATATGAGCGGAAAATATTTTCTTCCCTTCTACCACGCACTCTCTGTTCTCTGCGGTGTCTCCTACTAGCAGCATCAATTGCAGCCATGTTGCAAATAGGGTTTAGACATGCTTTTTTTGGGGTGTTAAATATTGGTGCAAATACCAGTAAATTGACTAGCACAAACATTAGTAAATCGTGTAGCGTGATTCATTTCAATACTCTCCACCCATAAATTTTGCATCTGAAAGGGAAACTTCTACAAATGCATATGCAATAAGGTCACCCACAATAACAACTCAGTCCACGCCTTTTCAGCGCTAATTTTTAGTCTTTAGTAAATTCCCGACAGCAGTTTTTTAACACCAAAAGAGGGTTTGCACTGGGTGCAAGCTGTTAGTAAATCTGGCCCCAAGAGTTTACAACTATTGCTTGCAATTTCGAACGTTTCTGAAGAGTATTCAAAAAAAAAAAAAAAAAAAAAAAAAAAAAAAAAAGCAAACTTTTAAAAAGCTCTCTTTCCTCATTCCTCATCTTAGGGACAAAAAAAACTAAAACTATGAACAACCAGAATCTTTACAATAATACAAAACTTCTACATAGTCATACATTTCACCACACCACAGTGAAATGTATCAAGCATCTACAATGAAGAAACACTGGCATTCTTATATAAAATGTCACCACAGTCTTGAAAAGTGAAAGAAGTATACATTTATTTTTAGCAACAAAAGAAAAAACAATTTATTCTTAAAATAGAATCTTCAATTTCTTAACTAAATTATTAATTTAAAACAAATTGTCATTAAGCACAATATCTAATTAAAGGAAATCAAAATCAGTTTCAATATTGAATAAGTATTTTTGTTTTGTTTTGTTTTTTCCCAGTATTTTTTTCAGTTTTTTTCCTGGATAAAAAAAAAAAAAAAAAAAAAAAAATTAAATGTGTTTTTAAGTTAATGTAAATGTGTGTCACATGTCTAATTATGTTGTTGATATTATTATTACTAATAACATGCAACAATATTTACAAGCCAAATAGAAAATCATTCACTGCTTTTAATTGGTTTCTTTGTTTTTTATTACTGACTGTTTACTTGAATAATTGCTTGGTTAAGCAATTTTTACTTGAGTGCCAAATATTTGAAAGCTGCATGCCACTGTTTTAATGTAGTTTGTAGTTATTTATATTAATATTTAATGTTAATAATTAAAAAAATATATTAATGTTTTCAGTACATTATTAGTTGCTAGTATTTTGTAACTCTTGTGCTATAAAAATTCAAGTAGAGTGACAAATTGTTTTAACACTGAAAAAAGAAAGAAGATAAAACAAAAAACATCACCCCATAAGTGTTGTTTCTCTTTTTCAGCTTTCATAATTTAATTTCTGATATCAGGCTAGTATTACCTCACCACCTGTACCAAAGAGTCTAACAATGTATGACACTACTCATCTAGAGCTGCTGAATCAAATCTGCTGAACGGTGACATGTGTAATGTAACTGTCTGTCTAACATTTACTGAGTCCCAGTCATGAAAAACAGTGAACCCCGCAGAAAAGGACTTTCTGCTTCGACGCTCAGCATCTGCAGGCCTGAGCCGGGTTAAAAGCAAAGACGTGTGAGGTTTTTATATGAGAAGTTGATTTACCTAAACTTTATATGCTGCAGATGAATAAAGCATAGCGGCTCCCTGCCCCACTGACTGCATAATTCACAGCATAATTCAAGTCAACTGACTAAATTCTTATGCTGCTTCATCACTACAAAGGGTCATGGTGCAAGAGAGACCCCTTCGGTAATAAAATACAAACTGTTTGTCTAGGTCATGCAACGTCAACTGGCGGCCCGCGGGCCAAATCCGGCCCGCCAGAGATTTCCATCCGGCCCCCAGAATAATACTGAAATCAGGAATAGCCTTGTAAGAGGAAAAAGTTTAGGGCTGGTCCGAATACCATTTTTTGATGAACATCGACTATTCGAAGCTTCGGAGAGAGGGGCTGAACATATTTTTCTCTCTAATAAAGGCAGGAATCTGTGTCTGTATGTCCGTTTGCATTTATATTATTTCGAGAACCGTTCATCCAATCGACTTCACAAGGGAGTGCAGTGTCGCATTTGGTGCAATATAGATGGACACGCGAGACGCGACACATTCAGAATTAATAAACTTTTAGTAAACTACAGTCAGAGCAGCGCGAGCGGGAAGCGGCGCACCTCACGCGGGCAGGGCTTATGCTCCGAGAACGGTCACTGCACTAGTGATATAAAACGTACACACACAGGTCTGTTAAATTAAGCAATACTTTTAAGGTAGTCTAATATTTTTCTGACTAACAAATTGGCACAGTAAGGGTAGATTTAAATAAAGAAAAACGAAATTTAAATAAAGAAAAAACGAAATTTAAATAAAGAAAAAACGAAATTTAAATAAAGAAAAATGAAATTAAGTTAAATTAAAAACAAGATTAATTTAGATTGATAATAACGGGTAAAAATGCTAATACATTTTGTTTCTATTATTCTATTTTCCACAATGTCAAAGCAACAAAACACAAGCTCAGAGCCAGAGAACACTCCCGTTGCTGGAACC
Source organism: Megalobrama amblycephala (assembly GCF_018812025.1). Taxonomy (NCBI): domain Eukaryota; kingdom Metazoa; phylum Chordata; class Actinopteri; order Cypriniformes; family Xenocyprididae; genus Megalobrama; species Megalobrama amblycephala. Next base: position 23,868,700 of record NC_063065.1, on the reverse strand, counting down.
ATAGGGCTGGAACACGCGTCGGTTCTATTTCTAGCATGCACGCGTTTTCTGCGTGGCTCGAGCGCGCCTGAGACGCGCGTCTCAGTGTGCAAACTCCAACCTGTTAAATATGGGAGCCGAAATAAAAACGGACACGCCACGCAGCCAGTGTGTCGCCGGCCTTATTCAAGGGGGAATGAGAACCGTTTTTTTATTTTTAAATCTAACGAAAAAAAAAAGCCTTCTGAAAAGTAGCTTGTGCCATAGCCTGCCTTCAGTCAAGAATGACGATAAACGCGTTGCTCTCATTGAACATCTTTTATTGTTTCACATGCTCATTTTTTCACAAATGTCAAAATTTTCCTTGCCTGGGATTTGCGCACAATTGCGTGACAGTGATGGACAGCTTGACAGCCTCACGAATATGAAGCCTAAAATATCGCTATCGCCCCCTGGTGGCTTGCTGCAGTACAGGTAATATGTAAAAAATAACATAAATTTGGAATTAGAATTAGTATATCAAATAATAACATATTAGGATACAATTCGAATTTTATTTTATATTACGAGTATCTGGCCCTTACAGTGTCTGCAGTGAAAAATTCTGGCCCTTGGACAAATATAGTTGATGACCCCTGGTCTAGGTCAAGCACACTAGTCAGGATGCCTGCCTGTAATAAATGAAGTGTACTGTCACACTTTAGGTGTCTTAACAAAACAAAAACGAAACGAAACGAAACGAAAAACGAAATGAAATGAAATTAAAAAACAATAAAAATATCAATAATAATATTATCAATAATAATCAACTAATTTAATTGGTTAAAAATTTTGCTATGGTACTAAAATTGGTAAAGAGGACAGTGAAATTTTATGGATAATGATAATTAAACAATTTTAAGTAAAACAGCTTTGACAAAATTAAATAACACTGCTAACAATGCACTAAAAAAATGGAAGAAAATTTTAGAAAGAATATTATTTTTAATCCAAGCAATCAATAATACCAGGGAGTGAACTGCTTGAGCTGATAAAATATTTGTTTGTTAAATAAATTAATTTAAATGTATAAATATATATATTTTTTTGTATACGTTGAATATACTGATATACTTTTGATCTTTCATTCAAAAAATTCACAAAATTATAACCTTTCATTGAAGGAAAACAGTTGAAAGTGGGGGGAAACTCACATTATGAAATAAATGTTTTTCTCCAATACATGTTGGCCACAATTATTGGCACCCCTAGTAATTCTTATGAGTAAAATATCTCTGAAGTATATTCCCATTCATATTTACATTTTTTAGCAAACCAGGGTGATCATGAACATGAAATTGTCCAGCCATGACTTCCTGTTCCACAGGAGAATAAACATGAGGAAACACAAAGGCCAAATTCCCTTAATCATTCATCACAATGAGAAAAACCAAAGAATATAGTTCTGATGTGCAGCAAAAGAAAATCCCCATTTCCACTATCAGGGCAATAATTAAGAAGTTCCAATTAACTAAAGATGTTACAAATCTGCCTGGAAGAGGACGTGTGTCTAAATCGTCCTAATGCACGGTGAGGAGGAAAGTTTGAGTGGCCAAAGACTCTCCAAGGATCACAGCTGGAGAATTGCAGAGATTAGTTGAGTCTTGAGTCTCAGAAAGCCTAAAAAAAAAAAAAAGATCAAACAGCACCTACATCCCCACAAGTTGTTCGGGAGGGTTTCAAGAAAAATCCTCTGCTCTCATTCAGAATCAATCTCCAGCATATTCAGTTGTCAGTCAAGACTGGACCTTCAAACTGGACCGGCTTCTATGGTCAGATGAAACTAAACAAAGAGCTTTTTGGCAGCAAACCCACCAGATGGGATTGGTGCACACATGAATAAAAAGTACCCCATGCCCACGGTTAAATATATTGCTGGATCTTTAATGTTGTGGGCCTATTTTGCTGCTGGAGGTCCTGGACATCTTGTTCAGATACATGGTATCATGGATTCTATCAAATACCAACAGATAAAAAATCAAAACCTGACCACTTCTGCTAGAAATCCAACAATGGGTTGTGGTTGGATCTTCCATCAGGATAATGATCCAAAATAAACATCAAATCCAACACAAAAATGTGTCACTGAGCACAAAATGAAGCTTCTGCCATGGCCATCCCAGTTCCCTGACCTGAACCCTAAAGAAAATGAGTGGAGTGAACTGAAGAGGAAGAAGCACCAACATGGAGCTGGAATCTGATGGATCTGGAGAGATTCTGCATGAAGGAATGGTCTCTGATCTCTTGTCAGGTGTTCTCCAAACTCATCAGGCATTATAGGTGAAGACTCAGAGCTGTTATCTTGGCAAAAGGAGGTTGCAAAAAGTTTTGAATAAAAGGGTGCCAATAATTGTGGCCAACGTGTTTTGGAGAAAAACATTTATTTCATAATGTGAGTTTCCCCCCCACTTTCAATTATTTTCCTTAAATGAAAGGTTCGAATTTTGTGAATTTTTTGAATGAAAGATCAAAAGGATAAACAATGCAGATTTATTTTCACAGCTGCTTTTGCTCATAATTACTAAGGGTGGCAATAATATATATATAATTAAGATATCGGTGTACCTGTTAGTCTGTCAGTACACAATGCAGGGGAGAACGTGAGGAAGCACAATGGAAGACCTCATAAAATGCAACATTTGCTAAATTATAATAGCTCATCATGGTTCACATCTTAAAAACCGCCCATTAGTTTTTACTAGTGATGACTCTAGACGTGGCATTAGCATTACTGACATTGCTCCCAGTTATTTTAGTTGAATTATTTGGTGAATATCTGTCAGTTACTCTACTGAAGTGCTGTGTTTAATGCCAATATCTACCTAAAAATGATTTCTAGTCATCTAGTGGATGTGACCCTAAACCAATTTTACAAGGCTTCCATAAGACTGACTAGTGATTCAGACAATCCACTGTCTAGTTGCTTTATAAAATTTGTAATTTTGCACATGCCCTGTGTTGATCACACCAGTAACAGCTTTGGTCTTTGATCATTTTATGGCTTCATATCTTTACCTATTCATTTACGTCAGTTGTGCTTGACAGGTAAAGCATCATTCATGACTTGTAACTATATGTGCTATCGTAAGGGTAGAAATTTCCAATTTTGTGTCCAACGGTGTTTGAACAGTGATCCATTGCCTGGGCAACTCCTGTCTAATTCTGTCTTTATTGGCAAACAAAACCCAGAGCTGTGCCAGCTGTCGTTCATTTGCGTTTATTTGCAACATCTCACTCTGGCTCCAAATCACCCATCCCATGACACAACAGCTGCTCCACAGGGCCTGCCTCTCTCCACCAGCCCTGCCAGCATCCTAATGTCTCTATTATTCTATTCATCTCCTGCATTAGCACTGTGATTTCTCCCCAACCCTCATGAATGTGAGAACTTAGACCTGGTTATGCTCAGAAATTTACAGGAACATTCAAGCTGTGGTTCACCGATGCCTCTGGAGGTTAGATCAGTCAGAAGCCAGGGCCTTTGAAAGAACCCCATGGGTCAAATTGTTGAAATGGCTGGGACATTTTTGTGCACATTATTTCAGTTCAAGACCTGTGTCTTATTCACTAAGTACTCGCAATCCAGTTTAACCAGTTTAATTCCTCTAGAGTAGAGGTTTTCAAATGGGGGACCCCTCTGGGACCATGAAGACGGTTCTATGAAGTCTGTGGGAAAATTTGAGACACAAGGAAGAAAAAAAAAATATATATATATGTATTGAGCTGCAGAAATGAGTCCTAAAAGTTTTTTTTTTTTTTTTTTTTTTGTTAAATGCCTGAAAAAGGTCTGTGGTGAACACAAGCTCAAGATATGTTCATGTTTTATTCTACAACATGAAATACATTAGTAATACACCCTTGTGACTTTTTAAAGCTTTTACTTGTCTTGAAAAAGGCAATTGCTAACAAGTGGCCAAATGGGACTAGAGGTTACGGGGAACATTAAACATCATCACACCAAACATCTACTCATCTATTCACTAAGTTGCTTTCATAGCCTTGTAACAGTTATTTTAGTGAGTTGTTTATACAGTTATTGCAAACTATTCTAACTCAAATTGTCCAACTTGTATATTTTACATAAAGAGTGAAAGAGTTGTCAGAAGCTTAATGATGGTGATGTTGAATTTTAATTTTTTACTTGTAAATAGGCTTCAAAATTGATAAAAGTTGTGTTTTGTGAAGATTACCTTGATGATGTTTAAGAATCATAAACTTTTGTTGGCCACAGAGCTTATTTTCTGCAATAATAACCTATTATCTTTGTGTCGAAAGAAAAGCTGGGTGATGTTCATTTCTGGGTTGGTCATACCGAATCATTAGAAAAACATGCCTCTACCTACATTTTTGCAAATGCACTTGCAAAAGCAGATGTGTCACATGTTTAGGAGTCTGTGGCAAAAAGTTTGAAAACTCTTTCTAAATCGAGTGCCAAAAAGAACTTAGAGAGAGCAAATAAATCTGCTGTCAGAAAGGCAAAATTCAGTTTCCCCTAAGGCTAATGTTGACATTACATTTAGGTCTGAGTTTAACATTGACCCTAGTCTGCAGTATTTCACCCAGGATGAATTTTAATGTCCTCATTAGTGAGACAGATGTAATTTTTTGACTGAATTTGAGCTGCTGGTATGGGAAAAGTTACTGGTAACACGTTATAATAACTGCATGCTATGAAGCATTAGTTAAGCATTAGTAAATAGTTAATTCATCATTTATAAAGCATTAATAGACGTTAAAGTTTAGTTCACCCAAAAATGAAAATTCTGTCATTAATTACTCACCCTCATGTCGTTCCAAACCCGCAAGACCTTCGTTCGTCTTCGGAACACAAATTAAGATATTTTTGATGAAATCCGAGAGGTTTTATTATCTCCCATAGAAAGCAATGAAATTCAAGATATAGAGAAGTACTAAAAACTTCATTAAAATAGTCAATGTGACTACAGTGGTTCAACCTTAATTTTATGAAGTGACTAGAATACTTGCACAAAAACAGAACAAAAATAACGACTGTATTCAACAATTTCCATGCCATTCTTCTACTCAGTTTACATTGAAGACACATTGCAGAGCTTCTAGGTTCTACGTCAGAACACAGATGGTTGTTGTGCTCAAGTGAACAGCGTCGTATATGTATAGTGGGAGTCCATACAGGTTTTACACAAAATATTAACATGACGGCTAGGGATGTCCAGATCCGATCATGTGATCGGAAATCGGGCCCAATCACGTGGTTTCAGACTTGATCGGAATCGGACGTTACCTCCCGATCAGGACTCGGATATATATGTATTAGGGGTGCAACGGTTCTCAGTAAAAAATCGAACCCTACGGTTCTCCACTTATGGTTAGGTACGCACTTGCACCGCGGTCCATCTCGAATGACGACGCATCTATTGGTTAATATGGTTTGTTTAAAATAGCAACGTGGAAAACAGACAGACAGAGTTCAAATAATGTATGTTTCAGTCGATGGATGCGCAAAACGTTACAACAACGATAATCAGAAAGCGTGGACAAAACAGTCACTCTTTGTAAACTGTTAACTGCGAGTGCCGTATGCTCTAATGTCCAGTCATTTACGCCGTCATCACCCGGGTGTTGATACAGGTGAGACCTGAACAGCACACGTTGCTGTCTGTGTTTAAACTAACTCATTTAAGCCTTGCTGATTTAAACCTTCAAGAACAAGACGCGAAAGAGAACTCGCACGCGCTGTGAGAAGATTTGTGTGCGCTCATCCGAAGCGCGCACACGCTTATTTCAGTCAGCGCGCAAATACTGAGTTCTCTTTCAAGTCTTGCGCTTCAGCAGACAAATTCATACAAAAATTATGTCAACATGCCCGTCTTAGCGAGTATCCTAGCAAACATAGTCGGTTATGTCTTAAGTGAACGTATATTAGTCGAGAAAGACAGCGCATGTGTAACAGTATATGTACTGGATCGTGCATGTCTTATAGGGAAAAAAAAACTATTCCTGCTGCCTGTTTTTAATGTTAAATCAAACAACAAATAACAAAGAAATCACTCACTGCTCTTGACTGAATAGTTTTTGTAACTTCAATAATGATTAATCTTTATTTATTTTATACAGTAAAGATAATATGCAGTGATATTTTATATTTGATTACTTTATCCATTTTCTGTACGTGAAAACGATTGTTAGATTCCTGAAAAACCTGAAAAGCACTGTTCCTGGATCTGTTTTTTTCGCTCTTCTTTATTCTTTTTCATGTATTATAGAAGTATCGGATCGGGACTCGGTATCGGTAGATACTCAAAATCAAATGACTCGGACTCGGACTCGAGGGCAAAAAAACGTGATCGGGACACCCCTAATGACGGCACATGCTAGTCGCTGAGTTGAATCAACTCATAGCAACTACATAAATGTATCCACTTACCCACTTTTAGCCATTTAGAAACATCCAGTTGCATTCAAAAAGTTGTAACTTCTTCCCGAGTCTCTCCATCAATGTCCAACTTGAACAATGTAAGGCTGAAGACTGTTACTGACAATCATCATTTTGGCTGTGTGAGATTGTCCAGCTTTGTTGATGTTGAGCAACCGAAGCGCGAGCTGTTAAAGCTCCGCCCTCTTTTGGAAAGCGAGCAGGGATCAGCAGCTCATTTGCATTTAAAGGGACACACAAAAACGGCATGTTATTGCTCACACCCAAATAGGGGCAAAATAAACTATCTTTGCGGTATTTTTATCTTAAACTTCACAGACACATTGTGGGGACACCAGAGACTTGTATTACATCTTGTAAAAAGGGGCATTATAGGTCCCACTTTAAAACATTAGAGAACAGCAGTGCAGAAGATAACTGAGCCTTTAAAACTCCTTTGTAAAAGCTTTACGAGGCATAAATAGCCCTCACTTTATAGTTGATGACAACTACCTGACTTAATCATGAATTACAGTAGGAATACATGTTAATAAAGCATTATTAACACACTGAGTAACTATTTTTGTCTAAATAATAAGATGTATAAATGTATGTTTAAATAGTTTATTAATCATTTACTTAGACTTTCTAAATGATCTTATGAAGCAGTGGCATCTCCTAAATAACTGGTTTGTAAATAATGTTATACTTAATTTAGAAATGATAAATATGGATATGCTTATAAATCAAGAATAAAGCATTTATAGTACTAATGCTTAACTAATGATTAGCATGCAGTTATTATAAAGTGTTAGCGTGGCCTTCGCAATGTTGGGTTGGCAGCTGTATGAATGTTTTGGGCATGTTTGACTCGAGACCAGACCGGTGTCATTTTTTGAGCATGTCATATTCTGACTTGTACAAGCCCTAGGCAAAATCAGACATGAGATACCCTGAAGGCTTGGAAAGCTGCTCAGTAAACGTTACCTGCAGGTCACAAATCATTTTCAGTAAGTTTGATGAGCAGAATGCAGAGCTGCGTAAAACAATATACATTTTATTTCCATGCCATACTCAGTACTTACATTTTAATTTTCAAATAATCAATTACATCTTTTATGGAAATACCTGTGTATTTCAAATTCAGTTGTGATATCCAGTAAAATCTTTCTCACAATTCCACTTTCCATGTGCAAAAACATTAAGCTGACTGATGAAATCTGATGTTCAGATATCAAGCCTAAAGGAAGAAAAACATGACAAAGACTCTTTGAGTGATACAATCTGTGAGGACAGCTGCCTAAACTGCTGTGACCGGCGCAGCGTGCCGCCCATGAGGCTTTACCCAACCTGACAGAAGAATGATCCCTCTCATCCAACACTTAAGTGTCTGAACCCTAAAAACATCAACACATACATCCATAAAATCTGACTCATTGACTGTTTAACATTTTTATTGCTGCTTTGCATTTTCATTCATCTGAATATAAATCTTAAAAGAAGTGCATTCACTCCAGCTTTGAGAAGGACCTTCCGTTAACACTTTAGAATACTGTTCCATCATTAATGAATAACTACACATGAACAAATGAGTAACGCACTATTAACATTTTAGTAACTACTATAACACAATAGTAGTTATTATTGTTTGAATAGTAGTAAATAGTAGTTATTGATAAGCTAATAGTGAACTACCGCATTCAACTGAGCGCTATTACTTACTAATTCATTAATTAGCATTTCTTGTTAGTAGTAGTTACTAGAGTGTTAATATTACGTTACTCATTTGTTCCTGTGTAGTTATTCATTAATGATGGAACAGTATTCTAAAGTGTTACTGGACCTTCCTTTAGTGCAAATCTATGGATTTCTCCAACTAAGACTCATTGGAAAAACATGTCTGTGGTGGCATTTCTGCGATGTGATAATATGTTGCCCCTTGCACGTTTTGCAACACTTTCAAAGTGAAATGTCCAGTGAGTGGCTGTAAAAGCATGTTCAGTTTTATCTGCCTCTGCATCATGATCTTTTAATTACACTGGTTATTGTACATATCATGGCAAATCAGAATTAGAATGTCCAGTGAGTGCCACTAAAAGGTTAATGCTCTATCACGTTTAAAAATAACGTACCACCTACACTAAACCCTACTTTAAATGTAACCGATAGTATTAACATAAGTAAATGTGAGATAAAATGCATTTGCTGATGCAACTTTGCCATTTTAGCTTGCTTACAAGTCTTTGAGCTCTTGTGTTTCACAGGACTCGTATGCTCCACATCGCATGTGCAGTGCTATATTAAGTGAGCTACTGAATATGTTTAGTACATCAGGTTAAGTGATACATCAAGTCACCATTATTTATATAGCATTTTTTTTACAATGCAGATTGCATCAAAGCAGCTTTACAGTGATAACAGGTAATTTTGGCTGCACAGCAGCTCTTAAAACCTGACATTTCAACGTTTCTTTAGACATAAGTCTAATTTTTTTGTCATTAGTATTCACTAAGTTACAGTTCATTTTCTGAGAACTATCAGATTGGACTTTGTTCAGAGTGAGACGACAGATCACGCATCATGTTAGTTTTCTTTATTTTACAAAAAACACAACATTTTGTTTTTACTCTGAGTGTACACAAATAAAAGAAGACATTCTGTAGTTTCAATTGATATATTACTTATGTCTCTATGACAAAAAATGACAGAGTATTTTATGTCTGTTTTGCTGCAATGTGAAAAAAATCCTGCAAAACGCGCCGGCGCGTTACCCGACTCCAGAGAGTTAAAGAAAATGGTGTCATTGACCAGCTTAAATAAATTCAGTATTGATTCATTCCATTTTTAAAAATCAATAGTTATTAATTTAGTTAATTTATCTATATATCAGCAATGGATCAGGCAGATCAAAAACATTGTTCAATATCGAATGTCAAGTGTCCCCAACTAAGCAAGCCAAAGGTGACAGCGGCAAGGAACCCAAAATCCAACAGGTGACATCAGGTGGCAAACAGGTGATTGGGAGAAATCTGGCTCAGTCAGCGGGGCCAGTTCTCCTCTGGCCAACAACAACAACAGTGCATAATTATGATTTAGGCAGCATTGCAGGTCATAAGTCTGACTGGGTTTGCAACAGTCAAAATATTTAATCCAGTTCCATCTAGTTGAAGATCGTATTTATCACGCCGGTATGGGATGGTTTGTTGGGAATCTGTGCCACTGTGTCCTACAAAGTTTAGCTCCAATTAAACCCACCTAAACCAGCTAATCAAGGTCATACTTGGCATAATAGAAACTTCCTGGCAGGTGTGTTGAGGCAAGTTGGAGCTAAACTCTGCAGAAAAAAAAATTTTATTTTACAAATCATGCACTATGGTAAAAGTGTTTTGAGGTCATAACAGTATTGTGCAAGGAACTGCATACAAATAATGCTGTAACTATAGTTTGTGTTAAAAGGAATAGAAGTTGTTGGTGATTTACTGCCTCTAGTGTTCATTTCAGCTGGACTATTTGCCCGTTTTAACATCCATCAAGTAAAATTTTTAAAAACATTACACAGTTTGAGCAAATCTTTCATGTCGGTACACTGTAAAATCAAACAGTGAAATTATAATTAACTGAGTTTGTTTCACTCAAATAATAATGAGAGTTCATTGCACTTAATAGAAAAAAGTTGTGTTAACTCAAAATTTGATTGTAGTAAGCTGAACTTAATATGATTGAGTTGCAGCAGATTTCTAATTCTCAGCATTCTTTGTGTCAGACTGCATAAGGAAAATAAATGTTGAAATTAACTGTTATTTTGTGTTTCTCACAAGATTAACATAGGGAGACATAAGTTAGTGTTTAATGTTGTGTTATGTTGGGATTTACAGGGGGGTGTCTTATGCTCGTTTTGTAGGATTACCACTTGTTAAATGAAAAACACCACACTGGACTTGCTCTGCTTCCATGGCTCTTAGCTCCACCCCACTTGTCACAAAATTTTCTAAACAAAATCAAAAAAGTTCTACTAACTTAAAAAAAATGGGTTTTGAATTAATATATTTCCTCAAATGTTTTGAAGTATTCTAAACTTACTTGAGTTTTACAGTGTAGTTAAAATGAGTTACGCACTGACTTGGGATAACCGTAAGTTCAAATAGTATTTGTGACGCTTGCAAACACCCTTAACAGGTTTACACTTGCTGCATTCTGCTTTTATCTTCATCCTTTGTTATAATTCTGCTGCTGTAATTGCCTTGCTTGGAAATTAAGTCCCAATGGAGTTTAGCAGAAAACTAGACTGGTGCAGTCCTATTTACTAGAGATCAGGAGAGAAACCTGACAATATCCAAAACTAAAAAGAATCTTCATCAACAGCATCAGGTTAAAGTGACAGTGTGAAATCACAGCTTCTCCAAATGTATTTGACATGTTGTAAATCTGCAGCCTTAACCACACGGGACAAGAGAATAAAGACGTGAAGATGACAGCGGCGCATAAACACATCCAAACACACCTCATCTGCATTCAGCGCCTAAGGTGTGTGTGTTTAACCGTGTATGGTTTCTCGCAGAGGAAAGTTTGATGAGATTTTAATCAAAAATCTCTTCATGCCGAGATTTAGAAGTATTTGAGATTAAGGCGCCAAAGCCATCGTATGCTGTATTGACAAAATGGGATTTTTGCACAACAAAAGCTGCAGCTCAAGTCGCATAAGGACATAATTAATCGTTTTAAATGCATTGCATTTTTTTTTTTTTACATCCACGCTAATTCCACCACATAAGCCACTCGCGGCCAATAGCCTAAATCAATAGACTTCCATTAGCCTCGGTTGGACATTTTCAGTCACGTATTAAAGGGGTGTTGACGTTACGAAAGGCCGTGTTTTAGAGGATGGAGTCCTTGTCCTCGCTGAGGCCAGTGAAAGGTGAGGGGACGCAAACAGAAATCAGGTAAATATTAAAGGCGTTCTGCTCAATGCGGAGAGATTCAATAGGTTTCCGAGTTATTTTCACAAACGTGCTTGCTTTAAATGCCAGCTTTCTAAGGCAGTAGGGTTAGAATGAGTAATTAAGGTCAGGTTATTCAATTATAGGCATGGCATTGAGAAACGCACTTAGAATCCCTCATACAACTGAAAGATCTACTGCAATCCAATATGCTGCAATCCATCCTACTGAGAGACAGACATATACATTTATTTGTTTGTTTGTTTGGGGTTGACATTTGATATTCAACAGCGTTTTGTTCAGCCTGCATTGACACCATTGCATGCAAACTGAACTGAGCTGGATGATGACATCACAGTTTACTCCAGTGCTGATATAGATAAATTAACTAAATTAATAACTATTGATTCTTACATCGGAATGAATCAATACTGAATTTACTTAAGATGGATACTGACACCATTTTCTTTAAGAGCTGCTGTGAAGCTGCTTTGACACAATCTGCATTGTAAAAAGCGCTATATAAATAAAGGTGACTTGACTTGACTTAGTAGTAGGACTAGGTGATGTTGCAGGCCGAACTCGAACCTGAGTACTACAGTTTGGCATGAGTATGTGTGCTAACCACTGTGCCACAATTACAACAATTTCATTTATTTATAACAATACATTTAATGAAGACAAAAAAATGTAACAGATGGGATCATCTAATTTCCATGTCTAGCCTATTGCAATCTTTTTAAAATAAATAATTAATAACATATAGTAATTAGTGTGGCAGCTTTTCTGGCAAGGGACCATCAACACAAAATAAAGAAAGAAACATAATTGCTAAAAGACAAAAAAAAAAAAGTTTTACATTATTTAGACAGGTTAATTAAAAGTCAAATCCAACCCAACACTTTATAAACCACAGGCAATTAGCTCCCACATCTCTAAAGTGTGAAATCTTTTGAGAGAATACAGCAAATTAAATGTTGCACTCATATATTTCTAAAATGCTCTGCCGCAGCACCATGGACAGCTCCGGATCACATAATAGGCTGTGTGATTCAGCACCACAGACAGCACCTTGAAAACTCAGACTTCATAGAAGCATGTTGTGACACACCACATTAATTATGATTGTAAAATATGCCAACTAGGACAGGGAGATTGCTTGACAAGTAAAAGCAGCACTCGCTGTTATGATAACTACACCGTAAAATCTGAATGCCGCTCAATTCGACGGTTTGCTCTGCTGGTTTTAGCTGGTTTGGCAGATCTAACAGCATAGCCAGGGATGCATTTCCCAAAAGCATCGTATGGTCGCAAGTTTCATTAATACCATCAGTGTTGGGGGTAACGTGTTACAAGTTATGTAATCAGATTACTTTTTCAAGTAACTAGTAAAGTAATGCATTACTTTCAAATTTACAACAAAATATCTGTTTTTTATTTGGAAATTAAAATTAAAATTTATTTTTTCAAATAAGTAACACAAGTTACTTTGTTTTCCTATTTATTAGCTGACACATCTCCTGTCCTCTTGTTGAGAGAAATCAGGAGTAAGTGCAGAGGTGTTGTGTGTGCTGTGTAATCATGATAGTTATTGTAGTTCTAGACTAAATGTGAGCATGCATTTACTCATCTCACTTGCACAAAAACAGATCACTATTCCTCAAAATGAATTAAAAAATGCAAATTCAAACATAATATTACGCAAAGCAGCAATAATTAAATGTTAAATTACAAATATACATTATGTATTTAATCTCACTTTATTAAGCGATGTCTTTGCTGCTGACCTTCAATGATTTAATTCAACCACGCTAATAAGCAAAAATGACTTTTGATAAACATAACATTTGTGTTTAGTTTTTTTTTTTGTTTTTATTGCTAAAAGGATTAGTTCACTTCAAATTGAAAATTACCCAAAGTTTTATTCACCCTCAAGCCATCCTCTGTGTATTTAACTTTATTCTTTCTGATGAACACAATTGGAGTTAAATTAATAAATATCCTGACACATCTTAGTTTATAATGCCAGTGAACAGGACCAATGAGTATGAAGCTGAAGAAAGCGCATCCATCCATCATAACCATATCCCACACGGTGTCATGATCACTAGTGAGAGTGCCCTAATCAGCCACTAGAGGGCACTCCAACCCGGACTCTTGTTTTCCACAGACTACATTTCCCATAATCCACTTCCCGGACTCATCATCCCATCATTGCTTTCAGCTGTTTTGTGTTTGATCATTTGTGTCTGTCTATTTGTACCCTGTTTGTTTCTGCTTTTGTCGTTGAGGTTTCATTTCATGTCACCTGCTTTTGTTTCTGTTTAATTTGCTTTATGTGGACTGCTCTATGGACTCTGACCCTTGCCTGCCTGGATTATGTATTTGGATTACCCAATTAAAGCTGCGTTTGGATCTTACATTTTTGTCTCTGTGCCATTCCGTGACACACGGCTCCAGTGGGTTAATAAAGACCTTCTGAAGCAAATCGATGCCGTTGTGTAAGAAAAATATTCATGTTTAACAAGATATAAAGTAAAATATCTAGCTGCCGCCAGACCGCCTTCCATATTCAACGTACGAAAAGTACGTCAGTTACGCTTTTTCCGTAAGTTGAATATGGAAGACGGTCTGGCGACAACTAGATATTTTACTTTATTTGCACTTTCTTGAGCTTCATACTCTTTGGTCCCGTTCACTGCCATTATAAAGCTTGGATGCATTAGGATATTTATTAATATAACTCCGATTGTGTTCATCAGAAAGAAGAAAGTCATATACACCTAGGACGGCTTGAGGGTGAGTAAAGCTTAGGGTAATTTTTATTTTAAAGTGAATAGAGTACCCAGGGATGACGTGTTTTTGTAGGCCAACCCGGAGGTTAGCGGCGCACGGGTTCCCTCGATTGAAAGCCTATGCATTTTTCCCATAGACTTTTGGAAAATCGCAGAAAATAAGCTCTGTGTTTAACAAAGGGTTATGACACTTACACGTTATGTCTATCAAGATAATCTTTACAAGTTAACACAAATAGATTTTGAAGCCTAAATAAAGTCGTCAGATATAAAAGGCTAACAGTAGGCTATAAACGGACTACAGCACACCATGGACGCCGATCAACGTCACCACCACCAAGCTTCCTCAAACTTTATTTAGAAAACAACTTTATTTACAAACATGCTCGCTGATTATAATCTGCGCTGTATATGAATACTTATCCACTTTTTCATGAGAAATGCTGTCCAAATGTCCCATTTTTAATGATGACGTCTAAAGTACCCGCCAAAGGAAGTAGTCCCTTTTAGCAATTTGTTAGCAACCACCGATTTTAAGACACCGTAAAAGTTTAAAAAATCACAAGCGGGTTATAACTGGTGTGTTTTATGTCATAGATCAAAACGTGAAAGTATTTAGAGGCTTTGTTAACCACAGACCTTATTTCAGGCGATTTAGCAAAAACCCATTCAAAAAAACCCATAGACTTTACGGCGTTGGAACCGGAAGTCCTAAAATGCTAACTCTCTTCCGGGTTTTGCCTACAAAAATGCGTCATCCCTGAGGCACTCTATTAATCCTTTAAGTAAGAATGTTTAACTTTCTTTTCCTGTGCCCTATTCTTCTGTGATCAAGAATAGTTGAAAGGTTTGTTTGAGCAGCGCCCTCTGCTGTACAGGCATGAATTTGCATTTCAATTTGCTTTAGCCTGAAGCTTATTAATTTCACCTTTGATGCAAAAGGGCCTTTACATTTTGCCAAAAATAGAACTTTTTTCCAAACAAACAAGCACGCCCAGCCCGGGTGAGAAAAAGTATCGCAAAAGTAACGTAACACATTACTTTCCATAAAAAGTAACTAAGTAACACAATTAGTTACTTTTTTAGAGAATCCAATACTGAATACCAGCATAGTTCAATGATTCTGTGTTTCCCGAAACCAGAATTCCAACAAACAGCATCACAAACTGTGTGGTCACAACTATAGCTCTCAACCTGTGGTTAAAAGCATAGTTTCTTATTAGTATGACGTGTTAGTATGGCACTTACATAGATCACGGTCTTGTTCAAAATAAGCAAGCAACATGCAGTACATTCTTTCATTTCAAATATACACTAATGCCATTGTACGTCTTTTAGTTTGTCAAGAGAGTTTAAACGCTGTTTTTGAAGAGGGTGCATATGCTCTGATGTAAGAGGGAACGTGCAATTGAATGAAACATCTGGAAATAAAGCAAAACAACTGAGAACAAAAATCGCAAAGTACTCTTCAGATACCTTGTTAGTTATTTATAGCAATAATCTGACATTTCATCTAGAACGGATTAACTAGTTTTATTATTACTCCACCACCTGTGTAACGTCATTAACTATATTATTGAACCAACATGGTTTGAACAACAGATGTGCGACAAAGTTACTACGTTTTCGGGAAACAATCATGACTAGCTAGTTAGTTTCTCCAACAATGCATCGTACTATGGTGGTTAAGCAGCGAGTTACGTCGTTGTATGGGAAACATACCCCAGATCTGCCTCACCAATGGAAACCAGAAAACCAGCAGCATTTTTCAGCAAGGATGTTCAGCCACAAACCTGTGAGAAAAATCTGGGACAACAAAAGGTCTCAACTGCGAAACTGGTGTTCCAAGTGGCACATATGTTGCACCTTTGGCTATTTTTAGAAGAGAATTGTTCTCCTGAAAACAACCCCACAGGAAATTGTCTTCTAATAATAGCGACAAGAAACATAATCACTACAGGCTCTTTATTAGTATAGTTCTGTTTTCCAACTGGTTTTGTCTTATGTTCCCCCACAGCTCCATCAAGTTTCAAATACCACTTCGTCCTTACTTTTTTAACAAAGCAAAATCAAAACCTCCTTATATTTCCATTGGGGTTTTATGTAGCCCCGGTTGGGACACACTGTTATAGGACACAGGAACTTGTACAGACTATTAAGGATGCCATCTGGAGCATGTAAAGAGATACACAAAACTGTGAAATCAAGCAGTGGTAATTACAGTAGCTTTAGCATTTCACTGCACTCCTCACTAATGAATAGAAATGATTGGATGGCAACTGCTGGTGACACTGACTGTTTCTCAAGTAGGACTGCAATCATGGTCAATGGCTTAGAGCCAAACACATCACAAAATGCATTAAAACTTTTAACAGACTAAAAGAGAGGCTGTCATTAAAAGCCAAGAGGGCATAGCCTTCCTGCAAAGTTACGATAATTTAACGTGATTACGGCAGAGCTGTGCTGAGATTTGAGTTGGCAAATTATGTTGAAATTGAAACGAATTCAGACTGCAACGGGACACAGAAAATGCAACATTTTATAACCTTCATGAAATAAATGAAAACAAACATTATTGCATTATATGATTTGTAAGAGATAGTTATTGCAAGTTTATATCATGCCAACACTTTTCATCAATTTTCAGAGTCATTTTCTCTGAATTGGAGCAGACCTTAGTCTAAGAGATGCAGTTTCATTCAAAACTCAGATTTGACAAAAATTGTGACTACATAGTTATTGTGTTTTGCCTTTATGGGTCATATGTATGATTAGTGCTTTAAACAAACTTCTAACCCTAATATTAAACTCATATTTAGTGTCTTACTTTAGATATGAATGAAACATAAAAAAATATGCAGCTGGTTGAGGAGAGGTGTGCTTGGATTTAATAGAGATTTTCACCTAGGCAGAACATAAAATGGTAGAAATAATTCTTAGACTAGCCACATATAGGAACTAGGATTATAGACTTGACTATTCTTGATAATAGACTCTTCATCAAATAATTCTTAAAAAAAATAATAATAATAATAATCATGTTTTCCACAAAAATAAGCAGCAGCACAACTGTTTTCAACATTGATAATAATAAATGTTTATTGAGCAGTAAATTAGCATGTCAGAATGATTTCAGAAAGATCACCTGGACACTGAAGAAAAATTAGCTTTGCTATCACAAGAATAAATTATATTTTAAAATGTATTGAAATATATTTTAAATCTTACTAATATTCACAGTATTACTGTTTTTACCATATTTTTCATCAATAAATGTAGCCTTGGTGAGCATAAAAGACTTTTACTAACCCCTAACTTTTGAACAGTTGCATTTTCTTCAGAACATGTAAAAATGTAGTTACAAATGTTCTGACTAACATATTTTAGTTATATGTGATGTACCTATGTAACAGATGTGGGCCGGTAAGAGCTGTGCATGTAAACCTCTATACCCAGATCTCAAGAGGCACTCTAGATACTGACACTAGAGACTGCGGTCTTTAGCCTTCTTGTTAGAGCGCCCGCCTCCTATGCCGGTGGACCTGGGTTTGAGTCCCACTTAGAGAGGGCTGTTCGAACAGGAGTGGTTACACCTACTTAATATTGACATAATAATGAGAATTCTTGTAAAGCTTTATCACAGGCTCAGACTGAAGGAAGAAGTCCAAGGTTCAATCTCAATATATATATATATATATATATATATATATATATATATATATATATATATATATATATATATATATATATATATACACATACACATACACATACACATACACATACAGGTGCTGGTCATATAATTAGAATATCATCAAAAAGTTGATTTATTTCAACAAAACCATTCAGAAAGTGAAACTTGTATATTATATTCATTCATTACACAGACTGATATATTTCAAATGTTTATTTCTTTTAATTTTGATGATTATAACTGACAACTAATTCAGTATCTCAGAAAATTAGAATATTGTGAAAAGGTTCAATATTGAAGACACATGGTGCCACACTCTAATCAGCTAATTAACTCAAAACACCTGCAAAGGCCTTTAAATGGTCTCTCAGTCTAGTTCTGTAGGCCACACAATCATGGGGAAGACTGCTGACTTGACAGTTGTCCAAAAGACGACCATTGACACCTTGCACAAGGAGGGCAAGACACAAAAGGTCATTGCAAAAGAGGCTGGCTGTTCACAAAGCTCTGTGTCCAAGCACATTAATAGAGAGGCGAAGGGAAGGAAAAGATGTGGTAGAAAAAAATTGTACAAGCAATAGGGATACCCGCACCCTGGAGAGGATTGTGAAACAAAACCCATTCAAAAATGTGGGGGAGATTCACAAAGAGTGGACTGCAGCTGGAGTCAGTGCTTCAAGAACCACTACGCACAGACGTAAGCAAGACATGGGTTTCAGCTGTCGCATTCCTTGTGTCAAGCCACTCTTGAACAACTGACAGCGTCAGAAGCGTCTCAAAGACAAAAAGGACTGGACTGCTGCTGAGTGGTCCAAAGTTATGTTCTCTGATGAAAGTAAATTTTGCATTTCCTTTGGAAATCAGGGTCCCAGAGCCTGGAGGAAGAGAGGAGAGGCACACAATCCACGTTGCTTGAGGTCCAGTGTAAAGTTTCCACAGTCAGTGATGGTTTGGGGTGCATGTCATATGCTGGTGTTGGTCCACTGTGTTTTCTGAGGTCCAAGGTCAACACAGCTGTATACCAGGAAGTTTTAGAGCACATGCTTCCTGCTGCTGACCAACTTTATGGAGATGCAGATTTCATTTTCCAACAGGACTTGGCACCTGCACACAGTGCCAAAGCTACCAGCACCTGGTTTAAGGACCATGGTATCCCTGTTCTTAATTGGCCAGCAAACTCGCCTAACCTTAACCCCATAGAAAATCTATGGGGTATTGTGAAGAGGAAGATGCGATATGCCAGACCCAACAATGCAGAAGAGCTGAAGGCCACTATCAGAGCAACCTGGGCTCTCATAACACCTGAGCAGTGCCGCAGACTGATTGACTCCATGCCACGCCGCATTGCTGCAGTAATTCAGGCAAAAGGAGCCCCAACTAAGTATTGAGTGCTGTACATGCTCATACTTTTCATGTTCATACTTTTCAGTTGGCCAAGATTTCTAAAAATCCTTTCTTTGTATTCGTCTTAAGTAATATTCTAATTTTCTGAGATACTGAATTTGGGATTTTCCTTAGTTGTCAGTTATAATCATCAAAATTAAAAGAAGTAAACATTTGAAATATATCAGTCTGTGTGTAATGAATGAATATAATATACAAGTTTCACTTTTTGAATGGAATTAGTGAAATAAATCAACTATTTGATGATATTCTAATTATATGACCAGCACCTGTATATATATATATATATTTTTTTTTTTTTTTTTTTTTTTTTTGCTAATATGTCCTTATGACAATATATTTATTTAGAGCAGTTTTTTCCCCCATCTATATTAGTGTCTAACAGTGCAGGTCATTGTCATTCAAGATTAAATTTTACCCGTCATTAAAAAGTCAAGATACATTGTAATTTTTCTTCCTAATATTATTTTTTTCTTCCTCTGCTGTCTCTGACATTGATATGTGTCACCACATGGAGTTCTGGATTACAAAAAAAAAAAATCTTCAAGTATCTTCATAAACTTCAAAAGGTAAAAGTTGTTGACAGTTTGGTGTCACTTACATCAGTCAATTAGCTTTGAATTACATATAACAATGCTGTTCCTAATAAAGCTACCATTTGTGAGTAACGGTTGTATCAAAGCTATTTAACTCCTTTTGCACCTGGAGAGTGTTAAGCCCTATTCGGACGAGATTAGTTTTACATGGGGAGGTGGAGTAAAGTAATTTTACCTCAAGACGTCTGTAATATTAATTGGCCTAATTCGCACGGGACAAGACATCTCAGTAAAACTAGCAGAATCACTGAGAAGCTCTGGTAATAATTACTTTACTCCACCTCCCCATGTAAAACTAATCCCGTCCAAATAGGGCTTTAGACCTAGTTTAGACTCACCGGTGTGGGGTCTTCCCACCTGTCTGCCCAGTGGTGCTTATCTTCCTAGAAAATCATTGCTACAGCAAAGCCATTAGGAAATATCACAAGATATTCTCTTATCAAAGTACACTGTGTGCTATAGGAACGCTGATGTTGACAAAATTATCTTTTAAGCCCTCGCACTCAACACACAGACAGAGCCGATGAAGATCCAAGGGGAAAAAAGTCAAACAAGCAGATCAATAAGGTTTAAATTTACAGAGTAAGATCCGAGGTGATGGGACGAACAGTTCACAAGAAGACTTGAGTAAGTCCATTCCCTTTGTTCCACTCATCCACCCACTGAGTTTATGCAACCTCAAAAACTACAGAAGATGGGGACAAATGTCTCTAAGCCACAAACAAGGACTGAGTGTAAAGAGCCAGTGACCTTATTCAAGATGATTTCTCATATGTGAGTAGTGCTGATAGAGATTATCAATAAATCAGAGTGACAGAGAAAAAATAAAGAATTACCATGTATGAGTCAGAAACAATGGCGTCATACCACTAAAGAGTGACTTTCTGCAATTGTACATCCATCTTTACTGTTTAATTCCGTCCTTTTACACTGATCACAGGAAATACTAGAGTGCCTCCAAGTGGCCAGAGAAACCTCAGCAGAATCACTTACAAAACTAGACACCTACAGTACCACTCAAACTTAAATGTATGTTTCTTGTGATCTTTAAACCTCTTGATCTAAAGACTTAACCCTCATATTCCATTGAGACTGACATTACTGAGGCCCAAATGATCTGTGTGTAAAGTAATAATAGTAATTTAAAAATGAACCTTGTATTTTCCTTCCAGCTATTTTAATCTGTGCCACTGTCCAAATCAAAACCCAGCAGGCAGATTTTGTTCAAGCTTTAACCCTCTGTTGTATCAGAAACTAGACATGCACAAACAGATATGAGAATGATATCCATTCTAGTAATGCCACTTCTAATTCATGTATTCATGTTTTATATCTAGTGTCTCTGAGACCCCAAACAAACAAACAAACAAACAAACAAACAAACAAACAAACAAACAAACAAACAAACAAACAAACAAACAAACAAATTTTTGTTCATGACTGAAGCATGTTATTAAGTTAATTAATTTGGTCTATAATCAGTTCTCATAAAATAGGGGGAAAATATGTCATGTGTATTGTATTGTATTGTCATGTAATTAATGTGGTTCAGATTTCAAATAACATAATATTTTGAGTTTCTGTTGATTAAACCAATCGCCTTCATTGTATGAACTCTAAATTTTTAATTTCCAATGAACTCAAAATTGTAAGGCAATCAGGTAACTTACTTACCTACAATTCTTTTTTACAGTGAAAGTATTGTTTATTATTATTTCATGCTGAATAATGTAGTTAACTAATGTTAAATAAATGAAGCCTTGTTGTAAAAGTGTAACAGAAACTTTTATTTTGAATTTATTTGTTATTAGACAAATGTAAATTGTGGACTATACATGAATTTCATTACAAAACCATTTTTCCTTGTTTTATTGTTAATACTGTTTTAAGTAGATAGCTTAGTTATACAGAATGAGTAGGAGTTTTTGGGTGCTTCATTAGGTTAAAACAAATGCTTGAAAGCAGAAAAGATGAAAATGTCTCACAAGCACATAAAGGGAAGTTAGGCATTAAAAACATCTGATATGAAAATGAATCAATTATTTTAGTGCAATAGTCAGTTCAGCTACTTTTACAAAGTGTACCACGGCACAGTTATAATCCTGATGATGTGTTTTTCAGTGCGAGAGCGGAACAGCCTGTCACTCACATAAGATCACAGCAATAGCAAACCAAAACTATCCAAACAATTCCCAATGAACAAAATCGAGTCCATTTTTTTCTTGTTTGAGAAGCCATTTCACTCAGATATACATCACAATAGGAAAAAAAAAGACTACAATGGTAAAATGTCCAAAAAAAAAACCATGAGAATTTTTGATTGACTTTTTTGCAGTAATTTGCAATAATTTGAAATCTGTTTAAAATGAATGACGGTTATGTGTGTGAAAATGATTTTGTATTCATTTTGCTGTGAGAGGTAATTATACACTGAACAAATGCCCTTTTCTTTACAACACAATGTACCAATCTGCAGTGTACAGGGCTGAGAGGTACCTGCCAGACCCACATACACACACGACCCCAGGCGGTCTGTAAGAGGAGTAAGGACATCTGCTCCATCAAACATAATCAGTCTCTAAGAGATTTGCATATGCAAGAGCTCCTTAAATGATGCATCACTCAGAAACACCTGCAGGGATGAAGTATGCATTTGTGAACGTGTTAAAAACCTTGAACCGGCCCAAAACGGTAGCAGGTTATAATAGGAACAGCAGTGTGCCAGCTTAACTTCCAATAAGAAACACAGAAACAATAAGACACAAACAACAAATTTATTTTAATCCAAAAAATTGACATGTAGGAAAGCCAATACGCTATTTTTACCTGTGACGGTTTATTTGCAGGGTTGGTTAAGAGTGAAATGGATTATTTTTGCCGTTTACACAACACTGTTTTACTAAAAAGGGACATTTTTATCTGTTTTGGCTGTTTGTTTACACAACAATGACATTTTGGGGGCTTGAAACTGCAAACTTTGAAAACGGGTTTCAATGTGCAAGTTTTTGAAAACGATACCATTATCATCTCCGTGTAAACTATAAAAACACAGATTTGTGAAGATGGTGTCATCATGTGCATGTGTAATACATGTTCAGTCTATAGACCTTATTTTCCAGAGAAACATGCGCGCTGCCATTTTTAGAATATTGTCTTTGAACTTCCGTTTTCGCGGTAGCCCTGTATATTTCTATGGCATCGCTGTTGAAGAATAATTAGCTGGTGAAGTGGATTTACGTGTTGTAGAGTTAACAAAAGTTATCATGAGCATTGTAATGTTTAAAGCGGATGTCTTAACAAATGTCAGTAGAACGGGAAGATTTTAAAATGAGTAGTTCATTCATAAATACATACGATCGCTGTGGAAATACAAGCCGGAAGTCAAAAGACAACGAGAGCAGCGCTGAAAAGGGGCGGGGCTACATAAGGTCTATAGCCGTGTAGTGTTTCTTTACAAAGTGACATCGCCATCTACTGGCCTGGCATGCAAAATACACCATTGAGATCTCAATGTGAACGGAGATAGTTTTGGCAACATTGTCATCTGTACGCGAAAAACACAAAGGAAAAACTTTTCTGTTTTTAGTACATTGTTATACTAAACTCCTTGAGTGGATCATTTCGAAGTTAAAGGGATAGATCACCCAAAAATAAAAATTCTGTCATCATTTACTCACCCTTGAATTGTTGTTCCAAACCTGTGTGAATTTCTTTCTTCTGCTGAACACAAAAGAAGATATTTTGAAGAATATGGGTAACCAAAATACTTGATGGACCCCATTGACTTCAATAGTATGGAAAAAAAATACATCAAAATAAACATGATTCTAAGTCATTCTAATGCAATGACAGGCCTTTTTAAGCATCCAGCTATGCTTTTAAAACGATTACTAAAAAATGAATCAACACTGTCATCTAGTGGATATATAATGTGCCCTTAATTTGCCAGCAAACTTTATATCCTTACAATCCTCTAATACCACTTTCCTTCAGCTGTCTCCAAAAGTCTGTGCTTAAGCTTTATAAATGAGGTGGTCGAGAAAAACAAGACAGTCAGTGGCTGTTTTACTCCTTGTTTTGAGGGCCAATCATCTCCATCTCACCACCCAGCTTGATCTGCCCGTTCTGGTTGGATTCATCATCCATATCAGACAGTTCTCCTCAGCGTAATAGGCATTAAAGTTGCCCTCCTAATATGACGGATGCTCTCTGGCTGTGAGCAGCATACACTAAACTTTTTTCTGGACTGTATCCAGTGACTGTGGTCCGAGATGTGTACTGTATAGGGTTTCAGAGTACTGATGTCAAAGAACAAATACCTGAACTGAATACAGATTGGGAAGAATAAGAGAGCATGAGAGCATTAGTCAGACAGATGACAGACAGACAGACAGACGGAAAGACAGACAGACAGAGAGTCAGACAGACAGATCATAATAAAGAATAATGCTGTGACAAGCAGGGCGGGGCAAGAGGCGTGGGGGAACGGCGCGAGTGATAATGAGCATCAGCTGCGCACAGCACTGGTCTCGTATCTCTCACGGAGGAACTCCGGAAGCATAAAAGGGGGAGTGATGACAGTGAAGGACAAGAGACACATTATGTTTGTGTGTGTGGCAGTCGTCCGTGAGAGACTGCCACCAATTTTACTTACGTTTTGTATTTGTTTATTTTATATATCAAAGTTGTTAAACATTCACCGGTTCCCGCCTCCTTCTTCCCACATCTACTAACCTTGCTACACCTACAAAGCCTAATCAGCATTCAAGTGCACACATAAATCTTACCACAGCACACAGAGAGAAGTAATGATTACGAATGCTTCAGAGAAAAACAGCAAGGAGACTACTTTATCATTTTAATAATTAATTGATAAACTAGTGTTTTCTGTATTTTCGGCAGCAGTGATGAAGTCGACGATGCTGACTCGTCATCTCCGCAGTAGTGGATGGGCCAATATACACATTTCATACGGATTACATAACCTGAGAATATTTGTTTTCCATTTGAATTGGTTAATTTAAAAGAGACATTTTGCTTGTCTTATACATGTCATTGCCGCGTTCAAGTTCACAGAGAGACATGGCAGAAAGTGCACCCTGTTTGCTTTCATTATTTTACAAAAGCACAACGTTTTGTTGTTATTGGGAGTGCACACAAATAAAAGTAGACTCTTTACAGATTCAAAATATGTATCTGTATGACAAAAAATGACTTTTAAGTGCAAAAGTATATTAAGTGCAAGTGATCGCACCGGCGCCTCCACGTTAGATGCCTGCTTTTAAACGCTCCATTGTGCATCTGTGTAAGCACTCGGCGAAGAACGTCATTGATGACTACTTACAACGTTTTTGAATCTTTGATCATTGAAGCCAATCACAGACATATCCGATCAGCACGTCAACACAATGGCCAATCAGAGGTGTTTACGAATCTGCTCAACAGCGCTCAAAGTGTCTTATTTTAAAATTTCAGTACCGACTTGGTACCGAAGTCAGTACTTTTGACAACTCTAACAGCATCACTGAAGTCAAACCTATTATCTGGCTTCAAATTAACCATATGGACTCTTTTTATGATAATTTGGCACTATATTTTTGCATTTTGCAGCTCGACAGACCCAGTCCTTCAAATGAACAGTT
Source organism: Megalobrama amblycephala (assembly GCF_018812025.1). NCBI lineage: Eukaryota > Metazoa > Chordata > Actinopteri > Cypriniformes > Xenocyprididae > Megalobrama > Megalobrama amblycephala. The sequence continues at coordinate 23,843,220 of NC_063065.1, read as the reverse complement.
TGGGCAGTCTGTTAGACCTCTGCCCTGTCATGCTGGTTTGAAATGGCATGAGGGTGAGTAAATGGTGTCAGAATTTTCATTTTTCAGAATTCACTCAAAAATGTGTTAAATTAACATTCTTTGTAAGGGTCTTTAGGACAACTGTGGATGTGTCAATACATCATTGATGTTGAATGTGAAGAACAGCAACAGAGGAAGGAAGAGATGCTTGACCTTGTTGATGGAGGGCCTTTACTGGAGAGTAAAGAGAGATAGAATGGGTTCTCATGGCTGAAGAGTGGGAGAGATCACAAGAATTTATTCCTTTATATCACATTCCTCAGCCACAATGCTTTGATATACCGCAGCCTTCATATGTGCAAGATCAATATGGCCATTACCTAGATATTTCACATTTCTGTACCTCACAACAAAGGGACAAACTGAATTAGCCCAGACAATCCTCTCTATAATCCAGCTGAGGTGAAGAAGACAGTGTTGGTGTGTAGCAGATGGCTGGTCACTCTTCTTCACAATATTCTGAACTATTATGACTAGGTGTTGGAGTGATACAACCAAAAGGAAATACCACAGTCCTGTCCTTTCAATTCAGTTCAGAGAGTGCTGAATATAGAGTGCAAGAGCACTGTGACGTTTCACTGTCTGTATCATTGTGCTTTGTGTTTGTTGCGTAGGTTCCAAAGTATGTGAGCAGTGTGAGGTAGCGCACAGTAGTTTACCATTATGATATTACAAGTAACTATTTTCTAGAGATTCAACAGAGAATGGTTTATAGAGGGCGTATACTACTGCCCATTATTATATATTTTAGTGAATTAAGAACTTTACAAATTAAACATTAGTAGTAAAACTAATAATGAAATGTAGTTTCCACAACACTAATAGCTGTAAAACACCAACAACTTCTATTCCTTTACACACAAATTATGATTACAGCGGCAGATTATTAATGAATAAAGACTATATGTTATATATAATACTATGTTATGATCTCAAAACACTTTCACCATAGTGCCTGAATGAAAACTAATACATTTTGACTTTGCATAACACAACCAGTTCCAATATGCATGTCCTTTTCTGATGTAGTAAACTTGCTCTGTTAGCACATCTGAATTGAAATGTAGAACAGTAAGGTACGAGTCCTGTGAAACAAAAGTTATGATAAAAGAGCACAATGATCTTGTAGAATCAAGCGAAAATAGCATCTGTTTTTGTTAAAATTATAATTTTGGGGTAGCATTTAGTGTAGGTGGTGCGTTATTTTCAAATGTGATAAACCCTTAACCTTTAAGCACTATTCAGCGCACATTTTATTCGGAACTGCAGTGATACATACAATAACCAAAGTAATAAAACAATGCCAGATTCAAGTTCATCTGTTTCAGATAAAATTAAACATGATTTTAACACTACTTACTGGACATATCACTTCCAAAATTGTCACGAGATGTGCAAGAGACAATGGTACTTCATTTTGTAGAAATGTTGCCACAGGCACGTTTTTCCAAAGAGCCTGGATTGATAGAACCACCACTTAAAGTCCCCCTGTAGTCAATATTAATTTATATCATTTACATAATTGTATCCCTTAAAACTCATCTTTGATCACCAAAATTACATATTTAATCATTTTTTCCTGTGAAAAAAAAAAAAAAAAAAAATATTCATGCCTTAAAATAGCTTGACTTTAACTCTACACCCTTGCCTCATTTACTATACATGGATCACTGAATATGAAAATTAGCCCCGCCTCCACTCGCTCACGCCTGCTCAGAGATCCACTCGGTCAACTTACTGAGGTAAACTTAGCACAATGGTATCGCTCTTTACAACATTGGACACATAACGGTAATTAATATGATTAGCGTTTTGCTTGACTATGTTGTCAAACAGCTAATAATGTGTTGATAATGTTACACAAACTATGTTCCTGTTCACCATGAATCAGACAGCTGCCTTCAAACAATCAGTATCCTTACAAACGCTTTGAACAACTCAGAACGTCGGTGGAGAAAGGCATATAGTTTATCATAACATTGTAATATACATCATACACCCGCCATATTGCTAAATCTACATGATTTTTCATATCAACAGAAAAATATACCAGGATAACCTGGCTTCTCTTGAGAATCCCCTGCTTGTTCGCTGTTAATGATATGCTAGATTTGTGAAGATGGTGTCGTCATGCGCATGTGTATTACACGTTCAGTCTTCATCAGTTCATACTTCACTCTACTTTTATGTATTCTACTTTGTTTCTCAGTCATATATGAATCACTCCATCAGTAAACAGCAAATATATTGCTGTTTTAATGGATGTAGCAGTATAACGGTGTATATACCATTATACATCCCTGTCTTAGTGTGTGTGAGTGTGTGTATTATGGCAATGGAGGCCTGACTGAATGACAGGGAGAGATTGAGGCTGCTGGAGCTTGACCGTGTTTGTCTAAAACCCAAACGGTGAAATTAATAGGCCCTGTTATTCTCATCCACCTCTCCACCCCTCTGTTCCAGCCTGTCAGAGAAAGACACCAGCGCTGAGTGACAGCTCCATGCACCCAATCCCTCCCCTCTGATCGAGCAGGAAAAACAACAGTCAGGAAAAAAAATAACGTTCTGTATTTGTCACGTAGAACGGGACTCTCAAACATGCAGCCAGTATGTAGGGCAAATGGAAACCCAATCCTATTAGAAACACATGAGATACAGAAAGAAAGAAAGAAAGAAAGAAAGAAAGAAAGAAAGAAAGAACATTGATGTCATGGTACTTTCCAGGTACATATTCCAATAATATGATGGATGGATGGATGGATGGATGGATGGATGGATGGATGGATGGATAATAATAATTATTATTATTACTTAAAATCATTGTATTACCATAGTAATACAAAAATATAAATCAAGTGACTAGCTTTTGGTATTCTCTTGTTAGTGAAAGAAAAAGAGTGTAAAATAACAGAGCTGTGTGTGTTGTGATATCTATCATCGCTGTATATGAGTGTTTGTGTGCAGCACTTCACTGCTGCAGGACTCGACACATCAGTCAGGATTCTGCCAAACTCCTTTATTACTTGAGTTTCTAGAGCTGCCAGCCATACTGGACACAGCAAAGTTCACCGTTATTATTTAGACCTCCACATGAAAGGGGAATATGGACAAAACAACAGATGCCACAGAGAGAAAGAAGGCAGTGAAAGGTCTATGAACTCACATATCGACCAACCCGATATAGAGAAAATATAACTGTTTTATGAGTTCGCAATTTTCTAGTAAATTCACACAATTTCATTCATATGCCTCTCATATGTATTAAAGCTTAAGAGAAAGAAAACTAAAGCATGAAATTCTAACTTAACCTCCTAAACCTCAATGGGGCAAACGAATGAAATCATACAAATTCATCACCAGTTCTCCAAAATGTAAAACATTTATAAACTGCTATGAGAGGGTGTTATATTGACTGAAAAAAGCTTATCACCAATATGGTACCAATACATTGCATTCCATACTCTCTAGGTGGGCAGCTTACAACTTCTCACAAGTGCTCAAATGTTCTTTGCATGCATCTTTTGGAGAAAACGAAATCCCATAATGCACTGTTAAGAGAATAGACCATTTGAGAGGAGACATCACAGTTACATCACTGCAGTTGCGTGTGCATTATAGTGGTAAAAAAACAGTGGTAACAAATGAAAGAAAATGGGTGAGATCCACAGAATAAGGAAACAAAATAATGTTGTATTGTACCTTTGGATGTCAGAATCAGAATGCAAAAACAGATGATTTTCATTTTTATAGAATACTGTCGTCGAAGATGCTTTTTGAAGCTAAACGCAGATGTTTATAGTTGCAAGCGGTTAAAGGTGCGGTATGTAGATTTTGAAAAACGCTGTTGGACATTGTAGATATTTGAAATCAACCCAAACAAACCCACCCCTCTCTTCATTGCTCCGCCTCCAAAACTCACTCTCCAATCCTAACCACCCAGCTCTGAGTCGGTCTCGAACCCCGGCCCGAATCGCTGCTGGCAGGCGAAGGCGAGTTGCACTAACAATGACGCTAAACTTTCTCTAGTGGTCGTCAGTGTGCAGTGGTTTAACTGCAAAACAATGCAAGTGCGCAACAAAATGCTTCACGAAAAATAAAGCGCAGATGATGAACGAACCACAAGGAAGCACAAAAAATGAACCAAGAGTAAATATAAACAAGAGTTCGTTGTTAGTCGCCAACAGCACAGCAACTCCAGACAATCATGACTGATGCTGATTGGTTACACGTTTGTTGTTGGTGTCAGCCCGACTAACTTCCAAACAGTGTTTTTCAAAATCAACTTACTGCACCTTTAAATGGACAGACTGGACTGATGAATAAAGCATGAATTTGATGTAAACAATAGATCTACATGATATTCACATATGCAGTTAACCCTTTCACGCATGAATTTAAAATACTCTAGCTGACCCCTCAGAGTGAGTTTTTGTAGGCGACCATTATTTTAGAACGTTTGGCCTTATTGTTTCCATGGCGATGTGTCATGCTTGTCATGTAACATACCGCAGCCACAATAACACTGTATGACAGATATATCGCTATTATTTTGTTTTTCCTTTTTTATTTAAAATATTCACAAACTTGCTTACCATGTCATCAACTATCTGATATTCCGATGTGTGTTTTGCCATTTAAAATCCTTTAAAAATGATCTTTATCCTTGATCTATAAAGTGAGATGGGCGCCACCATCTTAGTTTGCGCCGCAGTTCGCAGAGTCCTGTCAGACTTGACTTTACAGACATGTGAATTCATCGGTTTCTCCCAAAATACATGCAAGTAAGTGACTGGTGACTTGGAAGTATAATTGAGTAAACTTTATAGTTACTTAGGCCCACTATGTGTGTCTGATATGAATAAACGTCGGCAAATTATATTTGAATGGATTGCTATGGCTGCATCCACTGATGTCTGACACCGATGAGTGGCACAGCTCCTCAACAACCACCCATACCGGCGTGAAGAATACGATCGTCAACTGGATGGAACTGAAATAAATACTTTGAATGTTGTGATCCTATCGGAACTTATGATAGCAACCTGAATCGTAACAAAGCACTGTTCGACCAGAGGGTAGGTATCTAGGTATCGCGGCTTCCGGAACGTATCCGCGAACGGACCCGTATCGGCGATCTACTTGCGCGCAGTGACGGATCCGCAACAAAGGCGGATCGCGGACCCGCCGTGGCTCCACGCTGCATCCGCGATTAAAACCTTACCTCCGCGGCGGGTCCGGGTCCTCGGGACCTGCAAATTGATACAACCATTACAGTAAAGGTGCGTGCGCGTCTGCGGATCCGACATGGGTCCGCTCAGGATTCACTGATTGACAGTAGAATTTATGGCGCCGGCCTGGAGGCGGAGCTGATCCTCTGGGTGGCGCCAAAACGAATGTGACAGTCACGTGGGTTTGGCGACTTGAATGCGGATCCGCCTAGGAGTCTCCTGCTGTTTGGGACTTGTTTGCCACCTGATGTCACCTGTTGGAGTTTGGGTTCCTTGCCGCTGTCGCCTTTGGCTTGCTTAGTTGGGGACACTTGACATTTGACTTGACATTTGATATCCAACAGTGCTTTAGTCTGCCTGCATTGACACCATTTTCTTTAAGAGCTGCTGTGCAGCCCAAAGTATATACCAGTTATCACTGTAAAGCTGCTTTGACACAATCTGCATTGTAAAAAGCATTATATAAGTAAAAGTAAAAAAAAGAAAAAGAAAAAACACATTAATTAATTAATCAGTGTGTATTTTACAAACTCTAATTGTATTTAAATGTCTGAAACCTTAATAAAACATAGAACATTAACACTGCATAGTTATGATATATGACAAACGCTGAGCGCTTCCGTCTCACAGCCAAAGCGCGAAAACACAGTTCGAATCTGGCAGTTATGTGATGTCACTGAATGTTCTAAATCCCATATTGTGGGACCATACTCTCAGGGGCACAGAAATAAAAATCCCATATGTGGGACCATACCGCTCAAAAGGTTAATAGAGGGAATAGTGAATTAGCCCTACAGTTAAAATATTAGTTCACTTTAAAATGAAAATTACCACAAGATTTACTCACCTTCAAGTCATCCTAGGTGTATTTGACTTTCTTCTTTCTGACGAACACAACCAGAGTTATATTAATAAATATCCTGACACGTCCAAGTTTTACAATAGCAGTGAACGGGACGAATGATTATGAAGCTCAAGAAAGTGCATCCATCCATCATAAAACATACTCCACATGGATCCGGGGGGCAAATAAAGGCCTTCTGAAGAGAAGAGACGCATTTGTGTAAGAAAAATATCTATATTTAAGACGTTATAAAGTAAAATAACTAGCTTCTGCCAGACCGCCGTCCGTATTCAACGTTACGTAAAAAGCGTAACTGATGTTGCGTTATTTACGCATTTTATCGTAAGTTGAATACGGAAAGGCGTAGGATGTAGCATAAGCGTTTTGAACTGGGAGAGGCGTTACACATTTCTTCCCGAAGTTGAATACGGAAGGTGATCTGGTGGAAGCCTAGATATTTTACTTTATAACTTGTTAAATATGGATATTTTTCTTACACATACGCATCGCTTCGCTTCTGAAAGCTCTGGAGCCATGTGGAGTACATTTATGATGGATGGAGGCACTTTCTTGAGCTTCATACTCGTTGGTCTCGTTCACTGCCATTATAAAGCTTGGACATGACAGGATATTATTAAAGGTGCCCTAGAACTTTTTTTAAAAAGATGTCATATAAGTCTAAGGTGTCCCCTGAATGTGTCTGTCAAGTTTCAGCTCAAAATACCCCATATATTTTTTTTAATTCATTTTTTTAACTGCCTATTTTGGGGCATCATTATAAATGAGCCGATTCAGGGCTACTGGCCCTTTAATTCTCCTGTCACGCCCACGGATCGCGCTTGCCTTGTACAGTGCATAAACCAAGTTCACACAGCTAATATAACCCTCAAATGGATCTTTACAAAGTGTTCGTCATGCATACTGCATGCATGCATCGGATTATGTGAGTATTGTATCCTGTTATATTTGTTTACATTTGATTCTGAATGAATTTGAGGCTATGCTCCGTGGCTAATGGCTAATGCTACACTGTTGGAGAGATTTATAAAGAATGAAGTTGTGTTTATGAATTATACAGACTGCAAGTGTTTAAAAATGAAAATAGCGACGGCTCTTGTCTCCGTGAATACAGTAAGAAACGATGGTAACTTTAACCACATTCAACAGTACATTAGCAACATGCTAATGAAACATTTAGAAAGACAATTTACAAATATCACTAAAAATATCATGATATCATGGATCATGTCAGTTGTTATTGCTCCATCTGCCATTTTTCGCTATTGTTCTTGCTTGCTTACCTAGTCTGTTGATTCAGCTGTGCACATCCAGACGTTCTGCCCTTGTCTAATGCCTTTCATAGTGTTGGGAACATGGGGTGGCATATGCAAATATTGGGGTGTACACCCCAACTGTTACGTAACAGTCGGTGTTATGTTGAGATTCGCCTGTTCTTCAGTGGTCTTTTAAACAAATGAGATTTATATAAGAAGCAGGAAACAATGGAGTTTGAGACTCACTGTATGTCATTTCCATGTACTGAACTCTTGTTATTTGACTATGCCAAGAGTGTTTTATAGAGTTTTGTCATAAAAAAAGCCAGATATGCAAGTGTGGTTTGCCTTTAGTATATAGTTGTTTGGCTTGTTTATAGAAGCCCAAGTGTTGTATAGCTTCGCTTTGTTTCCTTGCTGCTGGCTAGGCAGTACCTCGGTCAGAAATACACAAAAATGCAATGTCCTGGACATGACCGCAAAGTAGAAATTTAAATGCATCAAGATGATCCACTTTAGACATTCTACTAACAATAAGTAACCTTGCAACTAAATGTCTACTAACTCTCATTAGAGACATTTTCATTTCAGTGAGTATGCTGTAAAACAGTTCACTAGGTTTTGGAGCACAGCCATAGTGTGATGAAAATAAGCATTTTCAAAAATAAGTCTTCTGCAGAATTTCCACAGTCGTCCATTATAATCCTTGCCCTGAACGGTTGCCGGGAAAATGTAATTACGGACAAACCTTTTTGAAATACTGCAGTGAGGCAGACATGCTCTAACTACCGATTATACCAACAATCCAGCATTTAAAAGATTATACCTAAAAACAGCATTTTAATTTGCTGCAGTGGCGACCTTATTCCATACGCCTTTGACTTGAAGGCGTTTTTTTTTTTTTTATCCGTAACGTTTAGAAAGAGTTTGCCTTTGTAAAACAAGCAAAGATCAATGCGTTTAATTCAGCATAATTCATTTCTCTGAACAGCTATTTTTCCTTTCATATTCAGTCTGCTAAGAGGTAAAGGTTGAGTTAGTGACAGGACAGCAACAGGCTGCAAGTCAATATTGATTTCTTTGAGCGGAATAATGACTTGAAGGGCAGAGGAATCTTCCCTAAAGACAAATGCCTTCCGAAAAGATCTCAGTCTTTTTTTTTCCACATCTCTGACACTCTATTTGACACCACCTGTCATTTTCCACCAATGAAACATGCTTAAAAATTTCTTCTTATTCTCTAAGGATTTTACAAGACATTGAAGGACGTTCTATTAGTCTGAATTCACAGAAAATCAAGACTTTAGACCTAATTTGAAGAAAGAAAGAAAGAAAGAAAGAAAGAAAGAAAGAAAAAGAAAAGGGGTAACATAACTAATTTTTGGAGGTTAGGATTGATGTTGAAAACTTTCTGAGACCCCTGATCATCTTTCATAAAGAAGAATGACTCCATTGAGAGAGTACAGGTGAGAGATGGGCTGAAATAGGCGGCATTAGCTGGCAAATGAAACGTCTCGAGCAAAAGGACTGATGTTTCCTACACAGCGCAGGTTTGATGGGAAATTCAATACTTTATATCAAAGCTGCCACATCAATATGTTCGTGCCCAGAAATAAAACATTTACACCTCATCTCCTCAATTCAAAGTCCTAGACCTAAAGAATGACCTCCTATAGTTTCCAACTTTACACTAAAAGAAAAAAAAGATAAAGAATACAGTCAAACCAAAAATTATTCAGACATTTTTGATATTTTTTATATATTTTTACTAGTGGGTGAAGGATACTATAGTTCATTTATGTAAGTGAGGATAGCAAAATAAAGTAAATTGTGACATATTATACCCAAATATTCTCCATACAGTGGACTACCAGTAAAACTTGATAAAAATTTGGAACCAAAAATTATTCAGACACTTTGACCTGACCATGTTTTGCTTTGAAATCTTGTCATATTTTATTACCATTTTTTTTTAACTATAGTGAATGAAAATGTATTAATGAATTAAATGTTCAAGGTGGCTGAATAAATTTTAGTTTGACTGTTTATGATATTTACATAAGATTCAGAAAAAATTACTAACTCCTTTGTATATTGATATTGACTCTAAATGCCACAAATACTCAATTATACTGCCATGTCAGCATAACTCTCTCATTCACCACATGCTGAGTGACCCAAACCCAACATTAATTCTGCTTAATAGGAGCTTGTCACGCTACATTCATTTAATTTAATTTACATTTCATTTAATTTGAAATTGTATTACTTTTTTTGTGATTTAAAAAGCCTCATCTTGAACACATTCATTCTGAAACAAGCATCACAAAGCGCTGCAAATAACATACACGCCACCAAATGCACTCTTTACTACTCCAGGATGCTTCCATTAACAGGAAGAGAGCTTTTCTGTGCAAAATCACTGAGAGCAACAGATGAGCATACCATATATTTTACAAGCTTTGGCAATTCGGCGGCTCGACAAGTGATATTCTGTTTTGGGGCCAGATCTCATAATAACCTCGTGTACAGCAATAACAGTACGATTCTCCTTAGACTTCAGTATTAAATTATCTATTCATTGTCACCGGATGTCTTTCCGAAATCCTAATAAGATATAAAGCCCTTGGTAAAGAATCGGTCTCTCTGGAGAGGTAACACAGCACAGCCCATCACTGAAAGTTTCTTACCATGTTAGAAGAGACAGCCGTATCGATCTGTTGGGTGGCAATTAAGACAGACATGATTGAGATGCCCGTGCCTCTGCCCGTCTCCTGCTGCTGTCTCTCTATCTTTCTCTTCAAGTCTTCAGGAAGTCTGCTGGGGTACGGAGGGAGGGGTGACTCTGACTCGGGACCCCACGCCAGCTCACCACAAGACACTCTCCAACAAATCAATCGGCTAGTGGCACAACAAGAAGACAGTCTATCTATCCCAGTTTTATACTCTGTGGCTGTCTCGCTCTCCTTCTCATGCTTTCTTGCTCTCTCTCGGTCCCGTCTCGCTCTTTTTGATTCCATCTCCCCCTTCTTTCCCACCCACCCCCATCCACTCACTAAACATGCCTCTTCATGGCTGGAGTGCAACATCAACAAGAAATCAAAACTGACTCTATTTACTTTCCTACGGTAATACAAGATCAAGTTCTTACTGAGCAAAATTTATTAATGTCATGTTACAAAGCAACCATTGTAAATACAATTGTTCTTCATGTCAGAAGTAGCACAAGTGCTTGAAGTACGTCAGAAATAGAACGGAGCATCAGTTGCACCATGCCGCATCCAGTGTAGACAGAATCACTGATTATAATGGGTTCTACTTGCTTTTGTCGCATCAAATCTCGTGGCTTGAATCTGGTGTAGACACGTGTAAGACACGCTTATGACTGCACATGTGCATTGGCTTTGAGGTTTCCCCATTCAAAGAGATAGGAGCTGTACTTGTATGACTGAAATAGCCATCCAAGAGGCGTTTCAAAAACGAGTGAAATTACTTGCCTTAAAGGGTTAGTTCACCCAAAAATGAAAATTCTGTCAATAATTACTCAGCATGTATCAAACTGCCAAAGTCACGTGAACCACTGAAATTTCTAAATGTTTCAAAACACTTAACGAAGCCTTGTTTACTGAAATCATGTGACTTTGGCAGTTTGACACATGCTCTGAACCATTGATTCGAAACAAAAGGTTCATAAAGCTTCGAAGCTTCATGAAGCAGTGTTCTGAAATCGCCCATCACTAGATATTATTGAATAAAGTCAATATTTTGTTTAGTTTTTTCGCGCACAAAAAGTATTCTCGTCACTTTATAATATTAAGGTTGAACCACTGTAGTCACATTAAATATGTCTGTAGTACCTTTCTTGGCATTTGAAAGTGTTAATTATCTTGCTGTCAATGGAGGCCACACTGAGCCATCGGATTTTATCAAAATTAACTTAATTTGTGTTCTGAAGATGAACAAAGGTCTTACGGGTGGGGAACGACATGAGGGTGAGTAATTAATGACAGAATTTTCATTTTTGGGTGAACTAACCCTTTAAAGGGACTTTGGTATCGCCCCACACTATTTGGTACATGTGAAGATTCTCAAAAGTTTGTGCTGGTGATGTTTCAAATTGTTTAATATTAATTATTCTGTATCCCTCAGAAAATCTGTCACATTGCACATTACCAAGATGGTTCACTCATATTACTTGGAATGGGAAAAATGGCAATGTGCAATATGGCAGAACAAGTTCTGCCAAAGAGCCAATCGCCAATTTGTAAAGTGGCATGGCATAACTGTAGTGTCTGTTAGAAGTTCCAGTTCCTATAGAAACAATTACTGTGTTAAGACTCATGCTTGGGATTGCACAAGTGCATTGGCTGGACCAACCCGAAATATATGGTTTAACGCTATTTGAGCTTAAGAAACAACATTTTGTTTGACCGTTCATGTGAAGATTTATTGCTGATTTAAAATATGTTAATGAAATATGAGTTTGGCAAGCAGTTTGAGACTTCAGCATTTCCCCATTCCCCATTCAAGAAGATAGGAGCTGGTCTTGAGTGCCGGAAATAGCTGCCGGAGGCATTGCATATATGTTGTTTAGCAAGTGAATTGACATTCCTTAAAAGGGACTTTGGGTATACTGCGATGTAGAAGCTGTAGGATCCTGCGACACCCAAACAAAAACACACTAGGCAATCAGGAACTTTCTAGCACTGTAAAGTTGTGAAGCACTTGCCTCAATCCCCTCCCAATACTGCTTGAGGGTGCAAGCTGCTGATGTATTTCCATCTGTTCCACTAACATGGAATCAATCCGTTCAGTCATTGTGAGGCTGGGATCTTTATGTGGCACGTCTAGCATGCCATACCTGCTCCGCTGAATGGCACTGGTGCAATCCAATGCAACACTGCTATTTGTGCACAGCCAAAGTGTCAAGGACGTATCCAATGATTTGTTTCCTCAAAGCTGTTCAGCTGACAAGTGTAGTGATCCAGAGTTTTAGTACAATGGCAGAACAAAACCTGGTCGAAGGGAACGTGTTTCGAAAAACTGAAGTCTGACACAATGAGACGTGTCTGTCGCTGTCAGAATCACTTTAAAACAACATGCAGCACTCTCTCAGAAGACATGGAGAGGTGCTGCTCAAGACATGAGCTTCAGGATAGAGCCTGAAGAGAGATTTCATGGGACTTATGAAATCAAACATTCAGAACTCTGAATATGAACTTGTTATAAAACAATATGGAGCATTTCTAATCAAATTCTCAAGTTCAAACTTATAGTCAACAAATGCATATTGTATTTGAGTCTATTTTTATTTGACCGAAGGAATTTGATGAGATACATCTTTGATACTATGTATAATGAAACATAACTGAAAACTCAATTAAGTCTCCTCTATCTCCAGTAATACAATTTTTCTCATGGGAACCTCTAAGGGAACATTCACTTCCCTCATATCTAGATTTGTCTTAGGTGAACATAAGACAAACCAATTATGATGCTGAGGGACATGAGCTGAGGTTATGGATCCATCAGAAGAGCTGGTGCACACGTTCATACTGTGAACTCCCAGCAGGTCCATCTGACATAGGTGCAGAGCAAGCATTTTTCACTGCCAAACACACACACACAAGCCAGAGTCTCGCAAACAATTAGCTATCCGCTCAAACCTGACATGAAGCAGCAATGATAAATCATTGCAGCATACATTGGCATGCAGTAAAGCGTACGGCCAATTACACACTATATATGCTGCATAATGCCTTTTCAATTTTACAAATATGTCATGCAGTATGCAGCTTGGAACAATAAAAGTATCAAACAGTACTCTGCTCCATGGTCTTATTACCTTGCATGGTGTCAAATTATTATTTTAGAAATATTCAAATTTGTACTTGCAATCCACATTTGTGTACAAAAGTGTTTGGCGATCTGATGATATAATGAGATGTTAACTGCCAGTCTCTTTTATCCCCATCACATATTTTAGTAATCAAAAATTAAATTGGCCTATCATTTGAAAGCTTAAACACCCCAAATTCATCCTGTGAAGACCGTTTTGTAATTGAACATTGCATTCCTTTGGAAATGGTACTTTAAAACCTTTTAGTGGGCTCAGTTGTTGTGATATCAGCTTCAAATTTGGAACACAACTTGTTGAGACATGATTTTCTAGCAACTAGAGTCCAAATTATTTTGTAAAATGTATATTTTGTATACCAAAAATAATGTTTATTTCAGTAAATTTGCTTTACAGTGAATATAAAACTTCTATGACATTTTGTACACATTTATTTTTTGATGCTGAGCACCTTCTTTAAAAAGAGACCTTAGGACTGTTTTTCAAAGCATTCAAGAATTGCAACTATTTAAGTTCAGATCTATGCTCAAAAAGGAGGGTGACAGTAAACAGGTTAAGTAAGTATGAGGAGGGAGGGAAAATATGAGGTGGGAGAGAAAAACTATATTCCAATGGTTTTGAGAGTGAGGAGAAGAAAACAATGCTTTTGAGAGAGATTGCAAAAGTTCTGTGAGCTAATTTAACCAACCTGTCTGTAATTCTGCAAGTAATTCTGAACACCCTGGTTAACTTGTTTGGGTGTGTTTGGTTAGGATCAGGGCTTGACATTAACACCCGCCAACCCACCAAATGCGGGTGGATTTCATCAGTGGCGATGAAGTGTTGTCAAAAATATCGATTTTTCGATACATATCAATACTGAAATATCTGAAACGCTTCCAATACTAATTTTCCGCAGAATACATACATGATACCAGCTGCACTTTTTCGCTCTCTCATCTCTCCGACAGCAAGTTGACACATAAACCCACCTCCCCTCACTCACTCGTTTCATTTGTTCCTGATGAATATTGTTGCTGTTACAGGACTTGAATTTTGCCGTGGGACTGCACATATTGCGCATAATTTTACTCATTCCTGCAGCTTTTGTGCTCATACCCAAAGTGTGCGCACATAAAGCCGCCTTGCAGTACTAAATTTAGTTCTTTTTCACTGCTTATTGCGCTTAAACAGTCAAATAATCACAAAATAACGTCAAAATGCCGGCCTTGTCAAGTATTCATGTAAACACAGTCAGTTATATTTGAAGTGAATGTAAACAGTTGAGAAAGAAAACGCATGTGTAACAGTATAATGGATCCGTGCGTCAGGTCTTAACACTCTGGGGTCGGCGGTCACGCCGGCGTGACCACTGCGTTTTTTTTCTAACCAGTGTGAAAGAGACTCAAAATACTCCGTCAATGTTGCACATACAATTAAGAGTTATACACCATTTTAATCTGTGGAATATCTTCTTTTATTTGTGTACACTCAGAGTAAAAACAAAATGTTGTGCTTTTTGTAAAATAAAGAAAACTAACATGATGCGTGATCTCTCGTCTCCCTCTGAACAAAGTCCAATCTGATAGATCTCAGAAAATTAACTGTAACTTAGTGAATACTAATCACAAAAAAATGAGACTTCTGTCTAAAAAAACATTGAAATGTCAGGTTTTAAATCGTGTAAGTCAAATCGAAAACAAAAATTCTGTGTTTATGTAATCTGTATGAAAAGAGAGCCATGTCAGATGCCGGTGATTCAGCTCATTATCCGCTAATGCGGCCACGCCCACGGAGGGAGCGCTATTCAGAGGCAAATTCAGAGGCAACACATGCATTCATCATCTCAATCGTGTATGTATTGTCTTGAAAAGTGTTTATCTGGATGTTAAAGCCATGGTTAGCGAGCCCTAGAAGACATGCAGTTAGTTCCTGGTTCTTCTTCTTCTTTATATGGATTTGTGGACTAAAGGTGTACAGAGCGCCGGAGCTCCGGCTGCAAGTATGAATTGAAAACAGTATCCAGCGCTCATAGTGAAGACAATAAATATTGAATAAATATTACTCCTCTGTATAGAAAATTGACAAACATATGAGAATCCATCAATATTTCTCCAAATGCACATGCTTTTAAGCTAAAAGCCTATATGAAATGCCTTAGAGGTAACATAACTGTTCAGACACTTTGCATCACAGAAATGCATTACATTTTAAAGAATATAATAGAATACCATTATTTTAAATTGTAATAATATTTCACAGTATTGCAGTTTTTTCTGTATGTTTGATTTACACCATGATGAGCTGAGACATGATTTTTTCACAGCCTACCTGACTGAAAGGCCTCATTATTTATGCAGGTCATTAGAGCTCTTTATGCGATTATTTTGTCTTCTCAGGTGAGAATCACCCATTATTCATGATAATTCACGCCTCCACGCATACTGTGTTTCTTGACCAAAGATGTTTTAGAAAATTTAAATCTCTCTATTGTTTTATATGAACAAGCAGACAGCATAATTTTACCTCATTTTGAAGCAAAAACTCTAGTCTTACAACCTCCAATAACCAGAAGTCTTGTGAACACAAATTTAATATATATTTTTTGGCTTTATTTCAGTGAGTTAAGTTTTTTGTTTTTTCAATAACCATGCATAAACGTTATTACTTCAAAAATACAAACATGTACATACATGTTCCTCACATATTATTGTAGCCTAGTTTGTGCTGAATACAGTGAAATGACACTTTTTCCATTAATATGTTTATGAACAACTGAAAAAAAAGCACAAATGTCAGGGCATGTCAAACCTTCTCCAGGGCCCCAAAAAACCTCAGACCCCTGAGGGTTAAAGTGACAGCAGCCTAATACACCTGCTTCCAAATTATGAGATAATATTCAAAATATATATATGGCAGTTTTCCCAATGGTATCAATATCAAAACTGTGGCACAATGCTGAGTGGCTAGTAACTTTGGAAAACCACTAACCACAGTGGCTGGTGAGCAAAAAAGTTGATGTCAAATCCTGGTTAAGATTAACTAAACTCAGCAGGATACTGTCTCTGCAGGAATGGATTTGAATTTTGTAAAGAAGAGATGTGTTGTTACTTTTCACAATGATTTGACTTACGTTTTTCAACTGGTGAGCAATAATATATGCTGCAAAAGTCCATTGACATCGAAGGAAGGACCTGAGCCTGAGCCATATCTAGATACCAGACTATTACAGAGAGTTAGTTTCTTTTGACAACCACTTACAAACCAACTCAAACACCCTAGCAACCCCATAGAACACCTTAGCAACTGTATCTCAATTCTAGTTGTGGTAAATGAAGGTACTCCATGTGCACAGTATGCACCCTGCATTTTACTGTTTCAAAACTGGTATGTAATATGCCATTCTAAATATCCCCCATGACGCCTCTCTAAAAAATAAAAGTCAGTTTCTATCACGCATTGTTTGCTTTTCATAAATGTAATAAAAAAACATCTGAATCAAAAGCAATGGATGAAGCAATGAGGGGTGCTTGCAGCTGAGGATGCTGCCTCCAAAACGAGACAATTCAAGAGTCCCCCATGATGAGTTTATTTCATTATTGAACAATGCCTCCCCAATTCCCCACTTCATGAAGGAGGGTTGAATTAAAAAATGAGCAGGCTCCCAGAGGCCTGCAATAGCGCTGTCATCTAGCTGAGATTTGCCTCAAGCAAGATAAAATGACTGCGTATCCGTCACTCCACATCAGTTCAGAGTACTCGACGCAGACCAGAAACATCTCAGTGATGGAAACAGAGCGGGTTGAAATTCATGCAAATTGTGTTTGTTTGTTTGTTTGTTTGTTTGTGTTTATTTCATCGAGTGTCTGTGGATTTGCTTTTTTATAAATGCCTACAGATTTTATTGTTTCATTACAACTACTTTATAGACTACAGCAAATATGGCTGAATACAGCTGATGATATTTATAATTGGTGGTAATGGCATTATCATTCTTGACAGAATTTTATGTTTCATTAATTTTTCAAGAAAGGAAACAGATGTACATTTTAAATGTGTTGTCATGAAATACGTTATGCTCAAGAATATTAATTAGATTATACACAAAAAAATGTAAATGATTTTTTTATTGTTTTAATAAATTATTAGCCTGTGACAATGTTTGGGAGAACAGTAGAAGAGTATTTGCTTATTTGCATGTCTGAGCAGAAATGTAACCAACATTAGACATGTCCAAAAATAATTTAAATTACAATTTTAATAGCGCACTGACTGGCCATTTTTCAACATATAACGAGTCATTAACTCGTTAGTCAGTGATTGAAGGAAGCAATAACTCTTGCTGACCCATTCAAGTAAATCAAATGAACATGCAAGATATTTAGTTTCAGAACTTAATTCCAACTTCTGCCACTATCTGTCATGGTATTCTGTAAGTTTATAAAGGTTAAAAATAAAATGAAATCAAATTTGATCATTCTTATTTATTTATTTTTTATTTTTTGAAACGTTATGATTTGTCAGTGCACATCATTATTATTTTTTTTTAAAATGCATGTTCCCTCATGATCTTTAATCGAAATAACTTCCCTTCCCTCTTGCAGCGACATCTCTTTTCTCTTATGACGCGTATTTCGGCGTGAGGGCGGGACAACCTGTCACTCACATGAGATCGCAGCAATAGCAAACCACAACCATCCAATCAATTTCCCATCTACAAAATCAAGTCCCACCTGTTTCACTCATATATATACAGTACAGTCCAAAAGTTTGGAACCACTAAGATTTTTTAATGTTTTTAAAAGAAGTTTCGTCTGCTCACCAAGGCTACATTTATTTCATTAAAAATACAGTAAAAAACAGTAATATTGTGAAATATTATTACAATTTAAAATAACTGTGTACTATTAAGTAATTTATAAGTAACTATAAGTAATTTATTCCTGTGATGCAAAGCTGAATTTTCAGCATCGTTACTCCAGTCTTCAGTGTCACATGATCCTTCAGAAATCATTCTAATATGCTGATCTGCTGCTCAAGAAACATTTAATGTGTACAATTGTACAAAATATTTGTGTACAATATTTTTTTTCAGGATTATTTGATGAATAGAAAGTTCAAAAGAACAGTGTTAATCTGAAATCTAATATTTTGTAACATTATAAATGTCTTTATTGCCACTTTTGATTGATTTAATGCATCCTTGCTGAATAAAAGTATTCATTTCTTTAATTTCTTTTCAAAAACATAAAAATAAAAATTCTTACTGACCCCAAACTTTTGAACGGTAGTGTATAATGCTACAGAAGCTTTGTATTTCAGATAAATGCTGTTCTTTTGAACTTTCTATTCATCAAGGAATCCTGAAAAAAAAGTACACTACTGTTTTCAACATTGAAAATAATCATAAATGTTTATTGAGCAGCAAATCAGCATATTAGAATGATTTCTGAAGGATCATGTGACACTGAAGACTGGAGTAACGATGCTGAAAATTAAGCTTTGCATCACAGGAATAAATTACTTTGTCAAATATATTTAAATAGTACACAGTTATTTTAAATTGTAATAATATTTCACAATATTACTGTTTTTTACTGTATTTTTAATTAAATAAATGTAGCCTTGGTGAGCAGATGAAATTTCTTTTAAAAACATTAAAAATCTTAGTGGTTCCAAACTTTTGGACTGTACTGTGTATATATATATATATATATATACAATAGAGAAGAAAAGACTATCACAACTCAAATAAATAAAGATTCTCTTTTCCAATTGTCCTGATATAACTTTTTATATTTTAATAAACCAACAGTGTGGTTGTATATCAAGAGACTGTGACATTTATTTGCAGTTTTGGTAGTGATTTCACTGAAATGAATAGAGAGCTGGTACAGCTGTGAAAAAGTAATAGATCAGAGTGTGAGTCTGTATGCTTTGCCTTCACCCACTGATATCAGCTGCAATGAGTGCTCAAAATAACATATTAAAAATTAACAAACTGCATGCCTGGATCGCAACTCATTATAACATTGTTTAAAAAAACAAAAAACAAAATGAAAACTCCCACTCACAATTAGAGAACATTCTTCTTAACGTTTCCCTTTTCACAGCCGGTTTCATACATTGGTGAAGACATTGAGGGCAAAATATGCTTCCACAAGTTCGCCTGTCCATTGAGTCTGAATGGTTAATGGTAAAACAAACTTGGCTTGCTGTTCCTCAAAAGAGGCTCGAACCCGAGGCTCGGCTCGAGCTCCGAGTTAAACCTCCCAATAACAGTACTGCATAGAGCGAGAATAAGAGAAA
This sequence comes from Megalobrama amblycephala, assembly GCF_018812025.1. Classification (NCBI taxonomy): domain Eukaryota; kingdom Metazoa; phylum Chordata; class Actinopteri; order Cypriniformes; family Xenocyprididae; genus Megalobrama; species Megalobrama amblycephala. Next base: position 23,823,669 of record NC_063065.1, on the reverse strand, counting down.
TAGAGGAGGAGATGGGGAGGAGGAGGGATGCTGGAAGAATTGTCGCTGGGATGACACAGTGACTGCTGTACGGTGTTCATTTTAGGACATTCTCACACCTCAGTCATACAACGTAAAGGTGTCATGCCTCAGACTGAGAGGCTTCACGTCTCAGGAAAAACGACGTCAGGTGTCAGGTCTTGTACAATTAGGCATCGGACAAAACCAGCCTCAGACTAAAAGGCATCAGATGAAACAGACTCAGACAAAAAGGCATCAGACTTTTTTTTTTGGCTATGTTTTTGTATAACTTTCTATTGGCTTTTATCCCATCATAATGCAACCTTCAGTTATCTTTTTCTTTCACTCCCCTTTTTATATTTATCTGTAACTATTACAAAAATTGATGTAAGGTGTGTGTGTACATGCATGTTAATTATGTAGAATCTATCTATTGATATATATATATATATATTTATATATATATATATATATATATATATATATATACATATATATATACACAACAGTTCTGTCTGGTTCTCGAATCTGATTGGCTGATAGCCATGCGATATTTCAGTGATAACAGCACTCCTACTGCCTTTTCACCGTTTGTATCACTCCGCTTGAAGTGACCGTCATGGCGGCCGATCAAATCAACCGTAATTTTTACAAATTTTTATTTTATTTTTTTATTTAACCTTTATTTTTCCAGGAAGGTCCCATTGAGATAAAAAGAAATCTCTTCTTCCAGGGAGTCCTGGCCAAGATGGCCGTATTAAAATTTTCACATAATTACAAAACACATAACAAATTCCAAACAGATAAGGTAAAAACAATAACATTAATCATATATCACCAAATTAATTAAAAACAGCCACACACTTCATTCAATTTACATCGCAATATATTCTTAAACACATTCAAAGAAGGAATTCTTTCTAGTTGAGCATTAATTTGAAATTCATTCCACAGCCAAGGAGCAAAGTAGGAGAAAGCTGATTTTCCATGTTCTGAGTGTATCCTAGGTACTTCTAATTTAATGCCAATCGATGATCTAGTGCTATAGTTCTTTTTATACAGGCATAAAAGCCTAGTAATGTAATTTTCAAATGTAATGAAATACTACTTCTTGTACCACGAACTGTAGTTTTAATAGTTTTTTAGGCGAGAATGTAGTTGTTTAGACCTGAAATATGTGACTCATATTTAATAACAGCGCCTATTTTACAATTTGTTTTGACGTTTTCGGAGATGCGAACTCGAGTGGGTCAGCGGCCGTTCAGTGCTTCTGTAACCGCCGAGAACAGCTTCATCTCGGCCAGTGCCTCTGGGATTTGCCGCTGGCTCTTATAGTGGTTAAACATGAGACATAATTCAATTTGAGTACATAGAACGGGCAATCTTTGGTCTTATTAATCTATTATTTGTTCCAGAGCAAGTCGAATTGTGCTATATTAAATTTGATAATAATAAACGTTACGTTACATCCTTATATAGCACATTGGCTACAACTAGACGGGACATATCAGACTCTTCTCCGCTCTTCAAATACGTAAAACATTAAACTTTATAAACATATGGTTTTTTGAGTAAAGAAAACGCTTTACAATTTTTTTCAAACATCAGATCTTTATTTACCTTTGCATTGCACAGAGGAGATGTCCAAACTGCGTGCGCACTTTATTCAGGAGGTGAGACAGATTAATGAGGCATGATTGACAGTTTGAGGATCCAATGGAGTTAGGAGGTTTTGTCACAAGCTCTTTAAAATCCTTTTCATTCGTTAAATATTTGTAAAAACCCACATACAAGCGTAAATGGTGACCTATTTTTTTTTAAATAACTAGTGCTTTATGTTTGACTGAACTGTACAATTGTGCTTATTTGTTGTTCTAAATATTATTGTTAATAAATATGATTTTATATAAATATGTCCATTAAGTAATATGGATTGAGTGAACATTACATTAATACGCTATTAGATGGCGGCAACACTTTACAGGAGAATGAGTCAGTGAAGCACAAGAGACTTTTAAATTGAAAGGAACTTTTGCAAAAGGAAGTTGTTTTAGCGCTGTGGTGTAATGGATGTAAAAAAGGACAAATACAAAGATCGCTTTCCTCAGCGGACATTCAAACGGACTTGTATAAAGGATATAATATTATGGACATCAACTTGAAGAATGAATGTAATGCAATATACCAGACACAGGTAATAGCCTACTCTCTCTCTCTCTCTCTCTCTCTCTAATACTGTACAAAATTCAATGTGTTTCAATGAAGCGACTCAACGTTCCTTCGTTACTAGTTCTAAAGTGACGTTTTAGAGTTAGTAACGGAGACTTGGTTCAACTGACAACTTGAGTTTTGAAACGTTCCTTCGTTACTAGTTCTGAAGTGACGTTTTAGAATTAGTAACGGAGGCTTGGTCCAACTGACAACCTGAGATTTGAATCCGTGGCGGAAGGAAGTAGTGCTGCACAAAAGAGGGTTTTAAAGACACTCCGTTGTTGTTCTTATTTATTTACACACTCGTGCCGTCGAACTGTTGTATAAACGCAATATCACACGAGTAGTCGTGCGATATGGCTGTATATCAGCACGCTGTGATTCGTCCGTAGGCACGAGGCCGCAGGCTCGAGTATCACGAGTGTGATATTGCTCATATAACAGAAGGTGAAGGTGTAAGCTGTAGGCTATAAGATGATATTTTATCTTACAGCTTTAATTAAATATTACACTCGTTAGGTTCTATACAGAAAAGAACATGGCGATTTTCACATTGGTCAGCACTCTGCAGAAAAATAGCAATTATCTGAATTAAAATTTAACTGACAGTAGGTGGCGCTGGAACAGCAGAAATGAAGCTGTTTCCATGGTTACCTCTGTACACAAAGCAGCTGTGGTTATAACAACACAGTCTAATAGATTTTTTACTTCGCTTATAAAAATGAATCATAGTTTTACTACAAATAAAACAAAAAACATGGTTATTGTAGTTAACTATGGTAACCACAAATAGTTTATGGTAGGATTTGTAGTAAAACTATTGTTATACAAATAGTATCAATCTAACTAAAAAAAAAAAAAAAAAAATCATAGCTACCCACCCCATTTTTACTATAATAAAACCATGGTTAATTTTCATAAGTGTTCACGATAGTTTGCAATGCAAGCAATGTGTTATTTATCTAACTTCTTATACATACAAATAAAACTAGTGAATAATACAAATTTACAAAATAATTCAGTATGTTTTATACAACTTGGTGTAACAGTTAGAAAACTGCGTACATGTGACGTCACTTTGAGGCGGGTCAATTTGCTTCCTTAAGTCCTTTTTGTCTGATGCTTTTATGTCTGATGCCTTTTTTTCTGAGGCCGTTTTGTCCGAGTTCGTTTCTTCTGATGCCTTTTTGTCTGAGTCCGTTTCATCTGATGCCTTTTGGTCTGAGGCTGTTTTGTCCGATGCCTAATTGTACGAGACCTGACACCTGACGTCGTTTTTCCTGAGACCTGAAGCCTTTCAGTCTGAGGCGCGATGCAGTTTTGTCCGATGACTGAAGCCTTTTAGTCTGAGGCATGACGCCTTTTCTTTGTATGACTGAGATGTGAGAATGTCCTAAAATGGACACCGTACTGCTGCTTATATACGCTCGTAATGATAATTGACAGGACTGAATGTTTAGGCTACTCCCCGAATCTACATTTGGAACTACATTAAATGTGCATTTCTGTTAAAAGCTTTTGTCAACTTTCAGAAGTAGGGATGCCATAAGTATCACTACTCTTTTTATTTTCTTCTTTTTTTGATAATATAAGTACTTAAAAGATAAGTTCACTTCTTAATGGAAAATTTCCTGATAATTTACTCACCCCCATGTCATCCAAGATGTTCATGTCTTTCTTTCTTCAGTCGAAAAGAAATTAAGGAAAACATTCCTGGAATTTTCTCAGTGGGGACTTCAGTGGGGTTCACTGGGTGGAAAGTCTAAATTGCAGTTTCAGTGCAGCTTTAAAGTGCTCTCTTCCCAGACAAGGAATAAGAGTCTTATCTAGAGTCTTAAAACTAAAAATGATAAAAATGATTAAAAAAAAAAAAATGATATAAAAATGATATACTTTTTATCCACAAATGCTCATCTTGCACTAGCTCTACGATCTGCACGCATTACGTAATTACATTACAAAGATCATGCGTGACGTAGCCGGAAGTAACGATCCAGTGACTACAAAGCAATTGTGCAAAGATTAAGCCAAACGCCCTTTAACAAAAAAACAAAAACAAAACAAAAAAAAACAACAAAGAAAAACAATGATATCGGATGATTTTGAAGTTGGAGGAGAAAATGTAATGTTTTTCACCTACCGCGGTACTTCCATCTACGTCACGCGTGACCTTTTTAACATAATGCATGGCGCATCGCAGAGCAGTGCTATGGAGGACCAAATTACTCAAAATGAAATAATTAAAGAAATAATGAATTCAATAAAACAACAATTAAATGTACCAGTTTATTCTGAAATAATAAAATAAAATAAAGTAATTTAATTAATTATTAATTAAATAAATCAATAAATAAATGTATCTATTTATTTTGTAAAATTCCATGAAAACACAACATTTATTGTTTAATATATTTCACAAAATCCTCTTTCACTATTATTGTTTAAATTAATTTTTTCATAATTGAATGTGCTTTTTCAAAAAGCCGGTTTTCGTAATTATATGCTGAATTTACGAATGACACATATTTGACGAATCATGTATTTACAAAGCAGGATTTTCCCAAAGATTTTTTTCATAATAATAGAGGACATTTCACAAATGCCAATCAACAGGCAGTGGGCGGTGCTTGCCGCTAATTGGCTAATCCTTTCGGATGAATTACTTAGGTCTGGCGAGGTGAACTGAACGTTCGATATGCATCGGCGCTGTGCACATATGACTGTGCAGGCCGATTGGCGTATGACATCAACGTACCACGAGAGCAATTCAAAAGCATAACGAGTCACATGCTCACCAAACGCATACTGCGATCGGCCTGCACAGCGCCATCGTGTCTCGAACAAGCCTTGGGAATGAATATGGCTGTAGGACTTGTGGCAATAAGTGCATCAGAGGATCTAGAAATGTATGACTAGCCTACATATGGAACACTTTACCAGCACTGAACGCAGAGTTCTTGTAGATGAGTAGTTATGTGACAGGCGTAATTTGCAGGTAGGACATGTGATGTCCCCACCACATTTTGGCCAGGGTCCATATTGTCCCTACCACTTTTTTTTTTTTTTTTTTAAGTCTCACTACCTAATGCAAATGAAACATATCCAGTTGACATTAATTTGTGTTAAAAAGAGGCGATCTGGTGCAGGGATGTGTTGATTTTGATATGCTGAGTGTTCGTTGCCACTGTTATCAGTGGTGGAACATTCTATTTTGGTTTGTGCACAGTCTTCACACAGACGAGCGTGTGCGTCAATCTATCGCTAATGCCGCTGCGGAGGGTCTATTCTTTCCGGTGTAATCACAAAACATAATGCACACAAACGTGGAACATGGCGTTCCGTGACTAATGTCACCAACCACACGGAAATCGATTTGTCGTGTCTGTTCGCTCTCCAACTTTAAACTAATTAGCGCCAAGCACCGCCCACTGCCTGTTGATTGGCATTTGTGAAATGTCCTCTATTATTATGAAGAGAATCTTTGGGAAAAATCATGCTTTGGAATGCAGTTGGATGCATTCCATATTGGATGCAGCATATTATTATGAAAATCAGCTTTTTTAAAAAGCACATTTAATTATGAAAAAATATACATTTAAACACAATAATAGTGTGTGAAAGAGGAATATTGTGAAATATATTAATCAATAAATGTGTTTTCATGGAAATGTTACTAAATAAATAGATGCATTTATTTATTGATTGAATTAATAATTAAATAAATTAATTATTTAATTATTTCAGAATAAACTGTTACATTAAATTGTTGTTTTATTGAATTCATTATTTATTTAATTATTTCATTTTGAGTAATTTGGTCCTCTATACAGTGCAAGACGAGCATTTGTGGATTAAAAAGTATATACATTTTTTATTTTATTTAAATTTTTTTTTTTAAATGAACAATCATTTCGCTAGATAAGACTTTTATTCCTTGTATGGGATTGCGAAGAGCCCTTTGAAGCTGCACTAAGACTGCGATTTGGACCTTCAACCCGATGAAGTCCACTATATGGAGAAAAATCCTAGAATGTTTTCCTCAAAAACCTTAATTTCTTTTCGACTGAAGAAAGAAAGACATGAAAATCTTGGATGACATGGGGGTGAGTAAATTATAAGGGAAATTTCAATTCAAAAGAATCCTAATCCTTTAAATACTTATGCCTGTCACCCTTTCCAGGGTATGGGCTGACCACTAGTAGTTTTATTTTTTTCATATTTGCATTGATTGCATTGTATTTAACTCCAATTCACACAGAATCAATATCTCAGAGGGTCACTCACATAAAGAATTAAGGCGAGACACGGCAGGTGAAAACATCGTTTTTTCATGCAGTGGTCAATTTTGAGATTTTGGGCCAGTTTGCTCCCTTAACATGTAAGCTTTCATGTCAAAATAAAAAATATGTCAACATTACACATTAAGGTGGTTATTTCATTATATTTTGTCAACTTGCGCCTTTAGATTTCTAGCGGAAATCACCAAAAGTTGGCATTCTAACGCGAGCTCCCGTGCCGTCTCCATTCACAGAAACATGTCATGCCTCGTATCATTGTAAAGCTCTCAGTCTCATTAACAGCGTTGTCTAATCCAAATATGGACATTTCCTTTGTAGAAATAACCAACCGCGAAAGTTTGCCGGGGAATCTACAGCCGAAAACCACATCTGATTGATCGCTGTGAATTTCCGACTACGTGATTGGTTCTCAGGCGTCACGCTTCCTTGTTTATTCTGCGCCTGAGAGAAAATGCCGACAACACCGAAATCAAAATACGGCAACAGCTGTCACTTGCAAGAGCTAGTAAAATGAAAGTAAACAACAGATTAGACGATGAAACCCCATCAGCGAGTGTCTCATCGCGTCACCTATTGTTTGGAAAGGGAAAGAGTGTGTTGGAGGGATTGGGAATGACATCCGCGCCACGCAGGAATATGGCTCATAATTCACGTCACACGATTGTATGAATTACTGTAGTCATGTGTTTGTGTTGTCCTAACTGTGCTGGATCAGGGCTGAAAATTAACATCGATCCACAGAATCATGGGTTCTGTAGTAGTGTGTTGCTGGAGTGTAGTCTGTGTGAGAGAGATAGGTACTGCAGAAGTTTGCAGTTTTTGTGACTGCTGTTATGTGTGTTTGTTATGGTAGTTCTCTTCAGCTTAAGGCTATTGTTATTAATAATTTATTCATTTATCAATTTCCATGTGTTTTAAATATTACATAATACTGATATTAATAAACTGAATATATATTTTGTTTGTAGGTTGGGGGTTTCAATAGAAATAAATGAACTTATACAATATAAAAACTTTAAAGGCCGTTTTCTCAAAATGAGTTTTTTCTCACTCTCAGAGTCAGATATATCCACTTCAGTAGCACCTACAAGCACCAACTTTTCCAGACTTATACTTAACTATATTCTGAAGGCTTTTACAGAGGGATTTGTTGATATATCATTCCTATCCTGAATTATGGGTCATTTTACTAAAAAAAACATGGCGAAAATAGGTTTTTTAAGGCTATTGTCAGTATTCTCTAATTTACTAAAGCACAAAATAAGATATCCAGAATCCCTTCTGTAAAAGCCCTTTCATCTAATATGTCAACAAATATAACCAAAAATTTTAAACCTGGACCATTCCAATTTTCAGATTTTGTTTTTGGAAATGTATGCAAATGAGCATATATTTAAGTATATAAGGCCTCATTTGCATATTAAAACATAAATTTACACAAAATTTGTAATACATTTTTTTCTTATGTTTATGCCAGTAATAAACTGGAGAAGTTTCACACTTTAAAAAAAATCCCTATTCACCTGTAGTGTCTCGCCTTAACCAGTCAATTAATTGCTCTGCAATTACTTATCACAATATAGTTATTTATGTTGTTTTATTTTATTTTTTGTTATTAAAAATTCCAAGCAAAATACAGCTGAACAAAGACAACTGAAATAAAGAGATTTTCAGGTAGGCCTATCTAACAGCAGAATTTAAGCAGCGTTGTGGTACTCAAGACCAGATGATACCTGACTCGGGACAGAATTCAATACCATACTTTCATGGTCTTGGACTTGTCATGAACTCTGAAGCATTTGAAATTAGTCTTGATTTGGACTCTGTTTCAAGTACTACAACACTGTGAATATGTTTTGTGGTCTATGTCGACTTGTTCTTATGATCTGCTCTGTGCTATCATGTCTCTGGACGGAGGTTCATGTGACACTCATGAGAAACAAAAGGAAATCATATTCATCGATGACAATGTTTCCGTCCAAAGATGCAAATTTAACTTGCGCACAAAATTGGAATATTGCATGAAACATTTGCGATTAAAGCACCATTTCCATCCCATGTGTTTGGGAGAACAAAATCATCAGTTCCTGGGAAATTGGCACAAAATATCTGTAATAAAAATGGAAGTTGCTGCAATCAGGGAAGCCACTGTGACTCTTTTTTCCTACATCATAAATTGCATCTCAGAGCACACAGACAGAACACAGTTCACGCTGTCATGTTATCTTGCATTTAGATGCCTAGTGTTTGGGAATGCAGTCATATGAGACGCTTCTGGGAGGGAATTAAACCAAATCATTTTGATGGTAGATACTGGCTCAGGTATTTCAGAATGATTAAACCAACATTTGAGATGCTGTCCAATGAAATTGGTCAGCTGGTTAGTCCAGTTATCCAATCACATCCACTGTTTAACATTTGGTTGAACTTTCAAATGACGTTGGAAAACATTGCATCAAGATCGCTGCACGTTTGGATCCCGGAAGTCCTATAGCTTTAGCCAAACAGCATTTCACAAGTTCACCCTTACATATAATCGGATATAGTAAAAAGTATGCACATTTGGCTGGCTGTCTGAGGGGAGGGCTGCTTGAAATTTGGCCTGAACCCAGAGTACTCCTCCCATCCCTGGTTGGGATAGGAAATAGTTAGGCAAGGAACACACCAAGCCGACGCCGACAAACTAGTGGCGATGAAAGCACACTGCGGGGTTGGCTCACGTCGGCAGCGTCTGGGTCCAAAGTTGCCCTGACACACCAAACCGACACTCGACAGCTGACGGCCAAGTGGCACGTCCGTTTCTGCGCCTGCGTAAGATGAAATGCCTTTCCGTACCAGCAGGTGGCAGTAGCTGAACAGCCAGAATGATCAGATGGCCCGACGGACCGATGAGCTCTGACGCCAAAGGGGACCAACTTCAGCTGACGGTACGGAACACACTGAGAAAACTTAGTTGGCCGACAAACAAAAACTGCCTGATGGCCGACGGCTGGCTTGGTGTGTTCCTGCCTTAAGAGTGAGGAGTTGAGGTTGGTGGAGGGATGCTGGAAAACTGTTGTGGAATAGAGGTAAGTCGTCTACATATACCTCCTCTCATGCTAATTACGTTGATTATTTGAACGTGCCCATTCTGAACTTTGTTAATAAAGCATCAAGTCATGTCACTCCAAGATCTACGTATTGTCTTATGTGGAGTTTGGGATCATTTGAGACCACCTGCTCTAAATAAAGATATGTGATCTACTTGAGACTTTTTCACCGAGATACGACAAATCTATCTCTTATGTACAATGATTTTATATGTCACATTTTTATGTAAAGCACTTATTTTTTCACCCTATGAAAATAGGGTTTCTAATATGTCAGCAAGTTTAAAGGCACTTGTTGAGTGATGGTCATGTTCCCTTTATTCACTGTAAAGCCAAAGCTTCTAAGCTTTAAAATGACACCCCGCTTCGGATTTAAGAGCTTAACTTTAACAAGAAATCGATTAACTACTGATGAAGGATTAAGTCCAAGCAATAATAAAAAATAAAACCATCTCGAGATTAAAGTTGTTAAATTTCGAGAAAAAAACTCATTAAATTTCGAGAAAAAAGTCTAAATAAAAAGTTGAGAATAAACTCGTTAAATTACGAGAAAAAACTTGTTAAATTTCAGAGAACAGGTCAAGATAAAAAGTTGAGAATAAACTCGAAAAAAGTCGTTAAATTATGAGAACAAATTCGTTAAATTATGAGAAAAATGTCATTAAATTTCGAGAAAAAAGTCGAGATAAAATGTTGAGAATAAAGTCATTAAATTACGAGAAAAAAGTCGTTAAATTACGAGAACAAATTCGTTAAATTATGAGAAAAATGTCATTAAATTTCGAGAAAAAAAGTCGAGATAAAATGTTGAGAATAAAGTCATTAAATTATGAGAAAAAAGCTCGTTAAATTACGAGAACAAATTCGTTAAATTATGAGAAAAATGTCGTTAAATTTCGAGAAAAGTCGAGATAAAATGTTGAGAATAAACTCATTAAATTATGAGAAAAAAGTCGTTAAATTACGAGAACAAATTCGTTAAATTATGAGAAAAATGTCGTTAAATTTCGAGAAAAAAGTCGAGATAAAATGTTGAGAATAAACTCATTAAATTATGAGAAAAAAGTCGTTAAATTAACAACTTTTTTCTCATAATTTAATGACTTTATTCTCAACACTTTATTTCGACTTTTTTCTCGAAATTTAACAACTTTAATCTCGAGATGGTTTTATTTATTTTTTTATTATTGCTTGGCCCTAATCCTCTTCCGTAATTAACTGATAGTTAATTTAAACAACAATCAATTATGGGAATTTATGTAAATTGACCTAGTTCTGGTATAACAGATCACTGCAAAAAAAAAAATGGAGGAACGGAAGACAACATCACTAAAACTGTGCATATGCCATCCTTTCTTGTTTCTCTTGCACATGAAAAATCCAGCAAAAGCAACAGCTTGAACTGAAAAAAAAGAAAAGAAAGAAAAAAAAAAAACAGTTCTTGCCACAAAAATTGTATTTGATAATAATCAGATTTTCTCTGAAGCTTTTGATACCTCAAAAACATCAAGCATTGTTTACTTCATTAGTATCTTTTGCTTCTTTGTTCTATATTTTAGTACGGACTGCTTACTTAAATACTTATTTGAGAACATGAAACAATGTTTACTTTATTGAAAAATACTTGAAAGCTACATGCTAGCTATTGTCTTAAAGAGATGGTTGATTATGATTTCACTTCTTTAACTTTTTTAAGTTAGTGTGTAATGTTGCTGTTTGAGCATAAACAACATCTGCAAAGTTACAACACAAAGTTCAATGCAAAGGGAGATATTTTCTTTTACAGAAATCCCTTTTTAAGGACTACAACAAATGGCTGGTAGGAACTACACTGAGCTTCTTTCTGGTTTGGTGACATCAAGAACCCCAAAATTTACATAAACCCTGCCCACGAGAACACACAACAAAGGGGGTGAGACCATGTTGGGCTGCTTTAGAGAAGAGGAAGTGTTGTTGTAGTAGAGTGTTGTTACCATGCCGTCATTTTACGCCGGACTGCTTCACAAACGAGGGTCAATTCAACACTGGATTTGCACAATAGATTAAAATGACGGCACATGCTAGTCGATAAGTTGAATCAACTCCACAGCAACTACATAAATTCATCCACTAACCATTCAGAAACGACCAGTTTCATTCTGCATTGTAACTTCTTCCTGAGTCTCTCCATCAGTGTCCGACTTCGGTTTGAACAATGTAAGGCTGAACACTGTGACTAACAATCCTCATTTTGGGTGTGTGAGATTCTCCAGCTTTGTTGTTGTTGAGCAAAGCTGTTAAAGCTCCACCCTCTTCTAGAAAGGGGGCCGGGAGCAGCAGCTCATTTGCATTTAAAGGTACACACACAAAAAAACTCACGCCTAAATAGGGGCAAATTTGACAAGCTATAATAAATAATAATCTGTGGGGTATTTTGAGCTGAAACTTCACAGCCACATTCTGGGGACACCAGAGACTTTATTACATCTTGTAAAAGGGGCATTACAGGTCCCCTTTAATATTTAATATAGTAATATTTATTTTTTATTACACATATATTTCTTATAATATATACTTTTTAAATAAAAGGAGTGTGTTTGAATGCATTTTAATTTTTGCTGTGCTATTGTATTGAAATTTAGAATGGGTATGTGAAATTTAACTGGTATTGGTATTGATTATTGCTATGTTGGACAACCTTTTATGAGTGCACTTGCATATAGACACCTTTTAAACACAAATATCAGACATGTGTTGTCTCAGACTTCCCATTATGCAAAAAAAAAAAATAAATAAAATGTTCAACTTTTTCTAATTTCATACTGCAGCAGCAAATGAGTGTGTGTACAGATTTGTGGTGTTTAATAACTTGACATTCAGCGAGCGACTGAACTATTTAGATAAGTGATGTGTGCGTTTTGAACACCCACAAGCTTTCTGTGCCAAATTGGCCCATTCCTCATAATAAAAGTACGTCTGATGCCGCTTGACTCTGATATTTTGTTGTGTGTGTTATTAATAGGACTGCATCAGAGTATCAGGAGAAACAAGAATGAAAATAGTTAAGAAAAAAGAAACATTGAGTCTCACGTGACCAAACAGGATGCAGTCTGAGGTGTCTGAGGTTTACAGTGCATGATTGACATGTCTTAAGTATCCATTTACTGAACGTCCATGGGTGTGTGTGTAAAACAACACACTCATAACTAGAGCATAATAATGTTTATCTCTCTTTGGCTTGATATCAAATAGGTCCCTTATTTGCATATAAATGAATGATTGTCCTCTGCCGTTTATTTATCAGAGTATTTCATGAAAAAAAACAAAACGTAGGAACATGCTCCTCCACACTTCCATGAGCCTGTCAAAAGAGGTGGAAGGTTTATAAATAATAAATAATGAATGAAATAAAAATTTTAATACAGACCTCAGTTTATGTGGAAGCAGCTAAATGGCTCATGTTGCAGAGTTTACAGGCTAATAAATAACGACGTATGAATTTCACTGATTACTGCACCCACCTTACACTGATATAGATGTGTTAAAGTGTCATATTATACATTTTTAGCATTTTATTTTTCTGTGTCCCACATATACTGTTCTACGCCGGTTCTTTCACTGGAAACAGTCATAATTTAGTTGTTCATGTCCTTTCCAGGAAACTAATTAGGAAAAGTGTATCAAGAGGATAGTCACAGCCATGTGAGTTTGATGATTAACCATCCACTAACCTGTAATGTACACATAATCACTCAGCACAGGAACAGTCTGGTTTGTTATTATTAGAAAAGAGCAGCTTGGTTATGTTGCATTCTGCTAAACATCTACCTTTTCACTCTTAAAAAAAAAAAAAAAAAAAAAAAAAAAAAAGGTTCAATAGGTTTCTATATAGAATCCTAGGGTTGCCTGACAACCCTTTATGCCAAAAAGGTTCTATATAAAGAGAAATGTCTTGATGATTGCATAATTGTTTTATCTTTAATGGGTTATTTAATTAATTCACAGAATTTAAATTTGTAAATCAAATTAATTAAAACAAAATTAAAACACAATCAATTTCATAAAGTTGTGATGGGAACCCCTAATGGTGCGTTCACACCGGACGCGAATGAAGCGGTAAGCGTGAGTGATTTACATGTTAAGTCAATGCAAAGACGCGAATTGACATCCTGCGGCGCGATTCGCGCGAATGAAGCGGCGCGAATGACGCAGCGCGAATTGAGCGATTTGCGCGAATGACGCGATTCGCGCGAATCGCGCAAGTTGAAAAATCTGAACTTTGGCGAATTTCCGCGCCGCGTTTAACCAATCAGGAGCTTGCTCTAGTAGTGACGTGACGTAGCGAGCTGAGGCAGAATTTCGAAACAACAATGGAGGACAAAATCATCGTCGCTGTACATCTTCATACATTTATAGAAACAGAAATAAAAAGGATCGTGTTTGAAAGAAAGTGAATGAGGAGGTCGGACAATCTGATAAGTTGTAAAAAACGGTCTTTACTCAATTAGAGCTATATATATATATATATATATATATATATATATATATATATATATATATATATATATATATTTATTATATACACTACAAGCCAACTAAAGACGACCAATTGAGCTTATTCGCTGTAATTTACAATTATTTCCCCACTGACAAGTTGTGTTTATTCAGAGGAAGTATGCAGAAAGCAGTGGGAGAGTCTGGGACACATAAAGGAGCGGGAGAGCCCCTCTCATGACGCGAATTCGCATCTGTTGTGAAGGGATTTTCACACGTGAATGAAGCGAATGTCACGCGCGAATGAAGCGAGTAAACTCAAAATGTTCAAGCGTCCAACTACGCGCGAATAGCGCGATTTATTCGCGCAAGTCGCGTCTGGTGTGAACACAGCATAAAAAGTTCTATATATGAGGCGCCCAATAACGCTTTAAGGTTCTATATAGAACCTTTTCTTTTAAAGGGATATTTAACCCAAAAATGAAAATTATCCCATGATTTACTCACCCTTATAAAATGGATAGTTCCTGTCCTTGATTCTGATTGGTCAATAGCTGTGTTTTATTCACGATAAAATATGGTTATGACCACTTCACCCAACGGTTCTTTGTATCACTACACAACACCCTTAGCAACCACTCTTAGCAATGTAAACTGGTTGTTCTCAGCTGATATTGTTCATTGAAGCTTACTGTATTATGTTGAACTAGAACAGTATTGTGAGAAAGAGATCAATTGAGTGAGTTTATTACCTGCATTCAGATTTAGCATTTTCCTTCAGGTCAGTCCTATGTTCATAATAAAACATCTGTTTAAATGTCTGATGTATTATCTTGTCCTTTTAACAGTTAAGGGGTTTTCCCGTGACTGACAGCGCTAGTCAAAGCATTTGTCAGTTGCGTCTTGTTCCGTGTTCACAACAATTTAGTCTTTTCAATGTAAAAGTCTTCACTACTGACTGACCCACTCATAAAGACAGTATTTGCTGCCATCTAATGGCATAATAATGTAACTTCTGTTGCTGTTCACGGTTAGGGACTATTTTTTCCAGCGGAAGGAAGGCTTTTAATGAAAGTTTACTTCATGAAATTTGCATGATACATATTTTTGGCTTTAATATTTGTATTGTGTGGTAACCATTTTATAAAAGCAATAAGGTACTCAAGGCTAGTGCTGTATCATGAATAAGTCAATGCTGACGGGGTTGCAGGCACTCCGATTCGTGTCGTGCCTATCAACGCCCTTCAGCCGTGACTTATTCACGATACAGCGCAGCCTCGAGTACCTTATTGCTTACTCAAGCCATCCTAGGTGTATATGACTATCTTCTTTTATATGAACACAATCAGAGATATATTTAAAAATATCCTTAGTCCTCCAAGGTTTATAATGGTTGCGAATGGGGGGCCAAATTCTAGAAAAAAAAAAAAAAAAAAAAATTCCATCCATAAAAAAATTAATCCATACGACTCCAGGGGGTTAATAAAGGCCTTCTGAAGCGAATCGATGCGTTTGTGTAAGACAAGTATCCTTATTTAATACTTTATAAAGTAAAATAGCCATACGCATTTGACGTACGTCCAAAAAGCATTAACTTCCACGACGTAGTACACAATGCCATGCTGTTCTACACAATGACATGACGTAAGTTGTATATATTTTATATTTTTAAATATATCTCCGATTGTGTTCGTCTGAAAGATATAGTCATGTACATCCTATGATTGACTTGAAGGATGAGTAAATCATGGAATAATTTTTTTTGGGGGACTTTAAGGCCAATTCACACTGCACAGACAAATGCCAACAAACACATCTGTCCGAGTTTGCTGGATCAGTGTGTTACCTCTGTCTGCATCTGTTAGTGCTGGTCGGAGTTTGTTTTTATCTGACTGAACATTTTCAATCTGTGTTTGTCGGATCTTGGAACGTCTGAGCAATGTGATATGATTTTCCAACAAACAGCAACAACATACTCTTATGTAAACATCCTTTATTGATATGAAAATACCTCAAACCTTATGAAAATCACATACAGTGTGTGTTTATTAGCTTTATGTTTCTTGTATAGAAACATTTCTCTGGGAAGTGAAAACACAAAAAGACAGTGCAGAAAGCCGCCAATGGTCATCAGATTGCATAAATCAGTGGATAATGAATAGAAATTATGATTCTGTCTATACGTAATAAATATTAAACTAGCTTCTGTAAATATATCAATATTTCTCCAAGTATGTACACTTTTGGACTAAAAGCCCTAACGGATGCTGTTCAGTGCAGCTGTGTGAACACAAATAAACCACAGCTGACATGACTGAATATGAATGCGTTTCAAAATATCATAAGTTGCCAATTGATTATTTTGCAATCCTGACATAAATTTTGAAATTACTGTCACTGCAACCAAATTTTATCATAAACAACAGTGAACAAATATCGAAGCCGGAGTATTTAATCTTTTTAATGAAACACTTTGTCCAGATCAAATGCAGTTCTCTGCATAAATTCAAGTACGCACCTCGTCTTTCTTGTCGCAGCAACACCCACAACCTCTTTCGCTTTGTACGCCCTCTTTTCAGACGAAAAATGACACGTAAAGACATTCTGACTCAAAATTTGTTGGTTATTTTTCATAAAATTCTAAATCCAATGGCCAACGTCTGTCTGTGCGGTGTGAAATCGCCTTTAGGAGAAAAGCATACTGTATTTATCTGACTGAATTTTCATTTTTAGATGAGCTATGTTTTAATACTGCATGTATTTTACAGCATGTCCTCTTGCCCTTCAAAGCATTGACTGACATACTGTATGTGATGTGTGCTTATTAAAGCCAAAGTAACGCCTCCCTATAGACACTGCTATCACTAGCAGAGGGTTTGTGAATCAGCATTTGTAAGCGGTGCCTGCACGGTATCACTT
Source organism: Megalobrama amblycephala (assembly GCF_018812025.1). Taxonomy (NCBI): domain Eukaryota; kingdom Metazoa; phylum Chordata; class Actinopteri; order Cypriniformes; family Xenocyprididae; genus Megalobrama; species Megalobrama amblycephala. Next base: position 23,806,679 of record NC_063065.1, on the reverse strand, counting down.
GGCTTATGGAAAAAAAAAATAACAAACGTACAAATGAGAAAATGAGAGGCCAGTGAATAACTGAATAATAGACCAGTATAAGTAATCACCATGAAAAACTTAGCAGCCACCTAGCGTGCTAAAAGCCACTCAGAGCACTTTAGCAAATGAATTACAATGCCCTGGGATCTACCTACTACACACTGGCATCATAGCAGCAGGTTTTGTAGGCAAACGCCACTCACAGTTTCTAAAAAAAAAAAAAAAAAAAAATTATAGTTAGTGTGCTTTTTAATTCTAATAGTTGTGTCAAGATTCATTAAAAACCCAGCAGAGTCTAAAAGACTCTGTTTCGAGTGTTGTAGATTGCCACACATTTCTATCAGCTCACTTTATATCCAAGGTATTGGTTGAAATGGTTTTACTAATTTAGGGTGCGTTCACACTTGTAGTTCAGTTCGTTTGGTTCGGACCAAAATGAAGAAGAAAAAAAAAAAAACATTTAGTCCTGGTCCGATGAACGTTCAGATTGGCAATTTTATCATCGAATCAAAAGATACCGAACCTAAAAGGCTTTAGGGATACGTTTACAACCTGACTGGTTGGATTTTATGACGTATTGCCTATTTTGAGACAGAACTTAGCCAGCTGGGAACCCGTGATAATGTGTAAAGGAATCAAAACAGTGGCAGGAATCCCTCCGTCACACACAAACGATCTGCTGCGTGGAGATGCATGTCTGATGCCTGTGATGGACAAACTCGCGACTATTACGAAGAAAAAAACGAATATGCGTGAGGATTCTGTCCTTTTTTTGGGTCTTATTTTCCTGTTTTTGCTTAATTTACATGTCTTTGGTCCATGTTGTGTTCATATTTCAATCGAACCGCACCAGAGTTTGTTTGGAAGTGGACTGGGACCCATATTTTCAGCGGTCTTGGTCTCGCACCAGGGTTCGGATGGTTCAAATGAACTGCACTAACAGAGCAATCACACCAGGGTTCGTTTTAATCAAACCAAACAAGACAAGTGTGAACACACCCTTAGACTGAGATTTTAAAATGGACTTATACTACGGGGCTGTTGAATGCTTTAATCTTACTGTTTTGACGAACGTTCTAAGGTGTGCAATTATTTTCAGGGAAACGCATGGCTAAAGTAGTTCCAGGCAGGTCTTGACCGCGTTACAGGTTCCATATCACTTTGCCAAATGATTTCAGTTATTTCAAAGGTCCTCACAGCCTACCAGTGGTGGACAGTAACTAAGTATTTTTACTTCGTTACAGTACTTAAGTACATTTTTCAAGTATCTGTACTTTACTTTACTAGTATCTTTATTTTTTAGCAACTTTTACTTTTACTTCTCTACATTCCAAAGCATAAGATCATACTTTTTACTCCACTACATTTCATAAAACATGTTGTCACTCATTATTTTAAATTGAAGAAATCGTCACATGCTCAGAGACGCAAAAGCGCTGTCCGATTCGTGCACGAACTGATTCTTTTCAATCATCCTGTTAAATCAGTTCACAAATCACATCAACAATTCATTCGCTAATTGGATTGATCGTATTGCAGCTGTTCTCGAGTCAACAACAATGATCCGTTCAGAGCGACTCTCCAGTGAATGAATATACAAATCTGACTGAAAATTATCCAAGAACTGGGGGATCCTCTGAGTGCGTGCGCGACTGATGGTGAAAAGTAAGTTAGCCTACTAATGTTGAATTTTAGGATTAATTATTGTAACTGAAAATCATATTTAGGTCACAACTGTCAGTTATTTTTGAACTAAATCTGCTGTAAAGGGCGATCTGTTTAAGCCCACTGACACGTCCACATCAATGTGTCTACAGATAGTGATCTCGATTCAAACATCAAAGATCAAATAACATTTTAAAACTAACTTGGTGCTTCAAATAATGGTTGTATCAATTACATTGTTACGGCACTACGGAGGCGACAAGTGACCGTTAAAATGTATTTGACATTGAATGATTCATTCAAAAGATTTGTTCAAAAACATTGATTAATCCACTAATGAAACAAGTGAAGTAGTTATGAGTGAGTCATTGAATCATTCATTCAAACCCGTTTTTTAAATAATTAAATTAAATTAAATAGTCTGCAACAATTAATATTTTGTCCTCTAGTAAATAATTATAGGCTATTTTGTTTAGTTGTCTATTCAGAATCGTGGAAGAAGCATGATTTCTATTTGAAACAAACAAACAACAAAAAGAAACCTTTATTCTCATTTTATCCAGAGTCATGCAACTCTAACACAAATAAAAATAACACATTCACATCATCTTCCCACTGCTGTAGCAATTTTTAAAAATGTTATGTATTTAGCCCTATATGTTCCGTCTGTTTTTTATATTGTTTGTCAACACACATTATATATTATGTTTCTACATCCACTAATCTTCCATCCATACTGACTAGTGCTGGCTATTTGACAATTCATAATCATTCATAATTATTTTGAGCAATAGGATTATATAAAATATATAATATAAAATTAAATTAAATTATATAAGTGGCCTATACAAAATTACAAAATAAACATTCTTCAATTACTTTTTTAAGTACATTAAAAATCAAGTACTTTTGTACTTTCACTCAAGTTAAATTGAAAAGGAGCACTAAATACTTTCACTTGAGTAATATTTTATTATACGTATCTGTACTTTTACTCAAGTACTTGATTTGTGTACTTCGTCCACCACTGCAGCCTACAACCGCAAAACCCACAACGACACCGACCATAGGCTACTTCTCTTTCTCCCACTCGCTCTCCCACTCAAACGCACACACAGGCCGACAGTACGGACACACACTTGCACAGAAACGTGCGGTCAGCGCCGCTCTGACGATTTTATCAGTAAAATAGTTTAACAACTTAAAAACCACATGACATTTCTCACAAGCAAGGAAATAACGGCTAGAGATGCACAGACTCCGCTTAATTTCTCTCTCTCTCTCTAACTGCATTAATAACTGCATTAGTCTGCTATCAATGGCTCAAGCTTCTGTTATTAGCTCTAAAATGACGTTTTGAAATTAGCAACGGAGGCATGGGATGAGATGCGTAAGAAATTAGTCCTACACACGAGCATTTTAAGGGCAAAACCCTGACAAATGTCTTGAAGTACAACATCTGAACAATGTTTTGAGGTTTGGCAACCATAGTACAAGTGGAGTAACTGACTCCGTGCCATTGAATTCTTGAAAAATAATGCACACCCGAGGTGTAACGGTGCATCACCACCTCGGGTGTGCATTATGGCCCGTCGTCAATTATTCCTTAGATAAACTATACTAAAATTGTTTATTAGGCAAAATTAAACAAAAAACATCAATAGATTTAATGTTGCAACTGAAATATGTGTCAGTATGTATGTCAGTGTTTCCTACAGATTGCTGTTTTTGCAGCAAGGATTTATTTATGATGATTTAAATGAATTTTGTGATTTATGTTTCACAAACTTTATGTACACAAAGCTTGCTTCATTCTGAGACCGATATCAACTGAAAGCAATATGTTTGTGAGATGCTGGTTCAGTAACCACTCAGTGAAGCCATTAACTGTATACTGATGATTTGTGTTCAAATGACGTTGCTTTCTTTTGAAAACCTCAACCGACTATTTTGGTTTCTAAATGCCTCTTGAATTGTACTGCTCTCAAATATTAACCACACACTGTGGTTGGCACAAACCATGTTTATATTCACTGCAAATCTGTATTTAATATAGTCTGGGTTGAATTTCACTCAATATCCATGATGGTATCTGCCTAATTTGACTAATTTCTACCAACTTGCACATGAATTTGATTGGACACACACACAGCCTTTGATGTCAGCAACAAAAAATATTGTGTTTTCTCCATATCCTAACTATGCATGATTATCTGGTTAGTGGCAGTTGATTATTTGCATTCAGCATCAGAACAGATGCATTTTTGGGTCACGACCCACCACATCGGAGCCACTGATGTAAAGGCTCAGTGACCACATGATCCAAAACTGTAAAACAGCAGTAAAACTCTAAGCTCATCTCCTTTGTAACAAATAGACATGGACACGAGAGGAACAGCGAGGAGCGGCACTCATGCGGAGCAGCTTTCCCTACGGACCGAGACGCCAAATGTTTTTCTGCACTGATTGGATCCTCCAGGCCAGTCTCACTCCCCTGAGCTCACAGAACGACAGAGTGAAATGACTGTCTCTCGTGGCACACATGGCTGGGGCTGAGATGGGGTATTTGGAGAGACATCCTCCTGGATAAAAGCCCACTTCAGTTACAGCCTCATCCATCCGGACGTGGGCAGTGTTCATAAACAGCTGCCATTACGCCTATCAGATACGCACTCACAGGGGCCACAGTGGCCCCGACCCCCACAGATGCAAACAGCTCAGCTGTGTTTACTTGACTCCGTGCAGGTGCCCATGTAAAACATAACCTGTTGTTATTATATTTCAACACCCCCGTCCACTGGCAGTGATCCGCTGTAGAAAAGGTGTTTCATTTTCACATGTGTAACCCTGCTGATCCGACCGATATCTGTTTTTCTGAGTGTGATAATGTAAAAGATCTGCAGTTAAGATCTTCTTACAGCTTATTTCACACTGTTTGATTGGAGATAAGGTTTCCAACCTATTTCTTCTTTTATAGTGTATCTCATGGTAAGTAAATGATGCCTTAATCAAGAAAATCACAAAACAAAGAGCATTTAATTTTGCCCATTATTAAGGTAGACCATATCTAGTGACCAGAACAGACTTGACCTGAGCTTTTGTGACTTGGGCCACTATACAACCACCTAGCAACCACCAAGAACACCCTAGCAACTGCACAGAAACCAATTAGCAATGAATCAGAACACCAGAACAACTGCAGAGCCAGTGAGCCATAGAATTTTGTATGGCAATATAACAATTATATCTAGTTATTTTGTTGCTTGCACAGTATAGTGTAACACATTTGATAATACATGTACAACTTTGGGCCTGAATACACACTCATTATTAGCTTGAGTCTAAATATGAAGAGTTTGGTTCCAAAATGCTATAAATCCATTTTGATTAATTTGAGTAAAAATGTTTTCTTTACCAAGAAAGTGGCAAGATGAAAACCAATATTTTCTGTTTCAAACTTTCACATAGCATCTTTTAGTTGTAAAAAAAACATTAAAAATTCAAATCTAGATTTTGATTTTCAAAAGGTTTGTTATAAAAACTGATTATTTTCCCCCCAAAGTACAATAAATCCATGACTTTTTTTTTTTTTTTTTTTCAAAATGCAATTAATCCATCAATGTAAAAGTTATTTTTCATATTGAAAATACAGTTGATTCACATATATGACAGCCTCTGAACTTTGTCAATACTAATCTTATATACAGGCATTTGACTAAAAATACATTCAGTACATTCGTCGCTCCCAAAATGAATTCAACGGGTCATCTTGTTAATGTTATAAATTAATTATGTCTCTGTTTGTCATTACCGATTAAAGAGTATCTGGCGCCACCGCGCGGTTAAAATAAACACATTTGTTGAGTACACTTGGTATTAAAAACGGCTTTTAAAAACTGTTCATGATTCAGTTTTGGGGACCGTGACAGAAGTTTGATGCTGTCGTGGAACAAGCAACAGTCGGCATTTTCCTCCTCCCGACTCGAGTGCCTCATCTTGATTACATTTCAATGACTTATGTTTCTTCCCCAACGCAGAAACCACCACAGGTTCATCAATGCTGTCAAAATTATTCATTTTTCTGTTGTTTGTTGATCACAAAGTACAAAGTAGATAAAGGAAAACTAGGATGCCGGGTGTATTCAGAGCTCTGCCATTACTGTTTACAGTGCCTGGAATGGTGCGCTGTGATTGGTTGAGCGGATATATCGCGTTCTGCAGAGAAGGGAGACTGGCGTTTGTCGCGTTTTGGAAAGAAAGGGAGAAAACATGAAAGAATAACACGATGGATATTACATTTTGCGCAAAATTAATGAATGACTTTTCAATACCGACCAGATACAATACTGATTTTGGCAGAAACTCGCGTTTATGGCGTTTATCGTGTTTTGGAACCAAACTCTTCATATACACTCATTGATAGCTAGGTCTATGATGTGAGGTTTTTTTTTTTTTTTTTTTTTTTTTTTTTTCTAGATGTAAGTATTTCTAAAGTTACACTAAAAATGCATACATACAATGACTTCAGTATGCCTTTCCTATGATGAACATGTTTTTAAAATGTATTTTTTGGGACACTAAAAAATGACATTGTGGTAAAATTGCCCTGATATCACAATGAAGGGAAAAAAAAATAGTTTGGCATAATATTTACTACATAATGTTTACATTTGTTAATCAAACAATTGTGGAATAATAATATATATATATATATATATATATATATATATATATATATATATATATTCCTTTTTGACTTGGTTTGTGGTAAATTTGGTGGTATTACCAGGGATTTTAAGGTTTGAAAATATTAAATGGATTTTTCTAAAATTGACTTTGCTGACTTTAGCGACTTCAAACAGGTGCAGCTCAGTAATTTCTTGTCGGATTCCAACAAATCATATACAATTTTGAAGGTTTTTTAATTGAGTGTCAATGTGATAGAATGTGAAAATAACAAAAACTCATTTTTGAAAATGTGCTTATTGCGACTCATTTTGCAAGCACTGGTCACATATTTTAATCATTGTGTATAATGGTTAATCTGATAATCACAAAATTTGTTTCAGCATTTCATCAGAATTATTGGACTTTCACCTATAAGCACAAATCAGGAGAATGTCAACTCATGCGCCCACCATGATTTATTTTACTCATCCAGTTTCCTGACTTATTATAGTATCATATAAATTAACACTCTCCACATTATTTTTCATAGTGTCAACAGATGGCAGCAGGATTGTTGCACTCTGAAATAGTCCTCTGTTACTTACACACTTAAATATATGTGCCCACCATGCATTCTCACAAGTGGCATTGGCACCGTAGAGCTTGAACCTGTCAATGCTGCTTGCACTTATATTCAAATTTAATTCAACAAAAACTTCGGCTGAATGCAATGTGTTTTTCTTTTCTTTTTTTGGTTCAGTTTTGTTGAGCCCATCCCCATGGTAGCATCAGTTTCTTGTACTCAACTGACAAAAGTGGAGCTTCTGTGTCGTCTTCTGTTGTAACTCATCCACTTTAAGGTTTGATTTGTTTGCCTTTCTGTCAGCTTAAACCAATCTCATCTGACCTCCACACAGCACTGAAGCTAACAAAATACTTTTCGCCATTCAGTCATATCTGACTAACTCCAACAACCACAAAGTCACTATGTCTTTATATTGACAGGGGAAAAAAAGACATATCAGACTAAAATCCATTTACTTGTTTCTAGTATGAACAGTGAAAAAACCCATCTAAACCACAGACCCAAAGTTTTGTATTTAGATTGTTCCATCATTGGAGACAAGACATGCATATAACATAATACATAGAGGGCATCAGTTTCTCGTCTAAATTCACTCATTCAAACTCACATTTGACAGTTATTTATTATACAGTAAATAACTAATCAGTGAGCAGTTTCAAGCAACAGCATATAATGCATAAATAAAGTAATACCTATGGTGTTTATGCCATCTGCACTACTGAGATGGATATGGGCAAGATTTTCGTCATCATTTGTTGTATGCAAGAGTCTCTTGGCATCGTGTTGATGCAGCAGTCATTACTATGGTAATTGTTGTAAATACAAGAGATATTGACTACACTGTCTGAACAAACAGATGTGATTTCATTACTTAAAAAATGACATATTTGAAAAATGAATCAAATTTATGTGCTGTGTGAACTACACTTCTTCCCCATTCCGATGTTTGATTTGAACAACTGAAACTCTTAAAAATGTCATTTTTTTGTAATTTGAGTTGCTGCTACATAATTGGTTGATTATATATATATATATATATATATATATATATATATATATATTTTTTTTTTTTTTTTTTTTTTTTTTTTTTTTAACAAGCAGGTGTAGCTAACTAAGTGGCCATTGAGTGTTTTTCCTTCAACAAGTGCAAAAGTGTTTTTTTTTTTTTTTCTGTGTGTGTGATAAAGGCTATAGGACCCTACATGAGAATGTTAGTTCTATCCCTAATTAAATGTCTTGTCTGTCAGTAGTACAGAGGAAAGAGCAAGCAGGTCATTGATAAGAAGTTAAGAAACTCCATTAAAATATCCAGTGCTTTTGATAACTTAATGTTACATGTGCATATTTGTATTGATTTAGACCTCTGGAAAACTAGCAAAATGTCAATGAAAATTTTTCCAACTCAGCATTATCTGACACAGTCCACACAAGACCTAAAACACTAGAAAAAACAAAACAACAAAAAACCTTAAAACCAGATACTGTCAGCAAACATATTTTCTCAAATTTAAAAACACATTAAGCTGTTAAAAAAAAATCTCCTCAAAAAAAAAAATTGGATGAGAAAATAATCCATATTACATATAAAACAACACAAATATTACAAATTATGACATTAAAAAGAGCGCAAGTCACTCGTATTTCTTAAGGAACACTGCCCAACAGCGACACCCGCAGGTAAAGTTACAGCAGGAGTCATGCCTCCCTTTGCTCTCTTTGCTTGCGGTGGGTTTTGTGGGGGGTAATTGAGAATGAATGGGCGAGAGTCACTGAGAGGAGGCAATGTCTCCATCGCGCTATGATTGGATGTAATTGGTTATGATTGGATATGATTGGTTTGTGCCTCTTGTTGACGTGAGTGTTCCACGCCTCAGTTTGACTGAACAAATTATGCCGTCAATGGGAAGACTAATTGAAAAGTCTAAGTAAACAGATCACCCAGTTAGATATCACCGCTTTATGTCACGTCAAAATCAAACTTGAAATGGACTGAAAGCATGATGACTGTGAGGTTTTTTCGTGCAATCAGCTTGGTGAAATTAAAAATACAATTTGTGTCTGTGACAGACGGTGGATCATGGACTGATCATGACTGATGATCTAAAATAGCCTAAGTTGACAATCAAAAAGAAAAACATCAATACACAAATAAAATATATTGTTTAAATTATTATTGCCTTTAGTTATTATTTTGGAATGAATGTAGAGATGCTTAATACACTATCTTAATGAGATTGACTTGGTTTTGATAAATAGAACATTACATAGTTAAAGGTGCTAAAGAGGATGTTTTGTTTTATACATTTTTGCAATATTACTTGAAACTGTCTTTACTAACTGATAAAAGACTATTTATTAGGCGCACTGAAAGGAATAATATTAATATACATCATCTGTGCACGAGGTAGGGCCTCGATCATCACGTAAACGATTGGCCCTCTGGCTTGTCAATCACTGTGCGCTCCAGTAACTTTCCACACTCCACAGGCGCCGCATGCAATGTTTTTGTCAGGAGACAGGAGTAACAACTGCAGGTTATGACTTACCAGCGGTGAGTCCGACATAATGAATCCACTAACACGACACAGCGAATGCCGGTGGTAAACACTCGTGTTCCAATACTCGTGCACAACTTTTGGGAGGCGTTCCCTCGAAATGAGCTGTGAAGGAGGGGGGTTGTTCTTACGCATGCGCTCATTTCAAAAACTCACTAACAGTCTTTGGTTTCTCAGTCGACGAAAAGATCGACTGAGAAACCAGGCTACCATAATATGTGAGTAACATGTATGTACATGTTTGTATTTTTGAAGGAATAACGTTTTTGCGTAGTTATTGAATAAACAGACCTGGCCAAGCGTGCTACTAAAGCCACCGCCCAAGCCATTGGCAGAGCTATTGCTAGCCTAGTGGTGCTAGAGCGCCACTTATGGCTCAATCTTACGGAGATCAAACACGCTGACAGAACGGCTCTTCTGGACTCCCGTATCACCGCCAGGCCTGTTCGGCTCCGCGGTGAACGGTGGACGCAGACTGCCTAGAAGAACCAGCTCGTCCACTGCCTCCAGTCGCTTCAAGATGGCCCAGCTGGCTCAACAGTGACCCAGGCCAGCCTCAGCGCCTGTCCCGTCCCAGCCGAAGTCAAGCCACGCCTCCACCCAGCAAAAAGTTACCCGTTTCCAAAACCCAAGTGCCCCAAGCTAGAGCTGGACCCCATGTAGACGAAGCAGTCCTGATGCCTCAGGATGGAGGAAGAAAGGGTTATGTCCCGCCGAGGCTGGACCACCCACAAAACGCACCCGTCTTCTTGTCCCTTCTTCAGTTCAGGGCGCTGGAGACTATGTAATTGCTGCCAGGCCCGCTCTACAAGTATTTGTATGAAATATAGTTTTGTTAAATTTGGGCTATTTAAGTCATTTTAAGATACAACAGCAACAACACATTGTCCTAATGACTAAAATACATTTAGATTATGTGCGAACAAATTACAATGAGGTGGTTGTTTTGAAACAATGTGGTGACAGTTTTTTTTTCATAACAGTAAACCTGCTGATGATAAAGTGACAGGTACAAGAAAAATAGTGAAAAAAAGCACACACACACACACACACACACACACAAGTGAGAGACAGAGAGATATCAGGGAAAATGAAGAGAAGGAAAATGAAAGTGAAGGTGCAGTTCAAGAGAGAACCTTTAATTATTTTGCACTGTCCCGGCCTAAGGATTTAAACCTTTTTTATTTGATGGCCATACAAAAAATAGGGTTGTCCGTGGTTCCATAATTTGTTGTGGGTGTATGGGATGGCCTGGATAAGTGTGAGATTTCCCGGCCTGATATTGTGTCCCATTCCGGCCCTGACATCAAACCTGTGTAAGTTAATGGAAAGGATGGTAATGACTCATCTGATATACGTGCTGGAAAGTAAAGGGCTTTTAAATCCACACCAAAATGCATGTAGGAAGGGTCGTAGCACAGTAGATTCAATATGTCTTAAGAATGATATAAGACAAGCGTGAATGAACAAAGTAGTATTAGTTGGAGTGTTTTTAGATGTAGAGAAGGCCATACAATATGATGTGGAGGGAAGGATTATTAATTGAATAAATTGGAATAAAAGGGAGATTATATAACTGGATTAAGAGTTTTATAATGGATAGGACAAAAGAAGTTAGGGTGGGAGAGTGATAATGGAGTGCCACCCGGAAGTGTTTCAAGCCCTATTCTTTTTAATATAATGACAAGTCATGTTTTTTTCTAAAGTACAACCTGAGATCAATATGGAAGATCAATATATGCAGATGATGGCGCGCTATGGAAGAGAGGAAGAAATGCGAGTAATGTAGAAAGGAAAATCCAAGAGGCTATAGATGAAGTAGGAAAATGGGCAAATTGCTGGGGATTTAGATTTTAAATGTCTAAAACAAAGGTAATATGCTTCTCAAAAAAGAGACAAAGAACTAAAATTTAAATTAAAAAACAATCTACAATCAGATGTTAGAGCAGGTATATGTGGTAAGATACTTGGGATTGTGGGTAGATTCAAAATTGACATTTGGCATCCATATTCAAAAAATAATTGAAAAATGCAAGAAGGGTATTAACCCTCTACTTCACACATGTTGTTGACACATGAAAAAAAAAAAAAAAAAAAAAAAAAAAATTTTTTATATATATATATATATATATATATATATATATATATATATATATATATATATATATATATATATATATATATATATATATATATATATATATATATATATATGCCACATCATTTTTTTGGTTCATTTGGGAACATTTTATTGATAAAAAAGATGTGTCCTCCCCCAACCCCAAAATATGTTTTCGTTGCTTCAGGGCAACGTTGTGCGACAATGGTACAGAATCATAGAGAAAATTATCATCAAAATCAAAAAAATAAAAAATTCAAGAAATCATTAAGTAAAATGGGAAAAACACTTGAAAGACATTGATATATTGAATTTGATACATGCATAGGTCTGTATCGTGTAGTGTGCTATGCCATATACAGTGGCATGAAAAAGTATGTGAGCCCCTTGCAGAATCTGTGAAAATGAGAATTATTTTAATAAAATAACCATTGATTCTCAATACTGTGTGTGGTTACCTGATGATCCACGACTGTTTTTTTTTTGTTTTGTGATGGTTGTTCATGAGTCTCTTGTTTGTCCTGAGCAGTTAAACTGAGCTCTGTTCTTCAGAAAAATCCTCCAGCTCCTGCAGATTCATCAGTTTTCAAACATTTTTGCATATTTGAACCCTTTCCAGCAGTGACTGTATGATTTTGAGATCTGTGTTTTCATACTGAGGACAACTGAGGGACTCAAACTCAACTATTAAAAAAGGTTCAAACATTCACTGATGCTCCAGAAGGTAACACGATGCATTAAGAGTTGGGGTGTGAAAACTTTTGAACAGGATGAAGATGTCACAATTTTTCTTATTTTGTTTAAATATCATTGTTTTTCATTTAGTACTGCCCTTCGGAACCAACAGAAGATACTTGCATGTTTCCCGGCAGAAAAATTAAGTACAATTTACCTTGATATTTGAATTCAAAAGTTTTCACCCCTCGGCTCTTAATGCATTGTGTTTCCTTCTGGAGCATCAGTGAATGTTTGAACCTTTTTTAATAGTTGTGTTTGAGTCCCTCAGTTGTCCTCAGTGTGAAAAGATGAATCTCAAAATCATACAGCCACTGCTGGAAAGGGTTCAAATATGCAAAAATGCTTGAAAACTGATGAATCTGCAGGAGCTGGAGAATTTTTCTGAAGAGCAGAGCTCAGTTTAACTGCTCAGAACACACAAGGGACTCATGAACAACCATCACAAAACACAAAAACAGTCGTGGATCATCAGGTAACCACACACAGTATTGAGAATCAATGGTTCACATACTTATGAATGAGGTTATTTTAATAAATTCAGCTATTGTTTTGTCTTGTGAACTAAATGCAAACATCTTTTATGTACAATATCTTACTCAGGACAGTACTAAACAAAAAATAACATGCATTTTTTATTATCCCTCTTATTTTATTAAAATAATTCTCATTTTCACAGATTCTGCAAGGGGTTCACATACTTTTTCATGCCACTGTAATGTACTTCATGTAATGAGATTTCACTCTGTACGAAACCTCAAAAAACAGTTTTTCTCTGCTGTGAAATAGTGGTGTATGTTACAATTTTTGCACATCACTTTGCGTGTTTCTGCACACCCAGGAACCCTGCATCTTCCCTTCTTATATTACATTATAGCCAATGTGAGGTATTGTTCAAAACATCCTCGAAAAGTACCCCTTATCGCACAATGTTGCCCTGAGGCAACAAAAAAAGAAACTGAATTTCTGAACATGCAAAATAAAAAAAACTTCATAAAACCTGACTTCTCTAAGGCTTCTCTATACCTTCATACACACACAAATATTTTTTTATGTACAGTTCATGTCATTTTAAATAAGATTACTAAAGCAAATAATCTTGCCTTCTTCTCACACCATGTGCTCCTGTGACCATGTGTCAGAACAGGACATCCCACCTTCAAATGCTGCTTGATAGTGAGTCCCACACCTCACTGGACTGTTCTTTGGTACTTTCTCAACCTTTCTAATCGGTTGTAATCATTTAAAGAAAAACGTACAAAACATAGGGCTTAAGAAAACTTTCCATTGCCTGAGGGCAACGCTGTGCTGTATGAGTTTTCAAAGTTGGAAAGCTATGGACAGACTGCTGATAAACAGGAATTATTGATATGAAAGTTAGTCCAACATTAGCTATGCCTATTATACAGTGATGGTTATATCCCAATACTTCAGTTGATCTTCAGTTGAAAAACGTAATCCTGGATAAACAAAAGATGTGTAAAGGAGATGGCAGTGAGGCAATATTTGGACCTGAAATACAATCACTGTTTACAAATATATTTGGCTCAAAAGATTCAGATTCTGGACGAACAGCTTCAGCAGTGGTCATTTCTAAATTGAAATAAACAATAAGTAAAAGTAAAACAAATAATTTATCTGTGTACGCGGCAGAAATTATCGCAATTTTGTTAGCTATTCAGAGGGTGGAAGACATGAATCAGCTGAATATGGTAATCTGCTTAGACTCCATTTCTGTGTTAGTAAATCAACTTTTGGAGCCTTGCATGTGGCTATGCAGAGATTGTGGCTCTTCTCGCACATCCAGATCAAAGCTTTTAAGACACTTCAGGTTGGTACATGGACACTATGGCCACAGACACACATCCATGTGCATGTTCTTACAGTCCATGCACTTTTAAAACCTGTAATGCCCTGCAGTCCCACTTATGCAGATGACATATCAGTGAGCGGCAACCTGAACAACAAAATTCTAGTGAAGGAATTTGGAATTACATACAATAACTATCCAAATAATTAATCACAGCTTTTACATCACATTTTAACAAGGGAACAATGAAAACACAAGAGGTACAAAGGATATCTGATGACATTCTTTCAAACAAAGAACCGGATACACTTATGTTAGAGGAAGATTCCAATAGTACATACAGGAGAGATTCCAGAGAACTTCCCAAAGTTTGTAGAGCATAAATTTGCTTCCTTGCTATTAAAGCTGGAGAATCACTACCATGCCCCAGGCACAACTGTCAATGAGTTGTTGTTGGACTTTACTTACTGAGTGATGCTTCTTTCCCTTTGTCTTACAGAATAATTGTAGACAAATGCACTTGAATGACAAGGATGAGTTGCTAGTTAAAGATCTTGCTACATCTTTACTGAGCAAGAGCTAATGTCAGCTGTGATTAATTATTTGGATAGCTGTTGTATGCAATTCCAAATTATGAACTGAAGTCTTTTACATGTAATTCAGGGGCCGTATTCACAAAACATTTTATCTTACCACTAAATGTTCTCCTAAATAGCAGTAAAAGTTCTTAGCTAAGAGTTTTCTCTTAAAACCTATTCACAAAGCTGATGAGAAAGACTTTTAATAAGGAATAGAGAGAAGTCTTAAGCTAAGTGTAAGGGCGGGGTTGACCTCGTTGCTATGGTGTATATACACAGTGATT
The DNA here is from genome assembly GCF_018812025.1 of Megalobrama amblycephala. NCBI lineage: Eukaryota > Metazoa > Chordata > Actinopteri > Cypriniformes > Xenocyprididae > Megalobrama > Megalobrama amblycephala. Next base: position 23,791,658 of record NC_063065.1, on the reverse strand, counting down.
GGCTGATGGGGAGGAGTCAGTGATTTAATCATAGAAATATTGTAGAATGAGGTGTCATGTTTCCATATTAAAATAAAGGTTTTAAAATACAAATGTTGCCCTATTCAAATAAATATTTTTAAAGGTGCCCTAGATTCAAAATTTGAATTTCCCTTGGCATAGTTGAATAACAAGAGTTCAGTACATGGAAAAGACATACACCGAGTTTCAAACTCCATTGCTTTCTCTTTCTTATGTAAATCTCATTTGTTTAAAAGACTTCCGGAAAACACGCGGATCTCAACATAACACCGACTGTTACGTAACAGTCGGGGTGTACGCCCCAATATTTGCATATGCCAGCTAGGGCTGTGTATCACCAACAATGTCACGATACGATACGCATCACGATACTAAAGCCATGATACGATACGTATCACGATATGGTTCAATTTAGAATTTAAATTTATTTTGAGCAGAGTTTAGTAACAGTAATATGTGTTTATTGAATAACCAGTGTTATAACAGTCGTGATAACTGAAAAACTATTTTGTTTTTGTCATTAAAAAAAAAAACAATGATTTAAATTAAATATAAAAAAATTGTCACAAAAAAGCTTCTTTTAAAAGCTTGCTTTTAAAGTCACTCCCTCAGTAACTGAATTGACAATTATAGTGACACTGAAGCATATCAACAAAGCTCAATGACTAATTTCACTTGCAACAGTAAGTTGACTGTAAGAAAACTAAGTTGGTTAATTATATCGGCTATAATATTATAATAATGTCTATACTGCCTGTTTTTTTCCATCTGTAAAAATGATTTTTTTGGATATCAACTCAAAATATGTTCTAGAACAACATTTTTTTTATTAACGTGGTCTACAAAATATGGGCTACATGAGTTTACAATACACACTCAACAATAAGGTTCATTTATTAAACATCAGATAATGTATTAACATGAACTAACCATGAGCAATACATACTGTATTAGTTCATCTTTGTTAATGTTAGTTATTAAAAAATACAGTTGTTGATTGTTTGTTCATGTTGGTTTACAGTGCATTAACTAATGTTAACAAGATGATGCGATGTGACTGCAAAGGGCACTTTCACTTTCACGATCAAAGTGCACGCCACTGATAAGCATTGTAAATGCAGTATTACAGTATACACATACCAATGAAATGCGCAGGTCTCCTCTCGTGCGTCCTCCCCACTGGACGAGGCCAATATCACTTTCGTTTCACTTTCAGATATCTCTATTATATATGTCATCACTGCTTTTACCTTTCTAGATGTAATTACCGAAATCAAAACAATCCATAAACTATATCCTCACGAAAACTTAAGTCAAGCCAGCTCGCGCGTCAACCTGAGAGATCGGCCTCCAAATTTCTCGGTTTCTAAATGAACGGTTTGGCTTGATTGACAAACGCTAACGTTCGGGCATGATTTATATACCATCGACCTGTCCTAAAACGTTAGCAAGCTTTGATCGATGATTTGGAGATCGCGTGTTTCTCCGTTCGAGAGCGCATTTCCTGTTCACATTCGCGACAAAACAGCTGATTATTTACGAATGAAAGCTCACAGAAACGTGAATGTCTGCTTGCATTGCTTGCTAGCGTCAATTGACATCACGTGATTGGCTAGATTTAAAAGCAAGACAGACTCGATACGGCAGCTGCTGTATCGATACGCGCATCGTCAGGAGTTCATGACGATGTATCGTTGTATCGATATTCTGAGCACAGCCCTAATGCCAGCCCATGTTCCCAACATTATGAAAGGCATTAGACAAGGGCAGCCAGTAACGTCTGGATGTGCACAGGTGAATCAACAGACTAGGTAAGCAAGAACAACAGCGAAAATGGCAGATGGAGCAATAATAACTGACATGATCCATGATAGCATGATATTTTTAGTGATATTTGTAAATTGTCTTTCTAAATGTTTCGTTAGCATGTTGCTAATGTACTGTTAAATGAGGTTAAAGTTACCATCGTTTCTTACTGAATTCACGGAGACAAGAGCCGTCGCTATTTTCATTATTAAACACTTGCAGTCTGTATAATTCATAAACACAACTTCATTCTTTATAAATCTCTCCAACAGTGTAGCATTAGCCGTTAGCCACGGAGCACAGCCTCAAACTCATAGAGAATCAAATATAAACATCAAAATAAATACTTTACTCACATAATTCGAAGCATGCATGACGAACATCTTGTAAAGATCCATTTGAGGGTTATATTAGCTGTGTGAACTTTGTAAATGTGCTGTAATATAATCGAGAGCTCGTGTGGCAGGGAGCACGCGAATTAAAGGGGCGGCGCGCTGAAAAAAATCAGTGCATAGTTAATGATGCCCCAAAATAGGCAGTTAAAAAAATTAATTTAAAAAAATCTATGGGGTATTTTGAGCTGAAACTTTACAGACACATTCAGGGGACACCTTAGACTTATATTACATCTTTTGAAAAAGCATTCTTGGGCACCTTTAATAAAAATGTTGCCATATTCAAATAAAGGTTTTAAAATGTAGGCTAAGTGTCACTAATTAAACTAGTATATACAGTCTGCCTCTTGGATGTCTGCATCTCAAGAGAATGCAGAATTCAAGTGACATATTTATGTTTTATAAACAAAGTTTGGGAGGAACACATTCAAACAGTCTAATCAGCTTGAGAGGAGGAATATATACACAGATGAGAGCCGACTCGCCTGTAGTTACTTCAACAGTTTTCTGCATCGCCCCGCCACCCCGCTCCTCACTCTCGGCTGGGGATACGGGGAGAACTTTGGGTTTGAGCTAACTTGGGTTTGGGCTAACTCTTAGCTCAGAGCCCTCGATCCCCTTGGACAGCACAACAAATATGCTTAATTTTACATTTTTTTTTTTTTTCAACTATTCAATCATTTGTAAATGTGAACTCATGAAAACCACTGCCACAGGTATTGTCCATCAGACAATATTATTTATTTGTTAAAGATTTATTTTTGGCACCTCATTGTAGATTCAAATTTATAAATCAAAATGTATTGCATTTATGAAGAAAAAGTTGAGCACCTAAGGCTTTATCGCTATTGCCTCAATGGTGTTCAGTGTCTTTGGGTGGATTAGGACTGTTTGTGATTTGGTCTTAGTGACTTAGGAGTCCTCTTGACTACTCCTAACGTTTCACAGATTTAGGAGCTAGTTTTAGTGCTAAAATGCTTTGTGAAATACTCTTAGAGCAAAAATTTAGGACTCCTAAAATTAGGACTGACACGCACATTATTTTTAAGAGTTTCTACTAAATCGGCAATTTAGGAGCTACTTTTAGCCTTAAGATGTTTTGTGAATACGGCCCCAGGTTTATGTTCATTTGTAACTATGTTGTATGTCATCTGTAAGTGCTGATAAAGAAAAACTGTAAGTGTAAGTGTTGGTGTATGATAATATTGTTAGGGATGTCACAAAATGATCAACAACCAACCTGATTTGTTCTTTTTAAACTATTTGTTCTGTGGAATTCAAAATAATTACAACAATCCCTTTGGTGTTTAAATTTATGGGTCTGTTTGATCATTTCTCAACCCAGCTCCTCAGAATTTTCAAAGAGAAAAGAGGGAACAGCGACACAGAAGATCGCAAGCATCCTGTCAGTTATGATTCAGGTATGTTCTGCTTAATTCATCAGCATTTTAAATATGACATTAATTCACAATAGATTAAATTCAGCATAAGAAAATTCAGTTATCATTCCCTCAGACACAATGTTCTTCGAAAAAAGTTGTAAAAAGGCACAAGTTAGGAGGAGGATACAAAAACATTTAGAAGACTTTAGCTATCCCTCTGAGTACTGTTCAGATCATCATTAAGAAGTGGAAAGCATATTGCACCAACACATTGCTTAGATCAGGCCGTCCGTCCAAGCTGGATGACATTGATCAGAGAGGCTAACAAGAGGCCAAAGGCAACTTTGAAGAACTTACAAGGCTTTATGGCTGGGACTGGTCGGTCAAGTATCTTACAAGCTCTGCACAAAGCTGGCCTGTATGGCACGGTGGCAAGAAAGAAGCCTTTTCTGAAAAAGTACCACACTTCACCACACTACCACACCACACAGTCTTGTTTGCGCTATGCAAAAACACAACTGGAAGACTCTGATGCCATCTGGCAAAGGGTGCTATATTCTGATGAGACCAAAATTGACCTTTTTGAACTCCAAGCGCTATGTTTGGCTAAAAGCAAACAGACACACCAAAACACACCATACCAACTGTGAAGCATGGAGGTGGCAGCATTGTGTTATGGGGGTGAATTCTGACTTAAATCCAATAGAAAATTTGTGGATGGACTTGAAGAGAGCATCCATGCCACTCACCACAGAATTTTACTGAAGTTGAGCAATTCTGCAATGAAGAATGGGCAAATATTCCCAAATCTTGGTGTGAAAAGCTACAGGCATATCCACAAAGACTAATGGCTTATTAAATCAGGGTTTTGACTTTTCCAACACTGTTATTGTAGTTTTTCATTTTTTTTTAAATTTTTTTTATGATTATTATTTTTATTAATTTTCAGAACTGTTGCTTTTTTTTCTTTTCTTTTTTTGTGAGGCAAAATTTGTAAATAAAGCTGGAAAAGGTTTTTTTTTTTTTTTTTTGCAATGGGTTTTGATTTCAGGCTGTACTATATAAAAGGGGTATGATGATTTTCTATAGGCACTATATATACAGTATAAAGAAAACGTATAACAGATAAACGTAATAACAATTTATCCAAACATGTTATAAAGCAGTACCAAAGTAGTCCAAAGTAGTGAATAAAGGTTTAAATATATGGGACTGTTTCTCACACAAAGCAATAACATAAATTCCGAAAATATGGATTACAGCGCACAAATGAAATACTTTAATGCTCATTTTATAGTGTGTTTATGGTGTATTTTATGGTCATTTTTGAGCCACAGCATGTCCTACGGCATCCTAAATATTGCATGACAATTAATGGTTAAATGATTACAGAAAGTTGAATCATTTTAACATTTTGAAGTGCAGTCTTCTTTAAAATTATGAATGATCTTTGAACGAAAAGTTATCATTTGAAATTAAGTAAATCATTCAACTGCGTTCAATTATTCTGTTATTCAATTATGCATTCACTTATCAATTACTCTCAGTATATTTGCTAACAAGAAATTAATTTTGGAATTCTTTAAAAAATCTATTTCAAATGTGGCCCAAGGTCACAAGCCTGATTTGGGTCACATGATTAATGGACTGATCTTGGCCCACACACCTCCCACCAGCAATCGGTCCTCACGTTGTTTGCCATCATCCATGCTGTGCCATCATTGCCACACATGGCCCAGCTAAGTTTAGGGCACATTTTGGCCATCTCAGATGTCCACAGTGCATGAAGCAGAGTTTACTTCCAAACATGGTTTGTGAACAAAAAGTGCCCAGAGTTAGCTTTATTCTCACATTAGTAAACTTCCCAATATATTTGTCTGTTACAGGCTACAATTCAAAACAAATGGCATGCAGCGTCACACCATGTACTGTATAGAACAAGTGCAATCATGTGAATCATGACTATTCGGCACTTCCTTAGTTGCCGGTATAGTCAGCTATTCGCTGCAAACCCTGCATTTTTTAGAAAAACATTAGTTGTCCTGTCATTAGGATGAAGACCTGTTTTGTATACCAGCTGCTACGGCTAATGCAGTCAGTATTCCGTATTTGTTGCCGTTTTCTAAACACTCAATAAGGACTGTGTGACAGACTGCAGAAAATGCAATCATTTTATTGCCATCTCTGCACTTTTACACACTTTTTCAATCATAACTTCAGAGACCAGAGCTGAAAAAGCAAGTTGAGGCAGAAATGCATATACGGCATATCAGCTCATTAAGAGGGAGGGATTGAAACACTGTTAAAAGCTATGAATTGATGCTGGCAAATATCAGAGAAATGGCATTATTACATTACCAGTGGCCTCAGCACACTTCCAAAGGGTTTGCAAGATCGCTTAAATGGTTTATCATTCAAAAAAGTAAATAAAGGAGTTCCGGTAATGGCACGCGAGGAGTAGATAGCTGCAAACTTCTTCTTTTTTTTTTTTTTTTTTTTATGTTTAACCCTTAAAGCCTCGCAATTTACAATATCTTCTGCACTTGATTTCTTATTGACCAGTGACCTCACAAAAGGCTTGGGATGTCGAAGGGGAAAAGAAAACAGACTGATAAAGACCGAGAAGTTTCTCCTCAATCCGCGGCTAACGTTACGCTATAGCTGAAATTAGCCTATTACACGAAGAACATAAAGCTTTTACTTGCTGCAGATTTTTATAACATACAATCCAGTCTCAGACCTTGCTCAAAAGGTGAACTCTTTAGAATCCAACGCTGCTGAAGTTGATCGACACTTCGTGCAACTGGAGTCTTTGTGTTCATCACTACAGAGAGATAATGAATGGCCGAAGACTAAAGTCACTGACTTGGAAAGGCGCAGCTCCTCTTCGACATTCTGGGATCTCAGGTTCTCTCTTCGTCTCCTGAACTAGATAGAGCTCATTGGAGCCTGGCACCCAAACCAGAACAAAAACCACTCGTACACCAAGGTCACAAATTTTGCGTTTACAAGGACTATTGCTCTGATGTTCTGAAGTTGTGCGAAAAATTTAAAGGGGCCATGTCCTCAACGGGGCTTCAAACCTGCTCTTCTCTAGCCGGCCAAGTTGAGTATCATAACTTCCGAATGGAGAGAAGAAGCTGTTTGTAATGTCTGCTGTATTGTCTCAAATGAAGAAGGGCGACGATCTAAATGCAAGCAGTTTATTCCACCTTAAAACAGTCACATGAATACAAACTTGGTTCCAGGCATGACAAAGTAATCCACAGATTAGCAAGGCATGAATCCAGGCATGGCAATAACATGAACTCCAGACAAGACAAGGCATGAACACCATGGGAGAACAACACACAAACACTAAGTTGAGGAACTCAAACAATAACCAACCAACTTAGACAGAATCAGGGATCTATTTATACAGAGGCAGACTAACAAGATAACGAGGAAACGAGGGGCGTGGATAATCGTCAGGGAAACTAACAAAGGTAACTATGCCTGCGTCTCAATGTGCATACTATCCATCCTAAATAGTATGTGACACTAGTAATATTCAATACTATTTAGAGCGGATAGGGTGGATAGTATGCACATTGGGATGCAGGGTATGACAATAAACAAGGCAGTGAAAGCAGGCACATGGTGAAGACAATGAACTTCAACATAAAAGTCCTGAACATTTGACAGTTACCCAGTCTTAAGTTGCTGATGTGTGATTTTGTTTTGTGATTACTAAGACCCAATGGGCCGTTATTTTACGGCTTACCTGTTTGGTTTGGCTTGGCTTAGCTTAATTTAGTTATTTAATTCTTTTTTTTTTTCCTTTAGTTTCTGATTATATATAATGGTTTATCAAAAAAGTCAATAAATTAAAAAAAAAAAAAAAAAAACCTTTAGGTTAAAGGGTTAGTTCAAAAAAGACATAAACAAACGCACTCCGTCTGAGGTGCAGGTCAAGAGAGATAAATCTAAATATATATATATGAGATATGACTGCACACTCACTTGCAGAAAGTTTTTATTGACCAACGTTTCGGCACAAAGCCTTTGACAATAAAAGTCAATAAAAACTTTCTGCAAGTGAGTGTGCAGTCAAACTGAAGGTTTAGTTCAACCAAAAATGAAAGTTCTGTCATTAATTACTCACCCTCATTTCGTTCCACGCCCGTAAGACCTTCATTCATCTTCGGAACACAAATTAAGGTATTTTTGAATATTTAAATATCTTAATTAATGACAAAATTTATTTGGGTGAAATAACCCTTTAACAGCATCAAATCAAGATGTAACTGACATATTTATCTTATTTTACTTCGCTATCTCAACAACTGTCATTTTTATCTACAAAATAGGGGTCCAATGGTCTTAGAAAACGAGGATATGAGGGAATTTTACAAGTATGATTTCCATATGAAGTGTATGAAGTGCCATAATTAATATAATATTAAAAAGACATGAAGATTTCCATAATGGATTCTTTTTCTAGTTTTGTCAAGCTCTAAAACATTTTATTACGTAGAAACTTGCAATTTCAAATCTATTTTTGAGGACAAAATATTTTGACCATGAGTTAAGAAGTTCCTACAGGCTTGCTACCATATTTTCCAGGAGTAAAAGTTGAACTGGATAAAAATTGCATTGTTGAGAGGAAAACACACATACACACACAGGTTTGTTTCGCTATCAAAGTGAGGACATTCCATAGGCGTAATGGTTTTTATACTGTACAAACTGTACATTCTATCCCCCTACACTACCTACCCCTAAACCTACCCATGACAGAAAACATTCTGCACTTTTACATTTTTAATAAAACATTGTTTAGTATGTTTTTAATGAAATGTCCTCATATTTCATGTTTATGTTGTAATACCAGTGTAATACCTATGTCATTATACAAATTAGTGTCCTCATAAATCACAAAAACATGCACACACGCACACACAAATAAGTTGTAGTGTATAAATCATAATTTATTATTACATTCACAAATAATGAAAAAACATTTTGCAAACATTATAATTCAGTATTTATTCATTCCCTCATTTTAGTTAAAGGTGCCGTAGAACGTCTTTTTAAAAGATGTAATATAAGTCTAAGGTGTCCCCTGAATGTGTCTGTGAAGTTTCAGCTCAAAATACCCCATAGATTTTTTTTTTTTAATTAATTTTTTTAATTGCCTATTTTGGGGCATCATTAAATATGAGCCAATTTAGGCTGCGGCCCCTTTAAATGCTCACGCTCCCCGCCCACGGAGCTCGCGCTTGCCTTTAACAGCATAAACAAAGTTCAAAAAACTAATTTAACCCTCAAAATTGTTCTTTACAAAGTGTTTGTCATGCAGCATGTCTAATCGTGCAAGTATCGTATTTATTGGGATGTTTACATTTGATTCTGAATGAGTTTGATGGTGCTCCGTGGCTAAAGCTAACATTACACACTGTTGGAGAGATTTATAAAGAATGAAGTTGTGTTGAATTATAAGTTGTGTATTAATTATACAGACTGCAAGTGTTTAAAAATGAAAATAACGACAGTCTTGTCTCTGTGAATACAGTAAGAAACGACGGTAACTTTAACCACATTTAACAGTACATTAACAACATGCTAACAAAACATTTAGAAAGACAATTCACAAATATCACTAAAAATATCATGATATCATGGATCATGTCAGTTATTATTGCTCCGTCTGCCATTTTTCGCTGTTGTCCTTGCTTGCTTACCTAGTCTGATGATTCAGCTGTGCACATCCAGACGTCCTGCCCTTGTCTAATGCTTGAACGTGAGCTGGCATATGCAAATATTGGGGGCGTACACCCCGACAGTCAGTGTTATGTTGAGATTCGCCTGTTCATCGGAGGTCTTTTAAACAAATGAGATTTATATAAGAAGGAGGAAACAATGGTGTTTGAGACTCACTGTATGTCATTTCCATGTACTGAACTCTTGTTATTTAACTATGCCAAGATAAATTAAATTTTTAATTCCAGGGCACCTTTAAATCATTACCATGTTGTACAGCTTTGTTCCCTTGTTAAATCAGTACAACGTGGCCACAATTTAACTAAAACAAGGGAACAAATTAGCATAGTATGGTCATGAATTTGTCATTGCAGAAGATGTACTGTATAAGAAAAATCTAATCTAGTCCACATATGAGGGGCCTTTGGATATTGTCTAGGACAAAGGTTGAGAAAACTGCTTTATACAACAACTTGCCAAACCAGTCAGGGTTATGAAGCTTTGTAAAATTGAACTGCTAATAAACAGAGCAGACAGCATCAGCAATGGCTGTGCAAACGCTAAAAGCTTTAAAATTGCCATCCAAGGCCAAGTAGCACCAGTGTTTGATACTAGGCATTTTACTATACAATGTCCTCCTCCTTAACAACCGTTTCATTTGGATTCATGGGAGGGGCTTGGACAACCACATTAGCTCTGCATTAGAAATAACCATTAGCAAGAGATCATCCTCACATCCAATTTGCCATCGAAAAATAGAGCCACTATACGCAATAGCCTATGAAGAGCTAATGAGCCACATCAAACTCTATTAGCCCTAATGGCAATGTGTCATTTTGGTTTAGAACTAAAAGATGACTGGATTTCCTGCCAGTGAGCACAAAATAATTGAAAGCTGAACAGAAGTTTGCTAAAAAAAATGTCCATGTGAGATGAACGGTATGTGGTATAATAGCATCTGTCAGCAAACACTGGCAACAAAGGCGAGAGCTAGACAAAGATCACAAGCACACTTGAAGGAAAAGCAGACAGTGGGCGAAGAGACCAAGAGCAAAGAGGCAGCGAGGTGAGCGATCTTGCTCAGGGAAAAGCAGAACGGACCGGGTGATGTGGCAGCGTTTTAGCAGGTTAAAGCTGATCTTTAAAAGTGGGGAGAGCAGAAGGTCACGTACCTCTGACAGCTCGGCCTCAGCAGTCTGATGTTTGATTAAATGCCGCGTTGACCTTTCAGAAGACTCTGGGGTTGGATATGTCTTTACCCGCAGGCTACAGTCAAGGTCTTTTAACAGTGAACATATCTATCAATCTGAAGGTCTTCACCGCATCTCAAGTGCTAAATAAGTGATCTATGAAATACTGGGATGAGAAGTATTTTATACAGAGGCAGATGTTACACGTTTTAGAAAAATAAAGATATCTGAAATTGCAACAGTGTCCTTGATGTTCAGATGTGGAAAACTAACAGACTGCAAGATCTGGCAAGATTCGGCTGACATGGCCAGCTCAAATCTGACTCACTATCTGACTCGCTACTTTGTTTTCTGTGCAATCTTGAATGTTCAGTGTGCACAGGTTTTTATACTGACAGGAAACAATACGTGGAGGTTGAGATGCAAGAACTGCTGGATTTGATGAGTTTTGTTGAGTAAACAAAACAAATCCCTTTATTTACTTAAAGGGATAGTTCACCCAAAAATGAAAATTATCCCATGATTTACTCACCCTATGTGTATATGACTATATTCTTTCAGACAAACACAATCTGAGTTATATTAAAAAATATCCTGGCTTTTCCAAGCTTTATAATGGTAGTGAATTGCGCTCACAATTTTGAAGCCCAAAAAAGTGCATCCATCCATCATAAAAGCAATCCACACGGCTCCAGGAGGTTACCAATGGCCTTCTGAAGAGAAGTGATGGGTTTTTGTAAGAACAATATCCATATTTACAACTTTAAACTATAATAACCAGCTTCCGTCGAACATCCGTACGCAAGTCGATTTACGGCGGAAGCGTAACTTCTGATGCGATGCGTGACTTGTTGACAAACGCAGAAGCGCAGAGGATAGAGCAAAACAAAACACCAGTAACGAATTAGAAGTCTAAAATGAGAATTTTTAAATAAATAGAAATGTCAAAGGATTTCGATATAACACTAGAGGAGCTTGATTTTGTTGCCCAGCCCTATTTGCGAGAGGTATCTACTCTCACCTACTCCTACGTCATACATCGCGTCAGAAGTTACGCTTCCGCCGTAAGTCGACTTGGGTACGGATGTTTGCCAGAAGCTGGTTATTATAGTTTAAAGTTATAAATATGGATATTTTTCTTACAAAAACCCAATGCTTCGCTGGAGAAGGCCTTTGATAACCTCCTGGAGCCGTGTGGATTGCTTTTATGATGGATGGATGCACTTTTTGGGGCTTTCACTACCATTATAAAGCTTGGAAGAGCCAGGATATTTTTTTATACAACTTAGATTGTGTTTGTCTAAAAGAATATAGTCATATACACATAAGGTGAGTAAATCATGGGATAATTTTCATTTTTGGGTGAACTATCCCTTTAAGTAAATAAAGGGATTTGTTTTGTTTACTCAACAAAACTCTCACCTACTCCTACGTCATACATCACGTCAGAGGTTACGGTTCCGCCGTAAGTCAACTTTTCGTATGGATGTTTGCTGGAAGCTGGTTATTATAGTTAATAAAGTTGTAAACATTGATATTTTCCTTACACTGTAAACCCAAACAGTACTACTAACTTATAAAGATTGAGTATGCTGCAAAAGTATGCTGTTAAATCATTGATGGAACTTAAAACAATTACATTTTCTGAATGAGGAGTTTCGTTTTATTTTTGTGTAGCTCAACATTGTTGAGTAAACCGTTATACTTAAATTATTATTTTTAAGTTTACTGAGCGACATAAAGTGACGTCATCCATGTCACTTCATTGCCGATGTTACAGATGTAACCGAAGTTATCGAAAGAGTCCATTCAACATTAAACTGGGTTAGAGCAGATTTCAAGTTCCCAGCATGCTTTGTGTCACACTCTGTAAGAGAGAATAAATGTTGAAATTGTGTGTTATATTGTGTGTTTTACACAAGATTAATACAGGGGAAGATGTTTTATTGTTTAATGTTCTGTTATTTTGGTTTTCAAATGTGTTTCTGTGATGCTGAAGTTTTTAGGGTTACCATCATGGTGAAGAGTAGTGCCTGTGGTTAGGTTGAGAATGGGCTGCAAAACTTCAAGGCATGTTGATTAACAGTTCATGCAAGTAAATAGTGAGTCTCTTTGATGGTTGCATTAGTGCATGCTGGTGCTAACTAACACTTAACTGTAAAGATTAGGTGTTAGTTTATTCAATATTTCAATTAAAGTATAATTACTGAATTTGTGAAGTATACTTTTTTTTGTTTTGTTTACTTAACCCTTAAATGCATACCTCGGGTCTTTAGTGACCCGGGACATCATTCACTACCCTCCTCCTCTTTCATTTTTTAAAGTTAGACATCAACCTTCTTGGTATTCCTCAATCAATTCATTATAAAGAATATAACAAGAAAAAAATCATAAAATTATAAAAGAATGCCTATTTTTGTATTCATTTTTTGAAAATTGTATAGGGTCGCAAACGACCCGAGCTGTGTATGAGTGTACATATATTTTTTTCTGCACAACAATAATCTAATCTTAGATGACAGAATCAGTGCAATTCACCTTTATTCCACAAGGTGGCAATGTCTGATACACAATGCTGAAGTGACGACTCATTTAGACAGAAAATGAAATAATAAGAGAAACATGAAATGGCTCAGCGATTTACTGCAGAGCAAGTACTGAACGCAATCAAATATGACTAACTGTCAATGGATCTGGTGAAGCTCTTAGTGATCGAAATATTGATTTTGAAGATGTTGAAAATTATATAGTTCTGAGAATATGTTTGAGATCCCGAATGGGCTCATATTAGTGACCGCAAACATAAAACTAGCCCATTATTTGCTGAATTTACTGGGAAATGAGCTTTGACGAGGAAAGTGATGATGGCATAAAACATCTGCTCAAACGGAGCCCTTTCAAGCTCCAAAAGGTAACAAAATACGATTTATTTTATTCTTCTGTAATTGTTACTCTAATATCAGAGGAGTTTTATATTATCACGACAGGTAGAGATCCTTCCATGTTAATTATAGATCCGGGTCGATAAAGACCCAAATATGTAAGAATGATTGGCGAAACAGTCATGTCAACTCAATTTATTGGGTTTTACAACCACTGCATCAAAATTGAAAAATAAACAACATTACGTATGGTCCAGTGAATCTCAACCTTTTTTGAGTAATGGACCCCTGTCAGATTTGGAACCATCCTCAAGGACCCCAGAATAAAATTTGCTTATTGGTATCATTAATTTCTTTGTGACAACCATATGCAATAAAGTATAATTTACTACTACGTTAGTTGACTTGGCCTATATTTAGTCATATCGTCAGTTATTATACACATATATTTTCTTCTTCTTTCACGTCAAAACATACAAAAATTCATATTCAGATAAGTGATATAAGGACCCTCTGGCATTATGTCAAGGACCACTAGAGGTCCATGGACTCCTGGTTGAGAAACACTGTAGTAAACAATAGTTTTAAAGGTGCCCAAGAACGTTCTTTCACAAGATGTAATATAAGTCTAAGGTGTCCCCTGAATGTGTCTGAAGTTTCAGCTCAAAATACCCCATAGATTTTTTTAAATTAATTTTTTTAACTGCCTATTTTGGGGCATCATTAACAATGCACTGATTTACACTCGGCGCCGCCCCCCTTAAATCGCGTGCTCCCTGCCACACCAGCTGTCGACTATATTACAACGCATTTACAAAGTTCACACAGCTAATATAACCCTCAAATGGATCTTTACAAGATGTTCGTCATGCATGCTGCATGCATGCTTCGAATTATGTGAGTAAAGTATTTATTTGGATGTTAAAGTTTTATTCTGAGTGAATTTGAGGCTGTCCTCCGTGGCTAACGGCTATTGCTACACTGTTGGAGAGATTTATAAAGAATGAAGTTGTGTTTATGCATTATACAGACTGCAACTGTTTAAAAAATGAAAATAGTGACGGCTCTTGTCTCCGTGAATACAGTAAGAAACGATGTTAACTTTAACCTCATTTAACAGTACATTAGCAACATGCTAACGAAACTTTTAGAAAGACAATTTACAAATATCAGTAAAAATATCATGCTATCATGGATTATGTCAGTTATTATTGCTCCATCTGCCATTTTTCGCTGTTGTTCTTGCTTACCTAGTCTGATGATTCGGCTGTGTGCAGCTCCAGACGTTAACTGGCTGCCCTTGTCTAATGCCTTTTATAATGTTGGGAACATCATGGGCTGGCATTATGCAAATATTGGGGCGTACACCCCGACTGTTACGTAACAGTCGGTGTTATGTTGAGATTCGCCTGTTCTTCGGAGGTCGTTTAAACAAATGAGATTTATATAAGGAGGAGGAAACAATGGGGTTTGAGACTCACTGTATGTCATTTCCATGTACTGAACACTTGTTATTTAACTATGCCAAGGTAAATTCAATTTTTGAATCAAGGGCACCTTTAAGTACAGTGGACTTAAACATTAAATAAAACTAAAATTAAAAAAATTCAGTTTGACTTAATTGTTATTTATAATTATTCTTTACTTAAAAGATTTGAGTTGCTTTACTTACATTTTGTGAGGTAATTGGTGTCTACAATAATTTTGAGTACTCTGAACTTATCGGGTTTTACAGTGTACAAGAACCCATCGCTTCACTTCAGAACACCTTTATTAAGCCCCTGGAGCCATGTGGAATACTTTTATGATGGATGGAAGCACTTTTTGGGGGCTTCAAAAAGTAAACACACACAAAACAAATATTTAGTTCAATTCCTTTCAATGTACAGTGCATTTCACTTTTTTTTTTTTTTTTTTTTTTTCACTAAGCTACGTATTTATTTTTTTTTTTGTTTGTTTTGTTTTGTTTTATTATTATTTCTTATTTGACATTAAAATGACTAATCCCTGACTGAGACGGTCCCTTCCTGTCTAAGGTCTTGCGTTTTGGCTGGAAGAAGCTGCAATGTGGACAAAATGTTATGCTGATAATAAAAGGTTTGGGAATGCGAGGCTACACCCGACAATGGATCACAACATTTAAACTTATCTAAAGGCAAATCTGCAGCACACACCATTCTATTCATTGTCCCCATCAGTTTGTTGGGACTACTAGACAACAATAAAGTCACTCGTGGCAACTGCACAAAGTCACAAATATTTTAAAAGGTCATCTGTCATGTAATCCAAAGCAACTGTAAGCAATTTGAGTCTTTATATGTACTTTTGTACTTTATATGTTGGATTGTATACATAGGGTGAGGCTGTTGCTAGACTTGGTTTAATTGCTTGACTCAATCTCAAACGTACAGTATGTACCACTATACAGTGGTGTGAAAAAGTGTTTGCCCCCTTCCTGATTTGTCACACTTTAATGTTTCAGATCATCAAACAAATTTAAATATTAATCAAAGATAACACAAGTAAACACAACATGCAGTTTTTAAATGAATGTTTTTATTACGAAGGGAAAACAAAATCCAAACCCACATGGCCCTGTGTGAAAAAGTGCTTGCCCCATTAAAACAAAACTTAACTGTGGTTTATCACACCTGTGTTCAGTTTCTCTAGCCACACCCAGGCCTGATTACTGCAACACCTGTTCGCAATCAAAAAATAACTTAAATAGGACATGCCTGACAAAGTGAAGTAGACCAAAAGATCATCAAAAGCTACACATCATGTTGAGATCCAAAGAAATTCAGGAACAAATGAGAAAGAAAATAATTGAGATCTATTAGTCTGGAAAAGGTTATAAAGCCATTTCTAAAGCTTTGGGACTCCAGCGAACCACAGTGAGAGCCATTATCCACAAATGGTGAAAACATGGAACAGTGGTGAATCTTCCCAGGAGTGGCCGGCCGACCAAAATTACCCCAAGAGCGCAGCGACGACTCATCCAAGAGGTCACAAAACACCCCACTACAACATCCAAAGAAATGCAGGCCTCACTTGCCTCAGTTAGGTCAGTGTTCATGACTCCACCATAAGAAAGCGACTGGGCAAAAATGGCCTGCATGGCAGAGTTCCAAGACAAAAACTGCTGCTGAGCAAAAAGAACATAAAGGCTTGTCTCAGTTTTGCCAGAAAACATCTCGATGATCCCCAAGACTTTTGGGAAAATACTCTGTGGATAGACGAGACAAAGGTTGAACTTTTTGGATGGTGTGTGTCCCATAATGTCTGGCGTAAAAGTAACACAGCATTTCAGAAAAAGAACATCATACCAACAGTAAAATATGGTGGTGGCAGTGCGATAGTCTGGGGCTGTTTTGCTGCTTCAGGACCTGGAAGACTTGCTGTAATAAATGGAACCATGAATTCTGCTGTCTACCAAAAAAATCCTGAAGGACAATGTCTGGCCATCTGTTCGTGACCTCAAGCTGAAGCAAACTTGGGTTCTGCAGCAGGACAATGATCCAAAACACACCAGCAAGTCCACCTCTGAATGGCTGAAGAAAAACAAAATGAAGACTTTGGAATGGCCTAGTCAAAGTCCTGACCTCAATCCTATTGAGATGCTGTGGCATGACCTTAAAAAGGCGGTTCATGCTCGAAAACCCTCCAATGTGGCTGAATTACAACAATTCTGCAAAGATGAGTGGGCCAAAATTCCTCCATAGCGCTGTAACAGACTCATTGCAAGTTATCGCAAATGCTTGATTGCAGTTGTTGCTGCAAAGGGTGGCCCAACCAGTTATTAGGTTTAGGCGGCAAGCCCTTTTTCACACATGGCCATGTGGGTTTGGATTTTGTTTTTCCTTCATAATAAAAACCTTCATTTAAAAACTGCATGTTGTGTTTACTTGTGTTATCTTTGATTAATATTTAAATTTGTTTGATGATCTGAAACATTAAAGTGTGACAAACATGCAAAAAAATAAATAAAAAAAATCAGAAAGGGGGAAAACACTTTCTTACACCACTGTATGTACTTGCAACTGCATTTTCATGCAGATTCTGTGTGACTCTTAGGTGTTCAGAAAACAGCTTTTACGCAAACCAAATTTAGAACTCAAGTCTGCAGTGGCCTAAAATATGTCACCACATGGGTAACATATGAACTGAGCAAACATGCAAATAATGAGTTCCATTGCTGCTCAGTAACTGTACAACAGAAAAATAAGTCTCCATCGCAAACAACAAAGCCACTACAGAGGAACATTTGGTGCCTTTCTAAATCCACTCCCACTTGTCAAGTGCCAGCTTTGTGCACTCTCCAACACTGCCATTTCCTATGAAACTCTGAGTGCCAAAAGTTCTTCTGAGAGACTGTCACTTCAGAGCATCTCAGACAAGACGAGTTGGAACGGAGACGTACCCATCTCCTCTCCTAAAACCTGCTTCCTGTTTGAGGAAACCTAATTAATAGGTGTGTGCCAGAGGCTCATCGACTGCCAAGGAGCATCTGCCCAAACGGTTGGATTTGGAAAGGCAGAGCGAGACGCCACAGCCTGCCATTAAGCAAGCATCAGTGGCTCCATGTGCACCCAGCACTTTAGGTGAGCGCGGCCGCTCGCAGACGCCATGCTACGGCCCAATATGGCCCGGGCTCTTCCGTACACACTTCCTGTGCTCAGATCCCTCGCCAAAGCAGACTTCAAACAGAGATGCTTTCGATATCAATCAGTCAAAGCATGCATAAACAGTCACTGTCGCCCCTCTATGGCTTTTACAAAGATTTCTTTCAAATAAAACCCTTTGAAAGTGTTTTAAGGTCAGTAACTGAGCTTGCTCGGGTGGCGGTTGAGATATTGCATGCCTGACGAGTCTGACAAACAGAACAGAAGACATTTGGAAGTCATGACTCTCACCTTCACCCTCCTCTCCTTATTATGTGCATATGATTGGCAAGGCATTAGATATCTCCAGCACTCTGGAGGGGGCCCAATGCCAATTGAAATGTAGCACACATTCAGGCTTCAATCATACAGATGAATATGAAACAACTGAATGCTTCGGCAGAGAGGACCCGTCTCACCTCTCGCCACTGATCCATAATGCGCCCTCTGCGATCATTTAGTCCCATCTCTCCATTGACCATACTTTGTTTCAGTGAGATGCATTAAAATAGTTCACCCGACATTGACTATTCTGTCATTATTTACTCACCCTCAAGACATTCCAAACCAGGACTGTTACTAACGATTATTTTGGTAATCAATTGATTATTTTGCAGATTAATCGAGTAGTCACATTTTTTTTTTTTTTTTTGTGGTACTGAAAATAGACCTAAGTGAACAATACCCTTTAAAATACATTTAATACCATTAAGGCAATAATAATTGGTTCAAATAAGTATCAAAAGCAAGTAATCATATGGTTTTATTGAACAACACTGCTAAAATACATAATGTGATACACATAATATAAACAGTCAACTTATGTCCATTATGTGTTACAACAAATGCCTGCAGAGGGCGTCAACAGCCTGGTGATTGTTGTTGTTACTCCTTACAGCATGATCAACAGTGTTGCCATGTCTGCGGTTTTCCCATGGAATTGGGCTACTTTAACACTGTTGCCGCGGGTTGTTTATCATGTCTGTGGGTTGAAGCGACCCCAAATAACACGATATTTAGTCTCTCGAATGCAAATTTTACCAGGGGAACCCCGCCAAAAACACAGATTTTACCCCCTGAATGCAATTTTTACCGAGGACCCCTCCTGAAACGTGATCGGGATAGTTTTGGGCTAGTTTTGAGCAGCAATTGGGCAGGTTTTGTTGTGAAAACCTGGCAAACCTAAAGATGAAATCCTTGTTTAATAATGGCCAAACAACTTTTCATTCAAATGTCGACTCAATATTTAATATTGGGCCACTTATTTATGATAGAAATGCTACTGCCACTGTAATTTCTTGAACAAGAATATGTGGACATCAAAACATGCAAACTCAATGAGGGTTTAAACTTTTATTTTGAAATTGCAATGAATAGTTAGCATATTTAGAAATATATTGATGCATTTTCCTGTGTTGGCATAGGTTTATACATTATTTACCTTACAACTGTTCATGTGTTCATGTGGAGCAGCATATACTGTGAACGGAGCCGCTCTGAGAAACATGTAATCTGAATGTAATTAATACATATATTTTAATATATATTTTTTAAATGTAATACAGCCTTTGTGAATTCACAATAGCATATACTGTGTTATGATTTTTAAATTGTTTTAATATATTGTCCAGTCTTTGAAAATATATGTGGTTCATTCTTTTGTGGAATGTGACACTTATTTTTCCGGTTAATCGAAACGGGTAAATTGCAATTGAGGATTAGTCGTTTGAGAGTACTCAAATTTAATTGAGGAATCGTAACAGACCTATTCCAAACCCACTTGCTTTTATTTTTCCTCTGTTTAACACTTAAGGAAAATGCTTGAACAATTCTTCTTGTAGCTCTTTTCCATACAGTTGTACAGTTCATACAGTAGTGACACTATGAATTGGTGGTAAATTTGTATGATTTAATTTTTTTTTTTTTTTTTTTTTTTTAAATAGTGAAGGTCCACACCTAAACCTCGGCAGGGAGTATGCAGAAGAGATCATACAAATTCACCACCAATTCGCCAAAATGTCAAAATAGTTACGAATTGCAATGAGAGTGTGTTGGTCCATACAACTTATGCTCTATATTCCAACTGTTCTAAAGCCATACATTAGCTTTGTGTAAAGAAAAGCCAAAAAATGAACCTGTTTTTTTTTTTTCTCTTCCCAAAATCTAGTAATCTAGTAATTTTAAAATATATTAAAATGCACTTTATACATACAATGACTTGAATACACCTCTTCTATGATGAGCATGTAATTAATGTTAATACTAGGTAACACTTTACTAATTATTATTATTTTTATTTATTTTTTTTAACTGTTCAATGATCGTAATGAAGAAAATGTCTCATTAAAAGGAAATATCATGTATTGCGGAACAAAAGCATATGATAGAAAAGAAATTGAGCCTGTTTTTTTTTCTATTCAAGACTAATTGTCCCAAAGTTTCAGCAATACTTTTAGAGCATTTTGAGCCCAGTCCTCAAAGACCATTTTTGTTAAACAGTCATTTTGTTTCATGGCCAAGTTCTAAGTTCAGTCCCTGACCATGCTCTGAACATGGATGAAACACACCCCAGGGAACCTTTATGGGACTGGACTTCAAAACCAGGACATCAATCTTGTGTATGCGACCCTCAACAAGGGCCTAATTTTCATTCCCATTATCTTTTAAGCCTCTTGAGTGAATTCCTTAAGCAACAACAGACACTAAATGGCAGCGTGGCTGAAATGCAAGGCGCTGCCATGCATTTATAAGTTAATTTAGATGTAGTGAGTGCTCCCATGATAAAGCGCTCTCATAATGGCCGGGGAATATTCTGTTCAGGGTCTAACAGGTGTTATTTAATTTTCTGTCTGACCGCCATGCAAGATCTCATTAAAATTTTATCCTGAAAGAGTGAGGCCTTATAGAGACAAACATTATATGCAAACAAAATAGTCATGTTGCATGGTCTGTTAAAGTTTAATGTTATTGCTGAAATCCAGTTATTTTAGTGCTTGCAAGGCAGCGCTGTATTGAAATTCCTCCTCCTTTAATTCTTTTTTTTTTTTTTTTTTTTTTTCAGTTCTCCTGAATTAATTCAGCTTAAAGTGCTTAACATACAGACCCCATTTAAACTTTGTTTTGTAATCATTTAAGCAGTTGGTGAGCATTTTAAGAATTAAAGTTTGAAAAATCCCTAGTGAGTTAAATATTCACTCTGACAAAATAATTTGCATACTTAAAAATGATTAGGGTCAATGACAAAAAAGAATGTCTAAGATGAAGAAAAATAGTTTAAAACACGTGACACTTTATTTTCTTAAAAATGTTGGTTTCATATGGGGGCTTGATTGTGAATGTGAAAGGGCTCTTTGCTGTCGCATGGCGTTGCCCCTGCGTGTTAATTCTAATACCTGATATGATTTGTAATGATTCGTGTACGGTCAGATGTTCTTTGTCTATGTGTCAGTAAATCAAACCAGTGACTAAACGCTCAACTTCACATTGTTTCTCTTAGTAGGATGAAAATAATCTGTATTTAAATTGTGAATAAAATATATATAGAAAGTGATCAAAGTATGCTCCTTTTACAGTCGGTGGAGCTGTCAATCAAACAGTGACTGAGTTCGGGACTCGTGCCAAAACTCACATTTTATTCAACAAATCTCTTAGTTAGTTATGATGAAAGCATTTGTTAGTGTGCAGAAATTGAGTTGCAATGATGAGATCACTGCTTTCATACGCTCAACAACATGTCTGTGATTGGCTACAAAGTTCATCACCGCAATCTTTCAAGCCACAGTCTAAATATAATCCCACAGATCTAAATGTAATGCTATAATCAACACTTTTCATGATTAGTTAACCCTGCATTTTCGAGAGAGTAATACTTAGCTATTTCGGTAACACTTTATTTTACCGTCTTTTAACTAGTTGCTTATTACCATGCATATTGATATTGGCTATTTATTAATACTTATTAAGCACATATTAATGCCTTATTCTGCATGTCCATA
The DNA here is from genome assembly GCF_018812025.1 of Megalobrama amblycephala. Lineage (NCBI taxonomy): Eukaryota > Metazoa > Chordata > Actinopteri > Cypriniformes > Xenocyprididae > Megalobrama > Megalobrama amblycephala. The sequence continues at coordinate 23,769,584 of NC_063065.1, read as the reverse complement.
TTCTACATTCTTAACAACTCTACATAACTTAACAACTACCTTACTAACTATTAATAAGCAGTTAATTAGGAGTTTATTGAGGGAAAAGTAGTTGATAGTTTATATGTGTTTCTTATTCTAAAGTTTGACCGCTATTTCATATGCAAATATGTTAGCCAATCACAGCAGTGGGCGTTTACACTGAAGTCTCACAGCAGTCGCGCCCCTTAAAGGATTAGTTCACTTTCAAATAAAATTTTCCTGATAATTTACTCACCCCCATGTCATCCAAGATGTTCATGTCTATCTTTCTTCAGTCGAAAAGAAATTAAGGTTTTTGATGAAAACATTCCAGGATTATTCTCCTTATAGTGGACTTCAGTGGCCTCCAAACGGATGAAGGTCAAAATTATAGTTTCAGTGCAGCTTCACAGGGCTTTAAATGATACCAGATGGATAAGGAGCTTATGCTGTATGTAAAATGGGGATGGCGTAGGACATACAGCGTAAGCTTTTTGAAGAATACAAAAGTGCGGTTTTGGCGGAAACACTTGAATTTTTTTTTTTTCATTTAATTTAAAAAAAATTAAAAATAAAAATTCTTACTGACCCCAAACTTTTGAACGGTAGTGTACATAACATACAAATGTTACAAAAGCTTTGTATTTTAGATAAATGCTGTTCTTTTGAACTTTCTGTTCATAAAGGAATCCTGAAAAAAAGTACACAACTGTTTTCAACATTGATAATAATAATAACAAATATTTCTTGAGGAACTAATCATCATATTAGAATGATTTCTGAAGGATCATGTGACACTGAAGACTGGAGTAATGATGCTGAAAATTCAGCTTTGCCAACATGAGAATAAATTATTTTGTAAAATATATTCAAATAGAAAACAGTTATTTTAAATTGTATAATTTTTCACAATATTACTGTTTTTATTGTATTTTTAATTAAATAAATTAAGCCTTGGTGAGCAGACAAAACTTCTTTTAAAAACATTAAAAATCTTACCGATCCCAAACTTTTGAGCGGTAGTGTACATTCAATTGTATTTTTTTCGAAAATGACTGATCGTTTAACTAGATAAGACCCTTATTCCTCGTCTGGTATCGTTTAAATCCCTTTGAAGCTGCACTGAAACTATAATTTTGACCTTTAACCGTTTGGAGGCCATTAAAGTCCACTATAAGGAGAATAATTTTGGAATGTTTTCTTCAAAAACCTTAATTTCTTTTCGACTAACGAAAGAAAGACATGAACATCGTGGATGACATGGGGGTGAGTAAATTATCAGGAAAATTTTATTTGAAAGTGAACTAATCCTTTAAAACGGATTGTTCAAATAAGAGGTCTAAAATCAGGGTAGGAAAAATGCCTTTTATTTCGAAAAATATGAAAATTTTTGATGTAAAAATATTCTAACAAATTGCTGTCTATTTAGAAGGTCAAATACCTCTCGGATTTCATCAAAAATATCCTGATTTGTGTTCCAAAGATGAGCGAAGGTCTTACAGCTGTGGAACGACATGAGGGTGAATAATTAATGACAGATTTTTCATTTTTGGGAGAGCTAACCCTTTAAAAGCTTGAAATTCATTATTATTTTTAAAAAAGTAAATATATTTGATTATGTATAAATTAATAAATATATGAATTAATACATTTACATTAAAAAGCAAACACACAGCGTTATATATCCTGAACTAACCTATACATGTCATAAGATATTTAAAGAAATACTTATATATAATAATAAAAGATTATGCTAAACTACTTCAGTTTTTATTTCATACCCTAAGATGGTGTTGTGTGTTGATATTCTCATGACAGGAGGCTCTGATGCAACATTTCCTTTATAGAGGATAAAACCTAAACTACCTAAAAAACGTTCTTTGGCTGCCTTGCAGGCAATACTATTTCCTTTAGGACATGCTAGTCACAGCGCTAATAAAACACATTGTGACATTTCAAATCAACATGAAACACTTTGCTATACTTCAGAAAGCATTTCAAAGTTCAACAATATTTTTTAATGAGAAAAATGTAGAACAGGACCTGACTTTGTGCAATGGGAATTGATTGGATAATGAACAAATCAGTGCATACCAGAATGGAGTCAGGTGGTTGGAGGGGAGGGGTTGAAAAATGAGAGGAGGAACAAGTTATTAGAATATGGTCCAAGATTGCAACGAAAAACATTTTTTCTTTGAAATAATTTGCTCCCATGAATCACAATATGACTAAGAACATGTACTATGAAAGTAAAGAGGGTCAATTTTGATTTCTCTTTGCCTTGCCTAGCTCTCTTAAAAAAAAAAAAAAAAAAAAAAAAAAAAAAACCCTGTTAAAAGCTTTAAAATGGTTTTCCTCAGCTCAGTATGACTATCCACAATGCCTAGCTCTGGGGGAGACACAAATGAAGAGTTCCATTAAAAGAGTTATATATCACAGAGAGACTTTCCCAGAACTTCACTCACTCAGAGACAAAATGGTGTGTATGAAAAATGGTGTGAATCTGCTGGCTGAAATGCGTGTGTGCATCTGAAAAGTGTGTGTGTGTGTGTGTGTGTGTGACAGAGAGAGATGGAAAGTTAAGGAAGAGGAATGGCACAGTGGCTGAGCTTTTAACTCCACACTTCTTTCTACTAAGATGCCTATGAAGAGACCAAAAGACGGAAAGAGAGAGAGAGAGAGAGAGAGAGAGAGAGATGACAGGCTGACGTGTTGATTCAGGAGAAAGTGTCATCACATTAGTGAGCATCACAATACACTTCAGAAATTCTGCAATTGTGCAAACCGTCAGCAATGTGAAAGCATGTTTCAAGAAGTTCTTTGCAGTTAGTTTGAATCAGCAATAGTTGCAAAAAGTTCAAGTCAAGTAAATTAACTTTCCGAAGGACGTAGTTTTCATTAACGCAAAGCAAAAGACAATGAAGTCAGAAACAAGGAGGAGGAGGATAAATACCAAAGATCCCACAGTGCTCTAGCATCTCAACTGCTGATTAGGAAGATGAACAGCGATATCCGTGATCAAGGTTTTTGGCTTGCAAAGGCATTATTTGAATGCCAGTTGAAGGTTAATGAGGAAAATACCAGTGCCAGCCGCCAGTAACAGAGAGACACAAAAAAGTAGTGTGACAATGTGTAGCATGTTATTGTCAATGTGATGGAGCGTGTTGGAATGTTATTTTGTTTTTTTCTTATTACATAGCTGCATGCAATGCTTGATTGTGATTGTGAAGTCATGTAATGACTGCTGAACTGTACACTTGTTTGTTATTTCATGTCTCTCGTATCACTTCACGCTCACTTATGCGCTCTCTATCCTCACACATAAAATTTACATTTAAATCAATGTAATTTCATGTCCATATATTTATTATGTGTTAAAGGTCCCGTTTTTCGTGGTTTTTTGAAGCTTTGATTGTGTTTATAGTGTGCAATATAACATGTGTTCATGTTTCGCGTGTAAAAAAACACAGTATTTTTAACATAATTTACTTATCTGTATACCGCTGTTTCCACTGTCATAAAAACGGGCTGATGACTTCCTTGTTCTATGAAGTCCCTCCTTCAGAAATACGTAACGAGTTCTGATTGTGCCAGCGGTTCCTGTGTTGTGATTCGACAGCAGTTTAGCGCATCTTGCCCGGAAAGGTCACGCCTCTTACCATAACGTGGAGATGCACGCGCTCAGTGTTATTGTAAACATGTCTTTAATTTTACCCTATTAATTTGAGCCGGAATCAGACCCGGTGATTGGACTGCGGGATGAAAATAACAGCGTTTCGACGACATGGCGACAAACACACTCTACAAACGCAACTCTTGTGTATTCCTGTGGGCGGAGGTTAGACAAAAAACTGTTTTAGTGACGTCATTAAAGAAGGAAGTAGAGGGATGTAGTCCAAACTGGCCGTTCGATGTAGGCGACTTCTGTTAAATAAAATATCTCGCTTGGCATTGAACTTTGAGCTTTAAAATTTTACAGATTTTATTTATACTCTAACAACAACATTACACACTAACTAAAGTTTGAAACATGGGATCACGAAGAACGGGACCTTTAAGTAAAACGTAATAAGTAGGATATTGTACGGTCAGTCTGTTATTATTGCAAAATATTTGGTGTCAAAAAGACATTAATGTAAAGCCTAAAAATAACCTTATCCAACAACAACGCTTTAGTTTCAGAGTGTGTGGAGTCTCTCTCCTGCACATGTCACTCAATACCCACATCTCATTGGCACATTTAGCGTTTTACTCTGCTGTCACTCACAATCCGTCCCTACTGACTGAGATGTACAGCCTGATCTGGTGGCTCCTGCATTGTGCTGTGGAGATTACACACAATAAGCACCTCTGGCTTTATCATTCAGTAGGCATAGGCCAGACTATGAAAAACAATTACACTCAATGGTATGAGTGAGTGGTAGAGGGGAGCTTATGACAGCAGATTCCTAATGAGCATAGCAGAGGGAAATCATCATTAATGCTACTCGCAAAAGCAATTTCTTCATCATAAAGCTGGACTCCACCCCCTTCGCTTTCTGTGTTAATGCAACACCGCAAAATGGGGAACCAAATATACTTGAATTAAAGGATGAAGGCTTGGTAGGGTTTCCTACAGTATATCTTGTGTACTTCAATTCTTAAAAGTATATATATATATATATATATATATATATATATATATATACAGTGGCATGAAAAAGTATGTGAACCCCTTGCAGAATCTGTGAAAATGAGAATTATTTTAATAAAATAAGGGATAATAAAAAATTCATGTTATTTTTTGTTTAGTACTGTCCTGAGTAAGATATTTTACATAAAAGATGTTTGCATTTAGTTCACAAGACAAAACAATAGCTGAATTTATTAAAATAACCCCATTCATAAGTATGTGAACCATTGATTCTCAATACTGTGTGTGGTTATCTGATGATCCACGACTGTTTTTTGTGTTTTGTGATGGTTGTTCATGAGTCTCTTGTTTGTCCTGAGCAGTTAAACTGAGCTCTGTTCTTCAGAAAAAATCCTCCAGCTCCTGCAGATTCATCAGTTTTCAAGCATTTTTGCATATTTGAACCCTTTCCAGCAGTGACTGTAGGATTTTGAGATCTGTGTTTTCATACTGAGGACAGTTGAGGGACTCAAACTCAACTATTAAAAAAGGTTCAAACATTCACTGATGCTCCAGAAGGTAACACGATGCATTAAGAGTCGGGGTGTGAAAACTTTTGAACAGGATGAAGATGTCACAATTTTTCTTATTTTGTTTAAATATCATTGTTTTTCATTTAGTACTGCCCTTCGGAACCAACAGAAGATACTTGCATGTTTCCCGGCAGAAAAATTAAGTACAATTTACCTTGATATTTGAATTCAAAAGTTTTCACCCCTCGGCTCTTAATGCATCGTGTTTCCTTCTGGAGCATCAGTGAATGTTTGAACCTTTTTTAATAGTTGTGTTTGAGTCCCTCAGTTGTCCTCAGTGTGAAAAGATGAATCTCAAAATCATACAGCCACTGCTGGAAAGGGTTCAAACATGCAAAAATGCTTGAAAACTGATGAATCTGCAGGAGCTGGAGGATTTTTCTGAAGAACAGAGCTCAGTTTAACTGCTCAGAACACACAAGGGACTCATGAACAACCATCACAAAACATAAAAACAGTCGTGGATCATCAGGTAACCACACACAGTATTGAGAATCAATGGTTCACATACTTATGAATGAGGTTATTTTAATAAATTCAGCTATTGTTTTGTCTTGTGAACTAAATGCAAACATCTTTTATGTACAATATCTTACTCAGGACAGTACTAAACAAAAAATAACATGCATTTTTTATTATCCCTCTTATTTTATTAAAATAATTCTCATTTTCACAGATTCTGCAAGGGGTTCACATACTTTTTCATGCCACTGTATATATATATATATATATATATATAAAAAACACTGTACTTAATATTAATGATGTAACATTAAAGAAATAAAAGTCCATATTTAGAGTACATTTCTATGACTATGTTTCTTAACACACTAAAGTACACATTAAATGGTTAGTTCACCCAAAAATGAAAATTCAGTCATTAATTTCTCACCCTCATGTCGTTCCACACCCGTAAGACCTTTGTTCATCTTCGGAACACAAATTAAGATATTTTTGATAAAATCCGATGGCTCAGTGAGGCCTCCATTAACAGCAAGATAATTTACACTTTAAATGCCCAGAAAGGTTACTAAAGACATATTTAAAACAGTTAATGTGACTACAGTGTTTCAATCTTAGACGAGAATACTTATTGTGCGACAAAAAACAAAATAATTACTTTATTCAACAATATCTAGTGATGGCCGATTTCGAAACACTGCTTTATGAAGCTTCAAAGCTTTACGAATCTTTTGTTTTGAATCAGTGGTTCAGAGCGTTTATCAAACTGCCAAAGTCACATGACTTCAGTAAACGAGGCTTCGTTACGTCATAGTGTTTCGAAAAGTTTTGAAATTTCAATGGTCTACCACTGAGGGGCAAAGATCTCTGTGCAAACCCATTAATCAAGTCTATATGTTTTACCTGATCTCTGATCAGTTTTATACATTTGTAGACGTTTTAATTAAACATTAGTAGGCCTATAATTAAAAAGAATAATAGTAGTTAATAGTCTCTTATTGGCCTGTTTAGCTGAGCCATCCATGGAACAAACAAAACAATCTCTGAGAATTGATAAAAGAGGCATTTTATACATACACTTCATATTCAATCTTTTTATATGATTTATAGATTTAACTTTCAATAAAACATTTGCAATGGGTTTGTAAAAGGTGTTTATTTGCATGAGTTTTATAGAAAAACACCAGGATTCAAACCCAGTCGAGAACACTCCACTCCCCACACACTTCCTTGTTTGGCAAAACCACATGCACGTTATAATTCATCAACGCTTGTCTGAATCGCTGTCAAGGTTATTTCAGATCAACACGTGCAAGTGACCACTAAAAGTGTCACTGTGGAGACGGGTGTCGGATTGTTTCAAAGCCTCGGCACAATTTGGCTCATTTGCTTTAACTGTTTCAGTGTTTCAAGAAGCCTCGCTCTCGCCATCACTAGTTCACAGAGATCAGGTGAACCACTGAAATTTCAAAAAGTTTCGAAACACTTATGACATAATGAAATCATGTGACTTTGGCAGTTGGATACACGCTCCGAACCACTGATTCAAAACAAAAGATTCGTAAAGCTTTGAAGCCCCGTAAGACCTCCGTTCATCTTCGGAACGCAGTTTAAGATATTTTAGATTTAGTCCGAGAGCTTTCTGTCCCTCCATTGAAAATCTATGTACGGTATACTGTCCATGTCCAGAAAGGTAATAAAAACATTATCAAAGTAGTCCATGTGACATCAGTGGGTTAGTTAGAAGTTTTTGAAGCATCGAAAATACATTTTGGTCCAAAAATAACAAAAACGACTTTATTCAGCATTGCCTTCTCTTCCGGAATCCTTTCCATTGAATTGATTCCATTGAATCCTTTCATCTGTCAGCTTTGGTAATGCACTTTTACATCGTTGTTTTTGTCGATTAGGACATCCGCGACATGCACACTTATGCACCATTTTAAAAAATATAGCAATACCAAAATACAAACAATGTAGAATAGCTTGAATACAGCGTGCGTCTCCCTCAGATTGTAAATGAAGCTCTGGCGCACCAGATAACACGTCAGCAGCGTCACTGCGGAGTCGTGAACCCGGATTGACAACAGACCCGGAAGAGAATACAATGCTGAATAAAGTTGTAGTTTTTGTTATTTTTGGACCAAAATGTATTTTTAATGCTTCAACAAATTCTAACTAACCCACTGATGTCACATGGACTACTTTGATGATGTTTTTATTACCTTTCTGGACATGGACAGTCTACCGTACAAACATTTTCAATGGAGAGACAGAAAGCTCTCGGACTAAATCTAAAATATCTTAAACTGTGTTCCGAAGATGAACGGAGGTCTTACGGGTTTGGAACGACATGAGGGTGAGTCATTAATGACATAATTTTCATTTCTGGGTGAACTAGCCCTTTAACATTTTCATATCCCTTACCATGCTAAAAATCTTCAGAGTTGTCATGATAGAAATTACATTAGTATGTATGCTAAAGTGTACTTCTTTTTCATAAGGACAAGCCATAACAAATTCTTCATCATCCTGGTTTGTATTTATGCATTACCTCATGTTTCTTTATTGTTCTCATGTGTACTAAATAAATAGCTAAATGTCCATCAGCCATTTCACAGATTGTATGTACAGTCATGCCGCCAAACCTAACACACACTAGTGAGCTTTTTCTTGAAAACATTTATATTTCCCTGTGTATACATTATGTCATCACACACCCTAATAGCTTCCTGCCAAATTAGCTTTACTATATAGGCTTCATTTTTTGACCGGGTAAGCAAACCTAAAAAAGTAAATAATAGAAAATAATGAAAATTACATAAAATTGCAGACTTGTATAATGGTTATTTTTGAATGCTACTAGACATCACACATTAGAAATGGAAAATCACAATAGCAATGCATTAATATACAGCATACATAATATACTGTATGTGCAGTCACATGTATATAGTGATTTAATAATGTCTTCAAACATGATTCACTGATTCATTCATTAATACTGATCTTTTGTATGCCATAGAAAATAACTTGATACTTCTTCAGCTTTTTCTGGATAATCTTATTTTGAGTTGTTTGATTAACTTTTAACTAACTTTAATAAACTATTGTGTATTTTCTTCCCTCACACCAGATGTTGTGAAAAAGGACTACAACCTAAAATTGCATTATCAGTGTCAGTGGCATCCGTTACAGATGTTTAGATAAACTAGTATGCATTACCACTAAATACCAAATGGCATGAGGAATTCATTTTAGCAAAGCCTCAAGCCATTTGAATCAATTATAATGTATTACTAGTATCAGCTCATCTAATCTGTGTGTGAACATAAAGGCACAGGGTGAGGCAAAAGGCATGATGAAATATTCATCTATTGTAAACTCATTATTTTGCTTGCAGACTGGCCCACAGTTGTCTTGGTGAGTGGTGATGGATGGCTTTGGACCAGAGAGCATTGGAACAGACAGAAATGGTTGGCATGGGAAAAGAAATGCCTTTATATGAGCAGGATTCTGTGCATGGCACAACATCCATCCAATCCGAATACCTCAAGCAGGAGAGCAAAATCACCGCACAGAGAAAAAACATCTTCCTCAGTCAGCTTTTTACATGAAAAACAAGGAAACACTTTAAAAAGTCATGTTTTTTAGAACAATGTGTGTTGATGAAAAATATATTTTCTTCATGACAGGTGATGATACAACTTTAAAGATTCGCTTCAGAGTTTCAGAGCCATTGAAACAACACACATTTGCAGGAAACATAAATCACAAATGAGATCTCAGTTGTTACTCCTAGACAGCAATGCTTTTCAGATCAATCAATCAAACGTAAGAGATCTCAGCATGAACAGCATTTTTCATCAAGTTACGCTATCCAAATGAATTGTATTCAACTCTATAACAATTTATTATTCTAATTCCTATTTTTAAGAGAAACATCTGAGACAAAGTTGATAGTCAAATGAAACACTGCTGGAAACTCAATTAGATCTCCTGAGCTATGAAAGAGCAACATCTGAGCAATAAATGTTGAAAGGACCACTTCCTTTTAACTTTCAGCCAACTATTCCGGTATATGCTTTCTCCAGCTAGACTGCCCCAAAAACTTAATGCTTTAATCTCAGTTTCCCTTCATATTCAAATTAAGTAAAGCTGGCAAAGTATGCAAAGATACATGCACCTTCATGGTGTGCAATAGAAGGCAGCACAATATCTCCCGACATAACTTTCAGCATATGAAATTTGGTTATGAGACTGTTGAAATTTGCATTTGCTTTTATAGCAAATGCTTTCTTGTCTCTCGTACAAGAATCATTTCGGTGAAGTTAGTTACATTTGTGGATGGGAACAGGTTTTAGGAAGATAAACATCCAAATATGCACCTCACCAACTCTGTTTGCTAATCTTGTTTGAAGTGATGGTCTCAACAGACTGGTGCTTCAAACATGTTTGGCTATATTTTCCAGGCCCACAATGTCATGATGATGTCAGTTGAAATTAAAAGTTGTTTCCGAGACAGAGGAAGTAATTCTGGTGGAAGATCTCTTATTTGGAATAATGTGCACCAATTTTTATAATCTGTCAGTGTTAGCAATGTTACAGCCCATAGCATGTGAATGGTGAGGAGTGAAAGTGGAGTGGGAAATGGAGCTGTGTGATTTTGCCTGGAGCAAAGAAAAAAATATTAGTGTTTTCACTTGCTTCAGGAACGCTCAGAGCAGGGTTCTCACTATTGAGTACAGAGTGGTAAATTGAAAACCTGGAGTGACATACTGAGTTCCACTCACATTCTGTGTCCCTGGCCGGCTTTGCGAAACCCAAACTTTGATGCCTTTTTCTTTTATTGCAACAGTTTTATTGGTTGAGAAAAAATAGACCTACAGCCAAATCACAGCTATGCTATTGCTACACTCTAAAAAATGCTGGATTAAAAACTGGACGAACCCAGAGATTGGGTTGTTTTGACCCAGCAGTTGGGTTAAATGTTTGCCCAATGTGCTGGGCAGTTTTGTTTAACACAACTACTGTTTAATAATTGCTATATGGCTAAATTAAAAAGTTAACCCAAAATTGATTGGGTAATAAATGTTTATATAATTATTATTCATTAAACTTATTAATAAACGTTCATTTTAAGCAAGCAATACAGTAATTTTAAACAATAGCTGAGTTAAATAAAACTACCCAGCAGGTTGGGCAAACATTTAAAGATGCCGTATATTACATCTTTTTAAAAGTCTAAGGTGTCCTCTTCCTCTGAATGTGTCTGTGAAGTTTCAGCTCAAAATACCACATAGATTTTTTTTTTTATTAATTTTTTTAACTGCCTATTTTGGGGCATCATTAAATATGAGCCGATTTAGGCTGCGGCCCCTTTAAATGCTCACGCTCGCCTTAAACAGCATAAACAAAGTTCACACAGCTAATATTACCCTCAAAATGGCTCTTTACAAAGTGTTCTAATCGCTTAAAGTATGGTATTTATTTGGATGTTTACATTTGATTCTGAATGAGTTTGATAGTGCTCCGTGGCTAAAGCTAACATTACACACTGTTGGAGAGATTTATAAAGAATGAAGTTGTGTTTATGAATTATACAGACTGCAAGTGTTTAAAAAAATGAAAATAACGACGGCTCTTGTCTCCGTGAATACAGTAAGAAACGATGGTAACTTTAAACACATTTAACAGTACTTTAGCAACATGCTAACGAAACATTTAGAAAGACAATTCACAAATATCACTAAAAATATCATGATATCATGGATCATGTCAGTTATTATTGCTCCATCTGCCATTTTTTGCTGTTTTCCTTGCTTGCTTACCTAGTCTGATGATTCAGCTCTGCAAAGATCCAGACGTTAATACTGCCTGCCCTTGTCTAATGCTTGAACATGGGCTGGCATATGCAAATATTGGGTTCATACATATTAATGATCCCAACTGTTCCGTAACAGTCAGTGTTATGCTGAGATTCGCCTGTTCGTCGGAGGTCTTTTAAACAAATGAGATTTATATAAGAAGGAGGAAACAATGGAGTTTGAGACTCACTGTATGCCATTTCCATGTACTGAACTCTTGCTATTTAACTATGCCCAGATAAATTACATTTTTAATTCTATGGCACCTTTAACTCAACCGCTGGGTTAAAACAACTTAATTTGACAACAAACAACTTGTTTTTAACCCACCAGAATGTATTAAGTTACTGCTTAATTCATTACTAAACTAAAACTAAGTAATGATTTTTTACTTCAAAAACAAATATTTTTGAGTTGGCTCATGTTGCCAGCTGTAATAATGTGGATTTTGATTGGAATGAGAATGATGAAAAAGCTTTGCGATGCTACTAGTACGAAAGTGAGAAATATGACTTTTATGACTGTCTAAGAATGTTAGAAAGTATAAAAATCTCTCTGACAGTAAATGACTGTGTGTTCATGCATAAAAGTCTGATGGCCGTGGAAAATAACTTGATATTTACGTGCACATGTACCTCTTTAAATTGCATGCAGCATTGCATTGAGAAAAACATTACAGATGATGGATTCCAGCAGGCCTAATGAAACGCTGCGGATGCCAGATCCAGATTTGAGAAACGACGGCCCACTTAAAGGTCACTATAAATCACGGACCTCTTTCCCTGGTTGTGCGCTGCACTCGTCCAGCGGGCCAACCCCAATCAAATAAACCGCTCCGCGGAGCCCAGCCGTATGCAAGCCTGCATTTACCAGCGTGAACATGCCACTTTATCTGGGCTTGTCGACAGACAATCATGTATGTTCTTCTCATATTTATGTGTGACTTTGACTGACGCAGACATGTCACATATCCAACTCCAATCACGCTGGTTAATGATCAATCAATCCTGGAGCAGGCATATAGTTGTTAAAAAAAAAAAAAAAAAAAAAAGCGTTTCTCTTCTATATAATTATGCCAATATGCCTCCATTTTATCCTCTTTGCCACTAAGTAACCAAAGTTCCCATAAGAGGCCACTACAATGCTTCAATTACAGTAATCAAAGCAAAGTGCTGCATTACCACCAAGTTTGTTCAATATGAGGAAAATCGGACTCCAAAGACAAATGACCAGTGGATATATGACCACAAAAGCACTCTTGACTCTTAAGGGAATATTGGACTCTCAGAACCTATGAATTCATGCTTGAAGTCAAATTCAAGCCATATACCAATCCACTGGCATTCACATTCATCTCAATGGCAGTTGCTTTGATGGCACATGCAGTATGCAATTTAAATATTACTTTGCTCATGTGCAGAAAAAATTACATCATGACAACACTAACTCAAAAACATCAGACATGATTTCAACATGAGTGCTCAAAAATATCAGACAAAATTAATCCACAAAACAAAAAAGAACTCATCCGTTAACTTCATATATACTCTAGAGTAGACAGTCCTTCAGTCTAGGAATAAAATCTAAATGCTATTTTTAAAGAGAGCAACTTATATACATTTATTCCTCACACATTTATTCAAAAGATTCTTAGCATATGTAATTAACTTCCTATTTCAAGAGCAAATGCATTGAAATCTACGAATCAAAGTTGTGATCAAACAATCAATCAGTGAAAAACAGTTGAGGTCAGTCAGGAAGGTTTGTATCTTTAACCATCACCATTGATCAGACATCTCTTTAAATCAAGCTGAGGGTCTTTGTCTGAGAACACAGTGTAAGCTTGAGAAATTCAACCACCTCGAACTCATGAGGATAACAAAAGCAGACAGGTTGTCAGATAGGTACAAGGCTCAAACTGACATTTCTCATGGTTTGCTGGACAAGGATCTTGTTCCTACATGAAGGGTAGAATTGCGCATCTAGTGGTAAAAGTGTATTAGTGTACGACTCAGTGGAGGACACTCTTTAACATTCTGTGTTTTACAATAATAAAAACAGCATTTTTCTCTTAACAGTAAACTTACAAACATTACACCAAAAAGTATTTTAGCAGGCTATCTTTTATATTAGTTTTAAAGTCCTGTTTGTTTGTTGTAATATAATGAAAGACTCAAGTTCAGGCACTTTCAGAGTACATTCTGTAAATCTTTTTCTTCTTCATTTTAAAGAAGGCAAATACTTCTATTTCTCTGGTCTGATTCATTGCAGAGTTAAGTTATTTTCAGCCTTTGGTATCAGAACAGTCTAAGTTTCAACTGAATGAAGCCTGACGGACCGTGAGGTTTGTGTCTGGACCTCAGTCTTTGCAGGTCACTGACACATCGAGCCTGGAGCTGTAACATCCCAATATCCCACTGTGCTTTAGGTGCGATCAAATTTTAATGAATTCTTTCTCATCTGAACCCCGGACACTAAAGGTCACCTCTGCGTTTAATGCAGGCTAAAGCCCTAACATAAATAAGATCCCACGTGTACTGCTTGAAACGTGTTTAAATGTATATCCTACAACAATTATTAAAGTTTTCAATTATTTCTTATCTGGCTACAGAATCACTTGCTATTATTATAAAGAATAACTTAGAAACAAAAATGATATATATTATAAATGTAAGTTCCTGCAGCTCAATGAGCACCAGCAATACCACTGTAATGGGTTTAATTCGCAGGACACAAGAAATTTATATTAGAAACAGCACTAACAAAACCTACGATAGTGCTGTGTGTTTTAGGCATTATATATATATATATATATATATATATATATATATATATATATATATATATATATATATATATATATAAAATGGCGTGCAAATACTGTTTTTTTTAGCAAGATACCAAGTTATCAGTAAGTTTGGACATGGTAATATCAATGTTTATTTATTTTTTTTTTCAAGTTTATTTGTTATTATAGTAATATCGTGTGTTAACAATGGCAGTGCCATGTTTTTATTGATTGATTGATTGTAATCATAGTAATACGATGGTATTCTTTGAATCACCTTGGAGTACCACATGGTAGGCTATGGTTGTAATATGTTAATCATTAGATCATATCATCAATCATGGTATATCATGGTATTAGGACTTTTTTATTACAGAGTGTAAAGTAAACACTGTTCTTGCGTTTGCTCGTGAGGAAAAAACAAAAAAACAACGCCAAACAACAAATCTGTTATTCACAGAAAGTCACTTTCAGTAGGCTCTGAAACGCACACGTCTGGTAATAAATATGTTCCGCTTACCATCATGTTTCCCTGCATTTTGGCAGTTTCGATTAAATTCTTCTCCTTCATTTGGTTTCTTCGGTGTGATGGATGTGTGTGTCAGTGTCGGTGTCTCGGCTGGTTCCGCCCGGTCCGGTTCTTCTTTCTCAGCACCCTGTTGAGCGCTCCGAGACTAAACTGCTTCTACAGTCATTCACCGTCGGCTGTTTTAGACGCAAGCAGCGGACGTTAGTTCTCAGAAACACTCCACTGTGGCTCAGGACGGCTGTTTGGTCGTTTCAGAGATGGATTAGCGGGTGATGGTTTCTATCGCTCTCCGTGAACTCGACGCGAGTGAGAGTGAAGCTGCACATGACAATCCCGCTGCTGTGAGAGGAACAGCCCTCGCGCCTGTTACGGGCTCTATTGCTTCAACTTTACTGTTGAGGTCGTATCTTTGTGTTATTCCGTTGCATATTATGAATTATTAAGCGATTTTAAATCTGAGGATCTTGTTTAAATGCTGTATCTCTGTTGAAACGACCTGTAGGCTATTGCTGCTATTGCTGTAGGCAAGATTATTCTGGTTGACCAGCATTTTTATTGGTGAATAATATGGCTGTGCTGGTCCACAGTGGTTTAAACTGGTCTAAGGTCTCAAAAGGACTAAATAAGCGTCATAAAAGTTCCTGTCAAATACCATTCAAGCTTTATTCACGTCAAAAGTATTTAAACTTTTTTTCTGTCAATGAAATGATAAAATCAAAGTGTTCACAAGCATCACTATTTCTGATATCCCTGTTGAATCATGAAATGAAAGCCTCTGTTAGATGACCCAAAGTGGCCACTGTGGTGTTGCCAAATCTTTTAAGGTCAAATAAAATCTGTTGCATGGAGGGTTTACTTGCTGTAGGCTTTTATTTATTTACTTGTTTATTGATATTTCAACCTGATTTCATGAGAATGTATAAGTGTTGTACAAGCTGACGATGTTATATGAAGTTGTGACTTGATATATGACTTTATGTTAAATGTCACCTTGAAGGTTCACTCCTACCCGAAGAAAACACTTTTATTAGGTGGTGATTTTGTATGAAACGGTACAATGTGATTTGTACAGAAAAAATACATAGGCATGCATCTAAACCCAACCTCTAAACCTAACCGTCAGTGTGGCATAAGGAGATAACAAATCAGATCATACAAATTCATAGAAATTTGCCACCAATTAGCCAAAACATAAAATAGTTATGAATTGCTATGAGAGTGTGTTGCCTAAACCCTCAGAGAGTTTTGAGAAAAATGTACAAAAACACACAAATGAGGTACAAATTAGTTGTATATTGTATATTTATATGATTTTTTTTTATTTCTTATTTTTTTAATGAATTAGCATGAGAGTGTTGGATATTTAGAGAGATGGTGGCTGATATAATGTTGACAATAATACAGTAATACAAATTGAGATGCACAAAATAATAATAAAACAAAAAATATTTAAATATTTTAATAAGGCTATTGGCTGATCTCCAATTGGTTACATTCAAATGTCTGTGTTATTAATGTGTTATTATCCTGGTATTACACATGTCAACCTTAAACTTCCTCAGTGAGCTTCTCTTCAAACTATTTCTCTGAGTGCAATGGCAGCAGATGACCTGATAGTAGACGGTTATAGCTTATACTAATGCCCACTATAGTTCCTTTCACGGCAATGCTGAAAAGTTCAACGTATAGGCTTATAAACTGCAGTTAGACTAAATGTATAAAATCAGGCTTGTGTAAGTGTTACCTTCAGGTTCAGTTTCCCTTCTGGCTATCTAACACTGTAGTCTTTACAGAGGATAGGCAACTTTCTCAAGCAAAGAAGATGTTCCCACCACAAACAGACTTTAGCTGGTTACAGTCAGTTGCTCCAGCAAAATTTATTACTACTAATAAGTAAGAGTTTTTCCAGTCCATCCACCAGACTGCATAGTCAGCTGTGCTGGGTCAGAAACTGGGCCACCTGCTCAAAAATACAACCTGTAAAGCTGAAGTGTGTAATTTCTGGGTCACTAGCAACACCATATTGAATTGCAAAAATAACCAGTTTTCAAACAGTTGAGTCAGGTGTGTTAGATTCAGGAGACATCTAAAATGTGCAGTTCTTTCAAGTTCCATTTTAAACTGCTGTATAAATATGAATTTAAAGGAAACAAATAATCAACATTCCTTGTAGGGCGAGCAGACACGTACTGTATGAAAATGAGCCATTGGCCATTTGTATTAGTGTACGACAATAAATTGCAGACTGAACATAAGGAGCTATAAAACAAAATATAAGGGAAAAACAGCTTGGAGGACGCACTACCCTGAATAAATAAACTGTTGTTAACAAGGCTGTTATGCTAATTTAAGAATTGAGGGACACAATCAATATATGGCAACATTGTGGAATGACTCCCTCAAGGACATTAATTATGTCTGCATACACAAAATAGAGTTCGCTACATGGTGGGAAAAAAAAAACAAGGAGAAGGACAATGATTTAAGGACATCATTTTTTAAATGTTTCACTAAATTTCATGGTGACAAGCAAAAATTGACTAGTAATATTAAGGTTTCTTCTGCAACAAAGTATGTTGAATCTACAGTGCGCTGGAATCCAACTGGAATTTCTGATCTTCAAGATAACTGTTGTCAGTGGAATAATGGTACATTCATTGCATTGCAGTATGTATGGATTGCTTCAACATTAAAAGCAAATGAATTCTACTCTATCTTGGTTTGGTTCAAAGCAGTAGACTTTTGATGTAATTCACATCATATTTCAAACATTTTGGTCATAATTTTAAAAAAATGCCAGTTTTATTGTCCCTCAAGTGAAAATGGTAAGTTATTGGTTAGAAAAGTAATAGCATGCCTCTCCTCAACAAGCTGTACAGTTTAAGGTATAATGTCTGTAGCACAAAACATCTGATTAAAAGCAACGCATCCATTTACAGACTTTTTCAAGGCACTATTTCAATTAAGGCACATCATTGTGTTTTCAACTCCAGGTGTTTCCATTAATTAAATATTTCCTCAAAGCTCAAATTACTCAATTCATAGCATGTGCACTTATACACACATGTGTGATGCGCATAAAGATAAAGCACTTCATCATTTGAGCAGTCAACATTAGGATTCCAGTCATATGAGCGCTCAAATTTGATGGCTGTCTCTGCACTGTTGATTAATCGGCTGATGTGTAACTTCTTGCGGGGTTCTTCAGGAGTACTTTGTAAGTAGAGCCGGGGTAATTTAGAAGAGTCAGTAGCGCTGACCTTCCGTGCCGTGCCCTGTCAGATGTAGAAATAATTACTTTAGTTAATGAAGACAGGTGCAGACGAAATGTGTAGAACGAACGTGACATCATAGTGCTCAAATATGTGGTCCACGAGTGATTTTTTAAAGAGTGCTTTGTTACTCTTATTTGAACATATTGGGCCCTGTTTTAATTATCTAAGTGCATGGCGCAGGTGCACTTAGGGCGTGTTCGAATTCACTTTTGCTAGTTTAATGACAGAAAAAATGGTTGGCACGCCAAGTGCATGATCCAAAATGGTTGTACCTAGTCTCTTAAAGGAACACTTGAACAGTTGAGTTTTACCCGTGGTACAGCAGCAAGGTTCCTTGATTATTACACCAGAATGAGAGTATAGTTCCTAGCCATATCGGCCTAGAAAATCACAACTTTTCATTTTCCGTCGGTCTTAGTACACGATGTAACTGCAGAAGAGTAGTTTTAAACAGGAAAAATATCGAAACTCTTTGGTCATTTTTGAGCGAGATGCTAATGGTCTAATCAGTTTCAATGAAGTATGCTAATCTATGCTAAAAGTGGTACCGCCAGACCCGGAGATCGGCTGAATGGATTAGAAAACGGTAAAATTCAACTGTAGGGGAGTAGGAAAAGAAAATGTTCTTTTAAAGAGTCATGGGTGTGTTTTCGGCGTAACACGCAATAAACCAATCAGAGTCTCATCTCTCATTCCCTTTAAAAGCCAGGTGTGCTAGCACCATGGCGGATTGCTATTTACATGGCAGAATATAGTCACCCTCAATCTGACGAGTCAGTTTAAATACGTGTGTATTTCCACGATTGGTCAAACAATTAGCCAATGTTTGTATGCTGCTGCATGTCCCTTTGTGTGTAACAAGCAGAATGTACACGCATTGTGTACCAGCTGCATATTATTAACGCACCCTTTAAATAACAAAAAAATAAATAAATACTGCGCTATTGACTTCAGACCAGTTTTTTGTTGGTCAATAGTGCAGTTGTATTCAGTTGTCTCAAAATAGCAACACGCCAACAATGCGCCTGAATACACCTCTTTTTCAGACCAGCACACCTATGGGTGAACAGATGGGCACGAGTGCATTTGCTATTTAAACAAAGTGGGCACTGGACATGAAAATGATAACTGCGTCGGGCTGAAACTAGCAAAAAACACTTACATCGGGTGTTTGATAGGGGCCATTGGATCTAAAACTGCCAATCATATTTTGCCATGACAAAAAACCCTTATCTCTTTAAAACTGAAATTGTAATCAAGACAAAACGAAGAGTTGAAACACTATTCTGTGAAACTACTCAAAGTCCATGCACTATTTATGATTTAATGAGAGAAAGAATGAATAAGTCTTAAGCAATTACCAGTCTTTTAAGACACAGCCTGTTCTTTTGAAAGCAAAGCGCTCTGCATATCTGAATATTAATGGAAGAGTTTCCTGGGAACAGCAGACATATGCCATAAACGCATATTAAATCCATCATTTTAACCTGCTTTGCTGGGGAGATGAATGATGAGGTGAACTTTCAGAGCAGATGTTTTTCTACCTCTGGGCCAGGCTGACAGGAGAGAAGAACTTAAGGAAATGTTCCAGAAAAGTTGCCCACCCCAGAGCGGAGTCAGAACGGATGGCAGGGGAGGTCGTCAGGTGCTGCACGCTTGATAAGGAAAGATGCAGCAGTTGGAGAGCTCATACAACAGCACTTGTGTTTCAGTGTTAAACTGGTTTCAAGTTAAACTCACCAAAGATAATACCTAGAGAATGTTATCAGATTTTATTCATTTCAATCACATTTTCTTGGCTGGTGCATTCCTCATCAGAAGTGTGCAACCTGCATACTGTCACATGTGCTAAAAGCTGCTCAATTGTGGACACAGTTGATTTATTTATTTAGTTTTTTTTTTTCAATCACCCAAGTCTTAAATGCTATGCCATCATGTCATGAAAATGCTGACTCGCTGGTGGCAACACAAGAACACACAGTCCCAAACTCTGTAACCTCAAAGGCTGCAGACAGGGAAAATTTAGGTCAATTTCAAGCTTTTTATAATCTCCAAAAAATCTGACACTGGTAAATCATAATGAAATACACTATAGCTCAAAAGGTCTTGTTTATTTGGTTTGTTTTTAGAAAGAAATTAATACTTATTTAGCAAGAACTTGTCGAATGATGAAAAGTCACAGTCAACAGTTGACAGTTAACTCTTTCAACATAGATAATGTTTCTTAAGCATCAAATCTGCATATTAGAATGATTTCTGAAGGATCATGTGATGCTGAAGGATCATGTGATGCAGTCTTGCTGTGCATAAGAAATTTTAAAAATATATAAAAATCTTAAATGACCCCAAATGTTTGAATAGTAGTGTTCTTGTGACTTATATTAGGCATGCAAGAAAATACTGGTACCTAATCAAACAAGTAAAAAGGTGTAACAGTTCCATTTTGTTTGGACTTCATCTTTACCTTGTTTTCACTGTCTCCCTGCCTGAGTTAGCTTGTTAATTTGTCACCATGGTTACTAATTTGATTAGTCATTGTTTTCAGCTGTTGTACAGCACCAACGATCACCCTGGAGCCAAAGCCCAACTGTGAGTTTGACCAGGGGTGTGAGCCGGCAACATCTGTGCCAGTGGGAGTCTTGGTGGAGCTTGACACTGAAGACTGGCTGATCGATTAGGACACTGAGGTATTGCTTCCTAGCATGACTCGCCCTGAATCATCTGTATCTTCATCACTGCTGGTCCTGCCCAGCATAAATACTGTTTCATCACCCTATATTGAGACTGTATCATTACTGCTAGTTTTACCCAGCCTAGAGACTGTTTTATGACCAGTGATCCTGCCCAGCCTCCCTCTGCCACCTCCATTGCAAGATTCAAGTCATTCAGCCCCGTCTCAGCCGGTTCCCTTCAGCCCCTCATCTTCTCCCCTAACACCTTGCTGTGTGGACAAGCCTCAGGTCTTACAGTCACCAGCTTTGCCCAAGCAGGTGGATCCCCCGGCTGCTGAACTCCACCTCGGCCTGTTAACCTGTTGGTTCCTCCTTAGCTCCTCCCTCCATTGCCTCCACCAGAGACCCTCGGCCTTGTGGCTTCACCAGGCTCCTCATCCTTCAGGCTCCACCTTGGTCAGCCTTCACCCTGCCTGTGTCATGGATTTTCAAGCCATCCGCTGCGCTCCGTCTTTCCACCCCTTCGGCTCCGCTGGGCTCCGGCTTCCCTCTGGCTTCACCTTGGTCCTCAGTCGCATTGGCTTCGCCTCAGTCCTCGAGTACTCTGTTTTCACCTTGGTCGCTCGTCGCCACAGCTCCACCTAGGTCTCCAGTGCCATCGGTGTCGCTAGGACCCACTGGCTCTCCGTCTGTGCCTAGAACTCCTCTGACAATGACGTCATCTCCGTCATTCATCCCCAGGTTGTCGTCTACCAAGTCTCCATCATGGCCCCTCCCTCCATCGACTCCGACTCATCTGTCGTCCTGGCTGCACTCTGGGTCAACACCACCTGGCCACTCCTTCCCATCATCTCCTCCATGGCTGCCACCTCCATCTACTCCTTCTTGGTCTGTGCTGCCTGCCCATCTGCCATCTCCTCATCCACCTCCTTCACCTGCTCCTCGTCCACCTCCAAAGACCCCACCCTCCCTCCCTTATCTCTTGTGGAGCATGGCTGCGCCTTCCGGGAAGGGGGCGTATTCTAGCGGTTCCACACCCGTAAGACCTTCATTCATCTTCGGAACACAAATGAATATATTTTTAATGAAATCCGAGAGTTCTCTGACTCCTCAACAGACACCAATTTAACCACCACTTTCAAATTACAGAAAGGTAATAAAGACATCGTTAAAATAGTCGACGTGACTGCAGTGGTTCATCTTTAATTTTATGAAGCGAATGAGAACAAAACAAAAACAAAACAAAAATAATGACTTTATTCAACAATATCTTCTCTTCTGTGTCATTCTCCTACAGTTATGTGATGCTGATGCAGGAGCCTGTGAAAGTGGTGGTTAAATTGCTTTCTACTGAGGAGTCAGAGAGCTCTCGGATTTCATCAAAAATATTTTAATTTGTGTTCCGAAGATGAACAAAGGTCTTACAGGTGTGGAACGACATAAGGGTGAGTAATTGATGACAGAATTTTCATTTTTGGGTGAACTAACCCTTTAAGTGAACTATATTAGTGGACTAATATAGAGAATAATGAATGATCCTGAACAGCTGGTTGAGATGTATTTGATAAAATTTGGAGCTAAACTCTGCAGGACAGTGGGTCCCCAGGAGCAGGGTTGAAGACCTCTGGCTTACATCTAACATTAGCTTAAACCATTTAGGGCTCCTACTGTTACAAATGAAAGCCTCTGTGTATCCAGTGTTCAAAATGTCTCAAAGCTTGTATGGGACCCCCTTGAGTTAAAAAATAAAAATAAAATAAAAAATAAGACAGCAATCTGATTTATTTTTTTCTTTTCTTTTTACTAGTACCTTTTTACTTGTTTACACAGATCCACAGAAAACAATGTACATATATTTTTAGTTGATTTCCTAACCTAATTTAAATGTGGTCAATGCATCATATTTTGTTTCTTAAATGTAATAAATACAATTCAGTTAGAAAAATAAAACACTATGGGGTTGTTACCAATCAGATTAAATCTGTAACAGCAAGCACCAGGTACACAAGGCACAGAAGCTGCATTTGAAGTGCCATTAGATGTATTTACACTGTGCAGCTCAAAGGTAGTATGAAAGCACTTACATTTCAATTACAACTAATAACAAAGAACCAAATAAATTATATGAGATTAATGCTTTAAAAATAAAAATTTGGTCATACTTTATTTTAGGTGTCCTTAACTACTATGTACTTGCATCAAAACATAAGTGCACTGTACTTATTGTGTTCATATTGTATTGTAAAACATTTTTGCTGCTATTGAGGAGGGATACTGCTAAGTTTAGGGACAAGTTTGGTGGTATAGTTAGGTTTAAGGGAGGGTTAAAATGTAAGGGAAGGGTCAACACTGTGATTATATCTGTAATTACAGAAATGAATTACAGCTGTAATTACATGAAGGTATTTTTTTTAAATAAAAAGTACAATTAATAATCATGTACACACAAGGGCGTAGATTTGGTTTCAACTTGGGGGAGGTTGAACATTGGTATGGTTGCATTGTATTGGGGGGGTTGTAACTGATGGCTTTGAATATTGCCCCCCATCCCCCCCACAAACTACGCCCCTGTGTACACAAGTGCATTGTATCAAATTATTAATTTGAATATTAGTTCATAGTAGTTAAAGATTTGTTTGGAACTATTTATGTTGGCAAAATGACAAAATATTGGATATTGGCTGCCTTCAGATATTCTATTAACATGACATTCTCTCATTACCGATCCAGACAGCTGGTCTAGGATTAAACTTCACATCCCCACCTGAAAGATGTAGTGTTGAAGAAAATATGCTTTATGGGCTGTTACTGGGAAGATATACAGCTCATAAATGATCCTCAAGGTGGTTTCTGGGGCGACTGAAAAGAGCATCAATCTATTCGTGTAATCTCATGGACAGTGCTTTGCGAATGCAAATTATCGTCACCTTTACCAATGCTTATCCAAGAGCCATACTTATTTCAAAGGTCTCGTAAATAATTAAGCATCCAGCTATAGGTGTCGAGGGTGAAGTGGACTGTTTAAAAAGGCTTTCTAAGACAAATCCACCCAAACAGCAAGAAGTTGAGGAAAGACTCCACATCTCAAGTGAAAAAAACAAATGCTGCTAGAGCACAGAACTAATTCTGCTTTTCTAAGCTGTTTTTTGCAATGACTTCAAGGCAACTGGTTTCAAGGTGATTTTTATTGGACGTATGAAGATAACTTCAAATAAAATCCACTCAAATTCAGACCAAGAGGGTTTATAATACCTGGAAAAACCATTAGCATTCCCTTTCATCTCTAAACATCTGGGTATACTTTATTTTCTGCATTCCGCTCAGTCTCATGCACAGTCCTGTCCACGCAGCTTTCAAAGTATACTCTACCATGGATGACCAAGGATAGATGAGCTCAACACATAGCAGCACTTTGTCGTGTCATACACAGGACATTCGCTCAGAAGGATAGAAGAAAAGTATTCACCATTGCATGCAAAGTTTAGAAGAAAAACCAAAACAAGAACGATGGAGAACAATATGCTGCTTTGTTTACTGGTTCTTGGAAGAGTGTGTTGTTTTGTATCACGCTTTCTGCACTTTTCTTCGACTACTGCATATCACAACTGTGAATTGTCACCTAGTGGACTCTTGTGTCTCAATATTCACCTTGTGCATGTGGGAGTGAGGTTTAGGGGGGGTGAGTGTAACAGACACCAGCTAGTAAAGAGCTATGCAGGTAACCTCACTCCCATGTCCTCAAGAGGTGTGCTACCGACTGACACTAAAGGCTGCGGTCTTTAGTGTCCTTGTTAGCGTGCCCGCCTCCATTGCTGCAAAACGCCGGTTTGAATCCCGCTCGGAGTGGAGCTAGTAGAACTGGAGGGGTTACGTTGGTGCCGTGACCCGCACTGGAGTGAGGTTTAGAGGGATGAGTGTAACAGATGCCAGCTAGTAAACAGCTGTGTAGGTAAACCTCACTCCCCTCCCCTCAAGAGGTGCGCTAGCAACTGACACTAGAGGCTGCGGTCTTTAGTGGCCTTGTTAACGTGCCCGCCTCCCATGCTGAAAAACGCCGGTTTGAATCCCGCTCGGAGTGGTGCTAGTAGAACTGGAGGGGTTACATTGGTGCCGTGACCCGCACTGGAGTGAGGTTTAGAGAAATGAGTGTAACAAATGCCAGCTAGTAAATAGCTGTGTAGGTAAACCTCACTCCCCTGTCCTCAAGAGTTGCACTAGCAACTGACACTAGAGGCTGCAGTCTTTAGTGTCCTTGTTAACGTTCCTGCCTCCCATGCTGCAAAACGCAGTTTGAATCCCGCTCGGAGTGGTGCTAGTAGAACTGGAGGGGTTACATTGGCACTGTGACCCAGATTGGAGTGAGGTTTAGGGGGATGAGTGTAACAGATACCAGCTAGTAAATAGCTGTGCAGGTAAACCTCACTCCCCTCCCCTCAAGAGGTGCGCTAGCAACTGACACTAGAGGCTGCGGTTTTTAGTGTCCGTGTTAGCGTTCCCGCCTCCCATGCTGCAAAACGCCGGTTTGAATCCCGCTCGGAGTGGTGCTAGTAGAACTGGAGGGGTTACATTGGTGCCGTGACCCGCACTGGAGTGAGGTTTAGAGAAATGAGTGTAACAAATGCCAGCTAATAAATAGCTGTGTAGGTAAACCTCACTCCCCTGTCCTCAAGAGGTGCGCTAGTGACTGAAACTAGAGGGTGCAGTCTTTAGTATCCTTGTTAGCGTGCCCGCCTCCCATGCTGGAAACCCCGGTTTGAATCCCGCTCGGAGTGGTGCTAGTAGAACTGGAGGGGTTACATTGGTGCCATGACCCGGATTGGAGTTAGATTTAGGGGGGTGAGTGTAAGGGAGGCCCGCTAGTAAAGAAGCAGGAGGAGTTACACATGCACTGTTGTTTGCGCACCGTGCAGACACAAAAATTGAGGCTGCACGCTGACAGCTTGTGAGGATGTCCACTCCTGATGTGAAAATTATGTTGTGCGGAACATGGGCGGCCGAGGTATACTTTGGGCTTAAGGCAGCTGCTTGGCTGGTGTGTGATTCTCAGAAGCATGAGGTTTGAAATTTACCATTATAATTACTATTACTCTGAAAAAAAAAAGATTTTTAGTATAGGTACTCAGCATTTTATATATATATATATATAACAAATATTTTTGCCTAATGTAATGTCCAAGTATTGTTTGGGGCCACTGTATATTTCTAATGTACAACTGAAACACAAATAGAAGACATTTACAGAGAAGTTAGACGATTTCACTGACATAGATTGATCAATGAATAAAATTTATGCTGCAAACCCCCAGGATCTGTGGTGACATAGATAAAATGCTTCTTCACATATGATAGAGTGTCAATTGCTCAGGAGCGAACACCTGTCTCATTATTCTCGAGATGACAAAGCTCTCTTTGAGTTTTATTATATTCTTCACAATAGTTGTGCGTTGACTAAATCAAGGCATTGACATCTAGCTCCGTAAGGTCTAACACCTGCTCCAGTATGACATTTAAAATCACCAGAGAAGACTCTTTTCTACATTATTTATTTAATAACTTCCTTATTTTATAATAAAGAATGTGTTATATAATCAGTTTATATGGAATGCTAGCAAGTGAGAAATCCAAGAAAAAGAAGACACATGGTAAAAATGAAAACAAACTGAAAGTCCATGAAACCGAAACTAACTGAAGATAAATCAAGCGTTAGCGTTAGTTCTGGCAGGTCAAACTCGCATCAGCTGACAACACTCAGTTGATTCACATTGACCTATAGGAATACGACAATTAATACCGCATTCGTATATATATGATCCATTTAGTATTATCAGCAGCTTAATCGCATTGCTCAGGAGCAAATTAAATGGCGAATTTGGCAGGCAAGACCACTATGAATTGGGTAATCAGGACTTTAGCAAATTCTTGAACAAACACACAAATTCGCCGCATTTTAAGCTGCTCGATTTGGAAGTGACCTGAAACAATGTTCAGATGAGATCTGCACTCATCACATAAAAGGGAAGGATTTTAAGAAGGAGATAAAGAATCCACATCACAGCTTGCTGTATTTCACCCTCCATAAATCTCAATGTCTTCACAAAGCAAAGTTTCCTTTTCAAGCTCTTTGAGTGCCTCCTGCACTTTGTGGATGGGAAAACATAGATTGCGATACCTGATGTGATTACATTTCAAAAGGCTATAATTTCATGCATATGCTGCACGTTTCAAAGTTAAATGTGGCGCTGTTGCGTGTTCTACCTGCTCAAGCAGCGCTCAAGACTCCTCTAAGTGGTTCGCAATCAATGTATAGTGGTGCCTGTTCATGCCAAGCGATTGCTTATGCTGATATGACTTATGCTGTATTGACAACAGTTTACTTATGGTATTGTAAAATATTGTAAACGGTTGTAAGAATGTATATTTTTATCTACCTCATCTAACTTGAATGAGCAGCCCGCAATAGTAAGTATACACATCTCAAAATAAGAGTCAGAGTGTATTTGGGTCTTGTTGATAAATAAGTCACTAAAAATCTATACTCCCCCCTGGTTATTATTTGTTTACACAAACTGTATTTAATTTGATTGAAATTCAATTAATTTATATTAACTTCATTTAATTTCTCTTTAATTCAAAGTTAACTATTGGAGATTCTGACCATTTTTTTGTGCTGTGGGTAGAAGGATTTTCCATACAGCTACAAGTATTTAAAATCTGCAGTTTTGCTGACTGCTATCAGGTTATTGACAACATGATTTTTGAGGCATCTGTTTCTTAAGGTTATCCAGCTTGTTCCTTAAAGGGTTAGTTCACCCAAAAATGAAAATTACGTCATTAATGACTCACCCTCATGACGTTCCAAACCTGTAAGACCTCCGTTCGTCTTCGGAACACAGTTTAAGATATTTTAGATTTAGTCCGAGAGCTTTCTTTCCCTCCATTGAAAATGTATGTATGGTATACTGTCCATGTCCAGAAAGGTAATAAAAACATCATCAAAGTAGTCCATGTGACATCAGTGGGTTAGTTAGAATTTGTTGAAGCATCGAAAATACATTTTGGTCCAAAAATAACAAAAACTACGACTTTATTCACCATTGTCTTCTCTTCTGGAATCCTTTCCATTGAATTGATTCCACTGAATTGATTCCATTGAATCCTTTCATCTGTCAGCGTTGGTAATGCACTTTTACGTTGCCGTGGTTGTTTTTGGCGATTAGGACATCCGCGACATTTTGAAGCATCGAAAATACATTTTGGTCCAAAAATAACAAAAACTACGACTTTATTCAGCATTGTATTCTCTTCCGGGTCTGTTGTCAATCTGCATTCACGACTCCCCTTCTTCTTTCCTGTTTTACGGTGGTTGGCATCCAGCTTATTGGTGCATTACCGCCCCCTTCTGCTGTGTGGTTCACGACTCCACAGTGACGCTGCTGACGTGTTATCTGGTGCGCCAGAGCTTCGTTTACAGTCTGAGGAAGACGCACGCTGTATTCAAGCTATTCTACATTGTTTGTATTTTGGTATTGCTATATTTTTTAAAATGGTGCGTAAACGTGCATGTCGCGGATGTCCTAATCGCCAAAAACAACCACGCTGACGTAAAAGTGCATTACCAATGCCAACAGATGAAAGGATTCAATGGAATCAATTCAATGGAATCAATTCAATGGAAAGGATTCCGGAAGAGAATACAATGCTGAATAAAGTCGTAGTTTTTGTTATTTTTGGACCAAAATGTTTTTTCGATGCTTCAAAAAACTGACCCACTGATGTCACATGGACTACTTTGATGATGTTTTTATTACCTTTCTGGACATGGACAGTCTACCATACATACATTTTCAACGGAGGGACAGAAAGCTCTCGGACTAAATCTAAAATATCTTAAACTGTGTTCCGAAGATGAACGGAGGTCTTACAGGTGTGGAACGACATGAGGGTGAGTCATTAATGACATAATTTTCATTTTTGGGTGAACTAGCCCTTTAAGCTTTTGGGTATTGGCCACAAGATGTTGTCTTAAGCTCATTCAGGTAACTGCTTTTAAAGGGGCGTGCTGCTCTCCTCAGCTGCTTGTAAGAAAAGCACCCCTCGCTGCTACTCTCCGTCTGTAAGGGGCATGCTGCTCTTCTCAGAAGCTTGTAACAGAAAGAGCACCCCTTCGCTGCTACTTCCCTCCTGTAAGGGGCATGCTGCCTCCAGTTTCCTATTCAGAGGGATATGCTGCTCCTTTCCATTATGTCCATTGTTTTCTGTCTGCCAGTATACTATTTTCATTCAGATTTCACAGTCAGTTTGTGGTTGGCAGGTTGTCAGCATATGGTTTTGTTTTGGGGGGTTATCACTGCTCACCCTGCTCTTATCCATGCTAGGCTGCATGGATGGGAGGGAGTTTTTGCCCAGAACAGATCCATACCGCCAATCCAAAACTGTATGCTAACTGCCAGTCATCTTTGACAATGCCGATCCTGACAGAACTGTGACATTCATGATGTTTACATTTTACCACTGTCAAACTCAGTAGTTCAACTTTGATTTTTTTCTTTGTTTTCTTGTTTGTTTGTTTTGGAATAAAGCATAAGAGTAACTGTAAATAATGCCATGTAATGATATTTACTAGATAAAACAGTCATTTTACATTTTGACATTATTTGACACACTGACCTTCAACCCTGTAACATTCAACCCCAAAACATCAGAAGAAGTGTAACATGTTTAGTACAATTTATACATTGGTTACAAAAGTACATTCACCCCATGAAACGTGATTTTATTTTATTTTTTCAGCAGCAGCAGTAGTTTATGACATACATATATTTATTGGGACGTTGTAAAATCTGTAGAAATTCAAAGAAAATGCAAATTAATAAAACATCAGTAAACACCAAGTCCATTTAAAATTCTATACCCTAATTCTTATGCACCATGACCCATTACTTTTTAGCTGTTTGTGCTTTTGTAACCACACAAATGTTCCTTGGGGCAATCATTCAATGAAGGAATGTCAGTGAATGATTTAAAATCGTCTGATTGGGACGATTCTACACCTATAAAACCTTCTTTATGTTCCAGCACGTGGCATTCCTTGTCACATCCAAACGACTGCTCATTTGCACTCTTGTACGACATGAGTGAGGTTTAAGTGTGGTTCATACTCAACAAATCATTTCTTTTAACGGCCACGGCCATGTGGGCTGTCTCGGCCCGCACAGCGGGTTATTTGCCAGTCATTTTCAAATAGTCAATAAAACACTCAGCTGCAGTTATAGGAAGATGGCAACACTGTGCATTTCAATGAAAGGATTACTGTTCCAAATACTAAGCTGAGGAAACACTTGGGGAATGATATTTGAGGTGAGACCAGGGGACTGTATTGTGTGAACGTACTCTCCAAATATTTAAGGAGAAATTGCATCCGATATTCCTAGTGTGCATAGGTCAAAGGGGTTGTTACTGAGGCATAATGCATTCAGTGTGCCTGTTTAGGCTGGCTTATGTGCTGTGTGAGTGTATATAAATGGTTAACAGTTTCACTTTGAGCACTGCCTGGAACAGTTGGGTGTATGACTGGCTATATTTATTAGTAGATGGGAGCTTTTCTAAGACTATACCTCTTGTTTATCAGTCACTTCAAATCCAGGTTGGCTTTTAATTTTCACAAAGAAGGATCAGAGAAACAGAAAAATATATCTTTGATCTTTTTTTCTTTTTCTTTTTAAATCAAAAGACAGGATGATTAAAGACTTGATTAAAAATGGTTCTTAGACTAATTAGATACTAAGGCTGTACCTAGTTGTTTTGAACCAAAGAAAACTTAAAAAAAAATGTAAAATTACATCAAGAAAGACAAATATTGGATATGATACATTATATTTTGATTATATAATTACTGGCTTCTTCATTAGCATATATTTGCTAAATGACTACAGTATATAGAGTATGTACTCCATGTAAACATCTGAATGCTTTAGGATTTGGCAAACCCCTGTAAGCATTTTAAAGAAACTAAGTAATGGTAATAGTCTGTAAGTTGAAAAATGTGTCTGTCCTTCTAAATGTGACTTGTAGCACAGCAGTGAGTTCCTCTCCTCGAGCTGGCGTCAACTTGAGAGTGTGTGAAATCACTGGCAGACAGACTGTCATGACCTCGGCGTTTAGAGGAGACGGCCGTTTACTCAGAGGGCAGAGAGATCTGTGTGACTCATAACACTCCTGCTGTCAATCACCTTCACATTGAAAACACTGTGAAATCAAATTAAAACCACAAACATTGACATGTGGATAGATAGATGAACAGGCAGATGGATGGATGGATGGATGGATGGACACAGGTGACTGAAAGAAAGACAAACAAACAGACAGAAAGATAGATACAGTAGATCAGTGGTTCCCAAACTGGGGTACGCATACCCCTGGGGGTACGTGAGGTGACAAAAGAGGGTACGCGAACAAAATGCTGAGTAGTTAATTTAATTCTACCTTAAAGTAATATTAAAATAGAGCATGTATTTCTAACTGCCAAAATGTCGTAAATCTAGTACATTTAATCAAATTACCTCATCATTTGCAGTCAAAAATGACTGTATCCACACAAGCAGCATGCATATGATAGATAGCGTGCAGAATCTGCTGCCTTAAATCGCGCTAAATTACTGTCATTCTCGACAATGCACCTTTGTAAAAGTGGAGATTTAGCACTTACTCGCATGAAGAACAAATATAGACACAGATAATGGATTAATTTCGATTTAAGACTCAAACTTTCTCCGATACAAAAACATACCTTGTGTGAGTTCTTGTATTTAATGATGATTACAAGCAAGAACGCAATTGTTCCCAAAATCCACATGACTGCAAACGTGACATTATTATACAACAGGTCAAAAAACAAAACGTACATTTTAAACAGAGTACTGTCAGTATTTACTCTATTTTGCAATGAAATAATAGTTCTAACGAAACCCACAGCAGAACTACAACACACGTCTGTTTCGCGAACAATTCTGCGGCTTTGAACGAATCGTGAGAGTCAGTGATTCAATGATTCATTCACAGCCACTTGCTTCGTTACTGAATGAATGACTCGATGACTCACTCATAAAAACAGTGACTTGCCGCATCCTACTGGCGGTTTTAGTTTAATATTTAAATGTTTTACTTAGTTTTACCATCATTGCATATTTCTCTATTGAACATTTTTATTTAAAACATTATTTATTTTATGAAGTTATTCATAAAGGTAAAAACATGCACTGGAAAATCAATTTAGGGGGCAAATATTGTCCCTTAATGGTAAAGGTGTGACTGCAGTCGAAGTGGAAGAGAAGGGGCACGCGGAAGGATGGTAATCCCTTCAGGGGGTACTCCAAGCTAAAAAGTTTGGGAACCACTGCAGTAGATGATTGTCAGACAGACGAAGACAGTTAGACAAACAGACAAATAGACAGATACATAGATAGAGATGGGTTAATGGACAGACAGATGGATGGACGGACAGAGAGACAGACATACAGACAGATGGAGACAGGTTAATGGGCTGACAGACAGTTGATAGAAATACAGTTATAACAGATAGATAGATAGATAGATAGATAGATAGATAGATAGATAGATAGATAGATAGATAGATAGATAGATAGATAGATAGATAGATAGATAGATAGATAGATAGAGATGGGTTAATGGATGGACGGACAGACAGACAGACAAGACAGACAGACAGACAGATAGAGATAGGTTAATGGGCAAACAGACAGATAAATGTGTTAATGGGCAGACAGACAGTTGATAGAGAGACAGACATGGACGAATGGACAGATAGAAAGATAGAGCTGGATTAATGGATGGACGGACGGACGAACGGACAGACAGACATACAGATAGAGATGGTTTAATGAATGGATGGACAGACAGATAGATAGAGATGGGTTAATGGATGGATAGATGGACAGTTAGACAGAGATGGGCTAGTGAACGGACAGACGGACAGATAGAGACGGGTTAATGGATGGACAGACAGTTGATAGACAGACAGACAGATTCACGGACTGACAGACAGACAGAAAGAGACAGGTTAATGTGCAGACAGACAAACAAATAAATAGGTTAATGGGCAGACAGTTGATAGAGAGACAGACACAGACGAATGGGAAGACAGACAGAAAGACAGATAGTGTTTTCTATTTATGCTTATTGAAGAGTGATTTTGCTCATTTGGCCGGAGCACCTGTTCTATGCTTTATTACAGTATAGGGCCAGAGCTAAACCACAGCAGCTGATCAAATAGTTCACAGAACTGCTGTTGCAGCACAATCTGCAGCCAGCAATGCACACACACAATAAATCACATCGTCCGTCTAGTGGTTTTACGACAACATCGTCCCAGCGGCAGTCCACCACAGCAGCGATGCTTCTCATCTGCTCCTCTCTGCTCTTTCTCTTGAATAAGTATCACCTCCATCACCCTCTCTCCCCAGCAGCGATCCGCATTAGCTTACAAAAGTGTCACTAATCACTATTAATATGAGGCAGAGGTGGAGGAACGTCGGGCAGGAATTTATTAAGCAGAGTTTATGCAGCCGATCCGCTGGGTTTGAGGCCTCAATCAGTCGTGTTTGTCAGCCTGTGGTAAAAGCAGTGAGCTGGTGTGTGACACAACAACCTCTAGTAATTAAAAGCTGCCTTCCTCTGTCTGAGTCAAAGCCAGAGACTGTGAACCCAACCTGAGCCTGGCCTGACCCAAAATTCCTTCTAAATAGCCACATACAGCCATAGTCATAACTTTTATTTCTTCAGCGCAACATAAAAGAAGAATTTTTCAAAGATGTCCATCACTGTGGTTTATTGTTGTTTTGGACCCCATTGGCTTTTATTGTATGGACAAAATCAATCATTTTTCTTTGAATACATTGGCACTAACCATAGAAAACCATAGGCACTACTAGGGACTTGATCCTCCCTTTGCTTGAATTTGAAATTGAATTTAAGACATTTTTAATTACGGAGTGTCTATTTACACTAAGTGCAAATAGTGTCCCTTGTTGGCAAATGCTATTTACACTACCTCCGCCCACCAATGTCTGGTTGGACCACTCAAGTTTTAAAGGTGCCCTAGATTCAAAAATTGAATTTACCTTGGCATAGTTGAATAACAAGAGTTCAATACATGGAAATGACATACAGTGAGTCTCAAACCCCATTGTTTCCTCCTTCTTATATAAATCTCATTTGTTTAAACGACCTCCGAAGAACAGGCGAATCTCAACATAACACCGACTGTTACGTAACAGTCGGGGTGTACGCCCCCAATATTTGCATAATGCCAGCCCATGTTCAAGGGATTACATAAGCCAGTATTAACGTCTGGAGCTGCACAGCCGAATCATCAGACTATAAGCAAGAATAACAGCGAAAAATGGCAGATAGAGCGATAATAACTGACATAATCCATGATAGCATGATATTTTTACTGATATTTGTAAATTGTCTTTCTAAATGTTTCGTTAGCATGTTGCTAATGTACTGTTAAATGTGGTTAAAGTTACCATCGTTTATTACTGTATTCACGGAGACAAGAGCCGTCGCTATTTTCATTTTTTAAACACTTGCAGTCTGTATAATGCATAAACACAACTTCATTCTTTATAAATCTCTCCAACAGTGTAGCATTAGCCGTTAGCCACAGAGGACAGCCTCAAATAAATACTTTACTCACATAATTCGAAGCATGCATACAGCATGCATGACGAACATCTTGTAAAGATCCATTTGAGGGTTATATTAGCTGTGTGAACTTTGTAAATGCGCTGTAATATAGTCGAGAGCTCGTGTGGCAGGGAGCACGCAAATTAAAGGGGCGGCGCGCTGAAAAAAATCAGTGCATAGTTAATGATGCCCCAAAATAGGCAGTTAAAAAAATGAATTAAAAAAAATCTATGGGGTATTTTGAGCTGAAACTTCACAGACACATTCAGGGGACACCTTAGACTTATATTACATCTTGTAAAAAAACGTTCGATGGCACCTTTAAAACAGAACAGAATTAAACATCTTCAGTGGCGCAGCAGTAGCGAGTATTTTAACACAATCGACGTGAGTTCGAATCCGCCTTTTAACGAGATTGCATTTATTTTCAATAAAAATGAAAATAATCTTCTAAAAGTGGAAATAAACTTAAATAATATTAAAAGTGTTTATCTGGTAGGGTTAGGGGAAGGTGAAGGGAGGGTTTTTATTCTCCCAATAAGGCAACATCCATAATAATTTTATACATTTACACTCTATGATATTATTGCATCCTGTTAATACTGAGGTCAAATAGTATCTGCCAAAATAGATAGCATCTAATAACTATTTACTCTTATTGTAAAGAACTGATACTTTTACATGGTGTAAATAGAATCTATCGCTATTTTCACTTAGTGTAAATAGCATGTTGCTAATAGCCACTGCCTTTTAATTATAATCTCATCAAGTAATTTAGAATACTGATTGAGACTATTAATACTGCAGTTATATCATTCCATGAACATTTGATTCTAATGCATATAATATGATATTGGGGAATGGTTTGTTCATTTGCATTTATTTGAACTGTTGGGGGCTTGACAGATATTTAAATGTAAAAATAAAACATGTTATTAGTTGCACATTTTCTAAACTAAAAATTAAAAGAAAATACACATAATCATGTCTTTTATTGCAAATTATTGAGCAGGAACTATTAGCTATCATTTAAATGTAAAATATTAAGCAAAAAGCATATTTTTTCCCTTAGCAGCCATTCAAAACCTGCCAGGAATTCTGACTGCATATTTCAATATTTTATTGTACTATAATTTATAGTAATTGTTTTACCAGCAATGCAAATGCAAATCTCGGTAGAAATAGAAACCATGTGACAAAACGTCCTGTTCCTCATCACTTATCATGGTTGTGGCTGATAAGGACAAAAACTCAGACTTATATGGGAAAGATAGCTTTTATCGCTTGTCGCTTCATCAGGTCACGTCTGGTTAGAACACAGTGTTAGTTGACATGCAGAAAGATGCTTCACTAATTAAGTGTCTGAGCTTGTGAATTATAAATGGTCTTCTCTGTATCTTGCTGTGTCTCTACTCAAGGTCTAATTCCCTAAGTTATCCATGTCTGTGACTCAGTGCTTTCCAGCCTTTGATAAACTCATTCTTAAGGGTCGGTCACAATTACCATTGCTCGGTGAAATTTCAGCCATTTCAATACAAATCATTTTGCTTAAGGGCCAAAAAGGTTTCCCACACAGATTTTGCTCATGTTCACAGCAACCCTTTTTTGGCATTAAAAAGTACTGTCAGGATTAATAAAAGCACGCAGTGAAAAATTACCAATGAAAAGGCATGGATGCAGTTATTTTTGCGGCGGACCTTATCGCATATGCATTTGTAGGGGTTTGCCTTTCAGATGCAAAATGAACAGGAGGAGAATTGTTAAATATGTCATGCAACATGAATGAATTACTAAGGTTTGTGGTAGTAAAAAAAAGTTTTTTTTTTTTTTTTTTTTTATAGGTTTAAAAGGTGCAGTATGTAGGATTTCTGTCCGCTAGAGGCCTATTCAAAACAAAGGCGTAGCTTGATGACACCAAGTTTGGAATCTTGGGAATAGGGATAGAACTCGGGAAGAAATCATGTTAATGGATGTGATTATTAACGTTACTGTAGTATGAAGCAGAGCAGGAGCGAGTGTTGTGGGAGCTGAACGAGGCCGCTGGAGCGATTGCGCAACACACGCCTCACGAGCAGCAGAATTTTTATTATGCCGCTTCCGCTTTTCTGGTCATGAGTATGAGGTAACGCAGCTCTGTTTATCATATTAGATACATTTGAGAGTGCTGAAAATGATGTTATAACGTTACTCTGTGCGTTTGTTCGCTCGGTGGCTGCTGTGAGACACTTGTTTGAGACACACTGCAGTAAGCTAGATCGATTTTGAATATCATATTAAATGCTGGATGGCTTGTGTTGATAAATGGCATGCAGTTAATCTTGCTATGTTAGCTACTTCACAAAATAGTGTTTTTCTCTGAGGCATGGTAAAGCATGGTATTTGCAAAAAATCAAGAAAATTAGATTTAAACAATAAGACTAAACATGTTGAGCTATATAACAAGAATTAGTATTCTGTCTATAAATATATCAAAACTGTTGTTCCCTTGCCTATTAAAACGTGTAATACATTAAAGCGTTTTTGGTGTTTCCATGGTTTCTACAAAATAAAACCAGAAACCGAGGATAACGCGGGTATGACGTAATTGATGGCGACTCCTCACACGTTGGTTAAAATTGCAATTTTCTCACGATTTACAAATAGTTGGAAACATTTGGGATATTGTAAGTACTCAAGTGAACAAAATATATAACACTGGCCTAGTGGTGTTTGGATATTTTACTGCAAAAATCTTACATATTTCACCTTTAAGGGAAAGCTAAATTTTAAAACTTCTAGCTTTAACTAACATATATTCTGCTAATATTTTATTAAGGCATGAGTCAGACAGCTTTACTGAGCATTGCATTAGGTTGATGATGTGGTTTCCCCTCTCCAGTCATTAAATAAAAGACTTAGGTAATGAGTATGAAAACACTTCAAAAGCAATAATTAGGCACATTGCAAACAATAAATTAAGTACTCCACCCCAACGCAGACTGCTCTCTCAAATCAATGCTTATTTCAATAAGTTGTGCTATGGAACCTCCAGTGATAACTATAGATTGGAGCAGACTGAGTAATGAATTAACGCTCGATAGCTGGCACGTTTGAATGAGCTCATTGCTGCGCAGTTGGCTAATCTTGCCACTGTAATTATGGGATACACTTCAATGCAAAACACAGCGTGACTACCATCACCTCTGAGCCTGGGTCAAGTCCTTACTTTCAGTTTAGGTTAGTAGATTAGTTAGAAGATTAAAAATAAAATTAGATTAGAATAAATTTTTCCTCTTTTTTTTTTTCAAAATTAGCCTTTAAAAAATTCAGAAAGTCCAATACTGCTTCTTTTACTGATTACAGAACTATTACTATGTATTTAAATAATAAAAATAATAATAATGATAATGCATGTATATCAGTGAATAGCAATGTTTTAATCATATCCCAAAATAGAGAGACAAAATGAAACATGTATTATTTAATTATCATTTCAGGATAAAAGCTTCTCTCCACTCTCTCTCACACATGACTTTAGAGTAAACAAACTTGGCTGATGATGGGCCAGAGGAAATGATGATAATAGTGTATGGACTGCTTTTTACAGAAATTGGTGAAAAAAAAAGAAAAAGGTTTGGATGAAGTCATGTTATGCTTCCATCTTCCTTTAGCTCGCTTTCTGACTGCGTATCGTTTCGTTCCACGTGACAATCTATAGCGTGTGTGCATTTGTCCTCTGTGGGTTCCCCTACACAACAGGATTTCTGATTTGAGATTGGTGCAGTCCAGACGTTCTTCCGAGCAGATTCAATCACTCTTAACACACATCACACCAAAGGGAAATCTGATCAAATTATCTGTAGAACCATCCAGATAATCTGGACATTACTTAGGATTGTGAGAGATTTGGGCCCAAAATGGGTCCAATTATGTTGTAGTGTGTGAGTGCTTAAAGGGATAGTTCACCCAAAAATGAAAATTACCCCATGATTTACTTACCCTCAAGCCATCCAATGTGTATATGATGCATAACCTGATATTGCTGAGTTCAACACGTTCCTGGGTCAACATTTTTGTTGATCCTGGAACAACATTCAAATCAACCAATCAGATTTGAGGGACAAGTTTACAGATTATGTTAAGTTTAGGCTTAAAATCATGAATTGGTGCTTCTACATCAGTGTTATTCATCTATCATCCCCCATTGGGATAACTTATGGGTAGGGTTAGGTTTAGGGGTAGGAATAGGGTTAAGACTAAATTTTCAGACTAGAATGTTGTTCCAGGATGAACAAAATATGTTGACCCAGGAACGCATCTAACTCCGCAATATCAGGACGTGCTGTATATGACTATCTTCTTTCAGACGAATACAATCTTTGATATATTTCAAAAATATCCTGGCTCTTCCAAGCTACGTATATAATGATAGTAAATGGGGTGCCTGATTTTAAAGCTAAAAAATTCATTGTATTCATCGTAAAAGTGGGCCAAAGTAAAAGATTTAAACAAGCAGGGCTGTGCAACAAATTCAAGCTCCTATTCTCTTAAGCCCTGAACTTCACATACTTTTGAAAATCCAGCATTTAGTTGATCCTAGTAAGCGCTCGTTGTCACAGTTGTAAACACAACAGCGTTTTTCTTCCACAAGGGGGTTTGGAGTCACGGCATTTGTTTTTAGGCGGACCGTTAAAGAACACGACACGCGCGTCTCCGGACGTCCTATAGAATTCAACCAACCAGATGACGACTTCGAAAATCCTGAAGTGTTAAGTGTGCCATATTCATCAGACATGCAGCCAACGGTCCATGGGCGTGACGCGTGAGGCTGAGACTATATACACCAAGGATAGCTTGAGGGTGAGTAAATCATGGGATCATTTTCATGTTTGGGTCAAATAACACTTTAACTCTAGTCGGCCATCATCTGTTATTTAGATGTATTCATCAT
This sequence comes from Megalobrama amblycephala, assembly GCF_018812025.1. NCBI lineage: Eukaryota > Metazoa > Chordata > Actinopteri > Cypriniformes > Xenocyprididae > Megalobrama > Megalobrama amblycephala. Next base: position 23,730,149 of record NC_063065.1, on the reverse strand, counting down.
CCTCCAGGACTTTTGTGATTTGTGTTCTCTATGGAATAAAACAACTCTTTCATTGCACTCAGTGTTTGGGTTCTGTCTGTTTACAGAGTGGCACTATTAATATTGCTCATATGGCCAGTGATATGAACAAACATTCTGCACCATTTCTGCTACAGACATGAATGATTACTAACATCATGCAGCTTTTTGAGGTTGTTTGATGCATTACTTTTCAAAGAAACTAGATATAAGATTCTCAAAAATATATTGGGTGCAGAAATCCCATAGACTTACATTAAGGGAGGGACTTGAGCCATATCCAGAGACAAGAATATCATAATAGAAACTTAAAGGTGGGCTCTCAACCACTCAAAAGCACTCAAAACATCCTGGCAACTGCATAGCAAAATGCCTACAACCACTCAGGATACATTAGCAAGGCAAATAGCATAGCACAACTAACATTTTCTATAGAAAAATGCAAAATCTAGGTATATTTTAGTCACGGTAAAAACCTGGTAAAAGCCTTCCATCTCTGATTGTCACGACTGGCTGTTTTACTAAAAGCGCATGATGAAGAACTCAAAAAAAGAACAGTCTTTAATCCAATAATACATAATGGATTACACAGGAGCACGGAACAATGAAAGATAACACGGGGGTAAATGAGGAAACTAAATGAACGACAGGTGAACTTAATTAGTGACTAACAGGCACGCTAGGAAACTAGGTCAACATACAAATGGTAAGGAACAGGAACAGGAACAGGAACAGGACAGAATCAAACCAAAACACAATGAACTCAAACATAACCCTTACACTGACAGGGTAAAAACAGATTTCTTTGTATGGAGAAATGCAAATCAGCCTTTCTCACAAACAGCATGTAAATTCTATTTTACACAGTCTATTTAGTGAGTCGTCTCACTTATACCAGGTGTCAGTAGACACCAAAGGAAATTGCTGGTGTTATTTAGGTCAGGAACTGTCCAGCACTTCAGCACCAGGACTCAGCAGCACCATGGACAGTGCCATAGAACCTACATCAAAGCATTAGAGGTCCTCCTGAAGGAAATGCTATGGTATTTGCCCTTGCTAATTCACTGTCACAATACAAGTGTGTTGCTATATGGTTGCTAGTGTGTTCTGGATGGTTAATAGGTGATTGCTTTCAGTTACTAACCTCTAGTTTCACAGACAAGGCTTAAGCCTAGTCCCAGACTAAAATGCATGTTTGAGCTGTTTTAACTGAAAGCAACTTGCACTGATATATTTTAAAGCATTAGTTCACTCAAAAATGAAAATGAAAATATATTCTGTCATTAATTACTCACCCTCATGATATTTTTAATGAAATCCATGAGCTATCATGGCCTCTGATAGACTGCAACACAAATCACTTTCAAGGCCCAGAAAGGTAAAGACATCATTAAAATAGTCCATGTGACTACAGTGGTCCAATCTTAAAGAGTCAGTTCATCAAAAAATGAAATTTCTGTCATTAAGTAGTCACCTTTATGTCGTTCCAAACTCTTAAGACATTTGTCTTTAACTTTAAAGACATGGAAGTGCTGAACTGCTTTCACTGCGTAAACTGAGTAAGAGTCTAACATGGTAGTGAAGAAATTGTTGAATAAAGTTGCTATTTTTGTTTTGTTTTTGTGCACAAAAGTATTCTCATCAACATTAAGGTTGAACCACTGTAATTACGTTGACTATTTTAATGTCTTTAGTACTTTCCTGGACCTTGAATGACAGTAATTACATTGCTTTTGGAAATTGCATTGGATTTCATCAAAAATATCTTAATTTGTGTTCCGAACATGAACAAAGGTCTTATGGGTTTGGAACAACATGAAGGTAATTAATGACAGAAATTTCATTTTTAGGTGAAATTACCTTTTAATATTATGAAAAGGTGAGAATAAATTTTTTTGTGCAAAAAACAAACAAAAATAACTTTATTTTGGTTCACAGCGCTTCCGGGTTCTACGTCAGAATGCCGGCTCATTATTGGCCAATTCCTGCGTCAGCATCATACGCATGCGTCGTGCTGCTCACGTGAACAGCGTCAGCCAATACCGAGCCAGTGTTCTGATGTAGAACCTGGAAGCTCTGGACTGTGTTTAATGATGTCTTTACTACTTTTCGGTGGTCGTTGTGTTGCAGTCTATCGCTCACGGATTTCAAAAATATCTTAATTTGTGTTCCAAAGATGGATGAAGGTCTTACGGATTTAGAGTGACATAAGGGTGAGTAATTAATGACAGAATTTTCATTTTTGGGTGAACTAACTCTTTAAAACGTGTCAGTGCCATTGTTTCGTCTCAAGATGCACACCAGTAATGTTTTTTTTTTTCTTTTCTTTTTTTCTCTAAGGCACGTTTATAAAAACTAAGGCCTAAGCCTGGCTTAATCTAAGCCCTGTCTATAAAACCAGGCCTAAGAATTCAACCCTAAGTCTATAATATTCTGGTCTCCTCTTTCAAGGAAAGTAGTTTTGATAGAGATTTTTAGACTGTTTTATTGCCTAAAATCATAAATCTCTGAATTTGAAAAGCCTCTGAACATGCCATGAGTTGAGGTATCCTTCAAGTATAATTATTACACATTTACTCTGTGAAAACAACAAACTCTTCTACTAGCCACCACTTTCATATGTTTTTCTGTAAGCAGTGAAGCATTCCGACGCTTCCAATCTCTGAATGTAATCAGGAAACTATGACATAGCCTCATGGTGAATATACAGTACAACTCTTGTGTGAACTTGCCTCCAGGTAAAAATGAAAAATGAAACTAACTGTGTGTCTTTCCAGGGAGAGTAAAGCAAGAACCACTCAGGTTTACAACCACAATCATTTAGCAGATGTTGGGAAAGTCATGGGAGACTCAGATTTCCTCCAAGCAGGTGTTCTTTAGTGCTTGTTTTAAAAGTTTTGGAAAAGTTTGGAGAGCACTTGGGGCCACTTCTTTCTCATAACAGCGGGTGTTGTTTGTTCTTGGTCTTACTTTCAAAGGAAACTGTCTAGACATACACTAACAAGTGAGCACGGTACCACAGCAAAGATACCCTATGCTTATTTGTTGAGATGCTTTCCTCCGACGCAATAAACATGTTCCTCCTCAGCCCTATTTTAAAGTTAAGCTTAGCCTTATAGCTCAATATATGCGCAGTCATGTACAATGTTTACTTCAGTGAACTGCTGTAATTCTGCCTGCACATAATCAAATAAGCATCTACAGCTCTTTATCTGTGTTTTTATGTACATCGGGCTCAATTGATGGCATACATTCACAACCGTTTTCTTATTAAACTGTCACATCCGATAAGCAAAATCAGCATATGCTGCAAAACCATGTCCCAAATGTACAGTACCAAACCTTTCCCTATATGAATGTATTACAATAGGGACCTCTAGTGGTTAACTGCTGCTACAGCTTGCCAGCAGGGGAAAAAAAAAAAAAAAAAAAAAAAAAAAAAAAAGTACAAGCTATTATCAAGCAAAGTGCAGAATAGCTTACCTTCTTTCCAGGTAATGCAAATGTGACTGAACTGTTTTCACCAAACTACGTTTTTGTATTTTTACAAAATCATAAAAAAGGAAAAAAAAGAAAAATAATAATAAGAAAAAAAGAATGAAAACCACACTGAGGAACACTATGTTATTTTGCTTTGCCCATGGGTTAATTAGCTTTCTTCCTACTGAAGAGATGTTTCATAGATTTTGCCACATTATTCACAAAAGTATCCGGTTTCACCAATGAGTTTCCACAACTTTTCCAGTCATTTCCTGGAAAAAGATTTTGAAAATAAATTTGACTGATTAAATATATTTTAGAATATAAATAGAATCTAGTGGGGGGAAAAAAACTATTTATGAAATAAATCCATTCCATGGCTTTTCTATGATTTTTTTTCCAATGAATTTTTCACAGACAATATTCCCTGTTATTTCCAGTTTTCATGAATCCCTGCAACTACTGAAAAAAGCATGAAAAATGACCTCAATAAATTGATCCAGACCTCAATGCAAACAGAGTATAAAAACTGTACCTCTTTCACACACAGAGAAATGTTTTCTTCCTGCTTTACTAAACCAGGCAAACCTCATGGGTGAGCCAATGGTCCTGACCCAAACATAACTCACACGTATCCATGAGATCAAAGGTTGACCCGTGAGTGATAGACCATATATTGTCCAGACTGAGGGCAGATTATTGATTAACAAAGACTTATTTTTGCGTGGTTCCTTGCACAATACTATGACCTCAAATTACTTTTACCACAGCGCATGATTTTTAAACTGATAGCCTAAATTTTGGATGTGTGCATCACATAACCAGCTGCATGTGTAGCCCTATGCCTTTTCTGATGCAATAAACTTTCTCAGTAGCTCATCTGGTACAGCATTGTGATGCAGAGCACTTGGGATTGAGTCTCGCTAAAAGTCATGATAAAAGAGAAAGACTTGTAGAAGCAATATAAAATGGCACGGTTGCTTCAGCCAATGCGTTTTTATCTCATGTTAAAACATACCCTAAACCTAACTGATAGTGTTGACAAAGGGTTAGTTCACCCAAAAATGAAAATTTTGTTATTTATTACTCACCCTCATGTCGTTCCACACCCGTAAGACCTTCATTCACACTACGACTACAGTGGTTCAACCCTGAGAGCGTTGAGAATACTTTTTGTAAAACACTGCTTCATGAAGCTTCAAAGTTTTACGAATCTTATGTTTTGAATCAGTGGTTCGGAGTGTGTATCAAACTGCCAAAGTCACGCCACCCCATCCCCCAATCCCCCCTCCCCAGTGGTGAACCATTGAAATTTCGCAACACTTATGACATAACGAAGCCTTGTTTACTGAAATAACGTGACTTTGTCAGTTTGTTACACGCTCCGAACCACTGATTCAAAACTAGAGATTCGTAAAGCTTTGAAGCTTCGTGAAGCAGTGTTTTGAAATCGCCCATCACTAGATATTGTTGAATAAAGTCATTTTTTTTTTTGTTTTTTTTTTTTGGTGCACAAAAAGTATTCTCATCGCTTCATAACATTAAGGTTGAACCACTGTAGTCACATGAACTGATTTAAATAGTCTTTAGTATCTTTCTGGACATTATCTTGCTGTCAATGGAGCCCTCACTGAGCCATCGGATTTTATCAAAAATATCTCAATTTGTGTTCCGAAGATGAATGAAGGTCTTACGAGAATGAGTATTTAATGACAGAATTTTAATTTTGGTTGAACTAACCCTTTAATGTAGAGGGTGTGTTATTTTCAAATGCGCTAGAGCATGCAACGTCAACTGGCGGCCCGTGGGCCAAATCCGGCCCGCCAGAGATTTCCATCCGGCCCCCAGAATAATACTGAATTCAGGAATAGCCTTGTAAGAGGAAAAAAGTTTAGGGCTGGTCCGAATACCATTTTTTGAGCTTCGAAGCTTCGGTAGTAATGAACGTATTTTTCTCTCTAATAAAGGCAGGAATCTGTGTCTGTATGTCCGTTTGCATTTTTATTATTTCGAGAACCGTTCATCCAATCGACTTCACAAGGCAGTGCAGTGTCGCATTTGGTGCAATATAGATGGACACGTGAGACGCGACACATTCAGAATTAATAAACTTTTAGTAAACTACAGTCAGAACAGCGCGAGCGGGAAGCGGCGCACCTCATGCGGGCAGGGCTTATGCTCCGAGAACGGACACTGCACTAGTGATATAAAACGCACACACACAGGTCTGTTAAATTAAGCAATACTTTTAAGGTAGTCTAATATTTTTCTGACTAACAAATTGGCACAGTAAGGGTAGATTTAAATAAAGAAAAACGAAATTTAAATAAAGAAAAAACGAAATTTAAATAAAGAAAAAACGAAATTTAAATAAAGAAAAAACGAAATTTATATAAACAAAAACGAAATTTAAATAAAGAAAAAACTAAATTTAAATAAAGAAAAATGAAATTTAAATAAAGAAAAACGAAATTAAGTTAAATTAAAAACAAGATTAATTTAGATTGATAATAACGGGTAAAAATGCTAATACATTTTGTTTCTATTATTGTATTTTCCACAGTGTCAAAGCAACAAAACACAAGCTCAGACATGCACTTCGGTCCATACAAACTCCGCTGTTCTGAACACTCCCGTTGCTGGAACACGCGTCGGTTCTATTTCTAGCATGCACGCGTTTTCCGTGTCTCAGTGTGCAAACTCCAACCTGTTAAATATGGGAGCCGAAATAAAAACGGACATGCCACGCAGCTGAGACGCTCACGCAGCCAGTGTGTCGCCGGCCTTATTCAAGGGGAATGAGAATCGTTTCGCGGGGGATCCCAGGTGTGCAAAAAATGAAAATAAAAAAATATTCGAATGTCAAATTTTCAAATCGAATACCAACCCACCGAACGAATATTTCAATATTCGGGTCCGTTCCATATTTATTTATTTTTAAATCTAACGAAAAAAAAAGCCTTCTGAAAAGTAGCTTGTGCCATAGCCTGCCTTCAGTCAAGAATGACGATAAACGCGTTGCTCTCATTGAACATCTTTTATTGTTTCACATGCTCATTTTTTCACAAATGTCAAAATTTTCCTTGCCTGGGATTAGCGCACAATTGCGTGACAGTGATGGACAGCTTGACAGCCTCACAAATATGAAGCCTAAAATATCGCTATCGCCCCCTGGTGGCTTGCTGCAGTACAGGTAATATGTAAAAAATAAAATACATTTGGAATTAGAATTAGTATATCAAATAATAACATATTAGGATACAATTCGAATTTTATTTTTTATTACGAGTATCTGGCCCTTACAGTGTCTGCAGAGAAAAATTCTGGCCCTTGGACAAATATAGTTGATGACCCCTGCGCTAGAGCATATAGTGCCTCTCACCCGACATTTCATTTCTGAACTGCCAAGATACGTACCAATAACTATCGTAATCAAGCTTGTTTCCACCATATTTTTTTTATTGCATAATTCTGACTTTTTTCCCCTCGCAAGAGTAATAAATTCATAAATGCGAGAAATAAAGTCAGAATTATGAGATATAAACTCGTAATTGTGAGTAAAAAGGACCTCACAATTCTGACTTTTTCTCAGAATTGTGAGATATATGCTTGGAATTATATTAAAAGAAGTCACAACAGTGAAAAATAAACTCGCAATTGTGAGGGAAAAAAGTCAGAATTGTAAGATAATAAGTTGCAGTTATGTTTTTTAATTGCAAGTTTATATCTCACAATTCTGACTTTTTTTCTTACAATTCCGAGTTTTTATATCACAGTCTTGAGAATAGTCAGAATTGTGAGACTTTTTTTTCTCATAATTGTGAGATATAAACTTGGTAAAAACTAAATTTACGGTAAATAAATAAATACTGACAGCTGGGGTTGCCAGAAATTTACCATAAAAAATATGGTAGCAACACTTTAGGTTTTACAGATTTAACTTAAATTTACAGTAAAAGAAAAAAAAAAGTATTTCATGATATAATGTTAATTTACCAGTCTATTGAAGAACTAATATCTGTTTTGTACCTTTGTAATACACTAACAACCTCCAAACACAGTTGGTGATGAGAGTCACATGATGAATCAAAGCTCATCACAGGCAGCTCTTCCACAAGCTGAGAAAGTAAATTCTAATATATAGAAGGCGCACATTGTCATTCACACAAACACTAAACACCATCATAGTAACACACGACATTAAAAATTGCAATAAACATTAATTTAAAAACATCAGATGTAACATAAAACCCTAATGTACACAACTGATTAGAGAAAAACTTAGAAGAAACAACTATTTCATTGAAAATACAATAAATATGAAGTGTCACGCAGAATGTCAATTTACATTTTTTACACTGTGAATTATACAATTATGTTCTTTTTTACTTTCAAAAACTGTAAATTTAATGGTATTTTACTGTAAAATTACATTAAATGTAGAGTTAGATCTATTACAGTTATTTACCCTATATAGTATGGAAACTTTCTGTAAACAAATTAAAGGTGCCATCGAATTAAAAATTTAATTTACCTCGGCATAGATGAATAACAAGAGTTCAGTACATGGAAATGACATACAGTGAATCTCAAACACCATTGTTTCCTCCTTCTTGTGTAAATCTCATTTGTTTAAAAGACCTCCGAAAAACAGGCGAATCTCAACATAACGCCGACTGTTACGTAACAGTCGGGATCATTAATATGCACGCCCCCAATATTTGCATATACCAGCCCATGATCAAGGCATTAGACAAGGGCAGTCAGTATTAACGTCTGGACCAGCACAGCTGAATCATCAGACTAGGTAAGCAAGCAAGGACAACAGCGAAAAATGGCAGATGGAGCAATAATACCTGACATGATCCATGATATCATGATATTTTTAGTGATATTTGTAAATTGTCTTTCTAAATGTTTCGTTAGCATGTTGCTAATGTACTGTTAAATGTGGTTAAAGTTACCATTGTTTATTACTGTTTTCACGGAGACAAGAGCCATCACTATTTTCATTATTAAACACTTGCAGTCTGTATAATTCATAAACAACTTCATTCTTTATAAATCTCTACAACAGTGTGTAATGTTAGCTTTAGCCATGGAGCACTATCAAACTCATTCAGAATCAAATGTAAATATCCAAATAAATACCATACTCACAGGAATCGATGCATGCATGCAGCATGAATGACGAACACTTTGTAAAGATCCATTTTGAGGGTTATATTAGCGGTGTGAACTTTGTTTATGCTGGTTAAGGCAGTCGCGAGCTCGGGGCGGGGGATTGTGAGATTTAAAGGGGCTGCGCGCTAAATCGGTGCATATATAATTATGGCTCAAAATAGGCAGTTAAAAAAATGTATTAAAAAAAATCTATGGGGTATTTTGAGCTGAAACTTCACAGACACATTCAGGGGACACCTTAGACTTATATTACATCTTTTGAAAAGGGGTTCTAGGGCACCTTTATACAGTTTTTACCATAGAATTTTTACAGTCTTTTTCCATTAAAATCACGATCATTTTATAGGCTCCTACCCAGAGGATAAATAAATCCTGTTGTTTTCTGCAGACAAACAAGGCCCTTACAAGTTCATGTGTCTGTCAAATATTCTCTCATTAATCCTGCGTCTCCTTTGTATAGATGCTTTCTGCTCCAGCATAGTGTCATGAGATGTTTCCTACTGAACAATTCGTCAAACTCCTCTTGAGCCTCAGTTGAGAGGACACAAAACCCACACAATGTGACACTCTCCACATCTGTCCACATGATACACTGAATCCTCAAAGGCTTCAGAGATAATACAGGTTTCCCTTAACACCTCTGTGTTCCTGTCATTGTCACACCTTGTCAAAAAGATAATAATACCATGATGTGTGTCCTACCTTAGGGACAAAACTGATGGTGTTGTCCTTACATATACCTCATTACACTGTGAGGAACAGTGGCCAAGGCTGCCATCAACCAATAAACACAACGGTCACGGCAGTTACAGACATAAACAGTCCTGTAGACCTCAGGCGTCAGGTAGAAGAAGTCAAGAACTTGATGTTAGGCTGTTCAAAGACTACTGTAAGGCCTACAAAATAACATTCAATCATTCATACAGCTAAATCACTACCTACTGCACATATTCAAAACTCATCACACAGTCGGCTAAACAGCAGCGTCTGTCAGCAGAGGATCTTTTTAATTGCTTTGCAAAAGCATTCAATAACCATATCCATCAAAACACATGCCATTTTTCTTTTTCAAACTGAATCATTAGCAAAAATCCAAGCATCTACTACAGCTCATTTTTCAAAAATTTTAATTTATGTACAAAAACTGAATCGGAGAGCAATGTGGTTGATATGTACAGTAATTCTGCATTTCTGCAAGAATATTCAATATCTACAAAAAAAAAAAAATCTATTCTTGTGAAAACGTGCTTAATAGAATTCAATGTGAACTTGTAGTGTACTTCACATCTTATAAGTATAAAATGTGCTTGCAAATAATATAAAATTAATGAAATAAAAGATACTTTTGTATAAAGTGTATTTAAAAAGAATATATGTACACACAATACATGTTTCTTAACACACTTAAAGGGATAGTTCACCCAAAAATGAAAATTATGTCATCATTTACACTGTAAAAAGTAATACGCTGCATCTACTCCGCACAATTTTGGCAACAGATTACAAGCAATATGATTAATTAAATTCAACAAATAGAATCAAGATAGAATTAATCAAATTAATTCCTTAAATGTCAACCATTTAAAACGAGTAAAATTTAAGTCAAATTTAAACAAAATATCTGAATAACAGACGGACGTCAAAGATGAATTAAGGACTCTTTATTTTTTATTGCCAATATTGAAGACACCTGATGATAACAAGCAGAATCACTGAAGGAAAGAGAAACACAACAATTAACAGAGGTTTAGATGTTGATTTTATTGAAAATGTGTGGTCATCATCATGGTGATCGGTGTTTTGTTTGGCAGTTTGACTCTTTGCTTTTTATGTCAGTTTGTGGTTTTTGTAATGGTGTTTGTTAATTTTACACATTTTAAATTGTTGACTTTTAAGGAATTTGTTTGATTAATTCTAACTCAATTCTTATATGCTGAATTTAATTAGTAAAATTGCTTGTAATCTGTTGCCACAATTTTATTGAGTAGCTAGAGCATATTACTAAGTTGTTTCAAACCTGTATGAGTTTCTTTGTTCTTCTGAAGGAAGTTTGTAATCAGGCTGCTTTGGGGCACCACTGACTTCCATAGTAGGATCAATGTGCCCCAGAACTGTTCAGTTTCCCACATTCTTCAAAATATCTTCTTTTGTGTTCAACAGAACAAAGAAATATATACATGTTTGGAACAACCGAGGGGGTGAGTAAATGATGACAGAATTTTAAATTTGGGGTGAACTATCCCTTTGAGTATGTGCACTTTAATAATAATGGGCCTGTCCAAATACCCACACTTGCCGTCTTTGCATTTGTCTACTTACATTATGTCCTTTATTTGGCCCAAGTGTTCAAGTGGGAGAGAAGACCGCAAATGTGTGTAGAACTTTTGATTATCCAATGGGACGCACTTATAGTGTTGTAAAAATGCAAGTGTTTACAGAGATTTATTTTAATTTTTAATACTTTGCATTTTAAAATAAACTTCTAAATGTCTGTTCATTGGTCCCAATGTAACAGAAGACACAATTTAGTAATTGTGGTGCTTCCAATTAAGTGATGAAAAGCAGTTGCAAATGTTGTACAAAATACACATACACACCTCTTTGCAACAATAAAATGTGCAACACATGCTTTACTACCAAATAATATGTAATACAGTGCCCTCCACAATTATTGGCACCCTTAGTAATTATGAGCAAAAGCAGCTGTGAAAATAAATATGCATTGTTTATCCTTTTGATCTTTCATTAAAAAAATTCACAAAATTATAACCTTTCATTGAAGGAAAAGAATTGAAAGTGGAGGGGAAACTCACATTATGAAATAAATGTTTTTCTCCAAAACACATTGGCCACAATTTTCGCACCCTTGTATTCAAAACGTTTTGCAAACCTCCTTTTGCCAAGATAACATCTCTGAGTCTTCACCTATAATGCCTGATGAGTTTGAAGAACACCTGACAAGAAATCAGAGACCATTCCTTCATGCAGAATCTCTCCAGATCCATCAGATTCCCAGCTCCATGTTGGTGCTTCTTCTCTTCAGTTCACTCCACTCGTTTTCTCTCAGTGACACATTTTTGTGTTGGTTTTGATGTTTGTTTTGGATCATTGTCATGATGGAAGATCCAACCACGACCCATTATAAGATTTCTAGCAGAAGCGGTCAGGTTTTGATTTTTTATCTGTTGGTATTTGATAGAGTCCATGATACCATGAATCTGAACAAGATGTCCAGGACCTCCAGCAGAAAAATAGGCCCACAACATTAAAGATCCAGCAGTATATTTAACCGTGGGCATGGGGCACTTTTTATCCATGTGTGCACCAAATCCATCTGGTGGGTTTGCTGCCAAAAAGCTCTTTTTTTAGTTTCATCTGACCATAGAAGCCGGTCACGTTTGACGTTCCAGTCGTGTCTGACAACTGAATATGCTGGAGATTGTTTCTGGATGAGAGCAGAGGATTTTACTTGAAACCCTCCCGAAAAACTTGTGGATGTAGGTGCTGTTTGATCATTTTTTTAGGCTTTCTGAGACTCAAGACTCAACTAATCTCTGCAATTCTTCAGCTGTGATCCTTAGAGAGTCTTTGTCCACTCAAACTTTCCTCCTTACTTCACATTAGGATGGTTTAGACACACGTCCTCTTCCAGGCAGATTTGTAACATCTTTAGTTGATTGGAACTTCTTAATTATTGCCCTGATAGTGGAAATGGGGATTTTCAATGTTTTAGGTATTTTCTTACAGCCACTTTCTATTTTGTGAAGCTCAACAATCTTTTGCTGCACATCAGAACTATATTCTTTGTTTTTACTCATTGTGATGAATGATTAAGGGAATTTGGCATTTGTGTTTCCTCATGTTTATACTCCTGTGGAACAGGAAGTCATGGCTGGACAATTTCATGCTCCTAGTCACCCTGGTGTGCTAAAAAATGTAAATATGAATGGGAATATACTTCAGAGATATTTTACTCATAAGAATTTCTAGGGCTGCCAATAATTGTGGCCAACATGTATTGGAGAAAAACATTTATTTCATAATGTGAGTTTCCCCCCACTTTCAACTGTTTTACTTCAATGAAAGGTTATAATTTTGCGAATTTTTTGAATGAAAGATCAAAAGGATAAACAATGCAGATTTATTTTCACATCCATCTTTGCTCATATTTACTAAGGGTGCCAATAATTGTGGAGGGCACTGTATCTAATAAATTTAACTTAGGGTACATTTACACAACAGCAATGTACTAAACACAGAAAAGTTTTTAGCTTTTTCATGTACAGGTGACAACATTGTCAAAATGATCCCTGTCATGGATCTGTGAAAAGGACTAAAAACAGTGTATTTTGCATGCCAGGCCAGTAGTTGCCGATGTCACATTGTAAAGAAACACTACTTGCCTATAGACTGAACATGTAATATGCATGTGAATGACATCAGTTTTTACAAATTCGCATTTTTGTAGTTAACACAAAGACAATAAAAGTATCATATTCAAAAACTTGCACTTTGAACCAGTTTTCAAACGTTTACGTTTTTAGGCCCCCAAAACGCCATTGTTGTGTAAATGAATGCCCAAAACGCATAAAAAGTTTTCCCTTTTTAGTTGAAATCAGTGTCTTGTAAACATCCCTTACACAATGGAATGTTGTCCTCTACATCTTGTGATTTTGGGTCACGCGAGTTCCTGAACATGATGCATGATGGGATACGCTCCGAAGAGAAATATGAGATAGTGTGGGTTTAATGTGCATTAAAGGCACATTTGGACAGGACAGGACCAATGTCATATTGTCACAACCCCTGCTCGGGACTCGTTTTGTGTTTCTGTTTTGTTCCCGTTTCCTGTTTAGCTTGTAGTCTGTTTGTAGTTTTCTTTGTTGATTTGTTTCATTGATTGTACCCAGGTGTTTCTTGTTATGCTTGTTTGCCCTTCATCCCTGTCTGTGTTTAAGTCTTTGTGTATTCCTTGATCAGTGTCTGGTGTTGACCTGGTGTGTGTTGTTTTCAGTTCTGTTTTTGTCCTGCCTCTCCCCTAGTTTGGATTTACTCTTGTTTTTTTGCCCGTGTTTCTCCTTGCTTGGATTTACTTTTTCCCTATACTGCATTTGGATCCTACTCTCTGTTATCCCTGAATCAACCAGCATTACATAAGTTTTTCTTTAAAGTACATTTCAAAATCAATATGTTTTAATGATCTTTTGTCATGCTTTAAATAAGAACACTTATTTTGTTTACTAACATAAATACATGAGTAACATACTACATGAGTACTTGATTATAATTTTAACTGTAACTTGTTATTCAATATTACATTTAAAGTTAATATATTTTAAATGTACTATACTGCAACAAGTTGCAATAGAAGTGACATTTTAGTTTACCATGAATGCTTGTCAGTACGTGTTAACCATATTTCAAAGACACTAAGTAATCATGAAATTGAATATAATAAAGATGTTGGTTAAAAGGTTAGTTCACCCAAAAATGAAAATTCTGTCATTTATTACTCACTCGTGTCGTTCCACATCCGTAAGACCTTCGTTAATCTTCGGAACACAAATTAAGATCTTTTTGATTAAGTCTGAGAGGTTTCTGTCCCTCCTTAGAGATCCAACGCAACTACCACTCCAAGGTCAAGAAAGGTAGGAAAAATACAAAATTAATTTACTCCATTTGACTTAAACTCAATTTTATGAAGCAACGCGAGTGCTTTGTTTGTGCAAAAAACATAATTTACCACTTTATTTACAAAATAATATTATCCAAAGTGTGTTCACACAACATCAAACCCTCACATGAACACAAAATCCATGTGTCGTGAAGCTCTCGTGAACACGCGTTACAGATCAATATAAATTGGTAAGTAAAGTGGTAAATTATGATTTTTTGTGTGCAAACAAAGCACTCACATTACTTCATTAAATTGAGGTTAAACCACTGGAGTCACATGGAGTACTTTAATGATGCCATTCCTACCTTAAAAATGTGGTACAGTAGTTGTGTTGGATCTCTATGGAGGGACAGAAAGCTCTCAGACTTCATCAAAAAGATCTTAATTTTTGAACAAATGTCTTACGGATGTGGAACGGTAGGAGGGTGAGTAATACATGACAGATTTTTCATTTTTGGGTGAACTAGCCCTTTAAGGGTAACTGTTCAGACTGATTCCATTCATTTGCCACTATCAGACAAACAATGACAAAAAAATGATGTTCATAGCAGGACAGTAAGTAGGAAGCCTCTGTTCTAATGCTCGCCAAAACATTTCCAAAGACTATGTGATTTAATCAGAACCGTAATAATGTTTTGAACAAAGAACAAATCCAAAATAGTACTTTTTGATTTAATAAAGAAATGCTACACCTCTGCATTCAATAATAGGAACTTCCTCTCAAAACTTTAGCAATATAATAGTTTGGAGCTACTTTGCTGCCTCTAAACCAGGACGTTTATCATTATTGATGGAAATATGAACTCTACATTATACCAGAAACTTCTAGAGGAGAACACTGAATGATTGTGAAGCATGAACTATAGGTGATCCTGCAGAAAGACAAGTATTTACATATATAAACAAATACTCTTAGAATATTTGTGTGTTGCTTGTTTGATTTTCAATGCGACAGATCTTTTTTTTTTAGAAGACAGAGATGTCTTCTAATGTCTTTTACATCACACTGAAGAAAATTGAAGATTTAATCTCAATGTAGTTTAAATATATGCACAGAATTTTAAAAATGTTCCTAACAGTACTATACTTGTATCTGTCTCTGCTTATTTAAAAAAAAAAAAAAAAAAAGTATTTTAACTTCAAAAAAATAGGAGCTTTAAATTTAGTCATTTTCTTGCAGTTAATTACATCTTGACTTCAGCCAAGATGTCATGTTTACCTGAATCCTGTCGCTCCCAATGTCATTATCGAAATCGGCTGAGAAAATGTCACAGACACAAACACGCTTATTAATTTGATCCAAATGAAACATGACAGTTTCTCTCTCAGTATCAGACGGGCATCTCTCAGCAGCGCATACCTCACATACTCTCGTTCAATCAGTGACCTTTCAGAGCATATGCAAAGCAAGAGTGGCATGTATGCAAATTAATAAGCAATTTTGGGGATACTGCATCAATAAATAAACCATTTGAATAAATTATTTCAGCTTCATGATACTAAATCTGTTTGGGGAACCAGCTCTAGTACAGAATAAGTGTTGGTTGAGAGTGTTTAGCATACTAGAAAGGCAGGAAAGATCAAGATCAATAAACACATATCTTATTCTGCACTGCAGCGCACATAGCAGAAATTCTGTTTTAACTACAACAGCGATCATCTGAGTGGTGGTGCATCAATCAATAAGAAAGAATGAAAGATGAGAATTGTTCCACATTTATAGCCATGTCTAGCAAAAGTAAAATTCGCTTCAATCACTCACCATCCAGTTTCATCATCAAACCAAATTTATTGTCAGTAAAGTTCTGGGAATACTAAGAGAACAGAGTGAATTCCCAAAGCACTGCGGCTCTTTTGGGAACTCCAGCAGAGAATTCTGATAGCCTGAGGGGGAAACATACTGTACATGCAACATTCCATTGATACAACACTCTATTTGAATATTTGCTATCAAACTTCAGGGGGAAAAAAATCTATACGCACATTTACAGGAGCAGGAGTGACAACTGTGAGGTGCAGATGTGCTGCATGTTCTGTACTGTTG
Source organism: Megalobrama amblycephala (assembly GCF_018812025.1). Lineage (NCBI taxonomy): Eukaryota > Metazoa > Chordata > Actinopteri > Cypriniformes > Xenocyprididae > Megalobrama > Megalobrama amblycephala. The sequence continues at coordinate 23,713,746 of NC_063065.1, read as the reverse complement.
TATGCAGCTGTTAACAGCTTTGAATGATAATATGCAATTCCTTCTTACCCTGTCAGAAGACCATCCATATTGTCTCTATTTACTGTAGGTTACACTGTGTCTGTGAATGGTACTGGATGAAATGATGTGTTGTACTGCATTATATATTTAAAACATGTGTGATCTACAGAAATTCAGATAAATCAAATAACTTGAATAGCTCAACCCAAATGAAACTTGGTATTGATCCCAACTCATGCTGTTTTTCCCCCCATGGAACAAAGAGGAGAAATTGCCCATACAACAATAGTTCATAGTGATTATAGCTATCAAGCTCCTAAAAAGAAAAAGAAAACTCATCATAAAAGTAGTACACATGACTTGTATACCATGTGACTCATACGTTATATTCTTCTGAAGTCACACAGCAAAATCTCAGAGTACATATGGTCCCTCTCTAAATAGTGTTAAAATAACACTGAAGCAGAGTTACAAGTTAATGAAGATAATTAAGCAATTAATTACGTGAATGATTGTACATTAATGATGAACACCTGCTGTTAACAAGCAGAATCACTAAAGAAACACAAAACAGCCTTATTAATTGCTTAATTATCTTATTAACTTTAACTCTGTTTCAGTGTTACTTTAACACTATTTAGAGAGGGACCAAATGTACTCTGAGCAGAGTTGATTTAACTCTGGGGATTTTACTGTGCAGCTTTGTGTGAGGAACAGACAAAATGTCATCATTCACTGATAATCTTTGCCTTCCAATGCAATTTGCAAATGGCACTGTCTGTTTTTGCATACTGAAATTGCAAATCTATTGTTTGACCCCAGAACTCCTAGAATATAATGCATCATATGAACTATTTTTATCATGTTTTGAACTGTTGTAAGAAAACAAAATGGAAGCCACATCATTCAGAACAGCTAATTGTCCTTTTTTGATAGAGGCATCAGCAGAAATTATTTAGCATACTCTTGGACTGGCATGGGGGGAAAAAAAGACTTTTTAGCAATATTTTAGCTAAAGAAGCTAAATTTATGATAGTATTTTTGCAAGCATATATATTTGTAAACTTGCAGATCCACATAGGCTTACCTGCGGATCCACAAAGCCACAGGTTGACCTTTTAAAGCTGCATGGTTTGCTTTGTTGCAGGGAAGTTATATTTTTAGCATTGGTATATTTTATATTTATTATATTAGGTTTTATCGTTTATTAAAACGTTACATACTGGGGGGTATTCCAGAAAGCAAGGTTAACTTATCGTCACATATACCCTGAACTCTCGGTTGATTTAACCCAAACTTTGCTTTACTTCGAGGTATGCTGGTTCCAAAAACATGAGTATGTTCCACAACCCAGACAAGACGTTCTCAACCAAGCGACGAATCGATGATTCACCATGGAAACAGATGCTAAGAAAAAGCGTGCCATTCTACTTCCTTCTTCTTCTTTTGTTTAATGGTGATCTGCATAACCTACTTAGTGCATGTCTCCACCTATTGGGTGGTTGTGCAGTCATTTTTTTCTAATCTTTTTATTTAATAAGTAATCTTTATTCACTGAGAATAAGAATTATAATGTTTGTTTGATGCTAAGATATCACATATGTATTTTATTATAGAAATTATAGCATAGAAAACGCCCTGTTACAAAAAGGATAAAAAGCAGATCCATGTGTGAGATGACAATAAAAAAATACATATATTAGAATTGAATAAACATTTAAACATTACAACTTTATACTAGTGCTTTATTATACAGTGCTCAGCGTAAATGAGTAAATCCACTTTGAAAAGTAACATTTTAAACAGTATCTCAAGGAACAAAATGACAATTTCCAAAATGTTGACAAGACTAAGTTTTATATAACATCTGTTTAACTTATAACATGAAAGTAAGGTTAATAATATAACTTAGATTACACATTTTTCAGTTTTACTCAAATTGGGGTGATGCAAAATTGAGTACACCCCACAACAAAAACTACTACATCTAGTACTATGTATGGCCTCCATGATTTTTAATGACAGCACCAAGTCTTCTAGGCATGGAATGAACAAGTTGGCGACATTTTGCAACATCAATCTTTTTCCATTCTTCAAGAATGACCTCTTTTAGAGACTGGATGCTGGATGGAGAGTGATGCTCAACTTGTCTCTTCAGAATTCCCCATAGGTGTTCGATTGGGTTCAGATCAGGAGCCACTGAATCACTTTCACCCTGTTCTTCATAAATCCAACAGTGGCCTTAGATGTGTGTTTAGGATCATTGTCATGTTGGAAAAGTGCACGACGACCAAGGGCATGGAGTGAAGGTAGCATCTTCTCTTTCAGTATAGAGAAGCTCCCCAACACCAGCAGCACTCATGCAGCCCCACATAAGGACACTGCCACCACCATGTTTCACTGTAGACACCATGCATTTTTCTTTGTATTCCTCACCTTTGCAACACCATACAGGTTTGAAGCCATCAGTTCCAAAAACATTTATCTTGGTCTCATCACTCCAGAGTATAGAGTCCCAGTAGTATTCATCTTTGTCAGCATGGGCCCTGGCAAACTCTAAGCAGGCTTTTTTGTGCTTGGGCTTTAGGAAAGACTTCTTTTGTGGACGGCACCCATGCACGCCATTCCTCTGCAGTGTATGCCGTATTGTGTCACGGGAAACAGTCACCCCAGTTTGGCTTTATACTTCTTTAGATAACTGCAGTGAACTTGCATGCCAATTTTCTTCAACCTTTCGACCTGGACACGTCTGTGAGATGGTTGCAGTTCCATCTTTTTTAAATTTTTGTACCACTTTTGCTACAGTATTCTGAAGTAAAGCTTTGCTGAACTTCTTGTAGCCATCAGCTTTCTGGTGTAAAGAAATTATTTTCTTTCTCGGTTCTTGTGACATTTCTCTTCCATGTGGTGCCATTGCTGACAGCATGAAATGGGACAGGGTTTTAACTCCCTTTTATAGTCAACTGTCTGCTGGACACCTGTGTAATGAATAATTAGACTCACCTGTGGTTGAATTCTTGTTAAATTAGACATTTGTAGTCTAAAATTTAGCTTTGCTCCAGAGACTTTCAGTGGGGTGTACTCAGTTTTGCATCTCCCTAATTTGAAGTAAAACTGAAAATTTTGTTCTCTAAGTTATATTATTAACCTTCAATTTGCAATTTCAGTATGCAAAAACAGACAGTGCCATTTGCAAATTGCATTGGAGGCAAAGATTATCAGTGAATGATGACGTTATAAGTTAATTGTTTTTGTGTTCATTGAGATATTGTTTAAAATGTTACTTTTCAAAGGGGGTGTACTCATTTATGCTGAGCACTGTATATATACAGTACAGTCCAAAAGTTTGGAACCACTAAGATTTTTAATGTTTTTAAAAGAAGTTTCGTCTGCTCACCAAGGCTACATTTATTTAATTAAAAATACAGTAAAAAACAGTAATATTGTGAAATATTATTACAATTTAGAATAACTGTGTACTATTTAAATATATTTGACAAAGTAATTTATTCCTGTGATGCAAAGCTGAATTTTCAGCATTGTTACTCCAGTCTTCAGTGTCACATGATCCTTCAGAAATCATTCTAATATGCTGATTTGCTGCTCAATAAACATTTATGATTATTTTCAATGTTGAAAACAGTTGTGTACTTTTTTTTTTTTTCAGGATTCCTTGATGAATAGAAAGTTCAAAAGAACAGCATTTATCTGAAATACAAAGCTTCTGTAGCATTATACACTACCGTTCAAAAGTTTGGGCTCAGTAAGAATTTTTATTTTAATTTTTTTGAAAAGAAATTAAAGAAATGAATACTTTTATTCAGCAAGGATGCATTAAATCAATCAAAAGTGGCAGTAAAGACATTTATACAAAAGATTAGATTTCAGATAAACACTGTTCTTTTGAACTTTCTATTCATCAAATGAATAGAACGAATGATTTCTGAACGATCATGTGACCCTGAAGACTGGAGTAATGATGCTGAAAATTCAGCTTTGCCATCACAGGAATAAATTACTTTGTGAAATATATTCAAATAGAAAACAGTTATTTTAAATTGTAATAATATTTCACAATATTACTGTTTTTTACTGTATTTTTAATTAAATAAATGTAGCCTTGGTGAGCAGACGAAACTTCTTTTAAAAACATTAAAAATCTTAGTGGTTCCAAACTTTTGGACTGTACTGTATATTATATATTATATATATATTATATATTATAGTATAATATAATATTGTTTATATAACTGTAACTATATAACAAATTTAGTTACATTATTATAACTATATAAATTATATAACACGCATCTGAATACCTCATAAGCAAACTAACCCTGGAACATAACCTGCTACGGAGCAGGTTATGTTAAAGGGTTAGTTCACCCAAAAAAAAACCCATAAGACCTCCGTTCATCTTCAGAACACAGTTTAAGATATTTTAGATTTAGTCCGAGAGCTTTCTGTCCCTCCATTGAAAGTGTATGTACGATAGACTGTCCATGTCCAGAAAGGTAATAAAAACATCATCAAAGTAGTCCATATGACATCAGCGGATCAGTTAGAATTTGTTGAAGCATTGAAAATACATTTTGGTCCAAAAATAACAAAAACTACTTTATTCAGCATTGTCTTCTCTTCCGGGTCTGTTGTCAATCTGCGCTCACGACTCCGCAGTGACGCTGCTGACGTAAGACGCTGCTGATGTGTTATCTGGTGCGTTTACTAGGGCTGTTCGATTCCGATTCCTGTTTCTGGGATTCTATTTACATACATACCTACCTACACACACGTATATATACACTTATGTATGTGGATAGATTTTTATTTATTTGTGGTACATATATTTCATCCAGTATCATAAAACTATAGCTAAAATTCCTATTAAATTCTAAAAGCATTTTGTTCAGGAACAGACTCATGCACACTTTACACATATAAACTTTTTTTAGGGCCTTTACACATATAAATATTCTTCGCGTGAGTGTGATTGATTGTTGTTGTCGATTGATTTATTCTTCTTGTCCTAAACTACAACGAGTAAGATCAAACCCCGCCCAGCAACCAATTCTAAAGATTTCATTGGGTCAGTCATTGCGCTGATTGCCTACACAATGCTGAAATAATCATCCTACCTTAAACCATACTCTGTGTCACGACTGGATCCATTTATTTAGTCTGAACTTTATTTCTTTACATGTGACATGATTGTGTTGACAAATGAAATCGGCTACAGGCCGCGGTTTGTTTTAAAAAAAAATATTAAAGAGTTGTCGATTCCCCTTAATGGAATCGACTCTCAATTCCCAACACCTCGGAATTGAGGAATTGAATTGAATTGCTGGAATCAATTCCCAGCCCTATCGTTTACAGTCTGAGGGAGACGCACGCTGTAAACAAAACAACCTTCGCAAACATGTCTAAGGATTTCGACTCAGAGGAAGACTTGCATTTTTTTGCTCAGCCATATTTATTTGAACCCGAATACACGGACGAAGAACTAAAAACGATGGAAGAAGCTCCTACACAGCAGCAACCGCTGTCACAAGCAGCGTCACTGCGGAGTCGTGAACGCAGATTGACAACAGACCCAGAAGAGAAGACAATGCTGAATAAAGTCGTAGTTTTTGTTATTTTTGGACCAAAATGTATTTTCGATGCTTCAAAAAATTCTAACTAACCCACTAATGTCACATGGACTACTTTTATGATGTTTTTATTACCTTTCTGGACATGGACAGTCTACCGTACATACATTTTCAATGGAGGGACAGAAAGCTCTCGGACTAAATCTAAAATATCTTAAACTGTGTTCCGAAGATGAACGGAGGTCTTACGGGTTTGGAATGACATGAGGGTGAGTCATTAATGACATAATTTTCATTTTTAGGTGAACTAACCCTTTAAGAGAGTATGTTGCTCTGGCCACTTACATACCCTGAAAGTTACCTTCGTTTTTGGAACCGAAAGTTGAGGTTATCCGCTTACTTTCTAGAATACCCCCCAGGAGTGTGATAGTATATCCAAATGACAGCAAACTAGATTGACAGAGTGTGTGTTTCATTGGCTAAAAAGTAGCCTGCCACTCCCTCAAATGTTTTTTTGACATAGACACGTGATTTCTCACTATACCTAGCCTATTTTAACTATAAAATACAATTTTAGCCTATAAAATCACGTTCAATGTAACTCTTGTTGGGTTTGAACCTACATCTTATTAGTTACCAGGATACAGCTTCTACAATTTCCCATATTGAAATGAGACTCAACTCTCAATCAGTTGAATAGCTTTCAGTGTATCTAACACTTCAGATTGTTTTAACATTTTTTCAAACGAAAGCACAGTTAAAGCCGCGACTTACTTTTCCTCCTTTTGAGCATCTTCTGTAAGTGTTTGTGGCTCCTGCGGTTTGATTCATTTTCGATCACTGGAACAGCAGAGGAAATAAATCATAAACAAACATCCAAGATCACACCAACGCCGCGTCTACACCGTGACGCGACGCGTCAAAACTAGAACACTGCTGTTAGCTCTAAATTACACATTTTAAAAGCACAAGGTTAAAAAAACACGCGTCACGCTGATTTTTAAACGTCTAGTGTTTTATAACCAGGCACATCAAGTTAAAATAGTTTTAAAAACGCGTCTCGAGAAGCTTGTGTTATGTTGAGCTGCGTCTGTTTTTTGAACGCAATTACGCGTCCCATGTGAAACTATCCAAGCTGTAGAAGCGTACAGAAGCGTTCTTGTTTACGCGTCGTGTTCAAGTGCAGACACCAAAACTAAAGCGTATTAGAATAATTATCAACTTTACCTGTATGTTCAGTCTTCTTTGAATGTCTTTGGGAATTAAATTCAAACACTCCTCCTGGATATTCCCACTGATAAACAAACACAGTCTAGAGAAAGTGTTCCAAATCAGTTTTGTTTTCACAAGCCAAACGAGGTGAATGAAAATGTAAAGCGGGTCGTGCTGTCCTTATATTATTGTTAAGTCCTCAAAAATCCCCCGATAAGGAGTTATTAGATGTCAAAGTGAAATCAGAAGACTGTGTGGTCATAATCGGATGAGGAGAGATGAAGCAGAAGGTTTTGCTGCACATGGCTTGAAGAGATTGCTAGAGTTACTCGCTCTCCTCGTGCGCTTCTGAGAGGAGGAAACCACCAATTAAAACATTGCATAAACCCACTTACATACGTGTGTGTCTTTGAAGAATATGCACATGTAAATATCATTATAGTTACAAAATCCTAAAGGAATGCAACTGATGTGATTCATATGATTAACGTTTAATCCCAATTTTTTTTCCCAGAGATGACATATATGAATTTGTATGGTATTTGTAAGGATATTAAACAATCAATGTCAATTATGTAAAAAAATAAAATAAATAAATAAATATTGAAAAGTCCATGAAAAAATGGGTTTTATGTAGTAGAACACTAGGTCTATGGTGTCAATGCATTTACAAAATGACCAACCTCCAGCAATTAGTTTAAAGATTGGGTTAAATAGATGAAATTAGTGTTTTATTCCATTAACAAAGAAGTAACCATTGTCTGACTCAGTTTAAAAAAGGACAAAATTCCTATGCAGCAGTACAGCACAAATAATCCATAAAATTATGACAAAATTACATAAATTGTAGGAAATTGGAAGAAATGTTATAACTTCATTATAAACTGAAATAAATAAGTACAGACAGACAGTCAGATAGATAGATAGATAGATAGACAGATAGATAGATAGACAGATAGTCAGATAGACAGACAGACAGACAGATGGACAGACAGATAGATAGTCAGACAGACAGACAGATAGACAGTCAGACAGACAGACAGATAGATAGTCAGACAGACAGACAGATGGACAGACAGATAGATAGTCAGACAGACAGACAGATAGATAGTCAGACAGACAGACAGACAGATAGTCAGTCAGACAGACAGACAGACAGATAGATAGATAGATAGATAGATAGATAGATAGATAGACAAACAGATAGTCAGACAGATTGATAGGCAGACAGATAGTCAGACAGACAGACAGACAGACAGATAGATAGATAGATAGATAGATAGATAGACAGATAGACAGACAGACAGACAGATAGTCAGACAGACAGATAGATAGTCAGACAGACAGACAGACAGATAGATAGACAGAAAGATAGTCAGACAGATTGATAGACAGACAGACAGATAGTCAGACAGACAGATAGATAGATAGATAGATAGATAGATAGATAGATAGATAGACAGACAGACAGACAGATAGTCAGACAGACAGACAGATAGTCAGACAGACAGACAGATAGACAGACAGACAGATAGATAGACAAACAGATAGTCAGACAGATTGATAGGCAGACAGACAGACAGACAGACAGATAGATAGATAGATAGATAGATAGATAGATAGATAGATAGACAAGACAGATGGACAGACAGATAGACAGGCAGATAGTCAGACAGATAGTCAGACAGACAGATAGATAGACAGACAGACAGATAGTCAGACAGACAGACAGATAGATAGACAAACAGATAGTCAGACAGATTGATAGACAGGCAGACAGATAGTCAGTCAGACAGACAGATAGATAGATAGATAGATAGATAGATAGATAGATAGATAGATAGATAGATAGATAGATAGATAGATAGATAGACAGACAGACAGACAGACAGATGGACAGACAGATAGACAGGCAGATAGTCAGACAGATAGTCAGACAGACAGATAGATAGTCAGACAGACAGACAGACAGATAGTCAGACAGACAGATAGATAGATAGACAGACAGACAGACAGACAGTCAAGTCACCTTTATTTATATAGCGCTTTTTACAATGTAGATTGTGTCAAAGCAGCTTTACAGTGATAACTGGTACATTATTTTGGCTGCACAGCAGCTCTTAAAGAATAGTGTCAATGCAGGCAGATCAAAGCACTGTTGAATATCAAATGTCAAGTCAAATGTCAAGTGTCCCCAACTAAGCAAGCCAAAGGCGACAGCGGCAAGGAACCCAAACTCCAACAGGTGACATCAGGTGGCAAACAAGTGGCAAATAGGTGTTAAAATGGAGAAAAAAACCTTTGGAGAAACCAGGCTTAGTCGGGGGGCCAGTTCTCCTCTGGCGAACAGTGCTTTGTTACGACTCAGGTTGCTATCATTCACAACATTCAAAGTATTTAATTCAGTTCCATCCAGTTGAGGATCATATTCATCACGCCGGTATGGACAGTTGTTGAGGAACTGTGCCACTAGTTGTCGTGTTGATGAGGCCTTCACAGTGGATGATCTAGTTGACTCAATCTCGACAGAAAGACAGATAGTCAGATAGAGAGACAGACAGATGGACAGGCAGATAGTCAGACAGATAGCAGACAGACAGATAGATAGTCAGACAGATAGTCAGACAGACAGACAGACAGATAGTCAGACAGACAGACAGACAGACAGATAGATAGATAGATAGATAGATAGATAGATAGATAGATAGACAGACAGTCAGACAGATTGACAGACAGACAGACAGACAGATAGATAGATAGTCAGATAGACAGACAGATAGTCAGATAGATAGACAGACAGTCAGACAGATTGACAGACAGACAGACAGATAGATAGATAGATAGATAGATAGATAGATAGATAGATAGACAGACAGACAGATGGACAGACAGATAGATAGTCAGACAGACAGATAGATAGTCAGACAGACAGACAGATAGTCAGACAGACAGACAGATAGTCAGACAGACAGATAGATAGATAGACAGATAGTCAGACAGATTGATAGACAGGCAGACAGATAGTCAGACAGACAGATAGATAGATAGATAGATAGATAGATAGATAGATAGATAGATAGATAGATAGATAGACAAGACAGATGGACAGACAGATAGACAGGCAGATAGTCAGACAGATAGTCAGACAGACAGATAGATAGTCAGACAGACAGATAGATAGATAGATAGACAGACAGACAGATTGACAGACAGATAGTCAGACAGACAGATAGATAGATAGGCGAACAGTGTTTTGTTACGACTCAGGTTGCTATCATAAGTCTGATAGGATCGCAACACTCAAAGTATTTATTTCAGTTCCATCCAGTTGAGGATCATATTCATCACGCCGGTATGGACAGTTGTTGAGGAACTGTGCCACTGGTTGTCGTGTTGATGAGGCCTTCACAGTGGATGATCTAGTTGACTCAATCTCGACAGAAAGACAGATAGTCAGATAGAGAGACAGACAGATGGACAGGCAGATAGTCAGACAGATAGTCAGACAGACAGATAGATAGTCAGACAGATAGTCAGACAGACAGACAGATAGTCAGACAGACAGACAGACAGACAGACAGATAGATAGATAGATAGACAGACAGACAGACAGACAGACAGACAGATAGCTAGACAGACAGACAGACAGACAGACAGATAGAAAGACAGACAGACAGACAGATAGATAGATAGATAGATAGATAGATAGATAGATAAATAGATAAATAGATAGATAGATAGATAGATAGATAGATAGATAGATAGATAGATAGATAGATAGATAGACAGACAGTCAGATAGATAGATAGATAGATAGATAGATAGTCAGATAGACTGACAGACAGACAGATAGTCAGATAGACAGACGGACAGATGGACAGACAGATAAAAACTACAAATGGAAATTGGCAAAAACATTTTAGGGGTTCACAGAAGCACATTCAACGACGCCTGTATGGGCTGAATTAGGTTTGTACCCACTGAACATTACAGTTTTTCTCAGTCGCTTTGGTGCATTTCTCACATCACTATTTACACAACAGTTAGTTCAACCTCCACAACATTTAGTCATTTGTGCACATCATAGTAGCAGTTTCTCATTCCTTCGAACAAATTGCAAATGCTTTTGGACATGCATCAATTGCTTTCATACAACTCTCTGCTGTTTTATAACATTATCATTTGCTTATGTCATGTCAGTCAAAATTAACTATACTTGTGAATGCTGAATAGTCATTCCCTATAAAACTAATAGTCCTCATTTCATTGCTTGAGTCATTACATACAAAAATGTTGAACTAGTTGTCAAAATCTGTCAAGCAAATTTTACACATTTTTTAAAAATCTTTTTTTCCTGAAAATGTCTCCTAAACTTGAACAATTTCTCTCAAGTGAATCTCAACTTTCACTGATGAGAAGGGGTGTGTGAAGCATTAGTTGCAACCAATGATAAGCCACTTCTCTACAATCACTGTCAGAGATGAATCCCATAAACCCCCATTTTACAAGCATATACGAACCAAGCAGGACATAGTGTGTACCATTTCTACAATACCGTGACACAGAAATGGAAGGTCAGCCTCGTGGAAGAGGGGTAAGGGTGCGGGGAAGAAGGAGAAGGGGACAAAACAGTGGAAGAGGAAGAAGAGGCCAATAGGCAGATCCCTGATGAAATCAGGGCTACAAATTGTGGATCATGTTGTCAATCACGGCCTCACAATGGCTGAGGCTGGTCGAAGGGTGCAGCCAAATGTTGGGAGAACCACTGTAAATTCAATTATGCAAACATTTCGTTGGGAGAACAGGTGTGTATACAGTTTTTCTCAGTCGCTTTGGTGCATTTCTCACATCACTATTCACATTTGCACAACAGTTAATGCAGTTCTCAAAACAATTAGTACAAACTGCAAAACCTAGTTGATAACCTGCAAAAGCGTGTCACTTGCTCAAAATGGATAGGTCATTCCTCAAAAGCAAGTATTCATGTCAGTGAAAGTGTCAGTGTCATCAAGATGAAAAGTCCTGACACCATTGTTTATGAACAAGATAGTCAAATGGCTTTGTCATGTTTTCATTATGACAGTTTACTCTGTCAATGTTTTCCAATGCAAAAAAGTCAGATCTTGGTGACACTACCTGAAAATGCTCAAGACAGCACTATATACTATTTGCACAGCCATTTGAAAAATACAGTAAAGTTACACATTACTGTATTTAGTGAGGTAACTGAGTACAAGACACTGAATATGTATGTTTCACATTTTTACTGCATATGCTCTTTGCAATTCTAATTTGTTCACAGCATTGTGCAAAAGAAAAAATGCACCCTTATTTCAACAAACATAAACTCCCTTTGGGTAGAGCTGTGCACAACTGTAAACAATATTGCAGTACATATGGCAAATCTTTACTGTAACACTACTGTACACTACAATACACTAATGTGTGATGCAGTAAAGCTGTACGTCTAAATGTAAATTGTACAGTGACAAGTTCTTATCCCACTGCAAGCTTCATGTATGACACGATGACAGTAGTGCAGTGCAGATTGTTTAGTGCTGAATTACTGTCCATTTATACACACATGTTCTTCCAACAAAATGTTTGAATAATTGAATTTACAGTGGTTCTCCCAACATTTGGCTGCACCCTTCGACCAGCCTCAGCCATTGTGAGGCCGTGATTGACAACATGATCCACAATTGTGATCCTCTTCCCCTGTTTTGTCCCCTTCCCCTTCTTCCCCGCACCCTTACCCCTCTTCCACGAGGCTGACCTTCCACTTCTGTGTCACAGTATTGTAGAAATGGTACACACTATGTCCTGCTTGGTTCGTATATGCTTGTAAAGTGGGGGTTTATGGGATTCAGCTCTGACAGTGATTGTAGAGAAGTGGCTTATCATTGGTTGCAACTAATGCTTCACACACCCCTTCTCATCAGTGAAAGTTGAGATTCACTTGAGAGAAATTGTTCAATTTAGGAGACATTTTCAGGAAAAAAAGATTTCAAAAAAATGTGTAAAATTTGCTTGACAGATTTTGACAACTAGTTCAACATTTTTGTATGTAATGACTCAAGCAATGAAATGAGGACTATTAGTTTTATATGGAATGACTATTCAGCATTCACAAGTATAGTTAATTTTGACTGACATGACATAAGCAAATGATAATGTTATAAATAGCAGAGAGTTGTATGAAAGCAATTGATGCATGTCCAAAAGCATTTGCAATTTGTTCGAAGGAATGAGAAACTGCTACTATGATGTGCACAAATGACTAAATGTTGTGGAGATTGAACTAACTGTTGTGCAAATGTAAAGAGTGATGTGAGAAATGCACCAAAGCGACTGAGAAAAACTGTAAATGGACAGTAATTCAGCACTAAACAATCTGCACTGCACTACTGTCATCGTGTCATACATGAAGCTTGCAGTGGGACAAGAACTTGTCACTGTACAATTTACATTTAGACGTACAGCTTTACTGCATCACACATTTAGTGTATTGTAGTGTACAGTAGTGTTACAGTAAAGATTTGCCATATGTACTGCAATATTGTTTACCGTTGTGCACAGCTCTACCCAAAAGGAGTTTATGTTTGTTGCAAATAAGGGTGTATTTTTTCTTTTGCACAATGCTGTGAACAAATTAGAATTGCAAAGAGCATATGCAGTAAAAATGTGAAACATACATATTCAGTGTCTTGTACTCAGTTACCTCACTAAATACAGTAATGTGTAACTTTACTGTATTTTTCAAATGGCTGTGCAAATAGTATATAGTGCTGTCTTGAGCATTTTCAGGTAGTGTCACCAAGATCTGACTTTTTTGCATTGGAAAACATTGACAGAGTAAACTGTCATAATGAAAACATGACAAAGCCATTTGACTATCTTGTTCATAAACAATGGTGTCAGGACTTTTCATCTTGATGACACTGACACTTTCATTGACACGAATACGTGCTTTTGAGGAATGACCTATCCATTTTGAGCAAGTGACACGCTTTTGCAGGTTATCAACTAGGTTTTGCAGTTTGTACTAATTGTTTTGAGAACTGCATTAACTGTTGTGCAAATGTAAATATTGATGTGAGAAATGCACCAAAGCGACTGAGAAAAACTGTAAGATCCAGAAGAGATGTGTTCAGTTCTGGCATCACCTCCATCAGTCTGATCCTGATTCAGTCCAATATAAAGCCCTCCTCGCCAATGAAATCTCAGCAGAATCTCATCCTCTAATCCTCTTCAACTTGTCCATGAAACTCAATTCCCAATTGACCACAGCTACAACCCCAAAACTATTATTAAAGAAATTGACAAAAATCTAAAAGATACTCATGATGAATCACTAAAAGCACATTTTGAGATCCAAAATAAACTCCAATGTTACTCAACCCTAAATAGAACCATTACATTGGCAAAATAGAAGATTTAACATAAAACAACATCTAGACAACATCTAGACAAAGCTTTTGTTGAATTTTGTTTACTGTCACCTGAATCTGAGGAAAATTCAAGAGGAGATAAACACAGGACAACTCTCTGCAGAAAGGATATTCATGTTTGAAAGGATAAAGGATAACTTTAAGCAACAAACAACAACAACAACTAAGAAGATAGTCAGTCAGTCAGTCAGTCAGTCAGATCAGTCAGACAGACAGACAGACAGACAGATAGATAGATAGATAGATAGATAGATAGATAGATAGATAGATAGATAGATAGATAGATAGATAGATAGATAGATAGATAGATAGATAGATAGATAGATAGATAGATAGATAGATAGATAGAGTTTATGAGTTTATGAGAATAACATATATGGGAAATAGAGTCCCTGTGTTATACCACCGGTCACAATTGTGACTGTCTTCATTTATCTGCAGTCTGACAACAGAATAAACCATGTATTAATATAATTTCAATATGTATGTATAGATAACCCTTTCATTATGATGTGTGCAAAAATGTATGAGCTATTAAAAAATTTACTTAGAAAACTTAACTGTCATTTCTGAACTTTAACGTCATCATTGTGTTAAGATGGCAGTACCAGGAAATAAATGTGTGTGGTCACATGACCAAACTACACAATAATGTTAGACCTGCCCAGAACTCATGCAGACATCTTAAATTTGCGTTATAAATGAACATGTGCTTCATAATAAGAGTTGCTTTTTAATACCACACCAAAATATGTGAGGAAAATTTGTGGTCACATTTGTGACTGTGGGATTAAATGGGTTAATAGCTACAATAAAGGTTCTGACTGAAAATGACACAATATCTGTCTAATTGTAAAAAACAAATAAAACAAGACCCCACTGGATAATCAGGATTTGCAACAGAATTCTCCATAGATTCATTTAGCCTTATGAGAAAATGGAATCTGCTTCAGATTTGTTTAAAAGGATCTGTTTTTCCCAGTTGTGAGAAATGACATGAAAACAAAACAAGATTTTACGGGTTTAGATCGGTTAAGTTTAAAACTATGCTACATATTTATTTTGATGAAATTCATTAAAATCAAACGAAATGAACCTTTTTTAGGCCTTGGAACTGGTGTTAGATGGTAGATGTCTAATTGATAAGCAAGTTTATCTGGGTCAAGTTTATGTATATCTTTCATCAAAATAATTACTTGTTCTGCCCCATGACTTTTCAGCTGATTTTTAAAGTGCCTCTATTATGCCTTTTTTAAGGTTCCTTAATATTGTTTTAGGGAGTCTCCTACAACAGGTTTACATGCAATGCAAGGTCAAAAAACACTTTAGTTTTCTCATAATATACATTTAATTTCACCTCAGTTCACCAAATATTGGTAAACGATTCGTTTGAAGCAGTTCAATGAATCAATCTCTCTAAACCCCTCCTTTCTGTGAGCCTACACATGCTCTGATTGGTCAGATGGCCCAATCCTTCGTGATTGATCTACTGCGCGCACAGCGCACCCATTGCTATAACTGAATGACAGCTATCAATTCGCAAGACATTGTATACAATAGACAGAAAAATAGCATACGATTTTACTGTATCAATTCGAGCATGAGTCCGACGATGAAACGTCTGAAGTAGTCGATCAACCAGAAACGATTCGCGTTCACAACTGGAGTATGACGGTTCTGTATGGTAAGTGTCATCTAGTTATTTATAAGAACGTGATAGCAGCGTCACTGTTATAATTTATGTTGGTTGCACCTGTGGGAACTGTATCAGAATGTCAAGCAAAGCTGAAAACTACGGTGACCGGGAGGGTACATGTTCGGTTAACTTGGTTTTGTCGTGGCCACGACATATAAACTCGTGGGAACGTGATAATATCTCGTGGCCACAATATATTACAAGAACTAGAAAACCTCTAACATAAGATAAACATTTAGGCCAGATGTGTACAGACCTTTTCGTCATAATAACAAAAAAAAAAAAAAAATGGCCTATATCATTGTTTGACATTACAATGGGTGTTTACCGTTCACAGAGAGAATACTTCAACTAGTTAGCTCGGACTAGCATCTTAAAGGGTTAGTTCACCCAAAAATGAAAATAATGTAATTTATTACTCACCCTCATGTCGTTCCACACCCGTAAGACCTTCATTCATCTTCGGAACACAAATTAAGATATTTTGATTCAATCTGATAACTCCGTGAGGCCTGCATTCACAGCAATGACATTTCCTCTCTCAAGATCCATAAAGGTACTAAAAACATATTTAAAACAGTTCATGCAAGTTCAGTAGTTCTACCTTAATATTATAAAGCGACGAGAATATTTTTGTGCACCAAAAAAAAAAAAAAAAAAAACCCAAAATAAGGACTTTTCAACAATATAGTGATGGGGCGATTTCAAAACACTGCTTCGGAGCTTTGCGAATCGAATCAGTGACTCGGAGCGCCAAAGTCACGTGATTTCAGCAGCCGTTTGATAGGAGATCCGAGTCACTGATTCGATTCGTAAAGCTCCGAAGCAGTGTTTTGAAGGTCTTACGGGTGTAGAACGACATGAGGGTGAGTAATAAATGACATTATTTTTATTTTGGGGTGAAAAAAACCTTTAACATCATGTCACATCTTAACATGACGTCAAAACGAAACGGCTTGGGATTCGGTTCGGTTTACAAATGACTCGTTTAATTGACTCTGAGTTGATCCTTACTTTTGAGAGACAATAACTTTATATGCGGTGCACTTTCAGATTTAAAACTTTGCAGGATGTTTTCATTCACTTAGAGCTATGTTACACACTACATGAAAGGTAATTTTCAAAAATCCATAATAGTTACAGTTTTTCTCAGTCGCTTTGGTGCATTTCTCACATCACTATTTACATTTGCACAACAGTTAGTTCAATCTCCACAACATTTAGTCATGTGTGCACATCATAGTAGCAGTTTCTCATTCCTTCGAACAAATTGCAAATGCTTTTGGACATGCATCAATTGCTTTCATACAACTCTCTGCTGTTTTATAACATTATCATTTGCTTATGTCATGTCAGTCAAAATTAACTATACTTGTGAATGCTGAATAGTCATTCCATATAAAACTAATAATCATCATTTCATTGCTTGAGTCATTACATACAAAAATGTTGAACTAGTTGTCAAAATCTGTCAAGCAAATTTTACACATTTTTTAAAATCTTTTTTTCCTGAAAATGTCTCCTAAATTGAACAATTTCTCTCAAGTGAATCTCAACTTTCACTGATGAGAAGGGGTGTGTGAAGCATTAGTTGCAACCAATGATAAGCCACTTCTCTACAATCTACAATGAATCCCATAAACCCCACTTTACAAGCATATACGAACCAAGCAGGTGTACCATTTCTACAATACTGTGACACAGAAATGGAAGGTCAGCCTCGTGGAAGAGGGGTAAGGGTGCGGGGAAGAAGGAGAAGGGGACAAAACAGGGGAAGAGGAAGAAGAGGCCAAGTACATAGGCAGATCCCTGATGAAATCAGGGCTACAATTGTGGATCATGTTGTCAATCACGGCCTCACAATGGCTGAGGCTGGTCGAAGGGTGCAGCCAAATGTTGGGAAAACCACTGTAAATTCAATTATTCAAACATTTTGTCGGGAGAACAGGTGTGTATAAATGGACAGTAATTCAGCACTAAACAATCTGCACTGCACTACTGTCATTGTGTCATACATGAAGCTTGCAGTGGGACAAGAACTTGTCACTGTACATTTTACATTTAGACGTACAGCTTTACTGCATCACACATTTAGTGTATTGTAGTGTACAGTAGTGTTACAGTAAAGATTGCCATATGTACTTCAATATTGTTTACAGTTGTGCACAGCTCTACCCAAAGGGAGTTTATGTTTGTTGCAAATAAGGGTGTAATTTTTCTTTTGCACAATGCTGTGAACAGAATTGCAAAGAGCATATGCAGTAAAAATGTGAAACATACATATTCAATACAGTAATGTGTAACTTTACTGTATTTTTCAAATGGCTGTGCAAATAGTATATAGTGCTGTCTTGAGCATTTTCAGGTAGTGTCACCAAGATCTGACTTTTTTGCATTGGAAAACACTGACAGAGTAAACTGTCATAATGAAAACATGATAAAGCCATTTGACTATCTTGTTCATAAACAATGGTGTCAGGACTTTTCATTCTTGATGACACTGACACTTTCATTGACACGAATACTTGCTTTTGAGGAATGACCTATCCATTTTGAGCAAGTGACACGCTTTTGCAGGTTATCAACTAGGTTTTGCAGTTTGTACTAATTGTTTTGAGAACTGCATTAACTGTTGTGCAAATGTAAATAGTGATGTGAGAAATGCACCAAAGCGACCGAGAAAAACTGTAATAGAATCCACTTTAAGGTTTTACTGGTTAGAATGAACCTGTTAACCCTTTTGGTAGATGCTGTAACTACACCAGCTAGGTCTTAAAAGCATAATTGTACATCAACAGCCAGTCAATAGTAACTGTTTGACTAAAATGCCTCCATTCTCATATATAACACATGGTCCAATTAATTCCTGATGATTACATCAAGCTCACCCTACACTCTAAAAAATGCTGGGTTAAAAACAACCCAAGTTGGGTTGAAAATGGACAAACTCAGTGGTTGGGTTATCATACAAGTTTAAATTCATTTTTAATTGATTATTAAATTGTTTAATAAGGTTTATACATGCCAGTTTCCATGACAGAGTTCAAGATAAATGTTTTCATTACTACTGGAGCACAAACTATGCAAAAGCAGCATCCCTTTCAGCACACTCAGTGTCCGAATTCACTTACACGTTTTCATTCACTCCTTCAAGGGGACTATATTAGTGGATTAATGTAGAGAATAATGAATGAGGGTATAGGGGGTGATTTTGAACACAGCCTAAGTTTGAATTTGTTGGTGCTTCAGAATGAATGCTCTGATTGGCCAGTGACAGCTCTGCTGTAATTGACACAATCCATAAAAACAAAACAAAACAAAAAACAGCATAAATAAAATAGAGACAATTAACAGAATACCAGAGCCTTTGGAAACATTGACAATATTTGAACCATCTAGCTAAGCAACTTCAAAAGTTCAAAAGGAATACCATAAGACTAGATTCGTGTATAATGTATCTTTTGTACTTTGGCATCGCGATTCTCAGGGCTTAGCATAGAATTCTATCATCTACAGTTCAGTGTGACTTCTAAAGCCATATCGATCCAAGGGCTTATGATGTTTGTGTGTGTGTAGAGTTTAGTGTACCATCAGCAGGTGCAGAGAGGAACAGATTAATCAAACTGCAGGGTAAATCTATCCCCTAATCACAGAGCAGGAAGTGTTTGGCTCTTACTCTGTTCTGCTAAATTTAAGGGCCAAACATGGTGAGCCTGTCCATCTTAGATAACTGATGGTGATATCGTGACAGGTATGATGTGCTAAGCCATGAAAAATGGCAAAACTACAAAACTGCTATCAATCTTCCTTTGCTAAGAATACCTGGGTGAGTTGAATTTGACATTTTCTATATAACTCATAAGATTGAGGTATTAAGAATCTTGAGGTTTATATAGGATTATTGTCAATAAAATATGATGGATGAAAATTATTTTAGGCATGCCTGTTAAATGTGTACTCTAATTGTTTTGTCTTGTATTTTAGTTTCAAAATATGACATTTGGAAAACACTTGTAAATTAAGGGCCAGATTTACTAACAACTTGCGCCTGTGCATACCCTCTTTTGGCGTTAAAAAAACTACTGTTGGGATTTACTAAAGACACGCAGTGCAAAATTAGCCCTGAAAAGGTGTGGACTGAGTTATTATTGCAGGTGACCTTATTGCATACGCATTTATAGGAGTTTCCCTTTCAGATGCAAAATTTATGGGAGGAGAGTATTTAAGTGAATCACGCAACATGGTTTACTAATGTTTGCGCTAGTCAATTTACTGGTATTTGCGCCATTATTTAACACCCAAAAATAGCATTTCTTAACCCATTTTGCAACATGGCTGCAATTGTTGTTGCTAGGAGGAGACACTGTGGAGAACAGAGAGCATGTGAAGGGAAAATATAATTATTTCTTTGGAATGCCAGAGGAAGACATTATCCGAACATATCGTTTGCCAAATATGTTATTTGCGACCCAACGCTAATTTGCACTGCTCTTGGTAGATTGCGTTGGCCATTATGTAAATGATTTGATTGCATCTGTGTTCTTTAATTTGCACGTCAGCAGTAAATCACGCACAAAACTTGACACTGCCATCGGCGCATTTGTGGAATTCTGCTCTCACTCTAATTTGCCCCGTTTAGTAAATCTGGCCCTTAAAGTCACCATGAAATCAGAATCAAGCAATTCATATTTTTTATGGAATATTGTGGTATTTATTATAAAATATTTGTCTGTGTACATCATTATTATTATTTTATTTATGTGCCCTCATAATCTTTTATCAAAATATCTTACCCTCCCTCTTGCATTTACATCTCTTCTCTTCTTTGATGATGTGTTTACTAGCGTGAGGGCGGGACAACCTGTCACTCATATGAGATCACAGCAATAGCAAACCACAATGATCAAACTATCCAAACAATTCCCGATGGACAAAATCAATTCCCGCCCTACATTTTTTATTGTTTGAAAAGCCGTCTCACTCGGATATACGTCACAAAAGGGAAGAAAAGACTATGTTTTGGAAATTTACTTTTAAAAGTAATGCATTACAATATTGAGTTAGTCCCTAAAAAAGTAATGTGTTACTTAGTTACTTTTTTGGAAAGTAATCTGTTACGTTACTTTGTGTTACTTTTTCTCACCTGGGCTGGGCTTGCTTGATTGTTTTTTAACTCTCAGGGGTCGGCGGTCGCGCTGGCAATATCACCTTGTTTTCTTTGTTTTTTTCTTACCAGTGTGAAAGAGGCTCAAAATACTCCGTCAATTTTGGACATACAAATAAGAGTTATACATCATTCAAAACTGTGAAATGTCTTCTTTTATTTGTGTACACTCACAGTAAAAATAAAATGTTGTGCTTTTTTGCAAAATAAAGGAAACTAACATGATGCACAATCTGTCATCTCTCTCTCTGAATGAAGTCCATTCTGATACTCAGAAAATGAACTGTAACTTAGTGAAAACAGACATCTGGGCATCGAGGTAATGAGTTTCTGGAGTTTTGATTTTGAAATTTGGTCCCATTCATGCCTGATATAGGTTTCCAGCTGCTGAAGAGTTTGTGGTCGTCTTTGACGTATTTTTCGTTTAATGATGTGCCAAATGTTCTCTATAGGTGAAAGATCTGGACTGCAGGCAGGCCAATTCAGCACCCGGACTCTTCTACGACGAAGTCATGCAGTTGTAATAATGTGGTTTTGCATTGTCCTGCTGTAATACACAAGGCCTTCCCTGATAGATGTAGAATGTCATCTGGAAACCTTTATATACCTTTCAGCATTCATAGTTCCTTCCAAAACATGCAAGATGCCCATACCGTATCCACTTATGCACCCCCATACCATCAGAGATGCTGGCTTTTGAACTGAACGCTGATAACACGCTGGAAGGTCTCCCTACTCTTTAGACCGGAGGACACAGCGTCTGTGATTTCTAACAAGAATGTCAAATTTGGACTCGTCTGACTATAGAACACTTTTCCACTTTGAAACAGTCCATTTTAAATGAGCCTTGGCCCACAGGACACGACGGCACTCACATATGATGGCGATGTTCACATACGGCTTCCTTTTTGCACAATAGAGCTTTAGTTGGCATCTGCAGATGGCACGGTGGATTGTGTTTACTGACAGTGGTTTCTGAAAGTATTCCTGGGCCAGTTTAGTAATGTCATTGACACAATCATGCCAATGAGTGATGCAGTGTCATCTGAGGGCCCAAAGACCACAGGCATCCAATAAAGGTCTTCAGCCTTGTCCCTTACACGCAGAGATTTCTCCAGGTCTCTGAATCTTATGATGATGTTATACACTGTAGATGACGAGATTTGCAATTTGACGTTGAAGAACATTGTTTTTAAAGTATTCCACAATCTTTTTATGCACTCTTTCACAGATTTTCACAGACTCTTTTCACTTCTGAGAGTCTCTACCTCTCTAAGACATCTCTTTTATAGCTAATCATGTTACAGACCTGATATCGATTAACTTAATTAGTTGCTAGATGTTCTCCCAGCTGAATCTTTTCAAAATTTCTTGCTTTTTCAGCAATTTGTTTTTGAGACCTGTAGCAGACATCAAATTTGAAATGAGCTCATTTAGTGGTAAAAGTGTAAAATATCTCAGTTTAAACATTTGTTATGTTATCTATGTTCTGTTGTGAATAAAATATTGGCTCATGTGATTTGAAAGTCACATGACTACTATCATGAAGACTATTTTAGTTCTCATTTTATTCCAATTAAAAAAACGTCCCAACTTTTCCGGAATTCGGGTTGTAAGATTGACAGCAAAAAACATTGGTTAATAGAGTGATATTAAATACATAAAGTATATTTGAATTATTTAATATATTTTACCGGTAATTATTGCAGGTTTGCATAATACGTTTGCATGGCACTGTTTTTAGTCATTTTGAGGAATACTGAATCTGTTTTTGTGCAAGTGAGATGAGTAAATCTACAATAACCATCAATAACCATTAATGCACGTTATTTATTTGAAAAAGAAACTATAAATAGTTTGTTGGAAATTTAAAAGTAATGTGTTATTTACATGTTACTAGAAAAAAGTAATCTGTTAACTCACATTACTTGTAACACATTACTTGTAACTTATGGATGTATATACACACCATATATATATATATATACTTTCATTAATTACATTAACAAACCATTGACCCTTACTTTGCATAATCTTTTACCATCTATACATTATACATTTTAGAAGGTGTTTAACATAAGAGGGTCGCCTTAAAGTAAACAGGAAATCCAAACCACCCTATTATTTAATTATGTTGAATGTTATTCCAAAGAGAGAAAAGTTTTTTTGTCATCTTTCACCAAAGAGTAGTTGCTCCACCTCTAAAATGACTTTTCTGTTAGATAACTTAAATTAGTACAGTACTAATTTACAGATTGTAGTGTATATCGTAATCTAACATCTAATTTTTCCCACAGCCTCATTGTTATTTAAATAAAAGAATTTGGAACCAGTTTTTGAGCACATGCACAAGTCTCACTGAAATTCTCATGTAAGATCACATGCTTTGCTGGTTCTTTTAATTAAACAATTCATTTCAGTTGAACATCATTTGCTTTTCTATTACTCAACCCTACACACTTACTCCCAACAACACCCAGTGCTAAATATTACCACCAGAATGAAACGATGCAGAGTAGCTTATGAAAGATTTACAGAGGAACGCAAAACAAATCCCACTCAATGGACTTTTTGGCATTCATGTATAGAATTAAGCGGTGCATATAAATTGTGAGAGTTTTCCCAAAAGTGCTGAATCAGTAACCCTGAGAGTTTGTTGATTTGCCAACCTTTAGTTAAGCAGGTCCTCTGAGAGTTTTGTCTGTACACTACTTTCCTATATTGAGAATGTAAATGTGAGTCTGGGTTGCATCATGGCAATGACAAGATAATATACTTGTGCATTATAATAGTCATTGTGTATATCTAATTTATGAGGTCTCCTGGTTCTTTTTCCAGCTCATTCCCAAATCCAATAAATGCAGTGTGTGCTGCAATGTCCACATGAAAAGCATTCGATTTATAAAATCAAATATTCCTATAACAGTGTCAGTCTCTCTCATCTGTTAGTCTGAATCTTCCTGTAAGCTTGCATGAATGCACCAGTAAATAGCCATTTCTGTCTTTGACCATCTGTTTCATCCATTTTAGAAGGTGTTTAACATAAGAGGGTCACCTTAAAGTCATCCATGAATTCAAAACCATCCTATTATTTAATTATTGTGAACAACTAATTTGGTGAAAGTTATTCCCCTTTTTACATCTAATCAAGTCTGTTTGATAAACTGAATTTCCTCTTTCACTCAAATATCATTTTACAGTAAAATGTGTTTGTGAACGCAGTTTTATATGGACTTTAAACTTCTTTCATCTAAATTTTTTCAGATATTGCCCTGATCAACCATTTCAAAGAACCATTTTCCATCTGTGGCTGAAATGTTGTCACACTTCTTCAAAATATCAGACACTAAGCCAGTGAACTAACTATAAACTTCTCAGCCTGTTGAAAAATTAATACCACAATTTTAGGCTGCTATTGGTTCAAAGTTTTGAAAGAATTACAATATTGATGTGAATTGTATTTAGGAAAATGGTTGTGAATAATGGTGATGTCAGGGGTTGCTTGACAGTAAAATCCAAAGATGATGTGACACAGAAAGAACGATAATATAACTTTAATCAACATACAGAAGAGGAATTCTATACAAGGGAACATGATGTTAACACAAAACAATGAACTGAGGACTTAAATACATAGGATGATAATCAACAAAGCAGGTGAGGACTAATTAGGGCCCATGGCAACTAATGAAAGACTAGGGGGGCGTCTTAATTTGATTGTGTTTCTAGTGTGCAATATAACATGTGTTCATGTTTCGCGTGTAAAAAAACACAGTATTTTTCACATAATTTACTTATCTGTATACCGCTGTTTCCACTGTCATAAAAACGGGCTGATGACTTCCTTGTTCTATGAAGTCCCTCCTTCAGAAATACGTAACGAGTTCTGATTGTGCCAGCGGTTCCTGTGTTGTGATTCGACAGCAGCTTAGCGAACCTCGCCCGGAAAGGTCACGCCTCTTACCATAACGTGAAGCACGCGCTCAGGAATTGTAAACTTTTTAATTTTACCCTATCAATTTGAGCTGAATCAGACCCAGTGATTGGACGCGGGATGAAAATAACAGCGTTTCGATGACATGGCGACAAACACACTCTACAAACGCAACTCTTGTGTATTCCTGTTAGTCAAAAAACTGTTTTAGTGACGTCATTAAAGAAGGAAGTAGAGGGATGTAGTCCAAACTGGCCGTTCGATGTAGGTGACTTCTGTTAAATAAAATATCCGCTTGGCATTGAACTTTGGCTTTAAAATTTTACAGATTTTATTTATACTCTAACAACAACATTACACACTAACTAAAGTTTGAAACATGGGATCACGAAGAACGGGACCTTTAATCAGCTCCCTAGTTCAGTAGCCAGGGCACTGATCAGGGAGTCATTATACGGGCTGTTTCAGTGAAGTAGAACTTTCGCTGACTTCGCTCCCGTACGAATCTCACAATGCACCACAAAAACCAAGGAGCATTGATGCTCACTATGGTCCCTTACCGGATATTGTCATTTTTTCTGAAGCTCAAAACATAAAACGCACGATAAATAAAATAAATGTAATGACAAGCGATAGAAGATTTGAAAACTTTTTTTTTTTTTAAATTATATGTCAGCATAAACACACATGACGCTACCTGTCTAAACGCTAGACAGGTAGTGAACACATCTTTAAAAGATTAGTTCACTTTAAAATGAAAATTACCCTAAGCTTTACTCACCCTCAAGCCATCCTAGGTATATGACTTTCTTCTTTCTGATGAACACAATCAGAGTTATATTAATAAATATCCTGACACATTCAAGCTTTATAATGGCAGTGAATGGGACCAACAAGTATGAAGCTCTAGAAAGTGCATCCATCCATCATAAACGTACTCTACATGGCTCCGGAGGTTAATAAAGGCCTTAATCATTTCGGAAATTGAGTAATCACTGTCCCAATGTTTAGTGAGCCAGGGTGCTTGCCAGTGCCCAGATTCGTGCACACAATGTACTGATTCACGAGCTCGGGAGCTAGAGAGCTGATTGAGACACACCCTAGCAATGTTTAAAGTTCAGGGAAGAATGTTCATCATAACTTTATTAATAAAAGAAACAAGTAAACTAAAACAAAAAACACCAACATAAATGTCACAGATTTAATACATATTCAAAGATTTAATACATTATCTCATTTGAAACCCATTAATGCACAAACAAACAATGACAATGTCAATGTCAAAAACAATGACAAAGATCACTGTCTTGGAGTGAGATTTCAATGTTGCAGTCACACCATACTACGAGTCAAAGGCACAGTGTAGACTCTTGTTTAATTGATTCTGACTCAAATTCAGAGAACTCACTGTAAAAACTGATGTCAATGAAAAGTCCATTTAAAAAATATGAAGCTATTGTTCTTAGTTCCAGTGTTGGTATAGTTATGGCATTTTGCCTTTGGCAGCATACATTTGAGTGCTATTTCAATATCCTATTTTTCCCTATGAACAAGTATACCAAACAATTAAACTTTAATGATTTCTGGTTGCACTACATTTTTCATAAATATTGCTCATACTGTTGAACAAAGCAAAGAATTTTATACACAAGTGCCCTGGTTTTATATTAAATGAGCAGTTATAATAAAATAAAGGGCGTTGTTAGGCACTATGCGAATCAGTGCAACTTTCATGAAGTAAACTTTCACTAAAAGCCTTCTTTCTGCCGGAAAAAATAGTCCCTTAACCGTGAACAGCAACAGAAGTTACATTATTACGCCATTAGATGGCAGCAAAGACTGTCTTTATGAGTGTGTCAGTTAGTAGCGAAGACTTTTATATTGAAAAGACTGAATTGTTGTGAACACGGAACAAGACGCAACTGACAAATGCTTTGACTATGCGCTGTCAGTCATGGGAAAACCCCTTAACTGTTAAAAGGACAAGATAATACATCGGACATTTAAACAGATTTTTTATTATGAACATAGGACTGACCTGAAGGAAAATAATAAATCTGAATTCAGGTAATAAACTCACTCACTCTATCTCTTTCTCTCAATACTCTTCCACATAATACAGTAAGCTTCAATGAACAAAATCAATTGAGAACAAACGGTTTATGTTGCTAAGAGTGGTTGCTAAGGGTGTTAGTGACATGATATGGGATGGCAGCTTCAACAGTACTGCAATATTCCATTAAAAGATGAAAAACAAAACAAAACAAAACAAAAAAAACAAGAATCATCCATTTTGATTTCATGGTGACTTTAAGGTCAAATAAAAATACAGTACGTCATGTTTGTGCAGGGCTTTGATATAGTTGCTGGTGACAGTTTCTGCCTGAGGGCTTCCTAGCCTACATGATCATAGTCCAGACCCATGTGCTTTCAGCAGACATGTCAGTAATGTGTCAGACATCATGTGTTTTACTCACTGAGAGAGAGAGAGAGAACTTGCAGTGAGCTGTGTAACATATGTATAAGTAAAGCAGTCAGGCTCTGTGTGTGCAAAGAGATGCTTGCTTCCAAACAGATGGGCGGTGATCTCCTCAACCTGCATCTCTTAATAAGGAGCTTACTCATTGATTCAAGAACAGATGTTGGATAATTCCTTGAGCAAGCTGTTGTGTGGGCACGTCTCAAACCACAGCAACCTTTAAAATGCCAATTAATCTTCAGCCATTTGTAAGGCTGAGGCCCGGGAAACCTCTAGTCCCATGACACATGTCAAAGTGTGTGTTTGTGTGCACTAGGTACTGTATGTGTGGCAAATACACACAAAGCAAGAGTGACAAAAGAAATAGAAAGATTTTAATGGCTTCACGGTTACACAAACCTGACAATAACAATGATAGTTCAACATTTTGACAATTTGACAGGTAAACATAAAAGGATTTAACAATCCATCAGAGAAAATACAAGAGACATTTTTAATGAGAAAAAAATATTTGTATTGTGTGGTAACCGTTTTATAAAAGCAATAAGGTACTCGAGGCTAGTGCTGTATTGTGAATAAGTCAAGGCTGAAGGGCGTTGTTAGGCACAATGCGAAGTGTTGATTTTATTATTTTTTATTGTTATTTTATTCATGATACAGCACAGCCTCTTATACCTTATTGCATACATATATCCATGTTGTAACAAATAACACACTGTAAAACCAGACAGTGAAATTAATTAAATAAAATGGTTCATTTCACTCAAATAATAATGAAAGTTCATTGTACTTAATAGAAAAAAAGTTGTGTGAACTCAAAATTTGTTTGTTGCAAGCTGAACTCAATATTATTAAGTTGCAGCAGAATTCTAATTCCCAGCATGCTTTGTGTTTGACTGGAAAATAAATGTTAAAATTAAAGGCCCACTGAAGTGCCTTGGAATGCGCACACTGTAAAAAAAAAATCCCAGTAAAATTTACGGTAAAAAAAACGGCAGCTGTGGTTGCCAGAACTTTACCGTAAAAAATACAGTAGCAACGTAAAAAAAAATCTGTTAAATTTACGGTAAAATAACGTATTTCATTAACTGATATAATGTTAATTTACCAACCTAATGAAGTACTAATATCTGTTTTGTACCTTTATAATTGTTACGGTATGCTGGTGTAGAGATGAGACAGATACGGATTTCCACAATTACACGTACTATTTAATAAACAAAAGGCAAGGAGAACCAAACATACAATCTATACAACATTCAGAACGGACAAGGAGTGAAGGGAGTGAGTGCAATATAAAGGGAGTGCTGATAACAGAGTCCAGGTGCAGGTGATGAGTGAAGATGAGGAGCTGACGAGGGAAGTGAGTGCAGGTGAAGAAACACGAGGATCATGGGAAATGGAGTTCTGGGGACAAGGGATCCGTGACAATAATACACTGACAGTCACCAAACACAGTGGTGATGAGAGTCACATGATTAATCAAAGTTCACCACAAGCAGATTTTCCACAATCTGAGAAGGACAGCACTAACATATAGAATGTGCACACAGTGTCATTCACACACACACTAAACACCATCATGGTAATATGCATGAAATTTTAAAAATGCAATAAACATTAATTTAACAACATTAGATGTAACATAAAACCCTAATGTACATAACTGATTAGAAAAAAAAAATAGAAAAACTAAGAAGAAACAGAGTTATTTCAACGAAAATATATCAAATGTGAAGTGTCACGCAGGGAATTGTGGGGAATGTCAAATTACGGTTTTTCACTGAAAATTTTACAATGAATTGTTATTTTTCACTTCCAAAAACTGTGAATTTAACGGTATTTTACCGTAAAATTACATTAAATGTACCGTTAGATCTATTACAGTTATTCACCGTATATAGTATGGGAACTTTCTGTAAACCAATTAACAGTTTTTCACCGCAGCATTTTTACAGTCTTTTACTATTAAAATCATGGTCATTTTTTACAGTGCAGCATTATTCAATGTGTTGACGTAATTTCAACTGAAACAGGAAGACAGGGTCAGATTGAGCAGCTCCTCCCCTTTTTTAAAATAGCCAATAGCATTTTGCTTATATTACACCATGGCCAGAGCTGAACACTTTCTCCTCCTAATCTCCTCCATATCCTTTAAAATATAGCATTCTATGCAGAATTCAAGTGGGTTCGATACGTTTTGTGGTCTGCGGCAACTCGTGGATATGATCTGCTATGAGCTATCATGTCTCTGGACCGGAGCAGACTCGTGAAACCAAACTTCATTTGCCTCAATGGAAAGCATATTTACAATTGGAAAGAATGTCTTAATCATTCCTTATCCCCAATATAGTGCACTATGTGTCATTCACCATGTTGAAAGAGTAAATGTGTGAACCGATTTTAGCCGCAGCTTCAGCATCTATTTATAATGTTGGGGGCGGGACGCTTTAGATTCTAGAGAGCATTTGATTCGACAGAAAAACTGATGAGAAGCTGAAGTGCAGTGTGATGTCATCAAAATTGTTGATCCATACTAAGTTAGTGTTTAATGTTGTGCTATGCTAGTTTTGTTGCGTTACCATTGTGGTGAACAGTAGAGCCTGTGGTTAGGTTGAGGATGGGATGCAAAACTTTTAAGACCATATATACTGTACGTTGTTTGATTATATACAATGACAGTCTCTTTGATAGTTATAATAGCATGTGTTATTGTTACATTCACGCCTTCCCAAACTCCGTTTCCCAGAATCCCAGAATTTCCAGTCTTCCCGCCATCTCCCCGGATTCCCAGCACCTGTTGTCCTCGTCAGCAGTCCCTTTAAGTTGGACTCACTCCCTGCACTCCCTGTCCGTTCTTGATGTTGTTTAATGTGTGTTATGCTATTTGATATTCCTGGATTGCTAATAAAGCCTGTTACATTGTGGATTTCCGTACTCGCCTCATCTCTGCAGCACAGCACGCTAACAGTTATTTGCTATATAACATTTAACCAAGATCTGAATGTGATATTTATGTAAATGAACTGTATGTAATTAACATTATGATGAGTTGGGTGAGGCTGAGAACTGTGGGAGTGAAGGGATGTCGGTGACGTGATTGTTAATGAGAGACACTGTGCACCACACTGACCTTGCTCCGCTTCCATGGCTCTCGGCCCCACCCCACTTATCACAATTAAGTTCTACTAACTTAAAAAAAAGTTAGTTTCCTCAAATGTTTTGAGTATTCTGAACTTGAGTTTTACAGTGCATCTGATAATTCAAAGATTGCAAAGCAACATTAACAACTGTCATTTTTATGATTTTCAAGGGGAATTTATGAGTACAGGTCAGGATAGTACAGGTGCACATTTCTGTGTGAATTATTACAATCTAAAGCACATGACTGCAGTTTGATAAATCAGTATTTCTGTTTCCTCATAACATGTTGAGAAATGTAGAAACATGCTTTCCTCATGAAAAACACTAATGCATGTGTTCGCTTGCTTTCTGTAATGTGAAAGAATCTCTACATTTTATGTGCAAACTTCAAATTCTTCTTAACTTAGGAAATAATATTTGCTATGGGGGGTGGGTGAATTTTCATTTTATGGAAATTGTTCTGATAATATAAACCAAGGGATCTCATATCTCCCCTGTCATGTCTTCACAGCAGGGTGAAATATTATCCAAATGTGAATCAGGCATAAATTAGAAATGGGGGGTGGGGGTGGAGGGCAGAGGGGAAATAGTTTTTCTCCTATTTTTCTGTGCAGCGGAAAAAGATTTGATGTGGAATTGGAGCCTTCAGTCCACAAACGAGAGCATGTGCAAATGAGTCAGACTCATTGTGATCGCGTCAGTGGCCGCATTACAGCTCAGTCACAGACAATAAAAGTTCAGCATGACATAGGAACGCACAATTCCATTTGTAGCTCATTTTAATAACAAAAATGAAATTCAATATAATTGCATTTCAAAGCACACTTGTGATCGCTACATAATGAAAACTTCTGAAGGCTAAAAATACACCACTGGATTCTTTTAGAAAAAATAAAATAAAATAATAAAAGAGTTTTAATACATTTGTACAAGAAAGAAAATTGGGCAGTTCTGGTGACAAAAGGGGGTCCAACCCAAACCCAGTACTAGAAAGGTGTACCTAACACCAGTGAGTACTATAGGTATGTGTGTCCGGTGAGTATATACAGGTATGTGTTAGGTACTGTGCACATTGCTAGTACTTAGTTGGACCCCCTGTTTCCTTCAGAACTGCCTTAATTCTTCGTTGCATAGTTTCAAAAAGGTGGTGGTGCTGGATTTTGGTCCATACTGACATGATAGCATCACGCAGTTGCTGCAGATTTGTCGGCTGCACATCCAACCCAGTATCCACCATATCCCAAAGGTGCTCTATTAGATTGAGATCTGGTGACTGCTGAGGCCATTTGAGTATAGTGAACTCATTGTCATGTTCAAGAAGCCAGTTTGAGATGATTTGAGCTTTGTGACATGCTGCGTTATCCAGCTGGAAGTAGCCATCAGAAGATGGGTACACTGTGGTCATACAGTAATGGACATGGTCAGCAACAATACTCAGGCAGGCTTTTGCATTTAAACGGTACTAAGGGGATCAAAGTGTGCCAAGAAAATATGGATGGATGGATCCATGCTTTCATGTTGTTTACGCCAAATTCTGCCCCTACCATCTGAATGCCGCAGCAGAAATCGACACTTATCAGACCAGGCAAAGTTTTCCAATCTTCTATTGTCCAATTCTGTGAGCTTGTGGAAATTTTTGTCTCACTGGATATTTTCTCTTTTTCAGACCATTCTCTGTAAACCCTAGAGATGGCTATGTGTGAAAACCCCAGTTTATCAGCCATTTCTCAAATACTCAGACCAGCTCGTTTGGCACTAACAACCATGCCACATTCAAAGTCACTTAAATTACCTTTTTTCTTTCTATCTCATTTTGCTGTTGTAATTTGCTAGATATTTCCATCATATTTTGATATATGAGTTATATCTATATGGTCATGTTTGCAAATTTACTCAGGGTGGCCAGGACCCCATTGGCTGTTCAATCAATCAATCAATCAATCAATCAATCAATCAATCAATCAATCAATCAATCAATCAATCAATCAATCAATCATCAATCCATCCATCCATCCATCCATCCAACCATCCATCCACCCATCCTTCCAATTAAATTCTGATATGAGTTAAGATTATTTTGTCTCAAGAAAGAGACTTTGGAGTGATATGGAAATCATACAAAAATAGTTATCAGTGATATCACATGTCCAGGATAACGGTCAGTTATACAGCTGAGCTGTCATTAACCACAGAATGCTTGGGAT
Organism: Megalobrama amblycephala; assembly: GCF_018812025.1. NCBI lineage: Eukaryota > Metazoa > Chordata > Actinopteri > Cypriniformes > Xenocyprididae > Megalobrama > Megalobrama amblycephala. The sequence continues at coordinate 23,680,874 of NC_063065.1, read as the reverse complement.
CAAGTATTCCAGAGAGTCTTATTATAAAAAGACAAGCCAATGAAATGTGCATTTCCTCCAATACCTTCATAAAGACAAATATTTATCTGTGGTGCTATGGAGTATATCTCAGCTGAAAGGCCATTTTCAGAAAGCTCTGGAGAGGAGCGCCACCCACTCTCTCTTTTAATCAATCAGTCTCTTTTAAAGGCTTTGATGTATTGTAGAAAGCCTGCCCTGCACTTTACTCAGTGCAGTGGCTGTTGAGACCTGCTGCTGCAATGGAACATCTTTTTCTTGAACCACAGAGGAGCTCTGCAGGACCATTTTGCTCTTTAAGTTCTCCTAGCTCCAGACACTTTTTCAGCATTGAAGACTTTTCTATCTATGGATCTGTTTGGAATGGCACACTTACTTACTGTTTACTGCCCAGTATACAGTGCATACTCCCAACTATTTATTTATTTATTTTTAAGAATAGTGTGTTAAATAGTATACAATATGCAATAATGTTTCGGAGTAGTATGCTACAGTGTTTTCACATGACAAACATTTAACATTAATTTTAGCACACCTGTCCAGGTTGTTACCATAAAAATAAATGCGCTAACCATTCTTTTTTTATATATATATTATGTGCAAACCTGAGTTAAAATGTCAGACCTTTTGACTGTCCTCACCAATGATCTTGATCTAACCTATAAAAATTCTGTTTGTTGGTGTAAAGTCAAGTTGATTCAGTGAAAATAAATAATGCTTTTCACTTAAAATCAGTTGATTAGATTTTATTTTGCTTGGCAAAAAAAAACAAAAAAAAAAACAATGTACACTGAAAAAATGTCAACATAAAAATGTCTTTAATGTGGAAACGTTTGAATCAAATTAACTACATTAGGTTAGAGGCTTCAGGTAACAATATAGCTCCTTACAGGAACCACGTTTTACTGTGTAGAATACTTCAATTACGCACAGGTAAAAATAACTGCTTACACTTTATTTTACAGTGCCATAGTTACATTTTAATTACTCCAATACGTACTTAGTACTATTTATTAACTACTTACTATAGAGTTACAGTTAAGGTTAGAGTTTGGTTTAAGGTTAATTACTTGTAATTATGCATAATTTACTGTTATTACTATAGTAAGTACATGTAGTAACGTGTAACTATGGCACTGAAAATAAAGTGTTACCAAATAACTAATTATAGCTGGGTTTCCCAAAACATCACAAATAATTCTCTTAGGATTTATGGTAGATTATGCCCCACACATTAGGTAAATAGGCTATATTTTGTCAGCATAAAAAAAGTTTTTGATATGCTAATATATGGTTCTGTTTCAAGCCAATATCTGCGCTCCTAAACTTATGGCCATGAGCACATCATGCTGCAAATGAACTACTATGAATACACTTGGTGAATAACTATTGCTTATTTTGGTACACCATTGTCTTTGGTTAACTCACAAAAATGCGAGTACACAAAAATGAGAAAGATTTGTTTATATTGAACATAATAGTCTAAATAGCCTTTGTAGTCTAAGGCTCTTGTTAATTTACAAAGGGTTCAATTGATCATACTTCTAAACAACAATGCTTTATAGCTGAATTGAACTCATTTCATAACAGATGAACTTTACAGTTATTGAACGGATCTGAATCAACACTAAACGGACTTCAACTAAACAATGACACTATTTTCTTTTTAGAGCTCTGTTGAAACATTGAACTCTGTATGCACCAATGAATTGGTGTATACTTTACAGTAACATGTATATGTGTACTTATAAAAGTGTTACATTTATAATTATTCCCCACCTCCAGTTCACTCACGCCGCACTCTTCACGAAGATAAAGCGTCACGTGACGCGTGTTGCGAAAAACAGTTTGCCTTCTAGTGTTCTCAGATACATACATTAGATTTCAGCAAATGTAGGTAATCCGGGAATTCCATGCGAAAATGTAAATACTATTCACAGCATACACATTGCATACTGCAATATAGTAGGAATTGTATGGTATGCCATACAAAGCTTCCAAACTGATTTTGGTGTTCTTGAGTTGTATTTAGCAGATGCTGGCAAATATAGTAGGTCATATAGTAAGTATTCTATGCATACAGAAAATTTACATACTACGCACATCATACACATTGGATACTGCAGAAATAGTAGGAGTAGTATGATAGTATGCCATTTTGAACATAGCCCATCCATCCATCCATTACATTCCTTGTCTTATTATGAACAATTCATAGGTGGATGTAATTCCGGGTGAATAAAAGTTTTTATTTATTTTTTATCAAAATGCAGCGCTCTAAAAACGAAATGTCCAAAATTCAATAATTTCCCGATAGATAAAATAAAATCATGATATCATACCCTGATTCATCAGATTGTGGAAATATACAGGATTGTGAACATGGTTTCTTGTCAACTTTAAGACACAAACTTTGATGTCATGTTACTGAATGCAATGCTCCTCTGTTTACAGATCTTAAAGGTGCCCAAGAATGCTTTTTCACAAGATGTAATATAAGTCTAAGGTGTCTCCTGAATATGTCTGTGAAGTTTCAGCTCAAAATACCCCATAGATTTTTTTAAATTATTTTTTTTAACTGCCTATTTTGGGGCATCATTAACTATACACTGATTTTTTCAGAGCGCCGCCCCTTTAAATCGCGTGCTCCCTGCCACACGAAGCTCTCGACTATATTACAGTGCATTTACAAAGTTCACACAGCTAATATAACCCTCAAATGGATCTTTACAAGATGTTCGTCATGCATGCTGTGTGCATACATCGAATCATGTGAGTAAAGTATTTATTTTGATGTTTACATTTGATTCTCTATGAGTTTGAGGCTGTGCTCTGTGGCTAACGGCTAATGCTACACTGTTGGAGAGATTTATAAAGAATGAAGTTGTGTTTATGAATTATACAGACTGCAAGTGTTTAAAAATGAAAATAGCGACGGCTCTTTTCTCCGTGAATACAGAAAGAAACGATGGTAACTTTAACCTCATTTAACAGTACATTAGCAACATGCTAACGAAACATTTAGATAGACAATTTACAAATATCACTAAAAATATCATGCTATCATGGATCATGTCAGTTATTATTGCTCCATCTGCCATTTTTCGCTGTTGTTCTTGCTTGCTTACCTTGTCTGTGCACAGATCCAGACGTTAATACAGCCTTTCCTTGTCTAATGCTCGAACATGGGCTGGCATATATGCAAATATTGGGTACATATTAATGATCCTGACTGTTACGTAACAGTCGGTGTTATGTTGAGATCCGCATGTTTTCCGGAAGTCTTTTAAACAAATGAGATTTACATAAGAAAGAGGAAGCAATGGGGTTTGAAACTCAATGTATGTCTTTTCCATGTACTGAACCCTTGTTACTCAACTATGCCAAGATAAATTCAATTTTTCATTCGAGGGCACCTTTAAGGTTACACAGAAGATCTTTAAAAAATATATTACAGGTTAAATACAACTTCACCTCTATTAAACTGGCACACATGTTGTCAAATTACAGCAGAAGACTAATTTAATAAAATAAAATCACATGTACAGTAATACACTTGACTACTACAATGAAAGTCTACGGGGTGATTTGTTTTGCAAGTATAACCACAACACTTCAATATTACACATATTTTATTTAACCTGAAATCTTTTAATCCTTTTATCCTTTAATAGAAAGCAGTTGCAATTTATTAATATTTGAATAATTTTACAATTTAATCTTTAATGCAAGCAACACTACACTAAAATATAGTCATGCATGATTATGTAACTGTTTCGTTGTGAATTATAATCTCATTTAATGCATTAATGCATATGGGCAAAAACATCAAATCATCCCCATAACCAAAACACAACTCTCTGGTGGGCAGTGCATCTTCAAGAATAGACCTCCATTTGCATTCGTTGAAAGACTCCCATCCCTCCCCACTGGCTGCTCGTGGCATACAAACACAAACGGAGCGTTAATCAGAATTCTCCATAGAGAGAACGATTGCAGGCTGCCTCCATCACTAAGGAACAGGGAAAAGCAGAGTTCACGCTGACACAGAGGCTCCCAGACTGGATTGGCTTTTCTCAGCATCCACCACTGTTAGCGTTCACTCTGGACTTCCTGCTGTGCGAGCAGACCTGGGCTGACTCTGAAGACCTGAAAAATGAAGATTTTTCAGTGAAATGAGGAAAAGTTAAGAACATGAAACATGCTTTGCTTTGCTATTCTACTTCAGTTTTGCATACAAAAGGTATTTGCATACAATGTTTTATCGTTGCATAACCCATTTCGCCTGGAGTTACATTGCAGAAGTAAATGTGTTGTGAACATTTAATGCTGACTACTGAAACAATCTGACTATATTTTTACATCAATGAAAGTAATTTTTAGGCTCAGATCAGGTCAAAATTACTGATGTCCACTGGTGTGGAAGAAATCAGCTTAATACTGCTTATTGGCATGGTTATGGACACTTATTTTAATATTCTGTTTTGTTTCCTTTAGTTGCTTTAGTTTCCCTGTTCTGTTTAGTTTCGCTTTCCTGGGTTACTGTTTATACCCACATTTGTTTCTATGGTTACTTAATATTTGCACCTGTCTTTCATTATGTTCACCTTGTATTTATACTCCTTGTTATGTTCAGTCCCTTGTTGGTTCTCATTTATGATTTATGTTAGCATTTCTCACATGTTGTTCCTGTGATCCCTGAGTATTTTGCATCATTAATAAAGACTGTCTATTTGTATCTTCTTTGTCTTTGTGCGTGCAGACTACTGTTACAGAAGAACCAACCAACAAAATATGGACTTTCGAGCAAGGGTGTTTGGTGGAATATTTGGGGTGGGTACTCTTAAACAGCGGTTCCCCTTTCACTGTCTGTGAGGCAGAGGAAGAGGAGCCCATCAAATTCACTTATGCTACGGCCCCAGATCGAAAGCCTGCCACATGGGTCATCCCAGAGTCAACACACGCTGCCCAGTCCATCCCAGATTCAGGAGTGAACCACTGCCTTATAGACCTGTGGTCCACGGATCCCGAGTCCCCATCCTCGAATCTACGCCTTCCCCACTGGTCCTTCCTCCTCCAATGTTCCCACCTCCTTCCACTGATGTCGTCCAGCTCCGCCCCTGCTGCTAACTCTGTGCAACTCTCCGGCTCCGCTTCTGGCTTCCCGATTACCCAGCACAGTGTTACAGAATTACCTCGGCCTGTCAGCCTGTAAGCTCTGCCCCGGCTCTGCTCTCCCTCGGCTTCACCATGGTCCATCAGCCCTTGGACTCCTCCGGACTCCCTCATGCCTCCGACTCAGCCTCAGTCAGTCGTCGCTCTGCCTCCGCCACAGACTTCCGGGTCTCCGGCTGTGCCTCAACCTTATACCCCTTCGGCTCCACCGGGCTCCTCCTTCCTTCCGGATTCCCCATCATCCTCACTCCCTCTGTTGTTGCCCTGGTCTGCCGAGCCCCCGTCTTCACCTTGGTCCTGCAAGCCAGCGGCTCCATCTTGGGCTTCTTGAGATTATGGCCACGTTCACACAGCAGCAGAATGCGGTTGTCAGTCCTGTATTTGAGTGCTTAATATGGTTGCATTCACACGCAGTATGATTATTTACGGGAGTGACAACCGCATTCTATAACCGAACTCACACCCGTAAATTTTCAGGACTCACAACCGCATTCTCGGAATATTCGCGCTGTATGAACGGAACAGGACTGGACAACTAGTTGTCTGTCACGTCATACAGTGCGAGAGAGACGCTCTTCTAAGGTGTTTTGTATGAGTGGCTCCTGTCAGTTTTGTGTTTTTTTTTCCAAATTCAAATGCCGTTTCATGCACGAGACGTTGCAAAGGACGTGACGCAGGAATGTGTGCAGCGGTTAAAGACTCCTGCTAGCGCATTTACACATGCTGTTGTTGGTTATTGAAGTTTTGATGGATGAACTCACGGTTCAGTTAGTCTCTTGTCATGGCAAAAGTGATAATACTTTTCAGTTTTATGGACGTCGCCATCTTTAATATTACGTTGGTCACTGTCGTTATGGTTACTAGTAAGAGAATATGGGCTTGACTCTCATTGCACGTTCATACAGACAGTGTTCCAGACGCTACTGTAAGTTGCTGTGTGAACGAGACATTTCAAGACTCACACCTGTAAGTAAATACGGTTGTCAATCCAAAAAACTGACAGTGTGAATGTGGCCTATGTCCTCATTTATTTCTATGGTTACTTAATATTTGCACCTGTCTTTCATTATGTTCGCCTTGTATTTATACTCCCTGTTATGTTCATATATACAGTATATACTGTATATAGTGCTGGGTAGCAACTTATTACAGTACATGTAATCAGATTCCTAAAGTTAAATACTTAGATTATATTACATTTTAACATACTCATAATTAGACAAGTTACTTTTTTATTGATTACATGTTTACTTAATATTCACAAAATGGAAGTAAATTATTCATAATTCACAGATTCTCCCTAATTCTTCTTACTTTTAAAATTCTTCATAATTTTACCTTTTAAATTTTCCTTTCTAAAAAAGGCTATTGCTTATATATGTTCGTTCATCTTCAGGCAGGACCTGCCAGCAAACGTCAAGACCTGGACTAAGAACTTTGTGCTTGGACTATATTGTGGATATATATTTCTATTTCTCATTCATCTTCCGTTGTTTCTTTCTCTCATTCACCTTCTGTTGTTTCATTCATGGAATAAAATATATTCTGCCTGCTGAATCTTTTTGGTAGAATTATAGATGATGATTTACTAAATATCAGCCTATGTTTCTGACAAAGCCTATACCATGATTTCATAAATCATACATCATTAGGGGTGCTTGTTGTTCCTGCTCCAGTTCCTATCCACTTTTTGACATGAGAAAATGATATATACCCATTTATGGGTGAATTACCCCTTTAATGTGTTGTACAAGCAGAATTAAAGAGTCAAGATGAAATAAAGAAATAAGATACTCCATAGTGTCTGACAAGACAAAAGTAATTAAGCAGCAGCATACCTTAGAATTAATTAGGTGTCTTCTCATATGGGGTTTAAAAAAATCTTTTGGAAAGATTTACAGTCCAGAAACAGAGTGGAAGTAAACCAAGGGAAACATGACCAATTTAAAAAACGAAAGATTTCATTTACAACATTAATGGATTGGTTGGAGGATCCAACAGCTTTCCAGCTTGCACACAAACCCTTAAACGGCTACTGATGTCTGACAATGGAAAGTCATTTGAAATGCATAGAAATCGGCGCTGTGGTGGAGGGTATCTGCGGTAGTTGATATCATTTTAGATTAGTACACTGTCAGGGTGAAATTCACATGACCGTTGGACTCCCCAACATTTCTTTCCCAGGGGCCAGATGGATATAGTGATCCCAATCGCTTATCAATATTAAACAGTTAATATTGCATTACTTCCAACCTGCGTCACCATCAGTTTTTTTTTCACACTCCATTACTCAGGGATGAGACTCTAAGACGAAAGATTCATTCAGATCTACTATGTTCTCTCCAGAAAGGCCGAGGTATTTCCATACTGATTCAGCATTAACTTTCAGGGAGGATATTAAAGTTGCATCAGTGTAAATGACATGTCTGTGCTTCAGGAGCATAAGGAAAATGAACTTTAATTCATGAAACCTTGGAACTGTTATTGCAATATCCTCCACATCCAATAACTTAAAGTGGAGAGTAGTGTTGAAAACAACTTTCTTTCTTTATATATATATACATATGCAATACATGTTTTGCATTATGAACTTTTTATTATGAAAAATGGATGATTGTGACTATTATCAATAGCTTAAAGGGTTAGTTCACCCAAAAATGAAAATTCTGTCATTTATTACTTACCCTCATGCTGTTCCATACCCGTAAGACCTTCGTTAATCTTCGGAACACAAATTAAGATATTTTAGTTGAAATCCGATGGCTCTGTGAGGCCTCCATATGGAGCAATGACATTTCCTCTCTCAAGATCCATAAAGGTACTAAAAACATATTTTAATCAGTTCATGTGAGTACAGTGGTTCAATATTAATATTATAAAGCGACAAGAATATTTAAAAAAAAAACAAAATAACGACGTATATAGTGATGGCCGATTTCAAAACAATGCTTCAGGAAGATTCAGAGCATAATGAATCAGTGTATCGAATCATGATTCGGATCGCGTGTCAAACCGAAATCACGTGACTTTGGTGCTCCGAACAGCAGATTCGATACAAAACGGCCATCACTACATAAATCGTTATTTATTTTTTTTGGCGCTTCAAAAATATTCTTGTCGCTTTATAATATTAATATTTAATCACTGTACTCACATGAACTGATTTAAATATGTTTTTAGTACCTTTATGGATCTTGAGAGAGGAAATGTCATTGCTGTCTATGAAGGCCTCACGGAGCCATCGGATTTCAACTAAATATCTTAATTTGTGTTCCGAAGATTAACAAAGGTCTTGCGGGTGTGGAACGGCAGGAGGGTGAGTAATAAATGACAGAATTTTCATTTTTGGGTGAACTAACCCTTTAACAAGCATCTTCCAAACTCAGCAGTCCTTCAGTGTCTTATGACTATAATACCAATTTTTCAGAGCTTTCTAGTTTCAGTTTATGTATTTTTTTATTTTAGTTTTAGTGTTTTAGTACTGCCAAAATGAAAACACAACAGATTTATAATTGGCTGATTTTCATTAACGATAATAACAACCCAAGTTTAAACTTTATTTAGATAGTCAACTATAGACATTCTACTAACTATAAGTAACTTTGGAACTACATGTCAACTAACTCTCAAGGTTGAGGGTTAGAACTCTCTAGTTGAGGGTTAGAGTTATAGTCAAATAAGTTGAACTTGCAAAGTTACTAATAGTCAGTAGAATGTCTGTTGAGGACCATCATAATAAATCTGTTAGCAGATATTAAGCAGACAGTCTACTAATACTCTGACTGGTAGTTGATAGGTAGTTGCAAAGTCACTTATAGTTAGTATCTAAAATGGACTATCAAAATAAAGTGTTAACCAACCTAGCAACCACACAGAAAAGTTTAGCAACTGCCTAGCAACCTCACCTTAGCAACCTCCTAACAACGCCAACAATCACCTCACCTCACCTAAACGAGTATTTAACATGAGGCCTAAATAACCTTCAAAATTTTTTAAACTTATCTTGATAAGTTGATATTGAAGACATTTTTTCTTCTTCATCAGAAGCATAAAGTACAAAATAAGTTTTCTGATGATTCACCAGGCCCTTATGAAAGCATTATATTAACCCTCTGGCATTTCCTTCACTCAGTGTTAGCTGCATTGCAATATCGAGATGCATTGAGATTCATTATTATTATATTTTGAAAAGTACCCAAACTAAGTCCTTCCTTCATAGTCACTGCGTGTCCTAAAAATAAATCAGAAAGCGTTGCACACTTCATAAGCACTGGAAATGGCACTCTGTGACAGAAGAGCTTATTTGAAAACTTCCTTCTCTGTGATGAGCCATAGCATTTCAGCCCACTTGCATAAATTACATTTAAAAATAGCTGAGATATTCTAAAAGAGTTTTCCAGAACCACAAGCCCAACATTGTTATCTTATTAGACTGCTCTTTGAAATGCCCCTTGTGATATATATATATATATATATATATATATATATATATATATATATATATATATATATATATATATGTGTGTGTGTGTGTGTGTGTATTTAAATACACAACACATGATTTCTATGCATGCTTGTGATTGTGAAACATATTTGTCGAAAATGAGTTGTTGATAGAACTTTTAAAAAAAAAAATAAGAAAACAATTTGCATGGCTTTTTGAGCTTAATTCATTTACTTTACATTTACATTATTTAATTATTTACAGTACAGTCCAAAAGTTTGGAACCAATTTTAATGTTTTTAAAAGAAGTTTCGTCTGCTCACCAAGGCTACATTTATTTAATTAAAAATACAGTAAAAACAGTAATATTGTGAAATATTATTACAATTTAAAATAACTGTTTTCTATTTGAATATATTTCACAAAGTAATTTATTCCTGTGATGGCAAAAACATCATACTCCAGTCTTCAGTGTCACATGATCCTTCAGAAATCATTCTAATATGCTGATCTGCTGCTCAAGAAACATTTAATGTGTACAATTGTACAAAATATTTGTGTACAATATTTTTTTTCAGGATTATTTGATGAATAGAAAGTTCAAAAGAACAGTGTTTATCTGAAATCTAATCTTTTGTAACATTATAAATGTCTTTACTGCCACTTTTGATTGATTTAATGCATCCTTGCTGAATAAAAGTATTCATTTCTTTAATTTCTTTTCGAAAAAATAAAAATAAAAATTCTTACTGACCCCAAACTTTTGAATGGTAGTGTATAATGCAAAAGCTTTGTATTTCAGATAAATGCTGTTCTTTTGAACTTTCTATTCATCAAGGAATCTGAAAAAAACAGTGCACAACTGTTTTCAACATTGTAATATATAAATGTTTCTGAGCAGCAAATCAGCATTAGAATGATTTCTGAGGTATGTGAAGAAGACTGGAGTAACGATGCTGAAAATTCAGTTTGCATAAGGATAAATACTTTGTGAAATATATTTAAATAGTACCAGTTATTTTAAATTGTAATAATATTTCACAATTTACTGTTTTTTTACTGTATTTTTAATTAAATAAATGTAGCCTTGGTGAGCAGACGAAACTTATTTTAAAAACATTAAAAATCTTAGTCCCGCCAGTGGGACACCACCCCCCTTGAAAAATTCATATTCAAATTACTCAGCAACCACTGACAGGAATAACACAAAATAGGTATCATTTTAAAGCTTAGAAACTCAGCTTTTTAAGCCAATGCTAACTAAAACTAAAATGTAGCTATCACGTGGCATTTTAGCTTATAATTTCATGAAACATGCATAGATACTTACAGTGGATGGTCCCAACTGAAATGAGTCCAAGATCAACAAAATCCCATGCATCATTGACGAGTTACTCCACGTGAAAAAATGGTTTTAAAAATGCCCATCAGGGGGCACCAATGGCTAAACAAAAAGGCTAACTTAGTTCCAAATGCTGTAACTTTTTATTTACGCGATCACCACAAAATGTGATCCAGAAACAGAGTCACACATAGAGGAACATCACCAAAAAAGAACTGTCCTCCTCCCTTATTTCCTCTTTGAGTTATTGCATGTCAAATATGAAATATATTTAAAATTTCCCTTGAGCAAACATTTATTTTTTTGTATTTATCACAGGTTTCTCAACAAGAGAATGTCCAAATTTAATTAATTTATTTTTTTAATATAAAAATGTAAAAGGTTTTCTTTTAAATGATACCAACCTTTTGACTCTCCTTGCTACAGATTTGGAGTTGAGTCATTATTTTTGTGCATGTCACTCAGAAAACAAAAAATAAATAAAAATGACTACCTTTTTTCCAAATGCAGTAACTTTTGATTTATGCAATCACCACAAAATTTGATCCAGATACAGCTCACATATAGAGGAACATATGTGATCCTGCTACCGTATTTCCTTCATGTGATATTCCATTTTAAAATAGAAAGATATGTAAATTTTCCCTTTTTTCCAGTTCCTTTTTTCCCCTGTTTTTCTGTTTATTTATATTTTTTATATTTATAACATTATTTAATATTTATATTTTAATTTCCACATTTATTGATTTATTTATTTTATTTAAAAAATTTAAAAGTTTCCTTTCAAACGATATCACCTTTTGACTCTCCTTGCTATAGTTTTGGAGTTACAAGACTTTTTTGTGTGTCACTCAGAAAAAAAAAAAAAAAAAACCTCTGAAAATACCCTCAGGGCTTAAGGGGTTAAAGTGCATGACAAATAAAGTTACTGTGTAAAGAAAGAATGGTCACACTTTGTTAGGTGTCTTTAACTAAAATGTACTTATTTTGTTGATGCTGTATTGCAAAACACTTTTGCTACTACTGAGGTGGGATACATGTAAGATTAGGGACAGGTTAATGGTATGGGTAGGTTTAAGTGTGGATTAAAGGGCAAGGAAAGGGTCAACAGTGTAATTACAGCTGTAATTACAGAAATATAAGATTATAATGCAATATAAATAATATAAGTACAATGTTAAAACATGTATGTATATAATACGTGCATTGTATCAAATTATTCACTTAAATGTTAGTACAAAGACACCTAATATAAACAAATTAAAGACACCTAATATAAAGTGTGACCGGAATAATCGATTCTGAATGGCTGACACGAGTCGTCAGCATTACTAGTCTCACTTCCTGTTACATACCCATGTAGTATGTAACAATGTAACAAATTTGCATAATGTAAGCCTATGGTCTTAAATGGCTGCCCACAAACTACGTCTACGTCAAACACTGTAGTTGTAGCTGAGGCCTGGAAGAGTTTGGTTTGTGTTGTTGACATGTTGAGAAGATGTTGGCTCTGCGAATCCACTTGCATGCACTTCCAAAGGATCAGGACTGAGGAAGCCTTCAGAGCTGAAATTCAGAAATGGTAAACAAACTGTTTTCAGACTCAATGAGAAATTAGGTGCTGTGCAATGTATATTATGAGAAAATGTTAGTGTTTTTTGACCTTGAATGCATGTAAACCTATTGTAGGAGACCTCCAAAACAAAATTAGCAACATTTGAAATAGCATAATAGGGGCACTTTAATGAATCGTTCAAAAAGACTCAAATCAACATATGACTCACTATCACTACCATAATTAACTAAATATTTTTCTAATTTATTTACATGATATAAAAATCAGGTTAACAGTATAACTGTTTTAATTTGTGTTTGTGTGTATGGTAATAAAATAAATATGAAGACGATGAAGAAACACTGCTAAAACCGACAGAAAGTGAGAGAAAGTGAGTCTATGTGTGCTGAGAAACTAATTTCACCCTCTGTCACTCGTTTAATCAAAAAGAGCATATCGTATTTCATGCATCTCATTTCTCTGATGGAACTTTGACTTTTTGTTCTTCTAAAAATGCAAGTCAACAAATAATTCCTATGCAAGTAAAACAGCACTAGAGTGAATACATCAAGAAGATCTACCGCAGACAATGAAGATCCCTTAGGCCAGTCTTTCCTCCATCTCTCTTTCCTTTCATCCTCTTCCTCTTATCTAGCCGTTTTAAAGGTTCAGCGGTTTTTGGATGTGATATTGATGAGAAATCACATCAGAGTGTCATCACTACTGTAACGCTGATGGATGACCGTGGGAATGCAGTGGAGGAGGGGTTAAATTATACAACAACCAGTAGATGATGGATGACCATAGTCATCATCACTGCAGTTTCTCCACTGCTTAAGCAGAAACACATGCTGATGACAGAAGAAATGAGAGCTCCTCTGTTTAAGACAAACATCTGCATGTGTACTGCTAATCATTTATGTACTCAAATTACACATACACTATAAATCAAACATTTGGAGGCACCTAATCATTATATATTATTATTTTCTACATTTTACAATAATAGTAAAGAAGACAAAATACATTTAATAAAAATCACATACTCAATATCTGTCACCGTTGGTTGCAACGAAGGATAAATGCAGGATCTAAACGCAAGCAGTTTTAGTATACATTTAATCATAACTCAGAAACCAAAAAAACATGAACAGAACAACCAACGTGATGATAACTGACAATGAACAGAACAAAACACAGGGCTAAATACACAAAGCAAACAAAGGATCTAATTAGATGATTAACTAGACATACCTGAACTGAGACTCAAATCAGTGTGTAACTATGGTGACAAACAACCAGGGGGAACTGATAGCTTGGAGAACAGAAAGCTTCCAGGGTGGCAGTTCAGGGGGCTATGGCGGTGCAGGTAGCTCAGGAGGCCATGGCGGTGCAGGCAGCTCAGGGGACCATGGCGGTGCAGGCAGCTCAGGGGACCATGGTGGATTGGTCTCCGTGGCCTTGACACTATGCTCGGCCACCATGGCCATGGACATATAGTGTTACGATAGAGACACCGGAGGCAGATATAAAAGCAACAATGGTTTGTTTATTGATGTTGACAGCAGAGCAACAGGTAAGGGAGTGATGTAAAGAAGTTCTTGGATGTGAATGAGAAGGTAATACTGTCCTTTCGTTGTATTACAGATGCAGATGGAGACTGGCGCTGGAGACTGATGGCGGAGACACTCACACACACAGGCAGGTAGGAACACGAGGAGTACCGGAGACGAAGGAGACGATGGAGATGAATGGAGCAGGTAAGTATAGCGTCTGGAGTCCTTGAGGTAAGCATACATATAGTTGTACAGTGAGTGTGTGTGAGTGTGGGGTTTATATGCAGGCGGTGATGATGGTGTTGATGAACTTCAGGTGGCGGTGATTAGTAGGCTGGTGATTGAGTGCGTGGGTAAGGGAGTGAGGTGGAACCTGACGTGTCTGTGACATATAGCACCTCCCCCAAAATATTATTGGGAGGAGCTATGGGGCTATGGACTGGAGCCGGCTCTTGGGCTGGAGTAGACTCTTGAATGGGCTCTGGTCAGGGGCTGGAGTCCTCTCTGGACCCTGGTCAGGGGCTTGATCCATCACTGGACTCTGGTCAGGGGCTGGAGCGGATGTGTGTGTGGCCACATAACAGCAGCCACATAAAGGGCAAGAACCACCTCTTCGATCCCACCAAGGCAGATAGAAACGGACTGGAGAATTTCTCTCACAGGAACAGACTCATGAATTTCCCTCACGGCAACAGACTCATGAATTTCTCTCAGGAACAGACTGGAGTGGATGAGAGGCTGGGTGGAACCAGCGGTGACACAGGAGACTTTGAGCTGGGCAGAACCAGCACGTACGGCAGAATCAGGGAAATATCCTCTTTCAAATCATCATAAAAAATTGGCAAAAGCCAGCTGCAGCACACCCACAATTGCGGGAAAGTGGGCGGGGATTTCCATGCCTTCATATTCAACAAGTACTCTGTCATCATGGCAGGCTCTAGCTCTCCATCTGCGGTGGGCTCTGGAGTCATGTCCATGCAGCGGGGTGATTGCTGGCTGGACTCTGGGTCCAGAGTGGGGCTGGTGATGTCCTTCGCTTGGTACACCCACTCCACAAACATGGCAAAATCCTCTTTGGGACTGTTCACTGCAAGACGTGCCTTGGCTAGTGAGTTAGGCATGCCATCTAAAAAGTCCCTTGTGTGGTCCTCCAGTGAGCAGTAGTTGGATGGCAGGTAGGTCCATTTGAGAAAGGGGAAGGGGGAAAAAAGAGAATTGTCATGTGTGGCTGTAATGAAGCGCATGACGAAAGAGATAGAGAACAAAAACAAAGGGGGGATTATCACACTCAGTTTCTGCCAATCTCATGTTTATCGTGAGTACATATAGAGTAACAATGCTTCCTTCATATCTCCGAAAAATCTTTAGTTTTGTCATATTTATAAAAGATAGATACGCTAAACCGAGTCTTTCCGAAAAAAGCCGAGCTCCTGGAGGTGTGCCTGCCATCAGTGCCGTGGGAGGAGTTAAAGAGTCAGCATGCGCAGCTTCTGCGTAGAGATCGCGTCTTAGCTCAGACATCATTATAAATACAAAGGGAACAAAAGTGTTCGTGTTGTTTACATTATATGCACTTGTGCGCCGATTGCCAACAAAACACAGATGCAGCTTTACTCAACACCCATGATCTGCAAATCCAGCTCCGAACTGGGACTTATTTACAAAGTATTCATCACCGAAATCCCAGGAACAAACAAACATACGTGCACAACTCCATTGCTGCACCGGAAAAACAAACTTCATCCTCTGTTCCCTTAAGGCTGGGTTCTTTGGGAAGCTGAAAATGTAATATTTCCCTCACAACCAAAAACACACTGCTTTGTTTACAGG
Organism: Megalobrama amblycephala; assembly: GCF_018812025.1. Taxonomy (NCBI): domain Eukaryota; kingdom Metazoa; phylum Chordata; class Actinopteri; order Cypriniformes; family Xenocyprididae; genus Megalobrama; species Megalobrama amblycephala. The sequence goes on along the minus strand of NC_063065.1, from coordinate 23,664,954 downwards.
AGCTGCGTCTCATTTCGGAGGCTGTGTCCTCCGGAGGTCGCATTTGAAGGCTGAATACTTCATCAAGGATGTCATATTTAAGAAAAGTAACTATAATAAAATTGACTGATATTCATTGTGAGGTGTAAAATACTGTAATTTCTTTCTTACGTTGCAATCTAATGGTTATTTTTCTTAAATGAGACTGCCTCAATGATGTATGCAGCCTTCAAAGGGTGCAGCCCCTAAATTGGGACACAGCCATTGTTGAAAAATCTCTTGGCTTCCGTATCCCGAACTAAACGTGTTGATGGGCGTGCTCTTGCTCTTGTTCTGGGTGAAATGTGTGTGTGCACGCTTATCAGGGAGAAGTGCCTATACAAGGAATTCCACCCCTTATTACGTTATAAAGGGCCATACTAGAAAAAAAAAAAAAAACGCTCCGAAACCTGTATCGAAACCGGAAGTAGTCATTTGGCACAGAAATACTGCGTCATACGTCCAACTTGTGTTTTGAAACTTTGGCCATGTTTAGCATGAGAATCCAACTCTTCAACAGTGTAAATAAGTCAGAATAGCATTGCACCCCCCCTGGAGTGCCGCTGTCCTGGAGTTTAGCTCCAACCCTCCAGGTATTGACGAAGACATTGATTAGCTTGTTCAGGTGTGTTTGATTATGGTTGGATCTAAAGCAGCACAGCACTCCAGGACCGACGTTGCCTATCCTTGCAGGATCCTATCCACCTGTCTACTGTGTCTACTCAGCATACTCCACGAAAGGTGTGTGCTTGCCTGCTCTGTCACTTTCAAGTCATTAGGTAAAGAGATAGAAGACTTTAGCTAGTTTTCATAATATGTGTCTCTGAGGTCATAAAACTATCATAGCTAATATATTGCGTTTTTTTCTACAAATCTTTGATGTTACTTATTAGAAACATGAATATGATGCATACTGCAACAAAAAGACTAAAACATTTGTTAACATCATATGAGGAAAACAACATTCTATTTTCAATATGATGCTGTTTTTATTTGTCCCATCAATATGATGCACCCAAATATAATTTAGATGGATCAGACAGCATGATTGAGACAATGCTTAAAGGCTTTGCTAATTAAGAAAATCATTAACCTTGCAATAGAGAACCATTGTGTATGCTCTAAATTGCTGGTTGCCAGCCTCTTTATTTGTACAACTTCTAATCAACCACATGTTGATTAGACAATGTTCATGGACTAGCTGGATTTTGCTAAAATAAAACAACACAATTCTGAAAATATAAAAATATGATAGTTATACTTCTTTGTTTTTCTTGATTTTGTTGCATTGATGTTTCCATCAAAAATTTGTGCAATATATTAGCTATGACCATTTACAATTTAAAAGGCTTTGGGTCAGTGTACTTAAATGTTTTTTAATGATTTTTGGACCTGGAGCATGTTTTACTTCAGTAAAATGTTTTCAGTGACTTCTGAACTTCAAGCCTTATTTTACTTCAATTACATGTGTTAAGGGAGGAAAGAATGATCACTTTATATTAGGTGTCCTTTCTAATTACTGTACATTAAAATGTACAATGTACTTATTGTGTTCAGATTTATAAACAGTATAGTATAATATAGTTCAAATAATATAAACTGTATAGACATCTCCAATTAAATCTTAAATTGAACTTAACTCTTAAATGCATACCTCGGGCCTTTATCGACCCAGGATGACATTCACTACCCTCCTCCTCATTCATTTTTTTTTAAAGATAGACGTCAACCTTCTTTGTATTCCTCAATCAATTCATTATAAACAATATAACAAGAAAAAAAAAATCATACAATTTTAAAAGAATACCTGTTTTCCCATTGATCTTTTGTAAAAAAAAAAAAAAAATTGTATAGGGTCGCCAAAGACCTGAGGTGTGTATCAGTGTAAGTATTTTTTTTTTTGCATAACAATAATTGAATCTTTGATGGCGAAGTAAGTGCAATTCACCTTTATTCCACAAGGTGGCAATGTCTATCATTTGCTGAATTTACTGGGAAATGAGCTCTGATGAGGACAGTGATGATGGCATAAATCATCTGCTCAAAATGAGCCCTTCCAAGCTCCAAAAGGTTACAAAATATGCTTTATTTTATTCTTCTGTAATTGTTACTCTAATATCAGAGGAGTTTTAAATTATCGCGACAGGCAGAGATCCATCCGTGTTAGATATAGATCCGGGTCGCTAAAGACCCGAATATGTAAGAATAATTGGCGAAACATTAAAGCAGAACTAAGTAACTGTTTTTACCTTCATAAATAGTTTTCTAAGTCCTTACGATGGTTAATTGACTTGTAGTGGTGTGTTTAAGGCGAGCACTAACCCCCTCTGGCAAGTTTACGCCAAAAAACAGCACTTGCAAGTTGAGCTGCGCCGACCCAACACAATCTCACCTCATGTTCACGTTCACGCGAGAGTGACAAAATGCTTTACGGTAATTCAAAAACAGTGTATATATTATGACTTTATAAGAAAATTTTGAAAATTACCCACCTCCATCGAGATTTCTTGTACTGTCTTTGCAAAACAACGCTGGTGAGCGTTGTAGTCGTTGTAGTCCAGAGCTGAGCTTGGAGTATTTATGACAGTGTTATTCACTGAAGGAACCTGTAGGGGGAGCTTCGCAAATCTTACTGAGTTCCGCTTTAATGCATCTAAGGGTTAATCAAGATGTAACATTTCAGGATAAATAAACAATAAAATATTGTTGTTTATTTATCCTGAAAGGTTGCATCTTGATGGATGCATCTTTAAGGTGATGCAACAAAGATCGATGTGCACTGATGCCTTGAGACCACCAACTTGGTCAAGACTGTGAACAAAATATTTTGTATTAGTGCATCATCATATGAATTTAACTTTATTTTAAGAAGTGGAGAGGGGCCTATCAAGTGTTTTTGTACTGGGGCCCATACAATTTTTACCACTGAATTGTACCATCAATTATACTACAAATGTGTCACTCTGTTGTCACAGGTAGATTTTTCAGGGTATCTTGGAAGGGAGTGATGTCAAAATTACATCAACAAATCAGGGGGGTACCTCAGGGTTCGGTACTTGGCCTCTTTGCCTTTTTTTAATATACACAACATCACTGAGATCTTACATCCATTTCTACCACTGCTTTGGCAACAAGATACAGCTCAGCTTTTAGTTCCAACTTGAGGGTTCTTTAGTGGCTGATTGTTTAGTAGACCTTTCCAACTCTTCCTAGCCAAGACAGAGCTTCTTTTTCATTGATAGTATTTCAAAGCAGATTATCCACAAGCACTTGGATGTGGTTTAAAGCCACATTGCAGCCACACCAACACACAAGCTACAAATCCACATTCTGATTGTTTCTACTGTCTTTCAACTAGATTCTCATGCTGTGCCTTATTTAATTGTGACTCATTCATTTTAACTGTGAAGTGTGCAAATCCTAAGCTGTCAAACCTCTGCAGTTGCCCACAGTTCTTTATCCTGCCAACAGTGGTTTGTGGTTGCTGGCAATTTGTAATACAGTAAATACAATCCAGGCTATTAATGCTCATCTGAGCACAATGGCATTCCCACACTTCTACATTCCACATATCGTCACATTATTGATGTATTCAGCTGCTGCAATTTTGACTTCATATAAAACACCAGGTATGGCAGTGTAGGTGCTCAATATATAAAATATTGATTTAAAACAATAATGCTAGAAATGTTTGCTCATTCATTTTTTTAAATTCCTGAGTTCATCCTCATTATATAAAAGACTGTGCAGTCCTATACACCACTGCTGTAGCTGTAATCAGAATGATGGAAAGCATTTTTGCATAAAGGATTTTGCACTGAAAACAATGCTGGGTAGGCTTATGTGTGGGAGCACAAGGGACGTTTGCTCAGGGATCATTTACATTTTTGACATGGCCATCTCTAAAAATAATCATGCAGGTGGGTGGCTAAGCTTGCTGCAAAAGACAGTACAAAGAGACAAACAGGGCTTTGATGGAAGTGAGAACCCTCATTTTCATTCGGGACACCTGAAAGTTCTTTGAAAGATGCTTACAATTACTTTCGTGGCATCTGTGTAATTCTGATTCACTCTGTCATTCACAACATTCTTATAACTTACCAAACTATTATAAAGTTTATGGACATCATCATCCCAGTCCTTTAAACCAAAGGTCTTCGAACCTGCTCCTGGGGACCCAAGCTGTGTTCAGAATGGCACACTAACTTACTGCTTACTTCCCAGTACACAGTGCATACTGCCTACTATTTTTTTTTGAGAATAGTGTGTGAAATAGTATACAATATGTAACACATAATGTTTCAGAGTAGTATGCTATAGTGTTGTCACATGGCAAACATTGAACATTAAAGGTGCCCTAGAATCAAAAATTGAAATTTAGCCTTGGTATAGTTGAATAACAAGAGTTCAGTACATGGAAAAGACATACACTGAGTTTCAAACTCCATTGCTCAGGAGTTGTAAATCTCATTTGTTTAAAAGACCTCCGACAAACAGGCGAATCTCAACATAACACAGACTGTTACGTAACAGTCGGGATCATTAATATATATGACCCAATATTTGCATATGCCAGCCCATGTTCAAGGCATTACACAAGGGCAGCCAGTATTAACGTCTGGATCTGTGCACAGCTCGGTAAGCAAGCAAGAACAATAGCGAAAAATGGCAGATGGAGCGATTAATAACTGACATGATCCATGATTACATGATATTTTTAGTGATATTTGTGAATTGTCTTTCTAAATGTTTTGTTAGCATTTTGCTAATGTACTGTTAGATGTGGTTAAAGTTACCATCGTTTCTTACTGTATTCACGGAGACAAAAGCCATCGCTTATTTTCATTTTTTTAAACACTTGCAGTCTGTATAATGCACAAACACAACTTCATTCTTTATAAATCTCTCCAACAGTGTTTAATGCTTAGCTTTAGCCACGGAGCACTATCAAACTCATTCAGAATCAAATGTAAACATCCAAATGAATACTATACTCACATGATCCGACGCATACATGCAGTATGCATGACGAACATCTTGTAAAGATCCATTTGAGGGTTATATTAGCTGTGTGAACTTTGTAAATGCACTGTATTATAGTCAATAGCTCGGGGGGGCAGGGAGCGTGTGATTTAAAGGGGCCGCGCGCTGAATCGGTGTATAGTTAATGATGCCTCAAAATAGGATCTAAAAATTAATTTAAAAAAAATCTATGGGGTATTTTGAGCTGAAACTTCACAGACATATTCAGGGGACACCTTAGACTTATATTACATCTTGTAAAAACTGGTTCTAGGGCACCTTTAATTCAGCACAGCTGTCGAGGTTGTTACCTTACAAATAAATGTGCTAACCATTCTTTTTTATGTGCAAACCTGAGTGAAAATGTCCTTTTGACTGTTCTCACCAACAGTCTTGATCTAAGGTGCTTTGAAATCTGTATTGCAGCACTATATAAATAAAGGTGACTTGTTTTGACTTGATCAAAAATATGTCATAGAGATTAAAGTACAATTTACGAATTTACATTTATAATTATTCCTTCAATCCAGTTCACTCACTCCACACTCTTCACAAAGATAAAGCGTAACGTGGAGCGTGTTGCATTGTGGGAAACAGTATCCCTTGAATACTGCAATATAGTAGGAGTTGTATGATAGTATGCCTTTCCAAACACTGATTTTAGTGTTCTTGAGTTGTATCTAGCAGTTGCTGGCAAATATAGCAGGTCATCTGGGTATTCTAGGCATACAGAAAATGTTTAAATCGCATGAACTGCAATCACTTCGATTAAGGACTATCAAAATTGGTAACAAGCATCCACATAGTCGTTGACGGTTTGCTTCCTGAACCTTTTACACATTTTAACCAATAGGGGGCATTTAACACCGCACGTGCTAAGTGAATGCGCCACTCCAGGGGTTTACAGTTGTGCTTTCTAGAAAGGAACTTGTTAACCCGGTTTCACAGACAAGGCTTAAGCCTAGTCCCAGACTAAAATGCATGTTTGAGCTGTTTTAACTGAAAGCAACTTGCACTGACATATCTTAAAATATGTCAGTGCCATTGTTTTGTCACAAGATGCACACCAGTAATGTTTTTTTTTTTTTTTTTTTTTTTCTAGGGCATGTTTATAAAGCTACTTAAATGTCCTAATTGAACAAGGGCATAATCATGGCTTAATCTAAACCCTGTCTGTGAAACCAGGACTTTGTGTCTCTTATCTTAAGCCAGTTCTTCACCTTTTGTGGACAAAGACTCTTGCTGAAGATCAGGAGGGCACTGAGTCTTTCCATACCTCAAAAAAAAAAAAAAAAAAAAAAAAAAAGAGCCACCCAGCCACTCAAGAACTTCTAAATGTTACATCATTCTTAGATGCTCACTTCAAAACAAACTACATCAGTCAAGACAACATCCCAGCCTTAAAAGCAAGAATGATGACAGAGATGGAAGAAGCTGCAAGAAAGGTAAGAAAAAATGACACTTACAGTAGAAATATGCTGAGCATTCATTTCTGTTCTGAAATTTTGTTAAAACTTAAGCAACTTGCTTGTCATGTGTTTTTGAATGTTACAGGAGAAAAGATCACGTGTCACAGACTCACAGGATTTAGCAACAGCCTCGTCCTGTGAAAGCAAAGACACTTGGCAGCTATCTATCTATCTATCTATATATATAGACAATTTTAATTGGTGGGTATATACATATATACATCAAAGGCTCGAAATTGCGAACCATTTTAGTCGCATATGCTCCCTAAATTTAATGCGTGAGATCCTCAAAATATATTTGGGAGCATGTGTGCGAGTGCAAATAATGAGGAGCGACCTGTTTTCATTTTTCTGCAAAATGTTCACTTATTACTCTGTGCCTGCTGTAAGCTGATACAGTTACCGCTCCACCGTTCTATCACACAACCAATTAAACTTCATTTGCATGTTCTTAAGTTTAAAGCAGACTTTAGGCTGGTTAATATAGCTGTCAATCTCGCTTTCACTGCACTCTGGTGTCACGTGACCGGGAGATACCTAGCGTGCAAAAATGTAAAGAGAGAAGATGAAAAGAACAGTTACAGCAGGGCTCCACATTAACACTTAAAAAAACTAGGGAGTCGCCAAAACATGAGAATGACTGATTTTATTACATTTAGTAAGTGGCGATCTAAATAATAATATATAATGTATGTGTATAATGGGTAACACTTTAGAATACTGATCCTTCATTAATGAATAACTACACAGGAACAAATGAGTAATACATTATTAACACTCTAGTAACTACTATTAACTAACAATAAACTCTGATTAATGAATTAGTAAGTAATAGTGTTCAGTTGAAGGCGGTAATTCATTATTAACTAATCAGTAACTTCTGTTGTTTTCATACCTCCTAGATATATACATGTTCGTAATTAATGAGAATAATATACTGTATAATATACTGACAGTAACAAGGTTGCGCAGCCTCTCGAGGAGAAATGGAAACAACTGAGCGCAGCACACAAACTCAGTTAACATACTGCGTTAAAACTTCAAAATGTGGAGTTTTTATATAACATATGATATAGTTAAGCAACATCGCACGACCAAGAAGATCGCTGTCTTCCACCATCACGATTGAAAATGTGACATAGATTTCATTCAACATTTGAATGAACAAGTAGTTACAATTAAATAATTTACATTTTAGACGCAATATTGACTTTTTTGTTCTGTTTCAGCAGCGAAAATAGTTCCAAACAAAGATCAACAGCAGAACCATTGCGCATCTCACAGAAACACTCAGCCGTGTTTTCATTACTGAATGATTCAGCTTTTTGAACGATTCATTTGAGTCAAAGATTCAATGACCCTTTCATAAAGAACTGCCTCATTCTTGAATGAATCAGCCATTTGAACGAATCATTTGAATGAGTTACTCAATGACTCACTCAATAAGATGGTCACCTGCCGCCACCTACTGGCGGTTTAGTTTCATGTTTGAAAGTATCATTCTTTCCAACATTCCTTATTTGTATTCCATATTTCCTTATTTTTTAAACAAACTCATAACATCATTTAATGCAGTTTTAATTTTTCGGTGTAAATGATTTAATTTAATTGGTAACAGCCCCATAGTGTCATTATTCTAGAATTTAATGATAAAATTTAGGAATTTAAAATTTAATAAGAATAAAAAAAGCCCTTTATAAAGGTAAATAAAATGCCCTCGGGGTAAATATCACAAATATGCAGATTTAAATATGTCAAAGCTGATAGAAAACTGATGAGAATATTGCTTCAGAATAAATTGTATTTACAACACAAAAATCCATTTTTTTCCGGGCAAGTAAATGTCAAGCCTTGTCAAATCATGTGTTGCTTAGGAATGAACCAGGAGTAATCAACATACTATTTATTAAACACTGAGGGAACAACAGGAGCTTTAGAAATAGCAAACACTGGTTCAACAAACAATACCGGACAGAGAACTAACTCAAACTGAGGGCTTTAATACACAGACCAAACAAAGGAAACTAGGTGGCACACAGGCGAAGGGAATCAATAATGAAGAAAATCAAATCAGTAACTATGATAACCAATAAGATACAGGAACATAGGAAACTAGATCAAACTAAACAGGCAAACAGGAGCATAACAGAATGTTCACGTTACAGTAGCTCCCCCTCCTGGAAAGTGTGTTCTCACGCCGTAAAGAGTCTATCACAGGAGGGAGGGAGGGGGCTCTGGTGGAGGACGTGGAGCTGGAGAAGTGTATAAACAATTAGTGGCAGCAAATAATCCATGGGGGAGTTGAGGGTTTTGGAGGAGCCAGGAGCAGAAGGAGCCAGGCAGGGATCAAGGACATAGACAGCATGATATTCCTCGGCAGGAGTCGCAGGAGGGGGGAACCATGGTAGAGGCCTCGGAGATGGAACCAGGGATGTGAGTTCCTGCGACAGAGCCGACAGAGGTGGAAACCCAGACGTAGCAGAAGAGACATGGAGTCCAGGGTGACACCACAGATCCAGAGGGCCAAGGAGAACCTGACTGCTCATGAGAGCGAGGCAGAGGTTTGGATCCGGAAGGCTGCAGTGGAGCCAAAGTAATCGAGGACAACCGCAGAGCTGGAGGGAAGGTGAAGCCTGGTGGAGCTGAGGGGATGGAAGGCAGAGGCGGAGCTGGAAGCAAGGAATCCTGTGGTGGAACCAGGGTGACACCTGACCAAGGCAGAGACAGAGGGACAAGGGAGCCCAGTGGAGCTGATGGGATGACAGGCCACGGTGGAGACAAGGGAGCATGCAGCCAAGACGGAACTGATGGGTTGGCAGGGCTAAGGTGCAGTCCCGGCTCTGGTGGCTGGAGGCGGAGATCCTCACACCAAGATGGAGCTGAGAACTAGAAGGCCGGAGGAAGATCCACACCACCAGATGGAACAGGCTGAGGATGAGCCGAGGGAAAGACAGAAACCAGCGGTGGTAGGGCTGGGGAACTGACTGGCTTCGGTAGAAGGAGGTAGGGAGAGGGAGGCTTGGACGAGAACACAAGGGATGCAGGAGACTTGAAGCTGGGAAGGACCAGCAGAAACGGGAGATCCAGGGGTATCCTCCGCAAAATCATCTATTTAATTTCCAGAAGCCAGGCAATACTCATCCACAGCGGTGGGGATATAGTCGGGGCTTCACTTCATGCCCTCAAACTCCACAAGTAATCCCACAGGGATGGGCATTGTTGCTGACTCATGCACCTGGTCAGACTTCGGGGCGGAATATGACTCAGTTGGGTTCGCTGACACATTATCCGCAGCAGGCTCAGGCTCTGTGTCTGTGGTGATCCATTATTAACAGATCCATTATTCCCCAGCACCCTCTCCACCCTGGGGGCCGTTCACTGGGAGATGTGCCTTGGAACACTTGCTGAGGCTGGTGTGCTGAAAAGACGCAGAGCTAGCTGTCCAGATCTAGAAATTCTCTGGTGTGTTCTTCCAGTGAACGGTCACCTTGCTCTAGGCAGAGCAATTGGACAGCTAGCAGGTCCATTTCAAAAATAAAATCCCAAAAAAGTGGGGAAAAAAACACTCAAAAATCACTTCCGGTACAGGTCTGGTATTCTGTCACGTGTTGCCATGTGTTGAGGGCTTAAATAGAGCAAACAAAGGAAACTAGATGGCACACAGGTGAAGGGAATCATTAATGAGGAAAATCAAATAAGTAACTATGACAACCAATAAGAAGCGGGAACATAGGAGAACTAAACAGGCAAACAGGAACATAATTGAATGTACCCATTACAAAATACTGAATGAATAACATTGCACTGTCAAATCAATGCAAGCCAGGTCATTTTAATACCAACTAAAAAACTGCAAAAATAACCAGATTATGTTCAACCAGTAAACTCAAAATTATTAGCATTTCTTGGTTTTTAGGTTAATTTTTGTATAAGCTGTGATGCCAATAGTAAGGACAGAAAAGAAGTCCACTTTATTATGTCCACTCACTGATATAAAATGTTCAAAAACCCCAGTCACTTTTGAGGTTCCATTTGGGTTAGGAACATACATATATTAGTAGATGGCAACAAATTTCACCAGGCTTCCGAACAGTCCAATAAAGTCTAGTTTCCTGGCCTCCATAATATAAAGTTTTCCCCTGATGTTTCCTGAAACTGATTCCCTAAGCAGTTTATCAACAGCAGGGTCCAATGACGTGAAATCCTAAAGTATTCTTATCTCTCCTCTAATAAAGCCATTTTCTTTACTCGTCTCCTGAGCCTTTCTTCCAAAATACAGATGCTAATGTATGTAAGTTAAAAAGAAGACGGGGTGATATCGAATTGAATTTATTCATGTCCTTAATGCTTTTCCCTAGGGCTTGGATCTGGGCTTCCTGCAGTGTGTGGACACCACAAAAAATTACACACAGAGGACAAACAAATACATTTGATACTTTGTCTCTCTGTGGGTGTCTAAGGTACACATAGGGGGGTCTCTGATATGGGTACTGACAAAAGACGAAGGTGTCGTTTTTTTTCTTCTTTTCGGGGGTGGGGTTAGACAGCTAGCTGTGAATCAGGCAGAAAAAGATGCTTCTAAGTACAAATAATACAAGTAAATGCCTCCATCAACATGATTGCCTTTGATTCTCTCTACCAGATGCAGTGAAGGATGCAGTTGTGTTGATTTATTGAGGTCACAAATCTTGTGTCTGTACCCATGATAAGTAGAGCACTGCCACAACAAAACAAATGCAGTCTCAGAGTATGCAAATGATTATTGTGCCTCATATTTTCCTTTTTGTGGTTCTTAAGTCAAACATCATCACCTTTTTATTGTTAATGATATGAACAAACCACTATAACCATAATTATTAAACTGTGATATGTAACTCGTTCCACACATTTGTGCTTCGGACATGCCTTTCTATGTGATCAGTCACATTTTTTTGCCTGGCAGATGATAACATTTGCAAAAACATCTCAAAGAAACCAAAACAGCCTGCTACAATGTAAATACTAAAGGCGCAGATATACTTTGTTTTTCTAATTGTGCGTTCCCATGCACTGTTTTCAGGAAAAAAAAAATCGAGCCGCATGGTACTGCAACTAGTTCATATTTGATGAATGATGAAATAAATCCACAATGGAAAAACATACAATTCCTTGTTCTTTTTACTTGAGCAAAATACAGCATGTATTCAAGGTAAGTATTCTTTACTTAGAATTTTAAAGCCATTGTCTTTGTCTCATTGTCACCTAGCAAACACCCAAATATTTTGGTGATTTATTTTGCAGTAAGCACCTCTCACATTTATACAGGTAATGTACAAATCTAGTTCTTCCTCTCTTGAGGACGGGAATGTTGTGGAATTGGATTTAGTCATATAAACAAACCCACATTCTGAACAGTAAAAATGTTAGTGTTCTCTACTGTGCAAACCATAAGACAGTCGTTCTACCAATAAAATGAAACAAGCTGGACACCTCAATTGTCATGATAAACAAGAATGGTGTGTCTCTGCGGTTCAGGCTTTGGGTTATTTTCCATTTGCTGTACGGCTCAGTGCAATATGAAATGTGACCTGACAGAAGGTCTCCAACATGTATGAGAATCAGCTTGGAGAATCATGAATATCATTTACAGAGTATCTCTTGTGATGTGAGAGTTATTTGCTTTCTCTGATAGTTGTGCAGAGAGGAATAAGTCTCTAGAGTGTCACAGGAATCACAACTATTTGATATTTTTCAAAACATCAGCCATTTGCTCATCGTGTGTGAGAGAGAGAAGTAGAAAGAGGTTCCGGTACTTTGATGAATTCTCACCTTTTTTGATATATTTGCATGTAGAAGAGACTGTCATGCTGTCCCATGGGGAAGTTGTCACACGTGTTATATCAGTTGAATTACAAAAGTGCTTGTTTTCTCTAGCAGTGGTTTTGTTTCAAATGCTTTCTTCAAAGCCCCCTTAAATCAGAGTAACTGTGCAATAAACTAAAATATCAGTATCACCATATTTTTTGCATCAGATTCCTGTATATCATCAATATGCTGTGTAGTGGCAGATTCTCATTGTCACTAACTTATCCAGTATAATGTTTTATAGGTTTCTTTTGTCATTTTTTTTTAAATATATACTTTAATAAACAAATCTACATTAAAATATTTACTGCAATAAAAAGAATGACAACTAATTTTTTATTATTGGTATAGGCTAAGTGATTAAATGCTATTTACATTAAGTGCAAATAATGGCAGATATTATTTGCACCAGTAATTATTGCAAATATTATGCAATAACAACATATTCAATACATATGACTATACTTATTAAAATCATAAATGGATGTTGCCTTATTGGGACAGTACTTGTCCCTGCCCCTAAAGCTGAAAACAAATCAGTTTTTTTTATGGAGCACTGTAAAACCCGATAAGTTCAGAGTACTCAATATTATTGTAGACACTGATTACCTCAAAAAATTTAAGGTAATTTAAGGTAAATTTAAGCAACTCAAAACTTTTAAGTAAAGAATAATTATAAATAACAATTAAGTCAAACTGATTTTTTTAAAAATATTTTTGTTTTATTTAATGTTTAAGTCCACTCAAAAATGTTGTTTATTTTTCAATTATTTTGCTTGTTGTACAATAAATTCAAAAATAAAACAAAAAAAAAAAATAAATATTTTATACTCCTCATTCACTTTAATTGAAAATGTAATTATTCTTTACGGCAAAGTTTAGTAAGTTCTATTGCATCAAAGAGACTCACTATTTACTTACATGAACTGTTAAAGGTTCTCTAAGCGACTGGGTGGAGTAACCATAGACAGTAAAAGAAATGGACACAGCGACCCCATTGGAACTCAACTGAGACAAGTGAAGCCCATTATAAGTTAGTAGTACTGTTTGGGTTTACAGTGAGTACGGAGTCTTTGGCGTGAGCTAGTGAGTATAGAGTAACGTTATTAAGTTAATGCTCCCTGCGAGCTTCTCCTCCTGTCTGTACGGTAATTTCTCTACTGTGCGACAGAGAGTCGAGTGGTTATGACGCAATCGTTAGCCTATTTTTACAAAAACTGTTTCTACGGGGCCATAATGTAACATAGAAGGTAATGGAGCCCTTTATACATTGTTGTGTATCTTTAGAAATAAATAATGGACAAATGGAGTCTTTAAACGCCTCAGATGTAAAGTTATTCGCTGTCAAAGTGCGCCAAAATTAATGGGAGTCAATGGGATGCTAACGCAAGTGAAGTTCTGCTACAAGTGGTGGCAGCGGCCGATCAACTCCGGTCGATTCCTTGGGCACTGGGAGTAACTTCCTGTTGACGTTTGAATGTTGTCAAACAAAACAGAGGCTGCTAGACCCTCCCCCCGCCTCCTCCTTGAGCTTGTGGTAACTACAGAGAGCGCGTTTGTTACAGTGTGTTCAGGGGACAGGCAGCTACGGATATGAGTTGATGTTTGCTGTATGTGACAAAAAATTTTTGCCTAAAAACGCGTGACATCGCTTAGAGGACCTTTAATCAACAAGCAGTATTTATATCATTGAAGTTTGGGAGCCCATTTCGACCTAACCACAGGCACTACTCTTCACCATGATGGTAACCCTAAAACTTCAACATCACAGAAACACATTTGAAAACCAAAATAACAGAACATTAAACAATAAAACATCTTCTCCTGTATTAATCTTGTGTAAAACACACAAAATAGAACTCAATTTCAACATTTATTCTCCCTTACAGGGTGTGAGCAAAGCATGCTGGGAACTTGAAATCGCTCTAACCCAGTTTAATGTTGAATGGACTCTTTCGATAACGTCGGTTAATCGGTAACATCGAATGAAGCGACATGGATGACCATTTATTCGCTCGTCAAAAATTAATTTAAGTAAGGGTTTACTTGGTACACAAAAATAAAACAAAACTCCTCATTCAGAAAGTAATTGTTTTAAGTTCATGATTTTGCAACTTGAATTGCAGCATTACTTGTTAGTAGTACTTTTGCTTATCTTGATGTCAGTCATCTCTATGATATGGAAACATTGAAATTCTCAAGACCCTCAACCCCGCACCCATGTAATTTGAGAGCTTTTTTCTACCACCCACCCCTGTCAAAAGTTGAGAATCAAACTTACTTGCCTAATTCAAATTTTAGATGATAGATAGATAGATAGATAGATAGATAGATAGATAGATAGATAGATAGATAGATGTGATAGATAGATAGATAGATTGATAGATATGTGGCTGTGTTGACTATAAAAAAAAAACTTCAAACGCAGCCAGACATCTAAAAAAGGGATTCTTTATTTCTGACCACGTAAGAAAAAGACGTGACGTTAATGTCTGAGGTTTCTGTTTGAGGGAAGGTGTATAAACAAAATTGGTGTGGAAAACAACAAGAAAAGAACAGAAGAAAACGTGTTTAAACAAAGAGTTCACTACAGTGTGAATCACAATGTTCCACAAATGTACAAAAAACAAACTAAAATAAAGGATAACAGAAACATTATTAAAGATGCTGTCACAGTTCCAGTCATTCCCGGACTCCAGTTCCCATAATCCTCTCTGCCAATCACCTGCACTCACTCCACCAATCAGTAATCACCACACCCAGCTGCAGCACATTATCTGGACTATTTAAACCATTCTCATCCTCACACATGTTGCGAGGTCTCGTATAATCTGGTTGCAATTCTGAGCGTTTGTCATTGTGTTAGTCTGCCTGTTACTGATCCTGTCTGTTTCCCGTGTACGATTCTCTGCTGCCTGCCCTTTGGATTATCTGCTCTGTCTTGGACTTATGATTGTTATCTGCCCTCCCTGACCTATTGCCTGTTCTCCGACTACGATTCTGCCTGCTCTCTGCCATACCTGTCTGCTGTTGCTCTACCATTGCCTGTCTACTACAAACACTGTTTAATAAAAGCTTGCAAATGGATCCTACCCTGAGTCCCGCTTCGTTACAGATGCATTCTCATAAGCCACACACACTTGCAAGACCAAAACTAAATACATTTAAAATTCTTCACATTTCCATTTAACATTCTTCATGTTACTATATTCATTTTCATCTCTTAAGATAAATTATTAATAAAGTTGGATGAATATCGATGTCAAAAACAGTATACAATTTCCTTGGAGTGATCATATGCCTTTATAATAAAGAATAAAATAAAATACACACTCTATGATGCACTGAACCATACTAGAATGCTCATGCAGCTGTCAATTCACGTGCACTCACGTCTCTTCGTTCTCCCCTCTGATATAATTTATCAAAACAGAAAGAATTACTATTCACTTTTTCCGCAAAATGACAACATAAACTTCAATAGAAGAACACTTAAGGCCCTGGTACACTTCAAAGAAATCGAAGAATGAACTGATGTGACGGAATTTCGAACAAAATCAGGCCAAAACGAAGTTCGCTTTGTGTTCTTTTTGGAAGTTCGAAACGGCTTGCCAAAGTGAACTTTCAGGAAAAGTTCACTCCAGCTGCAAAACACCTTCGTACTACCATTGGTCAGTGACGATAACGTAATAAGAGGTGTGCGCTGAGGCTCCGCCTTCACTCACGTGGAACGCGTCTTTGACTCATTTTGTGTGTTTGAGTTTGTTGAGGTAAGATCTCCACGGGTGAAAACATGAACACACTGGATAGCCGCTTTGTAGTACAAAATGAAGCTTCTGATGAAATGAGGCACTGACACAGTTTTTAATGTTTGATACTGTAAAGCTGCTTGCTTTTAAGCAATCTATTGAATAAAGTGCTATACAGTATGAAGACGTGACGTGACTGGAGTGCTACTTTGCAGAGCTCATGCTAACATACCCATGTTGTTATGATCAGATACTTTTCTTATGCTCTCTATAATAAATGCTGGCTGTTTTCTCTTTTTTGTTGTGTTTATTTTGTTACTGAGAAGAAAGTGCATGGCACATATTTTACATATTCATCTAAACGTCGATCTCAGCAGTGTGGGCGGCGTCAGATGTTCATTTACAGTATATCGCTGATCACGCATTTCGAACTTCGTTTGAAGTATACCGGGGCCTTTAAAGTCCCCCTGTAGTCAATTATTTTATCCCTTAAAAATCATCTTTGATCACCAAATGACATATTTAAAAAAAAAAATTAAAGTGAAAAAAAATTCTTCATGCCTTAAAATAGCTTCAATGTAACTCTACACCCTTGTCTCATTTAATATACACGGATCAACGAATATGCAAACTAGTAGAGTCTACTGTTGCTGTAGTGATGAGCAATTTGTTGTCTGTGTTGTGGATATTGAAGAAAAAAGCTTGCTTCGCTTCATATATTCAGTTTAACAGCTGTGCAACTGAACCGCAGGATGGAACTTTAGGTAAAAATAATATGATGAAACTAAGGGCACATGAAAATGCTATAAAATAACATTTGTTTGGTAATGATGTCAAAGAATAATGGGTTACACTGCACATTTCAGCAATATGTTACAAATGACAGTAAAAGCCTTTTTTTAAAAAAACAAGACATGAACTTTTTTAAAAGATTGAGGAATGACAGTCAAATTCTACATTAATTATCTTTATGCCTGTTCAGATGTATTCAGAAGAGCTCATGTAGACTGACAATTATTCAGACTATTCAGAATATGAAAAGAGAATGAATGCAAAGTGCAAGAGGGATATGAAAATCAAATAGCTGGAACTTGGACAATTGTGAAACAATGGTGAAATATCCAGTTTAGTGGTCATTATATAAAAATATGACACTAAATGAAAGAAATTAAGCTTTCAGTTAAAATCTAGCTTAGTTGACTCTTGTCTAAACATACAGTGCCTATAGTCACTAAAGTCATCATACCCTGTGAAAATCTTTACCTTTTGTCACATTACATCCTGGAAAATGAAATAAACTAAAGCTGTGTCTCATTTCATTTAATTTCGAAGGCCGCATCCTCCTGAGGACGCATCCAGTGAAGCTTTTGCCGCCGCTTTCAAACTGGCGCAGCGCTTACTTACATTAAAATGCCTAATTCCATTTATTAAACATGAAGAGGACATATCCGTCCGGCAGGCAGAAGCGAAAAAGAAAGGATGAAGATGAGGAAAAGAGGAAATAGGACAGTGATTGAGATAATGATGATTGACTTAAGGATATTAATAACTAACAGATCTTTTACAAAATCGTTTCACAATATTTTTTTTTCTTTTCAAAGCAACTTTACAGAAAATGCACGTGTCTAAATTACAATTTAGTGATTATTTGTTATTAACATCAGTGTTTTGTGAACAATTCTGCAGCTTTGAACGAATCGTGAGAGTCATCCATTCAATGATTCATTCATAAATACAGCTAGATGCTTCGTACTGAATGAATGAATGACTCGCTCATTAAAGGGGCTCTATGTAGGAATGACACCCATTGGTTGAAATAGGTACTGCAGTCCAAATTCAAAATATTGCTTGCCCCGCCCCCTCGTTCAAAGACGCGGGTGGCAGAGGACACGCAACAAGAGAGAAGCTGAGGAGACTTACACACTGTAAGCTGATGAGTTGATTTATTTGTGTTTTAATATGCTGTTGTTCATAGAGATTTTTAGATGGATGCAGAGGCTTTTTAGGTTGGGTCAGAATCTGATTCTCTGACCCAGTTTGTTTGCTGGTTTCCGTGGCTGCAATACAGCAAAAACTGGCAACCTGTGATGTCGAAATACTATTGGATTAAACTGGTTTCGCACAGACCAAAACGTTCCGACACGGAACGCACATTTTCAAAGTAGAATATCTGACTGTAGCATTGTTTTTCTGAGGAACATGTAGGTGAACTTAGCATGTTTCCTAAATATCTGCAAACATACTGGGGTATTTTTATGCTTTATTAAAGTAAAAATCTTACATAGAGCCCCTTTAAGACTGTGATTTACCGCCACCTACTGACGGTTTTAATTTAGTATTTAAAAGTCTGCCATCATTAAGTTTTTTTTAAATTGATTTTTGTTTTAAACATCTATTTTATAAAGTTATTCATAAAGTAAAAAAAAAAAAAATGCACTGGAAAATCAATTTTGGGGGCAAGCCTCTTACACATCAGTATAAAAAAATATCAACTAGGTGACATTATTAAATTAGTACCTAGTTTATCCAGCTCGCATTAATATAAATAAATATCAATACATTTATTTAGTTGACATTAATTAGTAAGATTTGTTGACGAATTTTGTAAATAAAAAAAATAAGCACTTTAATTTTGTAAACAATAAACAGTTTGTTCTGTTATGTGTTTTGACTACATTATATGTTGTATAATTACGTCACTAGGTAACGAAGATATTTTAACAAAAAAAATCTTTTAGAAGGGCCTCATTGATTAATTTTGCCTGGGGCCCCCACTTAGTGTCGGTTCGCCTCTGCCCCTTAGTTACTGTTGCTTTGTCCGACAAGCCATGGCATTGTCATGCCACACACAGTGAAAAATACAACGCGGAGCAAAGAGGATACTAACAGCACGTCGACAGACAAGAGGTTACTTATGATATTATACAAAGTCCCAGCTTTCAAACTGTAGTTTTTTTAAGAAATTCAAACAATAAAAACAGTTTTGTGGCTCTTTAATATGTCGTAACCATGGTCGTGACAGATTGCTGTAGCGCCTCAGCTAGGGTGGCCATTTCCATAACACCAAAAAGGAGGACACTTTGCGGCATTTAGTGAGGCAAGAATAATTGCATAGGACTCTGGTGTACTCGCAACTACAATGTACTCGTAATACAATTTTGTCCATTATATCGATGGTATTATGATACAGTGATTCTGAAAAAGCCTACTCTATTCATTGCCGGACAATTTGATGTAGACCTAGACAGAAGAGGCAAAAAAGTGTTTGTTCACAGTATTTGTATTTATTCAGGACATCGTGATGTCTGTTTCAGAAAAGTCTTGCAAAGTGCACAGTGCCAGAAAACATAAAATTTCTGGACTTCTGAAAATGAAAATAAATAAATAAATAAATAAAGAATGAATGAATGAATTTACAATAAAGTCATGCTCTTTTGTCCATTCCAGATAAAGCCGAATTTTCAGTGTTTTCAGTGTCACATGATCCTTATGTAGCCCCGCCCCTTTTCAGCGCTGCGCTCGTTATCTTTTGACTTCCGGTTTGTATTTCCACATCTTAGTTTATGAATGAACTGGGTAGCGTTTCCCAAAAGCATCGTAAGCCTAAGTTGATCGTAGGTCCATTGGTTTCAATGGAGCTACGATCAACTTAAGGTTACAATGCTTTTGGGAAATGCTGCCCTGCTCGTTTTAAAATCTTCCCGGTCTACTGACATTTGTTAAGACATCTGCTTTAAACTTAACAATGCTCATGATAACTTTCATTAACTCTACAACAGGTAAATCCACTTCACCAGCTAATTATTCTTCAACAGCGATGCCACAGAAATATACAGGGCTACCGCAAAAACTGAAGTTCAAAGACAATATTCTAAAGATGGCGGCACGCTTGTTTCTCTGGTAAAAGTTTTGGCATGTTAACGTGATGATATAATGTAGCCAGCATGTGGAGACTTGTTTACATTTTTAACCAATGATATATCAGATATTTATTTGACACTGCATTAGAGGCTATGCTGCTGCGTCCTAATAAAGATTCTAGAGCTGGTTTTTTTAGGCTGATTCAGCGCAATTCCAAAAAGGAGGACAAACGAGTGTCCAGCTTGAGGCTGCGCCGGACGCCGGACAGGGGCTTAAAAAAAAAGGTGACCAGATTTCTGAAATGGAAACTGGGGACATTTCCTATTTGAGTGGTCAAAATATCACAGAAATCTCATTTTTTATTATCTATTAATTAAAAAACGGGGACAGTACATTTTTTTTTAAATTTTATATTGTTAAATATTGGGTTCCACATTTTACATTAATAGGCTAAATATTATGATTTAATTTTATTATTAGGATTTTTGGTCTGGTTTTAATACAATTCACCAAAATAACTAGCCGGTAGGCCCAAGTACAAAACACTATTAAACTATTACACTATTGTGAAAATCACATTACAAAATATGAGCTAAATAACTCTCTCAAATTCCCACTGGAATTTGTATAACTATGTTCGGTGTACTACTACCTACTCTAGGGGGTTCCGGAAGAAAATTTTGTACATTTTAAGATTAAATCCATCAATCTGGTGCACTTTGAGAGCTCAAAACTGAGAGCTTAAGCCAATACAGTGTGCAAATTGAACAAAGAAACAGCATTGACTTGTACCTGGACATGAAAGAGGGCTCAAACATCTTTTTGGTTGTGATATAAAGTCTACATCGTTTTAGGATGCCAAACAATTATTACAATAAAATAAAAATATAATAATGTTTATGCCTATATAATTATTCATATGTATTCATATGACAGTAATCCATATAGGCTATTGTAACAAATGCACTCTAAAATATTTTTTTTTTTGGTTATGCTACTGTAAACAGTATAGGGAAATTAAAATACTAGCCTAGTTTGTAGCCTATTAATTTCTAAGATAAATCCTTGAGCTTTAATTTTGATCACCAGATCACCAGCTGATCGTGTGAGCAAAAGTGCGCACTTCTTATTAAAACACGCAGCACGGACAGACTGTATTTACTTAATCGCTGTATTTTGCTGTTTTATAAAGGCACAAAGCCATATGACAGTTTCAATTTTAGTTTGTTGGCAACATTAGAGACCATTTAGGCTATGTATGTTTTAAATTTTCAGTTCATTAATATGAAACGGTGGCGGCAGCACAGGGTTTCAAGGTTGTCATATCAGGTGTTATCAACAAAAAACCTTTAACCGGACCGAAAGAGAGACTTGAGGCCTGCCACTGCTGAGTGAGTGACAGGAGGCATGTCTCTGTACAACTGATGGTGAGCGTGAACTCGCTGCCTGTGTATGTATACTGCAAAAAAGCGGTATTGAACTGTTTAACATATTTTAATAGAGTGTAATGACTGAGGCAAATCAGACACAATTTTTGGTTAGTTAACCAATAGTTTTAAGCTCACTCTGGAGTCTGTCCCCATCCCCCGGGAAGTTTTCAGTTACAAGTTTATTGCGCTGAGGAATGTGGTTGCCGCATGGAGAACAGAGTAGAGACACAGAAAATCTGCATCTTCCCTGCATTTTCCACACAGAACACAGACTCTATGGCATTAATGTATAGACAGACTGTGCTATAAATGAATCCTTCTCAGGAAATGGTATCCATTATTACTGATGTTGTATTGTATTCATTGTATTTACATGTTTGATGATTGTTAAATGTTATGACCTGCACGGTAACTTCAATCATGCCATGTTTAGTGTCTATACGTTCGTAGTGGGAAGATTTAAATGCTTGTGTATGCGGTACATCCATACCTGTGCAACACATCAGTATTAGAAGAATATTTAATAGTTCTGATTCAAGAACTCAGCTTGTTAATCTTTCTGGGTTGTAAAAGCCCTGACAGGAGGGGTGTTGCCACCCAGAATTACAACATCTTCATTGGTCCGGTCAACAACTGAGAGGTGTGACTTTGATCAGAGGTTAAAAACCAGCGAACAGTGCCACTCCCTCTCTTTTTCTCCTTGCTTCTGAACGACCGAATCGATCTCCTTGCGGCCGGCCTAGGACAGGCCTGTAGGCCTCGGCCTACAAACGAGCCATGTGCTCCTCATCCAACATGGAAAAACTGGCAATAACTTCGGACTGAATCACCCAAGATCTCTCCTCAGATGGCAGAGCCGATGCTCCTCAGCCTAAGGGCATCTTGCAAGTATCGTACATTTTAACACTAAACAGCGAGTTAGTATTAATTTGTAAGACTTACCTTGCTATTGCTGAAGAAACTGATGATTCCTTTCCAGATTGCCTTTGACATTTCATGTAGCTCTAGTAACAGCATCTCTTCCGGTTCAACACTATCATTACTCATTCTGACTTGCGTGTGTGTGTGTGTGTGTGTGTGTGTGTGTGACCCTTTATGTATGTTATGTTATGTGTTTGTTAGTTTAGTTATGTGTTTGTGAGTTAGTTAATAAAGATTGTGCACAATACACGTTTGGTTCTGACTCCGTCTGCTAATGAATTGCCTCTTAAGTGATAGATCCGGACTACGTGCTCTGAGTAGTACAGTACAATAAGAAATATTATTTTAACTTGGAAATTGACATTTCTTAGAATTAATAAACAATCAACACTGAGCGTTCACTGGACGAACAGGTTAACTGATTGTAATGTTAATTTTAATGTAGCTACGTCCAGTTAATCTGATTAACGGATTTGCATATTCATAATTAATAATCATAATGAGTTATGAATAATTATTAATATTTCCCCTTTGAGTTAATTTTCGCTACAGAGTGATATGTTTAGAAAAAAAAATATATATATTGACAGCACTGTTAAGAAACCTCTGTATGCTGGCTGGACTTTTTTGCAATGTATTTGCAGATTATTTTGAACGAGATATAAAACGGGGACATTTCCGGTGACAGCTCCAGTCGGGGACGGAGCACCAAAAACCAGAAAACGGGGACGTCTGGTCACCCTAGCTTAAAATCCGGACTGTCCGGCCAAAATCCGGACGTATGGCCACCCCTGGCCTCAGCTCAAGAGGCTCGTAAACCGATTATCTTTTCCTACTATTTATAGTATCAAATAAACATAAATTAACATGAGAAGGAATGTTGTTTCAAACGTGGAAAGACGTCAGTACACACCATTTTTCAAGTTCAAGTCCACCGAGGTTAATCTTAACTCCTGACTGCTTTGTCGGACAAAATGGCGGATTCTGCGTTCTGATTAGATCGCTTGTCAATCAAACTCCCGGCGAAGGGTCAATTGCCCCACCTGACATCAATTGTAGTGGTTTTGATCAGAGATTGTATATAATGGGGAGATAAGAGGGTCTGTATCTCTTAGCATTGGAGAAAGCGTAACGGCTAACTTAATCACGTGTGGCACCTCTCAGCCTATTGTGTAATGGCAGTGACGTCAGTCGCAACATTCCTAGCCTGCCTTCTCTTAAAAACATTCTGAAGATTAGCAAACAGGCTGTCAATTAATTAAATGATTAGCTATTTCCACACAAAGGCTGTTTAATCAGCATAGTGAAGCCTCTCATCCATTGACTTCCATTCAAAAAACAGCCTCTGGTCTCATTCCCAGCTTACCGCGGGGGGCGGAGCGTTAGCATTAGCCATTACGCTTTTTTGGCTAAAGGTTGCAGGCTTGCCTTCCAGTGGCTTTGGTTTTGATTACTTCACAATAAAACCAGCTGTTTCTTGAAGATTCCACTGTTAGTAGTGCATTGTACTGCAAAGAATTCACCATGAATTCAAAGAATTGGCAAAAAGCAAACACAGCACACAACCCAAAACACACCATACCTACTGTGAAGCATGGTGGTGGCAGCACTATATTGTGGGGGTGTTTCTCTTCAGCAGGGACAGGGCAATTGGTCTGGATTGAAGGGATGGATTAATTGATTTAATTATTAATTCAATTATTAAATAATGCATTTATTGATTTTGTAAAATTCCACGAAAACACATTTATTGTTTAATATATTTCACAATATTCTCTTTCATACACTATTATTGTGTTAATTAATATATATTTTTTCATAATTAAATGTGCTTTTTCAAAAAGCTGTTTTTCATAATAATATGCTGCATCCATAGACTGTAAAAAAATATGGACGTAGCGTCCGTGACGTCACCCATAGAGTTCTGAACAGCAGTTTTGAAGCAAAAATGAGGCCGCGGCCATCTTAGCTGCGCGTCACCGCACGTCACTCCCGGATAACTGAAAATGGGCAAAGAGGCGGGGAGGTGGTTTGAGCTGATATGACTGGTTGCTGAAACCACGCCCACCTAGCTCGACGTGACCATGTTAGCAGCAAAGGAGCTATCTATCTATCTTAGATACGATCTAAAATATTAATGAAGATAAGTTTTATCATCAGAACGTTCTAAAGGTTTACTGTCAATCTACGGTGTTTTTTAAGATATAGATCCTCCAACACCAGTAGTGTTGGTTGTGCAAATAACAACATGGAAAATCAAATGGGACTTCATACCTTTATAATAGAGATCGCGAGATGAATCCAATCCGTGGCACTTGGGTAAAATATGAGTGTCCATTGCAAAACAAAAAACATGTCACATTTCTTCTGAATGATCTGCTCTCTGTCATCGTTCTTCAAGAAAGGATGCAATCTGAGCAGCCTTTATGTTGTAAAACTGTATACGATCGTATCTAACAAACAAATGAGCCCGTGTCCAAAGTATATATTTTTTCAAAATAGTGCAGCAGTTTTAGTTATAATATCCAAGCAGTGCTGTCGGATTTTGATATCCTCCCGCCATTGTCATTGTAGTAAATCTCACAACCAAAACTTTCAGCCAATGCCACGATCCAACAACGTGTGTTCTGTGTCTCTTCCCCATGCATGCACATCTACACAGACACACATCAGTCTCGAATATTATGCAGCAAGCCATATTTTATAATTGTATAAAATAATCGAGCACAAATACGGCTGAGATGCCAAATTCAGCGGCAGCTGAGGTAACATGACGGCTCACAGACAGCAGCGCAATCTACCTGTCACTCAAGTGACCACGCCCTTAATTATGCAGAACTTTAAGGCTTAATATAATTTAAACGGATAAGTTATAAAAAAAATTCACCCCCCTCAGAGTTGTCATGAAGGGCAAAAATAGCAGTATAGACCAAAACCACAATTTGAACCAACTTGTAAACATGTTTTTTTCTGCTATGAACTTGGCCAATTTAACATGGGACTCTATGAGATTATGCTCTCTTTTGGAGCCTGTCCCTAGCGGCCAGTCGATGAATCGCAGTTTAAGTTACTTCCGTATTGGCTTCACGAGAGAAAGGGGGAGGTTGCCGCTTGGCTGCATCCAATATAGAATGCATCCAACTGCATTCCAAAGCATGATTTTCCCAAAGTTTATTTTCATAATAATAGAGGACATTTCACAAATGCCAATCAACAGGCAGTGGGCGGTGCTTGGCGCTAATTGGTTTAAAGTTGGAGAGCGAACAGACACGACAAATCGATTTTCGTGTGGTTGGTGACATTAGTCACGGAACGCCATGTTCCACGTTTGTATGCATTTTGTTTTGTGATTACACTGGAAAGAATAGACCCTCTGCAGCGGCATTAGCGATAGATTGATGCACACGCTCGTCTGTGTGAAGACTGTGCACAAACCAAAATAGAACGTTCCACCACTGATAACAGTGGCAACGAACACTCAGCATATTAAAATCAACACATCCCTGCACCAGATCGCCTCTTTTTAACACAAATTAATGTCAACTGGATATGTTTCATTTGCATTAGGTAGTGAGACTTAAAAAAAAAAAAAGGTAGGGACAATATCGACCCTGGCAAAATGTGGTGGGGACAGTATGCGTTTGAAGAGCATGTGACTCGTTATGCTTTTGAATCGCTCTCGCGGTACGTTGATGTCATACGCCAATCGGCCTGCACAGTCATATGTGCACAGCGCCGATGCATATCGAACGTTCAGTTCACCTCGCCAGACCTTAGTAATTCTTCTGAAAGGATTAGCCAATTAGCGCCAAGCACCGCCCACTGCCTGTTGATTGGCATTTGTGAAATTATGAAAAGAATCTTTGGGAAAATCCTGCTTTGTAAATACATGATTCGTCAAATAGGTGTCATTAGTAAATTCAGCATATAATTATGAAAAACGGCTTTTTGAAAAAGCACATTCAATTATGAAAAAATAATTTAAACAATAATAGTGAAAGAGGATTTTGTGAAATATATTAAACAATAAATGTTGTGTTTTCATGGAATTTTACAAAATAAATAGATACATTTATTTACTGATTTATTTAATTAATAATTAATTAAATTACTTTAATAATTATTAAGTTATTTCAGAATAAACTGGTACATTTAATTGCTGTTTTATTGAATTTTTCATTTGATTTCATTTTGAGTAATTTGGTCCTCCATAGCCAAGTACTTCAAATTCTTGAGAAAAACCTATGTCCTTCTGCTAGACAACTGAAGAGGAGCAGGTCATTCATCTTCCAACATGACAATTATCCTAAACAAACTGCCAAAAGAACAACACTTAAGGATAGGAAGGTGAATGTCCTTGAGTGGCCAACCTTTACGGAACAAAAATATGGGAATTTACTGCAAAATATAATGCAATATATTACATAATACATATGGGAAACTAGTGCTTATAATTTTCAAAATATGCATTGGCCATGAATGGCTATATATTGATACATATAAAATATTTATAAATGAAGACAAAAATGGCATTACATAAAGTTTTATCCTTTATTGTGTACATATATTGCACATACATGTTCCCATGTGAATGTATTGTACACACACACATATATACACACATTCATGGTATGAGTTACAATCAGTGGTTACAACAGACTTCCAGTTCCCAGCATGCTTTGCTTCTGATTGTTAAAGGAGAGTAAATGTTAACATTAAGTGCTATTTCATGTGTTTTGCTCAATATTGATATAGGGGGAGATCTGTTAGTGTTTAAAGTTGTATTATTTTGGAATTTAAAAGGTTTTCTGGTATGTGTGAGTTTTTGGGGTTACCATTGTGCTGAAGAGTAGAGCCTGTGGTTAGGTTGACGATTGGCTGAATGACATTAAGACTATAATTACTTTATTTAAAAAGTAACAGCTGTGTATGTTATAGCATGGTAGAAACTTTAGCACATGCAGGTGTGCTTTTGTTAATTAACTTGAAAATATGAAACATTTAAAATGTAAGTGATTATATAAGAAATGTGTTGCTTAATATATTTTGCCATATATGTGTTTATACCTCATGAGTAAATATATCTGCAATATATAATGCATGCAGTAACATATCTAATCACATATAAATCTATATATTATGAAGTATATTACTGAATATAAAATTACATACATTATGATATATTAGTAAATATATTATCACATATTTTTCAATATATGAAAAGCGGCAATTCTTTATGTATTATTCAATATACTGATATATATTTACGCAATATATTTTTCTGTATATTTTCAAATATACTGTTACATCATGCAATATATTGATCATTCATATATAGGGAAACATATTTCTATATAAATATATTATATAACACAGTTTCTGTTTAAAAAAAAAAAATATATATATATTTTGTCGGGGCTGAACGCAGCCCAGATTAATGCAATAAATCTAATGAACAGTCAGCATAGTACTGCTCCCTAAAATGTATTCTGACTTCAAATAGAATCAAAATTAATGCATTTTAATTAATCCCAAAAAGCAATTTGTATGCTGTCTTTCGGTTCAGAAATCAAACTATATAAAAAGTAAATATGAATGAAATGGCAGTTGTCGTGATCAGATGGTGACACCTGAACCTAATAATTGAGTATTACATGTTCCCATGGCAACTGATTGTCAGGAAACAATTGGTAAATGGCAGTTCCTGACACTATAAAAAGTCCATTTTACCATCACTAATGTGTGTTGGGGTACAAGTATGTTTTTTATGATTTTGTAGTGGGGTTGCTGAGGTGGTTAGTTGTTGATTCTAGGCTGGACATGGAGGTTACCACTATCCAACTCTTAAGGTATGATGTTCAATTGTGTTTTTTTTTTGTTTTTTAAACTTGTTCTTTAAAGCAAAAAGTGTCTAACAAGTCTTTTTTTTTTTTTTTTTTCAGGTTTTTTCTGGCACTTCTCAGTCTTTGTGTCCATGGCCATATTGGAAGTGGTAAGGTTTATTCAGGCAAATTCTATAATTCCTGTTTGTCAACATGTCTGGTTGATCTCTCCCCCTTTTTTTTTTTTCTTTTTTTTTTTTTTTTTTTTTTTTCTTAGTTGCTGGCTTTGTCAGGATTGGAGGTTATCCTGTATACAACGAGGCTGGTCTCCCCATGCAGGATGTGAAACCACAGAGTTCCAATAGCTGGTATGGCCATGAACATGTATCAGATCCCATTAGTCCTCGAAGATCTAATATCACTTACAGTGCCGCACAAGTTAAGGGTGTGAATAGCAGTGTAAGCTATAGTCCTCAAAATGGCTCTTCTGGTTTTGGACCAATCACTGTGTATAATCCTGGTTCTGACTCTGATGCTACAAGTCAAGGATCTCTAGTGTCTTCAGCTGGTAGTGGCAGTCTTGTACCCACTGCAGTGGCCACGGAATCAGAAAGTATGAGCATTGAATCTCTACCCAAGCCAGCGCGGCTCAACTATCAAACTTTAAGGCAGTCTAGTAGTGAGTCTGTGGCATCTAGTAGCCAGCAACTAGTGCAGACCAGCTCCCAGTCCAGTGGCCAATTAGTGCGAGTCCGCTACCAGTCTTCATTGCAGCCTATTGTCAAGCCTCATAAAAGTAGACTTCAAGCTGGTTCCAGGATATTTTCTGGTACCAGGCCAGTGCAGACTTCAAGTTCCACCTTTTTCGTAAAGCCTTTGCAGCAAAGAAGTGAGTCCTCGCAACCCAGCTATCAGTTAGGACAAGGCAGCTATGGGTCTGGACTTGTGCCATTGCTCAGTGGGCAGCAACTAGTGCAGTCAAGCAACGATTCCACAGTTCAGCCTAATGATGTGCAACTAGCACAGGCAAGATTCCAACCTGTGGCCCTGCTCAGCCTCCAACAATCAGCTCAAGCCAGCAGCCAGAACTTGGAACAAGCGGTCTCTCAATCTGTGGACCAATCCAGTGGCCTGCCATCAGCACAAGCCAGCCACCAGTCTGTGGACCAATCCAGCATCCAACACCAAGCCCAATCCAGCCCACAGTCTGTGGACCAGTCCAGTTCTCTGCCATCAGCACAAGCCAGCCACCAGTCTGTGGACCAGTCCAGCATCCAACACCAAGCCCAATCCAGCTCACAGTCTGTGTCCAGGCCCAGTGACCTGCAGTCAGCAGAAGCCAGCTACCCATCTGTCCAGCCCAGTGGCCTGCAGTCCGCACAAGCCTCTTACCAGTCTGTGTCCAGGCCCAGTGGCCCACAACCAGGACAGGCCCTCTACCAGTCTGTGTCCCAGGTCCAGTCGCCTGCAGTCAGCACAAGCCAGCTACCCATCTGCTGTCCAGCCCAGTGGCCCACAACCAGGACAGGCCCTCTACCAGTCTGTGTCCCAGCCCAGTGGCCTGCAGTCAGCACAAGCCAGCTACCCATCTGCTGTCCAGCCCAGTGGCCTGCAGTCCGCACAAGCCTCTTACCAGTCTGTGTCCAGGCCCAGTGGCCCACAACCAGGACAGGCCCTCTTACCAGTCTGTGTCCCAGCCCAGTGGCCTGCAGTCAGCACAAGCCAGCTACCCTTCTGTTGTCCAGCCCAGTGGCCCACAACCAGGACAGGCCCTCTACCAGTCTGTGTCCAGGCCCAGTGGCCTGCAGTCAGCACAAGCCAGCTACCCATCTGCTGTCCAGCCCAGTGGCCCACAACCAGGACAGGCCCTCTACCAGTCTGTGTCCAGTCCCGGCCTAGTGGCCCACAACCAGGACAGGCCCTCTACCAGTCTGTGTCCAGGCCCAGTGGCCTGCAGTCAGCACAAGCCAGCTACCCATCTGCTGTCCAGTCCGGACCTAGTTCAACAACCAGGACAGGCCCTCTACCAGTGCCTGTGTCCAGGCCCAGTGGCCCACAACCAGGACAGGCCCTCTACCAGTCTGTGTCCCAGCCCAGTGGCCTACAGTCAGCACAAGCCAGCTACCCATCTGCTGTCCAGCCCGGCCTAGTGGCCCACAACCAGGACAGGCCCTCTACCAGTCTGTGTCCCAGCCCAGTGGCCTGCAGTCAGCACAAACCAGCTACCCTTCTGTTGTCCAGCCCAGTGGCCTGCAGTCCGCACAAGCCTCTTACCAGTCTGTATCCAGGCCTAGTGGCCCACAACCAGGACAGTCCCTCTACCAGTCTGTGTCTAGGCCCAGTGGCCTGCAGTCAGCACAAGCCAGCTACCCATCTGCTGTCCAGCCCAGTGGGCTGCAGTTAGCACAAGCCAGCTACCCATCTGTCCAGCCCAGTGGCCCACAACCAGGACAGGCCCTCTACCAGTCTGTGTCCCAGCCCAGTGGCCTGCAGTCAGCACAAGCCAGCTACCCATCTGCTGTCCAGCCCAGTGGGGTGCAGTTAGCACAAGCCAGCTACCCATCTGCGGTCCAGCCCAGTGGCCTGCAGTCCGCACAAGCCAGCTACCCATCTGCTGTCCAGCCCAGTGGGCTGCAGTTAGCACAAGCCAGCTACCTTTCTGTGGTCCAGCCCAGTGGCCTGCAGTCAGCACAAGCCAGCTACCCATCTGCTGTCCAGCCCAGTGGCCCACAACCAGGACAGGCCCTCTACCTGCCTGTGTCCAGGCCCAGTGGCCCACAACCAGGACCGGTCCTCTACCAGTCTGTGTCCAGGCCTAGTGGCCCACAACCAGGACAGGCCCTCTACCAGTCTGTGTCCCAGCCCAGTGGCCTACAGTCAGCACAAGCCAGCTACCCATCTGCTGTTCAGCCCAGTGGCCTACAGTCAGCACAAGCCAGCTACCCATCTGCTGTCCAGCCCAGTGGCCCACAACCAGGACAGGCCCTCTACCAGTCTGTGTCCCTGCCCAGTGGCCTGCAGTCAGCACAAACCAGCTACCCTTCTGTTGTCCAGCCCAGTGGCCTGCAGTCAGCACAAGCCAGCTACCCATCTGCTGTCCAGCCCAGTGGGCTGCAGTTAGCACAAGCCAGCTACCCTTCTGTGGTCCAGCCCAGTGGCCTGCAGTTAGCACAAGCCAGCTACCCTTCTGTGGTCCAGCCCAGTGGCCTGCAGTCCGCACAAGCCAGCTACCCATCTGCTGTCCAGCCCAGTGGGCTGCAGTTAGCACAAGCCAGCTACCCATCTGCTGTCCAGCCCAGTGGCCCACAACCAGGACAGGCCCTCTACCTGCCTGTGTCCAGGCCCAGTGGCCCACAACCAGGACAGGCCCTCTACCAGTCTGTGTCCAGGCCTAGTGGCCCACAACCAGGACAGGCCCTCTACCAGTCTGTGTCCCAGCCCAGTGGCCTACAGTCCGCACAAGCCAGCTACCCATCTGCTGTCCAGCCCAGTGGGCTGCAGTTAGCACAAGCCAGCTACCCTTCTGTGGTCCAGCCCAGTGGCCTGCAGTCAGCACAAGCTCGTTACCGGACTGTTCAACAACCAGGACAGGCCCTCTACCAGTCTGTGACCCGGCCTAGTGGCCCACAACCAGGACAGGCCCTCTACCTGCCTGTGTCCAGGCCCAGTGGCCCACAACCAGGACAGGCCCTCTACCAGTCTGTGTCCCAGCCCAGTGGCCTACAGTCAGCACAAGCCAGCTACCCATCTGCTGTCCAGCCCAGTGGCCCACAACCAGGACAGGCCCTCTACCTGCCTGTGTCCAGGCCCAGTGGCCCACAACCAGGACAGGCCCTCTACCAGTCTGTGTCCCAGCCCAGTGGCCTACAGTCAGCACAAGCCAGCTACCCATCTGCTGTCCAGCCCAGTGGCCCACAACCAGGACAGGCCCTCTACCAGTCTGTGTCCAGGCCCAGTGGCCTGCAGTCAGCACAAGCCAGCTACCCTTCTGTGGTCCAGCCCAGTGGCCTGCAGTCCGCACAAGCCAGCTACCCATATGCTGTCCAGCCCAGTGGCCTGCAGTCTGCACAAGCCTCTTACCAGTCTGTATCCAGGCCTAGTGGCCCACAACCAGGACAGTCCCTCTACCAGTCTGTGTCCAGGCCCAGTGGCCTGCAGTCAGCACAAGCCAGCTACCCATCTGCTGTCCAGCCCAGTGGCCTGCAGTCAGCACAAGCCAGCTACCCATCTGCTGTCCAGCCCAGTGGCCCACAACCAGGACAGGCTCTCTACCAGTCTGTGTCCAGGCCCAGTGGCCTGCAGTCAGCACAAGCTCATTACCGGACTGTTCAACAACCAGGACAGGCCCTCTACCAGTCTTTGTCCCAATCCAGTAGCCAGCAGCCAGCACAAATCCACTACCAATCTGTGTCCCAGCAGCCTGTATTCCAGGTCTTTTCTGTGCCAGAGCAGTCAAGTTATGGGTCTCATTCCAGTCTTGGTTCCCAATCTCTAGAGCAACCCAGTAATGTACCTCTTTCTTCAAGCCAGGAGTCTGTGACGCAGTCTTTCAAGCCTGGCTTTCAAGATCCAGCACCTCCACACTCTCAGACTACTCAAAATGTTTCTCTAGGCATATTGAAGTTGTTACAACAAGTGAAGTCTTAGCTGCTTTCTTTGCTGCTTTTTGTTAACTTGGCCTTTTTGTTTTTGAAAAATAAATAATTTATAAAGTAGTTTTGTGTTTGGTGTTTACTACTGGAAAGTCTTCAGTATTTGTGCTGCATTAACTTGACATCTTTGTAAATAATTTTTTTTTTTTTTTTTTTTTTTTTTTTTTTCCCAAATGCCCTGTTTACTTCTGGTAATAGTTTTGGTTGATCTGATCAAGTGGATGATCCTTAATACAGGTGTAAGTGGTCTAAAGTGTTTTGCACTGGTCTGCTTTCAACCACTTCAGAGGTAGTCCAACGCATCTGATTGGTTTGCTTGTTGTAAATGGCCACTGGAATTTACAAATGTTTGAAATGGTAAATGCAACAGTGTGGGTCTTATTGGAGGGAAATTGCAACATTAAGTACACCAAGTAGGCTACAAATTGTAATGGTTCACTTGTCAGTTTTCCACGTTCTTCCCTTACAGAACAAAAATGTATGGGGAATATATTACCATTGTGCTGAAGAGTAGAGCCTGTGGTTAGGTTGACAATTGGCTGAACAACATTAAGACTGTAATAACACAGCCCAGATTAATGCAATAAATCTAATGAACAGTCAGCATAGTACTGCTCCCTAAAATGTATTCTGACTTCAAATAGAATCAAAATTAATGCATTTTAATTAATCCCAAAAAGCAATTTGTGTGCTGTCTTTCGGTTCAGAAATCAAAGTATATAAAAAGTAAATATGAATGAAATGGCAGTTGTCGTGATCGATACTGGTGACACCTGAACCTAATAATTGAGTATTACATGTTCCCATGGCAACTGATTGTCAGGAAACAGTTGGTAAATGGCAGTTCCTGACACTATAAAAAGTCAATTTTACCATCACTAATGTGTGTTGGGGTGCAATTATGTTTTTTATGATTTTGTAGTGGGGTTGCTGAGGTGGTTGTTGATTCTAGGCTGGACATGGAGGTTACCACTATTTGACTCTTAAGGTATGATGTTAAATTGTGTTTGGTATTTGTTTTTTTAAACTTGTTCTTGAAAGCAAAAAGTCTTTTTTTTTTTTTTCAGTTTTTTTTTTTCTGGCACTTCTCAGTCTTTGTGTCCATGGCCATATTGGAAGTGGTAAGGTTTATTCAGGCAAATTCTATAATTCCTGTTTGTCAACATGTCTGGTTGATCTCTCCCCCTTTTTCTTCTTTTTTTTCTTTTTTTTCTTAGTTGCTGGCTTTGTCAGGATTGGAGGTTATCCTGTATACATTGAGGTTGGTCTCCCCATGCAGGATGATGTGAAACCACAGAGTTCCTATAGCTGGTATGGCCATGAACATGTATCAGATCCCATTAGTCCTCGAAGATCTAATATCACTTACAGTGCTGCACAAGTTAAGGGTGTGTATAGTAGTGTAAGCTATAGTCCTCAAAATGGCTCTACTGGTTTTGGACCAATAACTGTGTATAAGCCTGGTTCTGACTCTGATGTTAGATGTCAAGTTCAAGGATCTCTGTCTTCAGCTGGTAGTGGCAGTCTGGGACCCATTGCAGTGGCCACGGAATCAGAAAGTATGAGCATTGAGTCTCTACCCAAGCCAGCGCAGCTCAACTATCAAACTTTATGGCAGTCTAGTATCGAGTCTGTGGCATCTAGTAGCCAGCAACTAGTGCAGACCAGCTCCCAGTCCTGTGGCCAATTAGTGCGAGTCTGCTACCAGTCTTCATTGCAGCCTATTGTCAAGCCTCATAAAAGTAGACTTCAAGCTGGTTCCAGGATATTTTCTGGTACCAGGCCAGTGCAGACTTCAAGTTCCACCTTTTTCGTAAAGCCTTTGCAGCAAAGAAGTGAGTCCTCACAACCCAGCTATCAGTTAGGACAAGGCAGCTATGGGTCTGGACTTGTGCCATTGCTCAGTGGGCAGCAACTAGTGCAGTCAAGCAATGATTCCACAGTTCAGCCTAATGATGTGCAACTAGCACAGGCAAGATTCCAACCTGTGGCCCTGCTCAGCCTCCAACAATCATCTCAAGCCAGCAGCCAGAACTTGGAACAAGCTGTCTCTCAATTCTGTGGACCAATCCAGTGGCCTGCCATCAGCACAAGCCAGCCACCAGTCTGTGGACCAGTCCAGCGTCCAACACCAAGCCCAATCCAGCCCACAGTCTGTGGACCAGTCCAGTGCTCTGCCATCAGCACAAGCCAGCAACCAGTCTGTGGACCAGTCCAGCATCCAACACCAAGCCCAATCCAGCTCACAGTCTGTGTTCAGGCCCAGTGGCCCACAACCATGACAGGCCCTCTACCAGTCTCTGTCCAGGCCCAGTGACCTGCAGTCAGCAGAAGCCAGCTACCCATCTGCTGTCCAGCCCAGTGGCCTGCAGTCTGCACAAGCCTCTTACCAATCTGTGGCCCGGCCCAGTGGCCCATGACTAGGACAGGCCCTTTACCAGTCTGTGTCCCAGCCCAGTGGCCTGCAGTCAGCACAAGCCTCTTACCAGTCTGTGTCCCAGCCCAGTGGCCTGCAGTCAGCACAAGCCAGCTACCCATCTCTGGTCCAGCCCAGTGGCCCACAATCAGGACAGGCCCTCTACCAGTCTTTGTCCCAATCCAGTAGCCAGTAGCCAGCAGCCAGCACAAATCCACTACCAATCTGTGTCCCAGCAGCCTGTATTCCAGGTCTTTTCTGTGCCAGAGCAGTCAAGTTATGGGTCTCATTCCAGTCTTGGTTCCCACTCTCTAGAGCAACCCAGTAATGTACCTCTTTCTTCAAGCTATGAGTCTGTGATGCAGTCTTACAAGCCTGGCTTTCAAGATCCAGCACCTCCACACTCTCAGACTACTCAAAACAAGCGTTTATCTCTAGGCATATTGAGGTTGTTGCAACAAGTGAAGTCTTAGCTGCTTTCTTTGCTTTTTCTTAATTTGGTGTCTTGTTTTTGAAAAATAAAATTTATAAAATGGGTTTGTTTGGTGTTTACTACTGGGCAGAGGTTTCAAGTACTTGAGTAATTTTAGTAAAGTACAGTAATCAAGTATTTTTGGGGATTTTTACTTGACAATTAAAAATCAATACTTTAAGTTTTTTTTCTTTTTTTTTTTTTTTTCTTTTTGCTCCTTACAATTTTATTTAGTCAAAAAGTACCTTTTGTTTTTTGAGATCACTTTATTCTATTTTTCCCTTGCTATTAACAAACCAATTGACTTGTTCTGATGCCCAGTTTAATTTAAGTGTTATTTATTTAATGAGATTCATTTTCACATTCCATGAAATTGGACAGACATGTTCATTGGTCCTATAGAAGTGACGTCATGTCGCATCAATTACCACAATGCGCAGCACTTTGACCTCAAAGAATATACACTAACAAGAAGCGACACCCAATAGAACGTTCCATTGCAACATTAGTGCCCAGCAGCAGCCCTATGCTTCCGCCATTTTGCGGTGAAAACAACTTGCAGTCCATTCGTTTCTATGGCAATATCAGCTGCTTTGTTAAAAAAAAAAAACAAAAAAACATTAACGCTGAAATCCAACATGAATGATGACAACACAGAATAAAATATTATCACTAGTGATCATCAGATCCTTTTAACGGTTTATTTTACAGACTTTGTGTAAGCTTTCCACTTTTTTCACAAAACCTTTTTGCTCTCTAGAAACCCAGTCAGTTTGGGTTAAAATTCTTTAAAAGATCTAGTATTAGTATTAGACTTATAAACACTGAATTAATACCAACATATAAAATTAAATTAAGGACATGCATCAGAAAAATTGGTAATGCTGGACTATAAATATATGAATATAACAGCTTGATTTTGTAGTGTTGTCTAATGTCTGTTAAAGCAAAAGTGTCCAAAAGTGGGAATTATGCGATAATGGACACAGCAATTGTATTATAAGATCATTATATTTGTAGCACGATCCATTAAAACGTACAATATAGCCTATTTCAATTCAGACCTAGATATTATATATACTGTTTGCTGCAAACATGATCTTAAATGTATTAATTATTAATTTTCTATTAATTAATGTGTAAAGTTGCACAAAATGGAAAAACTCAATAAAGTAGGCTAACTACGTTACCTCAGATGGTTTAATGGTTGGATTCCACAACTGGTAAAATAAAACATATATAAGAAAATATAACATTTACTGTAGGTGCCATACAATTTACTGATGATTTCATTTGAAAAAAATGTTCTTTTGGCAGTTAAATTCGCAGATTTTGGGTGCATAAGATGCGAAGGATTCTATGGTCCAGTTAGTATTTTCACCCCATAATGGCGGCCATGCTACCGGAGTGCCACCTAGTGACTGTTGCCTAAAAAGTATCAGAGTGTCGCCTCTTGGGTTCTGTACTCTTTGTTGACCTGGAAATTAGAGACATTATAACAGTCAATCAGTGGAAGAAAATGGAGGAAGAACGTGATTCAGCTGCGAACACAGTCCAAAATCAGCCACAGGATCAAGAGCACCCGTGGCCAACAGTTCATCTGAAAATGCAGATTTTTTCGCTTCTTTGAAACCGACAACACATGAAGCCAGCAAAGAGTTGGATGGATATCTGGCCTGTGTTTCAGACACCAGTGTTTCAGGCACTGCAGGATTGCTTTTTAGCCCTAAAAGAGCTAGGCTTGACACTCACAACTTTGAAAATCAGCTTCTGCTTAAGTTAAATCCGAGGCTTTTGCAACTTTGAGTAGCATGTTGCATTGTGGCATTAGGTAGTAGTCTTAAGGCAGGAACACACCAAGCTGACGGTCGGCCGTCGGGCAGTTTTTCTTCGTCGGCCGACTAAGTTTTCTCAGTGTGTTCTGCACCGTCGGCTGAAGTTGGTCCTCGTCGGCTTTTTTTTGGCCGATTCGACATGTTGAATCGGCGTTGGAGGTCGTCGGTCCGTCGGGCCATCTGATCATTCTGATTGGCTGTTCAGATACTGCCGTCTGCTGTTCGGAAAGGCATTTCATCTCACACAGGCGCAGAACTGACGTGCTACTTGGCCGTCGGCTGTTTAGCGTTGGTTTGGTGTGTCAGGGCAACTTTGGACACAGACGCTGCCGACGTGAGCCAACCCCGCAGTTTGCTTTCGTCGCCACTAGTTCGTCGGCGTTGGCTTGGTGTGTTCTGGCCTTTATAGTCTGATAATTAAATACAATTAAACACAAATAGTTCTAAAGCAGGATAAAACTTTGTATGTGGTTCATTCACTTCATGTTTTCAGAGATTAAAAGCTTAAACAAGAATCTCTAGTTTTCATTCTTGCTGTTACTTTTACTTTTTTCATACTCAAGTACAATTTTAATGTGGTACTTTTTTACTTTTACTCAAGTATGATTCTGGCCAGATACTTTTCCTTTTAATTGAGTAAAATTTTCACTCAGTACTTGTACTTTCACTTGAGTAACATTTTTGAGTACTTTTTACACCTCTGCTACTGGGAAAGTCTCTTTTGGCCTGAAAGTCTTCAGTATTGTTTGTGCCGTATTAACGTAACATCTTTGTAATCTGCTTTTTATTCTATTTTTTTTATTTTTTTATTTTTTATGCCCTGTTTACATCTGGTTTTGGTTGATCTGATCAAAAAAGTGGATGATTCTTAATACAGGTGTAAATGGTCTAAAATGTTTTGCGCTTGTCTGCTTTCAACCACTTCCAGAGGTAGTCCAATGCATCTGATTGGTTTGCTTTTGTGTTGTAAATGGCCACTGGAATTTACAAATGTTTGAAATATTAGTAAAAGCAACAGTGTGGGTCTTATTGGAGGGAAATGATAACATATTAAACAAATACGCTGAGTAGGCTACAAATTGTAATAATGGTTCACTTGTCTGTTTTCCACATTCCTCCCTTACAGAACCAAAATATATGGGAATATACTGCAAAATGTAATGCAATATAATACATTACCATATATGGGAAACGAGTGCTTATATTTTTCAATATACTGCAATATATGCATTGGCCATGAATGGCTAAATACTGATACATATAAAATATGTATAAATGAAGACAAATAGCATTACATAAAGTTTTATCCTTTTATTGTGTATATATTGCACATGTTCCCATATAAATGTGAATGTATTGTACTCACACATATATACACACATTCATGGAATGAGTTACATTCAGTGGTTACAACAGACTTCTAATTCCCAGCATGCTTTACAACATTAGTGCCCAGCAGCAGCCCTATGCTTCCGCCATTTTGCGGTGAAAACAACTTGCAGTCCATTCGTTTCTATGGCAATATCAGCTGCTTTGTTAAAAAAAAAAAACAAAAAAACATTAACGCTGAAATCCAACATGAATGATGACAACACAGAATAAAATATTATCACTAGTGATCATCAGATCCTTTTAACGGTTTATTTTACAGACTTTGTGTAAGCTTTCCACTTTTTTCACAAAACCTTTTTGCTCTCTAGAAACCCAGTCAGTTTGGGTTAAAATTCTTTAAAAGATCTAGTATTAGTATTAGACTTATAAACACTGAATTAATACCAACATATAAAATTAAATTAAGGACATGCATCAGAAAAATTGGTAATGCTGGACTATAAATATATGAATATAACAGCTTGATTTTGTAGTGTTGTCTAATGTCTGTTAAAGCAAAAGTGTCCAAAAGTGGGAATTATGCGATAATGGA
This sequence comes from Megalobrama amblycephala, assembly GCF_018812025.1. Taxonomy (NCBI): domain Eukaryota; kingdom Metazoa; phylum Chordata; class Actinopteri; order Cypriniformes; family Xenocyprididae; genus Megalobrama; species Megalobrama amblycephala. Next base: position 23,625,519 of record NC_063065.1, on the reverse strand, counting down.
CACAGCAATTGTATTATAAGATCATTATATTTGTAGCACGATCCATTAAAACGTACAATATAGCCTATTTCAATTCAGACCTAGATATTATATATACTGTTTGCTGCAAACATGATCTTAAATGTATTAATTATTAATTTTCTATTAATAAATGTGTAAAGTTGCACAAAATGGAAAAACTCAATAAAGTAGGCTAACTACGTTACCTCAGATGGTTTAATGGTTGGATTCCACAACTGGTAAAATAAAACATATATAAGAAAATATAACATTTACTGTAGGTGCCATACAATTTACTGATGATTTCATTTGAAAAAAATGTTCTTTTGGCAGTTAAATTCGCAGATTTTGGGTGCATAAGATGCGAAGGATTCTATGGTCCAGTTAGTATTTTCACCCCATAATGGCGGCCATGCTACCGGAGTGCCACCTAGTGACTGTTGCCTAAAAAGTATCAGAGTGTCACCTCTTGGGTTCTGTACTCTTTGTTGACCTGGAAATTAGAGACATTATAACAGTCAATCAGTGGAAGAAAATGGAGGAAGAACGTGATTCAGCTGCGAACACAGTCCAAAATCAGCCACAGGATCAAGAGCACCCGTGGCCAACAGTTCATCTGAAAATGCAGATTTTTTCGCTTCTTTGAAACCGACAACACATGAAGCCAGCAAAGAGTTGGATGGATATCTGGCCTGTGTTTCAGACACCAGTGTTTCAGGCACTGCAGGATTGCTTTTTAGCCCTAAAAGAGCTAGGCTTGACACTCACAACTTTGAAAATCAGCTTCTGCTTAAGTTAAATCCGAGGTTTTGCAACTTTGAGTAGCATGTTGCATTGTGGCATTAGGTAGTAGTCTTAAGGCAGGAACACACCAAGCTGACGGTCGGCCGTCGGGCAGTTTTTCTTCGTCGGCCGACTAAGTTTTCTCAGTGTGTTCTGCACCGTCGGCTGAAGTTGGTCCTCGTCGGCTTTTTTTTGGCCGATTCGACATGTTGAATCGGCGTTGGAGGTCGTCGGTCCGTCGGGCCATCTGATCATTCTGATTGGCTGTTCAGATACTGCCGTCTGCTGTTCGGAAAGGCATTTCATCTCACACAGGCGCAGAACTGACGTGCTACTTGGCCGTCGGCTGTTTAGCGTTGGTTTGGTGTGTCAGGGCAACTTTGGACACAGACGCTGCCGACGTGAGCCAACCCCGCAGTTTGCTTTCGTCGCCACTAGTTCGTCGGCGTTGGCTTGGTGTGTTCTGGCCTTTATAGTCTGATAATTAAATACAATTAAACACAAATAGTTCTAAAGCAGGATAAAACTTTGTATGTGGTTCATTCACTTCATGTTTTCAGAGATTAAAAGCTTAAACAAGAATCTCTAGTTTTCATTCTTGCTGTTACTTTTACTTTTTTCATACTCAAGTACAATTTTAATGTGGTACTTTTTTACTTTTACTCAAGTATGATTCTGGCCAGATACTTTTCCTTTTAATTGAGTAAAATTTTCACTCAGTACTTGTACTTTCACTTGAGTAACATTTTTGAGTACTTTTTACACCTCTGCTACTGGGAAGTCTCTTTTGGCCTGAAAGTCTTCAGTATTGTTTGTGCCGTATTAACGTAACATCTTTGTAATCTGCTTTTTATTCTATTTTTTTTTATTTTTTTATTTTTTATGCCCTGTTTACATCTGGTTTTGGTTGATCTGATCAAAAAAGTGGATGATTCTTAATACAGGTGTAAATGGTCTAAAATGTTTTGCGCTTGTCTGCTTTCAACCACTTCCAGAGGTAGTCCAATGCATCTGATTGGTTTGCTTTTGTGTTGTAAATGGCCACTGGAATTTACAAATGTTTGAAATATTAGTAAAAGCAACAGTGTGGGTCTTATTGGAGGGAAATGATAACATATTAAACAAATACACTGAGTAGGCTACAAATTGTAATAATGGTTCACTTGTCTGTTTTCCACATTCCTCCCTTACAGAACCAAAATATATGGGAATATACTGCAAAATATAATGTAATATAATACATTACCATATATGGGAAACGAGTGCTTATATTTTTCAATATACTGCAATATATGCATTGGCCATGAATGGCTAAATACTGATACATATAAAATATGTATAAATGAAGACAAATAGCATTACATAAAGTTTTATCCTTTATTGTGTATATATTGCACATGTTCCCATATAAATGTGAATGTATTGTACTCACACATATATACACACATTCATGGAATGAGTTACATTCAGTGGTTACAACAGACTTCTAATTCCCAGCATGCTTTTCTTCTGATTATTAAAGGAGAGTAAATGTTAACATTAAGTGCTATTTCATGTGTTTTGCTCAATATTGATATAGGGGGAGATCTGTTAGTGTTTAAAGTTGTATTTTGGAATTTAAAAGGTTTTCTGGTATGTGTGAGTTTTTGGGGTTACCATTGTGCTGAAGAGTAGAGCCTGTGGTTAGGTTGACAATTGGCTGAACAACATAAAGACTATAGTAACTTTATTTAAAAAGTAACAGCTGTGCACGCTATAGCACAGTGATAGTCTCTTTGGTAGAAACTTGAGTACATGCTTTTGTTAACTAATTTGAAAATATGAAACATTTAAAATTTAAATAATTATAAAATATAAGAAATGTGTTGCTTAATATATTTGACCATATATGTGTTTATACCTCATGAGTAAATATATCCGCAATATATAATGCATGCAGTACCATATCTGATCACATTTAAATCTTATATGTTATGAAGTATATTACTGAATTATAAAATTGCATATATTATGATATATTGAAAAATATGTGATAATATATTTACTAATATATGAAAAGCAGCAATTCCTTATGTATTACTCAATATATTGTAATATATTTACGCAATATATATTTCTGTATATTTTCAAATGTACTTTAAATCATGCAATATATTGATCATTCATTTATAGAGAAATACATTTTCTTTCCATAAGGGAAGAGCTGTCATTTAAATCCGATAGAAAATCTGTGGATGGACTTGAAGAGAGCAGTCCATTGCTGCTCACCATGGAATTTGAGTGAACTCAATCTATTCCCCAATATTCTGAATATTCCCCAATCTAGGTGAGCAAAGCCTAGTACAGACATATCCAAAAAGATTAATGCAAAAGGTAGCCCTATGAAGTATTAAATCAGGAGACTTATGACTTTCCAACCCTGTTATTCTATTTTTTTTATTTTTTTTATTTTTTTATTAATTTTCAGAACTGTTGCCTTTTTCTTTTCTTTTTGATGGGTTTTGATATCAGGCTGTATGACAAATAAAGTAACTATTTCAAAAGGGTATGATGATTTTCTATAGGCACTGTATATGTCACAATGTGGCTCTATGAAGAGTCCTCAGTGTAAGATGGATCTCAAAATCATACAGCCACTGCTGGAAAAGGTTCAAATATGCAAAAGATGCTGGAAAACTGAAGATTTTTGGGACCTGGAGGCTTCTTTTTTTCTTTTTTTTTTTTTTTTGAAGAATATTGGGCAGTTTAACTGCTCAGGACAAACAAGGGACTCATGAACAACCATCACAAAACCAAAAAACAGTTGTGGATCAAAATATCTTACTCAGGACAGTACTAAATAAAAAATGGCATGCATATTGTATGATCCCTCTTATTTTGTTAAAATTATTCACATTTTCACTGATTCTGCAAGGGGTTCACAAACTTTCAAGCAGCACTGTACATCCTCATTTGTAACAGTTTTTACCTAGATGTTTGAAATCAATATAAACAACAGCTACAGGGCCATTACAAGGGTTTTCTGGGCTAACTTAGGTTTGCCTTTTTCTTCTTCTTCTTCTTCTTCTTCTTCCTCTTCCTCTTCCTCTTCTTTTCTTCTTCTTCTTCTTCTTCTTCTTCTTTTTTTCTATTTGTGTTTGATTTTACTTCTGTAAAAAAGTGTGACATTGACTGCTTTTTCATAATGTTTTTCAATCAAAAAAATTTCAGAGCAATAAAAGAAATGTTATCATTATGTCTCATGAGCTATGAAAGAGCAACCACTGAGCAATAAAAATCCTTTGATGCCAATATCCTTTGTCTGTTCTTTAAGTTTTAATGAAACATGTTGAGGATGTGTATTCCTCCATAAAATAAAATTTGCTTTGTGAGATTGGATGAGTATTATGGAAAGTTCTTTTTTTTTGTTTAAGTGCTTTTGTGGCAAAACCTTACGCCTGTTTCACACATAATCCGTATGCAGTGCGTATGTGTTGCTGAAGCAGGAAGCGGCCATTGTGCTTTCACACAGCACACGTTTGCAGTGCGCTACGAGATTGTTCGAGTTTAATATTTACTAAAATGAAAATTCATCAAAATTGTAACGTGTACTCCAGATTTATATTTATACATTATGTACACTTTCAACATACTTATTTAGATGTACAATGATACATTAAGACGTTTTATAACTACTTCACGGTCTGCCCTATATAAATGATGTTTTATAAACGTAGTTCAGGAGGAACAAGTCAAATAAGATACCCAATCATTACAACATCTTAATCATTACCTCATCTCAACCAGCTGTCAACAATCTGTAATCAACGTATCTACCCAATCGGCACGAGTTCAGGCCTGTATATAATCACAGTCAAACTCACCCAAGGATCCTCGACAGTTTCCAGAATTTGGTCCCGCCCTAAGTTCCTAACATGTCCGAAGTCGCGTCCGATGAAGAATCTTTCATCCTCGAGGAATCTTTGCCACAATCCTCTGGCCTTAAGAACAATTTTCTCCAATCCAACGGCATTATTTCGGAGGGGCGTCAGCCCAAACAAATGGGTCCCTGCATGCCAAAACGCCGAGGCCTGTCACCACGTCCGAATCATCCGCGATATCCTTCTGTGTATTTCCATACTCTGGCCCATTCAATCATTACTGTCATAGAAAAATGACAATAAGGCAACCGAGCACCAAGCTCGAGTCTCGGGCAATGCCGCCTCTTTCCGCGACGGAACGGGCCTTCTTCCAGTGCCAGGCCGCCGCAGCAGGCCTTCAGTAAGCCCGGAGCCGCGCCGCAGTGCAGATCCAGTTCCCAGCCGGCTCACATTCTCCACTCCATCGGCTCAACCCCGCAAGAAGCACAGTTTAAATCCTTCTCGTCTTCTTTCCTGAATTTTCAGTCATTCCATCTGGATCAATGTTGATCGGGGATTGTTTCTGTGACTTGCCGTTATAAATTACTGTGCCGCTTCCTTGTGGTTAAACACGCAAACAGTGGCTCATATATCACGTTCAGTTCACACGCTGAATCACTATGAAACTCGGAACTTACTGTCATCGCTGTTCTGCGATTTATCAACAAATCGCTTGGAAACTTAAAGTAATAGTATGCATTTCTGTAACTTCAACCCACAGCTTCACTATTGAGACGAGGCACAGACTGGTAGGACAAATTCTTAAAATCGTTCTTTTGCTGATGCATTTAAATAAATTTTAACCGTTCCTATTCATCTGTATGTTCATCTATATTTAGAACTAGCAGAAATCTGTAAGTAACGTAACGAACCATAGACAAATAACCAGTGAATAAACTGTTATGTTGTATGTTCCTACGCAGTTTGAGAAAGCATGGAATTTGATTTGAGTAATTTGAGTACCAGGTCTGGATAAGTATTGGGAAATAGAACTAAAAAGTAAACAAATTTAATTAAAAAACTATGCAAAGCTCTCTTTTTACAAGCTAGTCTCTTTTGATCTTTACTAAATGAAGGTGCACGTGACTCAAACCAGCAACAGTTAAAAGAACAAACGATCATCTAAATCAGTCTGTAGCCTACTTTGCTGTTTGATGATCGTTCAACATCAATCAATGACAGTACAAACTGTAAACGACAGTATGGTATCAAACAATCGTGCCAGAGGTGAATATATGCAGGTTATAAAGCATTTTAGGCTTATTAATAAAAATTAATAATCGATTTCTCAGCCTTGCACAGTTTCGCTGAACTCAAACTGAATTTATGGGCTTTAACTTAAATACAGTTAATTTCTAGGCCTCACCACATAAGGAAAAATAGGATATTTTTATTTGTTTCCATCTTCATAGATGGTCCAAACTGTTCTAAACAGGAACTGCTATCTTTGCTCAGCTATCTTCATGATGCGCATAATCCCGCAGGTCGCTTTTTCATCTCCTCTCTCTTGCTTCTTCGATTCATGCACTAGAAGACAGGCGTCAGGCCGCAGTGAGCCTGGGCTGGGCCCCAGATTCCCCACTCTCCTCCTCCTCCGCCTAGCCACACACCGCAGTTCCCAGGTGCCACACCACATACAGCTCTCTTCGCCCTCTTGGCGAATGCCTTCCTCCTAGCGTGAGGATGCCTCCGCTAGCAGAGCAAGCTCCGCTGTTTCAGCCATTTCATCCCACCGTCTCTTACCCTATCCATTGTCTGTGGCCTGTAGATGTTAGCGTGAGGATGCCTCCGCTAATAGCGCAGGCCCGGTCATCAGTCTCAAACTCTCTTTTTGTCTTTGGTCTACAGCTCAACCACGGACCTTAGCGTGAGGCTGCCTCCGCTAGCGGCGCAGGCCCAGATCCCATATTTTACTACCCAGTTTCCCTCTTTTCTACACTTTTTGTTCCTCCCCAGGCTCCAGGGACTGACCCAAGCGTGAGGTTGCCTCCGCTAGCGGCGCAGGCCCAGAGGCCTTATTGGACTCCCAGCTTCCCTCTTTTCTACACTTCTTGTTCCTCCCCAGGCTCCAGGGACTGACCCAAGCGTGAGGTTGCCTCCGCTAGCGGCGCAGGCCCAGAGGCCTTATTGGACTCCCAGCTTCCCTCTTTTCTACACTTCTTGTTCCGCTCCAGGGACTGACCCAAGTGTGAGGTTGCCTCCGCTAGCGGCGCAGGCCCAGAGGCCTTATTGGACTCCCAGCTTCCCTCTTTTCTACACTTCTTGTTCCTCCCTAGGTTCCAGGGGCCAGCCCGAGCATGAGGCTGCCTCTGCAAGTGGCCTCGGTCCCAGCCGTTCCTCCAGCCTGCCTTTCCTGATTTTCTCTTCTCAACATTACTTTATTTATATCATGTAAACAGCATTAAGAACCTCCAAGCTCCCAGCAGACCACTTTTCCAGTCATTCGTTCCCCAAAGGAGCAACAACCACAGCTGCTCAATAAGGCCTTTCCCAGCATCAGATTCAAACACTTGGTCACTGGTCATAAGAAGCTTTTAAGAACTACATCAAACTGTTTCCACATTAAAGAAGCCTAACAAACGCTTATCAGCTAGGTTTTCAGCTCCAGCTCATATTCTCACACATACCCACAAGCCATATCAAACTCAACTAATACCATCATTCCAATAAAATGGGAATGATCTCATTGCCAGTGCAGAAATGTCGCCTCGGCTCCCGCAGGAGCTCAATTCTTCTGGCCCTTCTCTCCACTGCCACAGCAGTGATGTCCCCTCGGCTCCCGCAGATCAGTTCTTCTGGCTAATTTCTCCACTGCCGCAGCAGTGATGTCGCCTCGGCTCCCACAGGGGCTCAGTTTCTCTGGCTTTTTCTCTCCACTGCCGCAGCAGTGATGTCGCCTCGGCTCCCACAGATCAGCTCTTCTGGCTAATTTCTCCACTGCCGCAGCAGTGATGTTGCCTCGGCTCCTACAGATCAGTTCTTCTGGCTAATTTCTCCACTGCCGCAGTGATGTCACCCCCGTTCCCGCAGGAGCCCAGCTCTTCCTAAACTCGGCCTCATCCAATGTTGCAAGAAATCTCCCGGTCTTCAAACTAACCCTCTAAACAGATGATTCAAACCACCCAGTCAAATCCATCAAACTTCTATCTGACACCATGAGTATTGAGCTCCCATAAGAACCTCAGAAACAGTATACATTTTCTATTCTCGTTCAACTATGGCTGGGCTTATCCGTCCGATCGCTGTGAGTATTGAACTCCCGTCGGACTGTGCGAGAGCCCTCCCAGTCAAAAATAGCTAAACGTTTTGCTTTTATGCCATCAGGGGCTTACCCGTCCAATCGCAGCGAGTATTGAACTCCCGTCGGACGTTGCTAGAGCGCTTACAAATCTAAAATAATTAAACGTTTACCTCACTGCCAGCAGGGGCTTACCCGTCCGATTGCAGTGAGTATTGAACTCCCGTCGGACGCCATGAGAGCCTCCCAATCCAAAATAACTAACGCTAACCTCACTGCCAGCGGGGGCTTACCCGTCCGATTGCTGCGAGTATTGAACTCCCGTCGGATGCCACAAGAGCCCTTACCAAACATTAACCCCTCTGCCAGCGGGGGGGCTTACCCGTCCGATCGCAGCGAGTATTGAACTCCCGTCGGACGCCGCTAGAACCCTCCCAATCTAAAATAACTAAACATTCACCCCATGCAACAGTGGCTTACCCGTCCGATCGCAGTGAGTATTGAACTCCCGTCGGACACCACACGAGCCTCCAATCTAAAATTACTAAACGTCCACCCCACCATCAGCGGGGGGCTTACCCGTCCGATCGCAGCGAGTATTGAACTCTCGTCAGACGCTGCTAGAACCCTCCCAATCTAAAATAACTAAACATTCACCCCATGCCAACAGGGGCTTACCCGTCCGATCGCAGTGAGTATTGAACTCCCGTCGGATGCCGCAAGAGCCCCCCAATTACTAAACGTCCTCCCCACCGTCAGCTGGGGCTTACCCGTCTGATCGCAGTGAGTATTGAACTCCCGTCGGACACCTAAAGGGGCCCCCTCAGCTGAAGCTACCCTTCTAGTCGCCGCAAGTAACGAACTCCCGTCGGATGCCATTCCTTCTCAGTGTTCTGGCTGGTGGGGTTTTACCCATCCGATCGCTGTGAGTATTGAACTCCCGTCGGATGCTGCAGATGCCCCCAGCCAAAACATCTAAACCTTATCTTAGTTTGCTGGTCAAAGAGGTTTATATTCATCGGTTCGCTGTGAGTATTGAACTCCCATCAGATAGAACCTCCCGATCCGGCAGACAGCTTTCTCCTTGCAAACATCAGCCTTATTTCTATATTTTTGGGGGTTACAGTTCCCGGCTGCTGTCCGTAGCCAACATTTTGCATTTTTGGGGGGGTACTCTGTGTTCGGGCCGATTACCGAGCTCGGAGCCCTCTCCCCGGACAGCACGCCAAATACGTTTACCAATTAATTTACCTGACTTATTTGTAAGTGTGAAATCGTGAAATGATGTTTTATAAACGTAGTTCAGGAGGAACAAGTCAAATAAGATACCCAATCATTACAACATCTTAATCATTACCTCATCTCAACCAGCTGTCAACAATCTGTAATCAACGTATCTACCCAATCGGCATGAGTTCAGGCCTGTATATAATCACAGTCAAACTCACCCAAGGATCCTCGACAGTTTCCAGAATCCCTCCACCACCCCGTCTCCTCACACTCTCTGGATTACTTCATATAATCTAAAAGGAGGGGGGGGGTACTCTGTGTTCGGGCCGATTACCGAGCTCGGAGCCTCTCCCCGGACAGCACGCCAAATACGTTTACCAATTAATTTACCTGACTTATTTGTAAGTGTGAACTCGTGAAATGACATGTAGCATACTAATTAGACATACAAATGTATGTACAACGAGCTATTTAATGCGTAAACTTAAATGTATACACCTACATGCTAATGACATTTAGCTGCAACGTGACGACCCCCCCCAAAAAAGATAGCAACACTACTGTATTCACGAACAACATACAGGCTTTACAGCAATAGTTTGTAATCATTTTGAAAAACCATAAACATAAATAACGTAATGTTATATTCATTACGCTTATATAGCCTATTGACAGTTGCTGGAGTAGTTTAGTACACGTAAACATGACACAAAGATTTGAAAACTTACTGTCGACACCAACAGCCGACGAAACTGCTTCCCATGCCTTTTCCTTCGCATTCAAATCTTTGTACAATACATTCTGCGGGTCATACAGAATTTTATGTTTTTCCACCTCAACAATGAGACGAGTGTCATCCATGTCACCTTGTTTTTGAATAGGTTGGTTTAGGTCCGCCTGTCACGTCATTGCCTGCTGGGATGCGAGTTTCCCTCCAACGATGGGGAAAAACATATCTGATCGCATTACGCAAGTAAACACTGTTCATTTTTTTAAAATAAAATAATTGTTTTGAAATGATACAACTGAACTGTGAAACTGAAATGTTTCCTTTTGGCATGAATATAGCTTGTTGCTGGCATGGCGTTAAATCATTAAAAAAAAAAAATCTTTATGTAATGTACTAAATGTACAAAGTAGGCTAGTTTAAATGTGCATAATTTTTTTTTTTTTTTTTTTTCTTTTTTTTTTTACAATTTCAGGTCAATCCATGTTCATTTTGCCCACACACTGCACTTGCAGCACAGCAAAAATAGACTCGGTACGTAAACGATCGCTGCACTGCTGCAGACGCACCGCTCCTGGAACGCAATGACGGACCGCAACCGCGTGCAGTGTGAACGTACTCGGTTACTAACGTAACCTCGGTTCCCTGAGATACGGAACGAGTACTGCGTATGGGGAAAAGTCTCCCTTTTTCCCCGTCACTGAAGCCTTTTTCAATAACGCAGTGTAACTGCATCGTCATTGGTTCACTCATAGACAAATCGTTGAACCAATGACGGCGCGGCATAGCTGCGCGACCTATGGCGAGAGAGCGCGCGAACTTTCCTGCCAAAATGGGCGGGGTAAAGGGCTATATAAGCAGGCGTTTCGCCATAGGATTTCAGGCCAATCGACTGAAGCGACGACACTGAAGCCGCAGCCTCGTGGCACGGCAAGTAACGCAGTACTCGTTCCGTATCTCAGGGAACCGAGGTTACGTTAGTAACCGAGTACGTTCCCTTTCGATACTTCACTCGTACTGCGTATGGGGAACGAATTCAACCGCGCCGTGCCACGGCAGGGAACGACATAACTTGTTTTGGACACCGAGAGGGACCAAGAGAGCAAGTAAGAAGGCAAAGCTGTCGTAAACCCTTGTTACACTACAAGAGGAGATAACTCCTGATCGGCGAGAGGCGGAACTCGAAGAGGCCGCTTGGTTACACCGAGAGGACCCGGGCTTGTAAGGCCGGAACGTCCAGATGATAAAATCTGACAAAAGTGGACGGCGAGGACCAGCCGGCCGCCTCACAGATGTCTTTAATGGAAACTCCATTAGACCAGGCCCAGGAGGAAGCCATTCCTCTAGTGGAATGGGCCCTAACTCCTAAGGGGCATTGAATGTCCAGGGAGGAGTAACAGAGATTAATCGCGTCGACTATCCAACGCGAGAGACATTGCTTTGAGACCGAAGACCCTTTGGTGCGGCCACCAAAACAGACAAAGAGCTGATCTGACTGCCTGAAAGGCTGTGATCGCTCTACATAGGTCCTCAATGCCCTGACAGGCAGAGTAACTCCAGCTCCTGTTCATCCGCGGAGGGAGGAAGAGCAGAGAGCGAAATGACCTGAGCTCTAAACGGAGTAGAGAGCACCTTGGGGACGTAGCCATGCCTAGGTTTCAGCACGACCTTAGAGTCATTAGGCCCAAATTCGAGGCACGCAGGGCTCACAGAGAGGGCCTGCAAATCGCCAACACGCTTGACCAATGCTAGTGCAAGTAGCAGAGCGGTTTTCAGGGTTAAAGGCCTGAGGTCAGCTGAACTCAGCGGCTCGAAGGGGTTTCCTTTGAGAGCCCTAAGGACCAAAGAAAGGTCCCAAGTGGGAACAGTAAGGGGACGAGGAGGATTTAATCACCTCAAACCCCTTAAGAAACGAACCACAAGGTTGTTCCGACCCACTGACTGGCCAGCGATAGGAGCATGAAACGCTGAGATGGCTGCTACGTATACTTTGAGCGTTGAAGGGGCGCGCCCCAGATCCAAACGCTCTTGGAGGAAGGACAGTATTGGTGATACGTCACACTCCACGGGGTCTAAGTTGCGTGTGGAACACCAATCAACAAAGACCGACCATTTCTGGGCGTAGAGGCGTCTCGTGGACGGGGCTCTCGCCTGAGATATGGTCTCTAGTACGTCCCTGGAAGGTCAGTCGGCTCCCATCTAGGGACCAGAGGTGTAGAGCCCAGAGCTCTGGCTGGGGGTGCCAGATTGTTCTGTTCGCCTGAGAGAGGAGGTCCCGTCTCAGGGGAATGGGCCACGGGGCTTCCGTGGAGAGCCTGAACAGCTCTGAGGACCAAGTCTGGCTCCTCCAGAGCGGGGCCACTAGAAGGACTCTGTGTCTGTCTTCCCTGACTCGCCTGATGACCTGCGGGATCAGTGCGATCGGGGGAAATGCGTAAAGGAGTGTGCTGGGCCAGGTGTGGGCCAGTGCATCGACTTCCTTTGAGAAATATGTTGGGCAATGAGAGTTGTCTTCTGAGGCGAAGAGGTCTATCTCTGCTCTCCCGAAGAGCTCCCAAATCTTGAAAATCATCTGGGGATGGAGCATCCACTCGTCTGAGGGGACGTTGCTCCGTGATAGCATGTCTGCACCCAGGTTGGTTTTGCCAGGTATATGAGTCGCCCTGAGCGACCGAAGCCTTGGTATTGCCCACTCCAGAAGACGTTTCGCCAGAGCGCATAGACGGCTGGACGAAAGACCGCCCTGGTGATTTATGTATGACACCACGGTCATGCTGTCCGATTGGACTAAGACGTGGCGTCCCGTCAAGTGAACCTGAAACGCTTGCAGGGCTTTCATCACTGCCAACATTTCGAGGCAGTTGATATGGAGATGGCTCTCTTCGTGGGACCATGAGCCGAAGGCCGGTCTGCCCTCGCACAGAGCCCCCCAACCTGAGTTGGATGCGTCCGTCGAGAGCACCGTCCTTCGTGACACCGCCTGTAGAGGTACCCCAAGACTGAACCAAGCAGGGTTCATCCAAGGTTTCAGGGCTAAAAGACAGGCCCGATTGACCTTGAGACATAAGCGGCCATGCAGCCAGGCATGTGGGGGACCCGGGATTTCAGCCAGAACTGTAGCGGCCGCATCCGAAGAAGGCCAAGCTGCAGAACTGGGGAGGCGGAAGCCATCAGCCCTAAGAGCCTCTGGAAGAGCTTCAGAGGAAGATAGGCTTTGTTCTTGACGGAAGCCGCGAGCTGCTGAATCGCCAGGGCGCGCTCTGGCAAGACTACTGCCGTCATGCGGACTGAGTCGAAAACTGCCCCAGAAACGAAATGTGTTGGCTGGGGAGCAGTGAGCTCTTGGCTAGGTTGACCCTGAGACCCAGGCATTGGAGATGGCTGAGGAGCACGGATCTGTGGTGTTCCAGCTCGACTCGCGAATGGGCCAAAATGAGCCAATCGTCGAGGTAATTCAGAACCCGGATTCCCATCTGTCTCAGAGGGAAAGCGCTGCGTTCATGCACTTGGTAAAAGTGCGAGGAGCCAGGGACAGCCCGAAGGGCAGGACTGTATATTGGTATGCCACCCCCTCGAACGCGAATCTCAAGAATCGTCTGTGAAGGGGGGCTATCTGGATGTGAAAATATGCATCTTTCAGATCCAGCGAGCAGAACCAGTCCTCGTGACAAATTTGTGCGAGGATCTGCTTCAGCGTCAGCATTTTGAATTTCCGTCTCATGAGGGAGCGATTCAAAAGTCTGAGATCTAGGATGGGCCTGAGGCCGCCATCCTTTTTGGGGACCAGAAAGTAACGGCTGTAAAAGCCTGACTCGCTCTCTGAAGGGGGAACTATTTCTATAGCCCCTTTCTTCAGTAAGGTCATGACCTCGGCCCGGAGGACGGGAGCGTCGTCCGGGTTCACCAAAGTTTGAAGCACCCCTCCGAAGCGAGGGGGCCGTCGTGCAAACTGGAGCGAGTAGCCCTGCTTTATGATCCCAAGGATCCAGCTTGACACGTCGGGGATGGCCTGCCAGGCCTCGGCCTGAGTGACAAGGGGTTGAATGATGTCGGATGACAGGCCGCCGGGTAGGGGGCCGTACACCGAAGGAGGTGGAAGAGGAAATTTGCTCTCTTTTAGAGGAAGTAAATAGTGTTCGCCGTGAAAACGGCGTTTTGTTTGGGCGCAACATGTGTGGGCCCAGCTACAACACAGAGCATTTCTCCCACGCCCGGAATTAAACGAGGCGGAGGGGAGACTGCACGAGGGAGCTTTTGGGGTGGTCCGGTCGCAACGGGACATTCCCCAACCCTCTTCCTTCCTGCTGGATCAGGACGTCTTCGGAGTCACCGGGTCCAGCACAATCTTGGGCCGGGGTCCCTGGCATCTCGGGAAGGAGGATTGGCGCTTAGCAGGGCGAGGGCGCTGACGATGCTCCTTAGGCGGCGCTGCTTGAGAGGTGGATGGGGCAGGTTTGGTTTGCTGAGCCGGGGCAGTGGCCTTCGTGGCCCGCAGGGCTAGATCGGTGGCGCTGCGGAGATCCTTGAAGGCAGGTGCATCAATGCCGGACTCGTCCAAAGAGCGGAGGAGTTTGGCCTGGAACACCTGGAAGATCGCCATGGTGTGAAGCGCCGAAGCAGCTTGGCCTGCAGAGGTGTAGGCTCTTCCAGCCAGAGTAGAGGTGGTTCTGCAGGGCTTGGAAGGCAGGGCTCTTTTGGTCTTCCATCCCACAGCCGCGCGGAGGACAGAGGTGAGCTGCCACCGCTTCATCCAGGGGCGGCAAATGCTCATAGCCCTTCTCTTCTGCGCCGTCGACAGCAGTGAGGGCAGAACGGTGTGTTGTGTGGAGGCGGGCGGAGTACGGAGCGCGCCACGACTTCGTAAGCTCCTCGTGCACCTCAGGAAAAAATGGAGCGGAACGCTGGCGAGGGGCTTGGCGGCGGCCTGGCAGGAACCACTCATCCAGGCGGCTACGCGATGGCTCCTCCGGAGGGGCCCAGTCGAGGTCTAGCTCTTCCACTGCTCTGGATAGGATGCGGAAGAGCTCGGCATCCATACCCTGGCCGTGATCAATGGGCTCCAGAGGAGGCGGGGGAGCAGGGTCGTCCGGCTCGCCAGCCCATCCTTCCGCTTCAGAAGCCACAAGAGACATGGAGTCATCCGGCTCTTCGTCAGATCCTCCAAACGAGACGAGGTCGCTCGCATCTGCAGAGGGACGCTGCTCTGGTCGGGAGAACATGACAGGAGAACGTTCTCTCGGGGGAGAAGGCGAGGCACGCGGGGGCTGGGCCGACGTGAGCTCGCACAACTCCGGGCGCTGAGTCGCTCTACCCGCTGTCTCTTCCTGGCCGGCTCGCGGGAGGAAGGAGACGGGAGGGCGCGAGCGGCGAGATCGCCTTCAGTGAAGAAGGCGACCCGCGAGCACAGAGAACCGAGGCTCATGCTCTCGCAGATACCAAACATACTACCCATGTGATTTTAGTTAACTATAAATTTGCAACCTTGAATCATCAATACCAAAATAGTTCAAAAGAGAGAATTAATACATAGAATAAACCCTATAAAAGGAAAATCATGAGAGGGGAAAATTGGATACACGTTTAGACATTTCTTATGTGGTTATATATAGAATATATAGGACTAAGAGGGTTTATTTGTCCTTCTCAGAAATAATGAAGTCAGAGTCTTCTCTGCACATTCCTGACAGCAATAAAATAGGAACAGGGCACCTATTCTGTCTCTGTGTTGCAGTTGTGGGGGATGGAATTAACAGGACTTGTGAAGGAAAGTTTCTGGATTATTAATTTAATATAATGAATAATTGTGTGTCTGGTCCAGATGCTACATCAATCATGGTACATTTACAAGGTACTTCAAATAAGATATCTAAAGAGTATTCTAAATGAATAAAGGTACATATAAAGAAATGAAACAAGGTCTTCGTCATGTCTTTATTTTTCCTAAAGTGCCCCTATTATAGATTTTTGAAAATTATCTTTCATGTAGTGTGTAACATAGCTCTAAGTGAATGAAAACATCCTGCAAAGTTTTAAATCTGAAAGTGCACCGTATATTAAGTTATTGGCTGCATCCGAAAAGCTAGGTAGCTGACTTGTTGCCTCGCTGCCTTATCAGGCAATGACTTGTAAGGCAGCTTTTGCATATGAAGGCACCTCACAAAACTTATTTTGGACAGACTTCTGTGGCAGCGTGACAGTTTAATGATCAACAGCAAAACAGCGCAAGCTTTGGTGAAAGCTAAACAAATATTTAATTACTACAGTAGTAATTTCTCGCTAGAAATTACATCAAAAGTGGAAAATGTTGGTCAAAAACATACATTTACACACAAACTGACCAGCAAACGCAACTTTCTGACGCCATCTTTATTTTTCTAGCTCAACTGTCACAGAATGGAATGCACAGGATTGTGGGATATCAAAGGCAGCAAAGGATACATCTATGCTGCCTTCAAACATCGATCAGATGAAGGTACCTCAGGAGACAGGAAGTGAAGATAACATTGGATTCGGACATGCCTTGATGCCTTCCTACCTTGAAATGTGTCCTCCGAAGGCAGCTTTTTCCAGTTTTCAGATACAGTTTATGTCTCTCAAAAGTAAGAGTCAACTCTGAATCAATTAAACGAGTCGTTTGTAAAATGAATCTTAAGCCGTTTCGTTGTGACGTCACAATGAAACATTAGCATATTGCCCGCCCACTTATGCTGCGTTCCAGGCAGGTTTTTGAGCCCGTGAGTCACGATTTCAAATCACGACTTTGTAGCGTTCCAGGAAAGTCACGCCAAACTGCATAAAAGTGTAAACAAACCAACATGGCGGACCGTACGGGGCTTATGCTCATTAATTATTTCTATCGCCAAAGGTGCTTACTCCTTGCTTATTTGAGGGAAACGGAGGAGGAAAACGGCGCATAAGGCAAGAGAAGCTGTTATACCTTTTATTTTACCGTGCACTTGCATAAACATGGCATACATAGGGGCTGCCATTGTTGTTTCACGGGCTATGTGACATCAGAACTCGTAACTGGGAGTACATCGATCTGGTACGAGTTCACGGGTGGGAAGTCACGGCTTTGACTGCTGTTCCAGTGCACTTTCACGGGTAGAAGGTTGGAAAAACACGGGTTACGGGTTGCCTGGAACGCGGCATTACTGCTCGCATAGACAACAGGGAAAACTTGAAACCTGAATCTTGTGCTATGTGTTCCCGTCATGATGACTGCTTCTTCAACCTAAATGCGTTCAATGAGGGATTTGCAGGCCGGTTGTTATTGAAGCATTGGTCAGTTTATTTTATTTATCACAACCTGTAAGTACGATTAATAATTGTTGCCACGTTTGATAGACTGATTGTTATGTAGGAAAAAATTTAATTATAATTCTCACAGAGAAAATAATTTAAATTAGTTAAGTTTTTAAGGAGCCAAGATATAAAACTGCCCCCAAACAAAAAAGACTCACCTGTTCTGATGTGCAATCCAACTGAAACAGCAAAAGTCTGTATGTCCTCTAAGTAAAAAAATAAATAAAAATCTTCTAGACAAAAATGCGATTAGCAAGGACTAAAATCCAATGTCTTACATCCACACAGTTCTGAGTTTCAGTTCAATGACCTAAGTAGAAGAACGTTACTAACGTTGCCACCTGTAGCTGTCACAGTTCCCTTCCATGCTTGGACTCCATCTCCCACCTGATTTCAATCACACACACGGTAACACTTTAGAAACTGATCCTTCATTAATGAATAACTACCAGGAACAAATGAGTAAGCATTATTAACACTCTAATAACTACTATTAACTAACAAGTAACCTGATGAATGAATTAGTAAGTAATAGTGCTCAGTTAAAGGTGGTGTTCACTATTAACTAATCAGTAACTACTGTTTTTTTCAACCTCCCAGAGAACTACTAAGAACTACTGTAAAGGTTCGTAATTAATGTGAATAATGAATAATGTATAATTAATTCTAGAGTAAAGGCCTTGGTAACACACTAGTAATGAGTGAAGTATTACCAAATACTTAAGAAGGAATTACTAATTATTTGGATCAGTATTCTAAAGTGAAAAACATGATAACTCTCTAGTAACTACTGAAGTCATTGTAAACTTTTGATGTTTTTGTAAAGTATTGGATAGTAATAACTCAAGAGTTACTATATAACTCTAAAGTAACTACTTCTTTTTTGGATCAGTATCTAAAGTGAAGATCATAGTAACCCATGTAATTCTTAAGTGTTACTACATCCTTCTAAAGGAACTACTAATTGTTTGGACAGTATTCTAAAGTGAAGATCTGTAACCCACTAGTAATTCTTAAGTGTTACCAAATATTCATAAGGAATTATGTACAAAAACATCAAAAGTTTACAATGACTTCAGTAGTTACTAGAGAGTTATCATGTTTTTCACTTTAGAATACTGATCCAAATAATTAGTAATTCTTTATTAAGTATTTAGTAATACTTCAGTCATTACTAGTGGTTTACCAAGGCCTTTACTCTAGAATTAATTATACATTATGCATCATTCATGTTAATTATGAACCTGTATATAGTAGTTCTTAGTAGTTCTCTTAGAGGTATGAAAAAACAGTAGTTACTGATTAGTTAATAGTGAACTACCACCTACAACTGAGCACTATTACTTACTAATTCATTCATCAGAGTTACTTGTTAGTTAATAGTAGTTACTAGAATGTTAATAATGCATTATTCATTTGTTCCTGTGTAGTTATTCATTAATGAAGGATCATTTCTAAAGTGTTACCACACACACCTGCATTTGATCAGCACTCGTCACCAGCAGTATAAAGGACTCTCACTCAGTCACACTCATGGTTCGTTCTTGTTAACAGCTTCTTGTTAGCATCTTACCTGTAAGCTCTTCTGAAGGACCTTGTTGGGAAACCTACCCTTTGCTCTGTTTGTCTCCCGTCTCTTATATGTATTGTGTTAGATGTGCATTAAGTTTCTCAGCGATCCGCTGTGTTGGAATCCTGCTTCCATCTGCCATTACTTCATCTGCAACAAAGGACAGTATTAGCCTGTATTTAGCCTGTGTGTGTTGCTGTTAGCCTCCCTAACAGCAATATGTGTTCACTCGCAATTGTCTAGAAATGTGTCAAATGTTTTTCGTTGTTATTACTTGGAATGTTAAAGTGAATGTTTGAATGATAAAGAATAGAGCAATACGTTGGTGTACAACTGCAGTGCTTTATCAATACGTTTCTGCATTGGGCTAAGGCATATACCATGACTGTGTGTTTACCACCGAGCTGTGGGCTAGGTTTGCAAACATAAACACAAAACAACTAATTTCCTCTCTGAGACTTTATTTTTAGAACAGAGCAGAGCACCATCCTTATTATAATACATTGTAAGTGATGGCTGTAAATGACTATATACTGTACTCCGTGTTAGCAGAAGTCATCTGACCAATCACCACAGATTAGCATCACGCAAACAAGGGGTTCGGCGAAATGAATCGTTGAGCGAATCATTTGGGAGTCGTTGAGCAAATAAGTGAAAAATAAATGCATATTATAAACAAAGTGTTTTTTGACCTTGCCTGCTTTTAAACCTGTTTTTGGGGACTTCCAAAACAAAAATAGGAACCTTTCAAATGCTATAATAGGGGCACTTTAAAGGGTTAGTTGACACAAAAATGAAAATTTTGTCATTAATTACTCACCCTCACTTCATTCCAAACCCATAAGACTTTTGTTGATCTTCAGGAACACAAATGAAAAACCATCCCTTTAAATGTGCATATAAACCATCATATTAACAACAGAAAATTTACACAAAAAAGTACTCTAAAATAAGTTTTTTATTCTATGTTGTAATATGAAAGTAGCTTGGAATCTGTCGATTTTTCAGTTATATTCCTGTATGCTGCCACTAAAAGAGTTATTGTGTGTGTGTGTGTGTGTTTTTTTCTGTTAATATAATTTCCTCTTGTGGTTTTACTATGGTTAAGACTGATCTGCTCTTTATGGACGTTATTAATATTCTAATCATCTCGCATGAAAATGACCCTCATCAGGGCATCTGTTGACATGTCAATCTGTTAAACTCTTTCCAATCTCATAAGTGTCTAAAATCCTTTCTGACATTTTTAGCAAAATCAACTTTGATTCATAATTAACAAATTTTGCAACATCGAGATTGAATTGAATCAGCACTGAACTGACCGAGCTGAATAATGACACTATTGTCTTCTGCTATGAAATATCTGTATTGTATGAAGCGCAATTTGACTTAACGACTGGGCACTGAGAATGCACTGCATTTTTTTTTTTTTAGAATACATACAAACCCGATTCCAGAAAAGTTGGGACACTGTAGAAATTGTGAATAAAAACAGAATGCAATGTGGAAGTTTCAAATGTCAATATTTTATTCAGAATACAACATAGATGACATATCAAATGTTTAAACTGAGAAAATGTATAATTTTAAGGGAAAAATAAGTTGATTTTAAATTTCATGGCATCAACACATCTCAAAAAAGTTGGGACAAGGCCATGTTTACCACTGTGTGGCATCCCCTCTTCTTTTTATAACAGTCTGCAAACGTCTGGGGACTGAGGAGACAAGTTGCATTAGTTTAGGAATAGAAATGTTGTCCCATTCATGTCTAATACAGGCTTCTAGTTGCTCAACTGTCTTAGGTCTTCTTTGTCACATCTTCCTCTTTATGATGCACCAAATGTTTTCTATGGGTGAAAGATCTGGACTGCAGGCTGGCCATTTCAGTACCCGGATCCTTCTTCTACACATCCATGATGTTGTAATTGATGCAGTATGTGGTCTGGCATTGTCATGTTGGAAAATGCAAGGTCTTCCCTGAAAGAGACGACATCTGGATGGGAGTATATGTTGTTCTAGAACTTGCATATACCTTTCAGCATTGATGGTGCCTTTCCAGATGTGTAAGCTGCCCATGCCACACGCACTCATGCAACCCCATACCATCAGAGATGCAGGCTTCTGAACTGAGTGCTGATAACAACTTGGGTTGTCCTTGTCCTCTTTAGTCCGGATGACATGGCATCCCAGTTTTCCAAAAAGAAAGATTCGTCTGACCACAGAACAGTTTTCCACTTTGCCACAGTCCATTTTAAATTAGCCTTGACCCAGAGAAAACGCCTGCGCTTCTGGATCATGTTTAGATATGGCTTCTTTTTTGACCTATAGAGTTTTAGCCGGCAAAGGCGAATGGCACTTGGATTGTGTTCACCGACAATGTTTTCTGGAAGTATTCCTGAGCCCATGTTGTGATTTCCATTACAGTAGCATTCCTGTATGTGATGCAGTGCCGTCTAAGGGCCCGAAGATCACGGGCATCCAGTATGGTTTTCCGACCTTGACCCTTACACACAGAGACTGTTCCAGATTCTCTGAATCTTTGGATGATATTATGCACTGTAGAGATGATAACTTCAAACTCTTTGCAATTTTTCTCTGAGAAACTCCTTTCTGATATTGCTCCACTATTTTTCGCCGCAGCATTGGGGAATTGGTGATCCTCTGCCCATCTTGACTTCTGAGAGACGCTGCCACTCTGAGAGGCTCTTTTTATACCCAATCATGTTGCCAATTTACCTAATAAGTTGCAAATTGGACCTCCAGCTGTTCCTTATATGTACATTTAACTTTTCCGGCCTCTTATTGCTACCTGTCCCAACTTTTTTGGAATGTGTAGCTCTCATGAAATCCAAAATTCTTTCGAATTGACAAAAATTAGTGCATGTAAAAATATCTATTGTGAATTCAAATTCTTCTACAACATATATTCCAACTATATAATGGTTTATAATTTCATCGAGGTAAAACCACATATTTGATATACTGCAGTTATAGGAGTGATGGTAGTGTATGTTAACCAGCTCAGATCTAGTGCAGCACAGCTGGATAATAGTTAGAAACTTTCAGATGATTTGTTGCCTAGATACCATCCCAGTCAGTGTGAACAGCACGAGTCTGGCTCCCTAAGGAATGTGCTTCACTAATTGCCCCCCACTATACTGAGGCCGGTATTGACATTTTTTCTATCATTAAGTTAATTTAATTAGGAAGAAAGCATAAAGAAATGAGACTGGAGTGCCAGCTCTTCGTGCCTGCATGAAGTTTTACCAAGGTTTACAAAAAAAAAAAAAAATTAATAACAATAAAAAAAGTCTCTAAGCCCTTGACCTGATTAAACACTTCAATTCAAAGCTGAATTTCAGCACATCCAGGGCTTAAACATATCTATGCTCACTTTATTAGAGACCACATCAAACATCTCACCAAACTCCATCCGGCCCTGGTGTTAGCATACTTCCATCAGATCAGTGAATCTTTGATGTTGAATTTAAACCAGCCTCTACCTTGAAGTGTTTGTTGGCTGAGATATATCAAATCATGTGAGATACAGTTGCAGAAAAAAAAAATACCTGCATTTATGCATAAATTGGACATTTTGAGCTGATCTTCAAATAACTCAAAATAACAGACAAATACAAACAAATCATAGACAAATAAAGACACATTTTTCATATTTTTAATGAGTGTGTAATCATTCATAGCACAAGACTGAAAAATTTTGTAAGCATTTTATAGCAATAACCTCCATTTGATCTTTAATGTAATTGTGGATAAAACCTGCACAATAGTCAATTGAGAAATTTTGCACCATTCATCTTTACACAACTCTTTTTTTTTTTTAGTTCAGTAGTATTCTTGATACAGTGCATCCGGAAAGTATTCACAGAGCTTCACTTTTTCCACATTTTGCTATGCTACAGCCTTATTCCAAAATGGATTAAATTCATTATTTTCCTCAAAATTCCACAAACAATACACCATAATGACAACATGAAAGAAATTAGTTTGAAGTCTGCAAATTTATTAAAAAGAAAAAAAGAAAAAAAATCACATGTATATAAATATTCACAGCCTTTGCCATGACACTCAAAATTGAGCTCAGGTGCATTGTGTTTCCACTGATCATCCTTGAGATGTTTCTACAACTTGACTGGTGTCCACCTGTTGTAAATTCAGTTAATTGGACATGATTTGGAAAGGCACACACCTGCCTATGTAAGGTCCCACAGTTAACAGTGCATGTCAGAGCACAAACCAAAGCCATGAAGTCCAAGGGATTGTCTGTAGACCTCCGAGACAGGATTGTATCGAGGCACAGATCTGGGAAAGGGTACAGAAACATTTCTGCAGCATTGAAGGTCCCAATGAGTACAGTGGTGTCCATCATCCATAGATGGAAGAAGTTTGGAACCACCAGGACTCTTCCTAGAGCGGGCCGCCTGGCCAAACTGAGCAATCAGGGGAGAAGGGCCTTAAGCGGGGAGGTGACCAAGAACCCGATGGTCACTCTGACAGAGCTCCAGCATTTCTGTGTGGAGGGAGGAGAACCTTCCAGAAGAACAACCATCTCTGCAGCACTCCACCAATCAGGCCTGTATGGTAGAGAAGCCAGACGGAAGCCACTCCTCAGTAAAAGGCACATGACAGCCCACCTGGAGGACTCTCAGACCATGAGAAACAAAATTTTCTGGTCTGATGAAACAAAACTCTTTGGCCTGAATAGCAAGCATCATGTCTGGAGAAAACCAGGCACCACTCATCACCTGGCCAATACTATCCCTACAGTGAAGCATGGTGGTGGCAGCATCATGCTATGGGAATGTTTTTCAGTGGCAGGAACTGGGAGACAGGATCGAGGGAAAGATGAATGCAGCAATGTACAGAGACATACTTGATGAAAACCTGCTCCAAAATGCTCTGGACCTCAGACTGGGGCGAAGGTTCATCTTCCAAAGGGACGATTACCCTAAGCACACAGCCAAGACAACAAAGGAGTGGCTACGGGACAACTCTGTGAATGTCCTTGAGTGGCCCAGCCAGAGTCCAGACTTGAACCCGATTGAACATCTCTGGAGAGATCTGAAAAAGAGAAGAATGGGAGAAACTGCCCAAAAATAGGTGTGCCAAGCTTGTCGCATCATACTCAAACAGACTTGAGGCTGTAATTGGTGCCAAAGGCGCTTCAACAAAGTATTGAGCAAAGGCTGTGAATACTTATGTATACTTTTTTTCATTTTTATTTTTAATAAATTTGCAAAGATTTCAAACAAACTTCTTTCACGTTGTCATTATGGGGTATTGTTTGTAGAATGTGGAAAATGTGAAGCGCTGTGAGTACTTTCCAGATGCACTGTATGTCTGGTGTGAATAGCTATTTTGAGGGCATTCCAAAGTATTTCAACCAGGTTGAGTTCAGGACTCTGGAGGTCACAAAGGTCATTTCATTGAGTCATGTGCTTGTATTGGTCATTGTAAACAGAATGTCTAAAGGGGACCATCAAAATAAAGTGTTACCAGACTATAAGTAACATTGTACCTACATGCCAACTAACTCTCATTAGAGCATTAGGTAACACTTTATTTTACAGTGTCATTGTTACATATGTTACATGTAGTTACTATAGTAATAACTGTAAATTATGCATAATTACATGCAACTAATCCTTAACCAAACCAAACCAAACCTAATCCTAACCCTATAGTAAATACATGTAGTTACTTAATATTACGCAGTACTTAAATGTATAATTACAGTGTTAAACTTTAAAATAAAGTGTAACCGAGTATTATTACAGAGTACTGTCTGCTTAATAACTCCTAACACTTTATTTTGATGGTCTCCAACAGACATTCCACTGACTATAAGTAACTTTGCAAGTACATATCAACTTATTCTACTAACCCTAACCCTTTATTCTAATAACCCTACCCCTATCCCTAACAGTCTACTAATGAAAGTTAGTTGTCATGTAGGTTCAGTGTTATTATAGTCAACAGAATGTCTAAAGGGGACCATCAAATTAAGTGTAACCCATTGTCCTTTTGGATCCAAGTGTTCACAGACCTTTTCCCCCTGCAACTGTATCTTTATCAAACACTGGCAGCACATACAGTATGTCAGCCCATCAAAATATATTATATGCATCCAATCCATTTCAAATGTTACATTAGCTTAACATTAACCCATAGTCTGGCTGGAAAGTTAAGTAAAGTTAAAAGCAAATTAAGTTTAGAGCTATTATAATGTTATTATTCTAATGATATTTATTTGGAATAACACACAACAATGAATTATGCACATTAGGAGCATGTGTGATAATAAATTAAATATTATCAATTTTGATTTTATGTTGACTTTAATACATCTTTGTTTTTGTTAAGCACACACCCAACTAGAATTCCAATATGAGGTATAAAATCTCTTTTGACAAATGTCAAGAGAGAAGAAAAACTGCAATAAAGCAGAAAAAGTAGGTAGATATTAAAGGTTGAATGCAAACACGGTATTGAGCTGGCATCACATAAAAGGTTATTTGTTCGATTGTGGTTCGCCTTTTGTTGACATTTCATTCTGAATCCAGAGCGTAATGGGTTTTACGTGGGTGTTGTCATGTCCTGTTTTTTGAGCTCTAAGCAAAAGATGTCATGGATAGACTCAGATAAAGACGCAGACAACTGCACTTAAATGTCGAGCAATAGCATTCTAAAAATGTCAAAATAATTTTAAAAATTATCATAAAGCCCTGTACCATTCTTCAGAATATGCATTTGTCTGTCTTCTGTCTAGATGCATTTATGCACTGATTCAAAAATAACAGTAAAATGTATGAACTGAAATGAGTCATTTAACTAAAATATTAATAAGTTCATTGCACATATTAAGCAAAACTCAAATTGAATGAGTTACAGCAGATCTCTAATGCCCAGCATGCTTTACTTTGGACTGTAAAAGGAGATTAAATTAAATCAAAGTGCAATAAAATTGCAACACTGAATCAGGGAATTATTTGTAAAATGATTTATATATATATGTTATTATTTGTAATTATCTGTAAAACAAATTCAGAGTTATTTATAATGTCTGATTAGTGTTAACAAGAATACATAAATATAAAGGTGTATTTATAAACTTTATATTAACTGCAGTGATGAAGAGTCAAGCTATCAAGACAACCACCAATTCTTGTAGTGTAACTGTAGTGGAACTTATGCAAGCAAAAGAAGATATCATATTCATATCCCTAGTTGCTGACTAAGTATATGCGATTGAAATACCATTGTTTTTGTATTAAGATGAATGAACAAGTAATTTGACCAAAATGTATTTGTTTTCTCCTTCCATTTTTTTTTAAATCACTTGTTCTAAAACAAGGATTTTACACTCTCAGAGTGTGAGGAATGTTATACTCCGATCAGGCATAACATTATGACCACCTTCCTAACATTGTGTTGGTCGCCTTTTGCTGCCAAAACAGTCCTGACCCGTCAAGGCATGGACTCCACTAGACCCCTGAAGGTGTGCTGTGGTATCTGCACCAAGATGTTAGCAGCAGATCCTTTAAGTCCTGTGAGTTGTGAGGTGGGGCCTTCAAGGATCGGACATGTTTGTTCAGCACATCCCACAGATGCTCAATTAGATTGAGATCTGGGGAATTTGGAGGCCAAGTCAACACCTCAAACTCATTGTTGTGCTCCTCAAACCATTCCTGAAACCATTTTTGCTTTGTGGCAGAGTGCATTATCTGCTGAAAGAGGCCACAGCCACCAGGGAAGCCACCAGTTTCCAAAAAATTGAAAGGGTATGCAACAATACTTAGGTAGGTGGTACGTGTCAAAGTAACTTCCACATGGATGGCAGGACCCAAGGTTTCCTAGCAGAACATTGCCCAAAGCATCACACAGCCTCCGACGGCTTGCCTTCTTGCCATAGTGCATCCTGGTGCCATGTGTTCACCAGGTAAGCAACGCACACGCACCCAGCCATCCATGTGATGTAAAAGAAAACGTGATTCATCAGACCAGGCCACCTTCTTCCATTGCTCTGTGGTCCAGTTCTGATGCTCACGTGCCCACTGTTGGTACTTTCGGCAGTGGACAGGGGTCAGCATGGGCACCCTGACTGGTCTGCATCTATGCAGCCTCATACTCAAGAAACTACGATGCACTGTGTATTCTGACATCTTTCTATCAGAACCAGCATTAACTTCTAGCAAATTGAGCTACAGTAGCTCGTCTGTTGGATCGGACCACATGGGCTAGCCTTCACTCCCCACGTGCATCTATGAGCCTTGGCCCCCATGACCCTGTCGCCAGTTCACCACTGTTCCTTCCTTGGACCACTTTTGATAAATACTAACCATTGCAGACCGGGAACACCCCACAAGAGCTGCAGTTTTGGAGATGCTCTGACCCAGTAGTCTAGCCATCACAATTTGGCCCTTGTCAAACTCGCTCAAGTCCTTACGCTTGCCTATTTTTCTTGCTTCTAACACATCAACTTTGAGGACAAAATATTAACTTTCTGCTTAATATATCCCACCCACTAACAGGTGCAGTGATGAAGAGATTATAATCAGTGTTTTTCACTTCACCCTTCAGTGGTCATAATGTTGTGCCTGATCGGTGTACATTGCTAAAACACTTTTTTTTTTTTTTTTTTTTTTATGATAGTGATCGATATCAGCACAGCAGTGCTGGACAGTTTAATTAATTAATTTACTTTAATATATATTTTATTCTTTCTAAAGAATTGAGTTACAGGCGTTTTATGCATTGTAAGAATGTTATGTTTCGGTAAAATAAAAATAATGTCAAATGAAGTTACATTTGTGTTAAGAACATTCTAGTGATCAACTTAATTAGTGATTAATTTCAAAGTGGAAATGTTGCTTTTTTCTCATTAAAAAAACTTCCTTGTAATGAATCTTCGTACAACTCCACACAATAACAATTCTGACCTTGTCTGTCAAGCTTGAAAAAGGATCAGATCAGATAATGTCAGTAAGATAAAGTTGAGAACTGGATCAGTTCAATTAATGAATTAATCATTCTTTCAGTGGACTCTGGCCTGTAGTGTGAGTGTACAGAAACACCTGCACTTCCTGCACTTCTATCTGCTAAAATCTCTTTTTTTCTTTTTCTTCTTCTTCTCTCACTCTATGTCTCTTTCCAGGGCCCTATAACCGAACCCTGATTTATTCAAGATTTTCAGCGCTGAAATTCTTGCAGATCCCTTGACACTCTCACCCACCTTCCAGCACTGCTCTCCTATCTGTGGGTGGATAAAAGACTTAATCCAAAATTCCCAATGGTTACGTATGCTATTAGGATGTTAACAGTTGAAGGCGTATCATCCAGAGGCAGATCTTCAAACTTTCTGCTTTTATTTAATCAAGACCTCAGAGAAGAGTGCAGTGGCTCTACTTTATATGTTATAAATGTCTCAGTGAGATTTAATTCTTTGGCATGGTTTTGTTCCCATGACTATTCTCAAAGAAGGGCAGCAGAAGAGGCACAAGCACATTCTCATGGGATTGTGTGGTGTAACCACAAGCAATGTCTTTATACAATGCGATTTAAAGTTAATCTGATAGTTGGAGGATTATAAACAAAGTTTGGAAAGTATTAGAAAAATCACACCTGAGTTTGAAAGCTTTTTCACATTGATTAAGCATTTTATGCTATTGAATTCTGGTACCATGTGATCATAAGAAATATTTACAAGATATAGATACCAGAGACTTATGTAGTCTGTATGTTAAAACAAAATAACATTTTAATTTATATGTTATGAATACCATGTTTATGATACACTTTTTATAGGACACAATATAAATTTCCTGTCAGACCAACTTTCATCACCTGAAATAATGTGATATTCTATTACTTTGAAAAATGACACTGTCTAAAGCTAAGGCAGAATGAATTCAGTATAATATTATTCTGGCACAATTCAGTCTTACGCAATAAGCAGAAAATTGTGGCTCAATGGAATAACATTATGAAATGATGCAATTATTGTCTGATCCACAAATGTTGTTCCCAAATGGTCATGTGTCATATGTTCATGCTTCCCAATAAAGACCATTTGCTCGCTTAAAAAAGTTACATACTTTCCAGTTTACAAAACATCTTGTAGTCTTGAGTCTCAAATACTAAGAAATACAATTTTCTTTAAAACTAAAAAAATACTACAATAAAACATTTGAGGAGAGGGGTGAGATCCCTGTTAAATGGAGAAAATACTCAAAAAAGGAAGCTATTGAGAGTTTGGATCAGTGCATCTAATGAAGCAGATAAAAAGCAGATAAAGAATCTTCCATCTCCCCTCAGATTCTCCTCAGATCACAGCCAGAAATGAGTTTCTATTATACACCAGTAAAACTCCAAACTCAAACCTCATAGAGAAATGATAGAGTACACTGGATACAAGAGCTTTGGAGACAATATTCAATCTAAAAGTGTTCTGTTCAATAGAGGTAAAATGCCAAAAAGATTTACAGTTTATTTTTTACTTGAATTTTAGAAATTTGTATTGAAAAAAGTTATGCAACCTTTACTAAAACATAATTGTTATTGTGGTTTATTCTATAGTTTTTTTTTTTTGTTTTTTTTTTTTGCCAATTATAGCTGTTTTTTGTTCTGTATGTTAAGATATTAAATTAGCTGTAGATATTCAAATGAGTTTTATGTTATTCATATTATAAAAGTATTTGCTGTTTAGAAATACAAAAAAAGCATCATTCAAAACAACTATATGTAGTATTGTCGATTAGTCGATGTATAATCTAGAAATCAGTGTTCCATCAGAGTGATTTTGACACTGATATTTCAAGGTAAATTACATAAATTTGCTTTTATCAGATTTCTAAAACATTGAAACATTTCCATACTGTGATCATTATATCTAATGCTTTGTGCGCTTGTACAAACAATGACTTGTGGTTCAAATAAACATAATATACAAAAATAACACTTCTGTCCTCGTTATATTGAAATCCTGTACAGATCATTCATGCAGGTCAACTGCTAAAAGACAAAATGCTCTGGGGCCGTATTCACAAAACATCAGCGAAAAGTAGCTCCTAAATTGCTGATTTAGGAGAAACTCTTAAAATAATGGGCTTGTCAGTCTTAATTTTAGGACTCCTAAATGTTTGCTCTAAGAGTATTTCACAATACATTTTAGTGCTAAAACCAGCTCCTAAATGTGTGAAAAGGTAGTAATCAAGAGGACCCTGTGCACTAAGATCAAATCACAAACAATCCCAAAATGGCGGTTGCTGGCAATCCACCTCAGCAGTCCACCCAAAGACACTGAACATCATTGAGGCAATAGAGCATTGGGTGCTGAGCCTTCTCCTCATAAATTGCAAGTACTGGATGAAATGGATGGCACTCATGGAGGAGTTCTCCTCTTTCATGTGGATGAATCTGAGTAAGACACCCCACTGGAGTGACATAGAAGCCTGTATCAAACACTTGGGAGAAAAGGGAGTGCCAATGGACTATATGCACGGAGCGTTCTTTTGAACTTCCGCATTAATATAAGCCAGCTCGAAAACTTCCAGAGATGTCATTTGCTGGTGTGTTGAGCATCAGTAGTGTAATACTTACTTTATAATCAGAATATAGTCACTTAAATAGTCATTATTTAGCATTAATTTAGTTCAAACATAAGGCAGCATACAAAATAAATAAATAAAGACGTACCTCATTGTTTCTCCTCTGCTAAATTCAATTCGTTCAATCAGTTTTCACTGATTATGTGAAAAAAAATCTTCAAAAAATACATATTGTGCACTTTAGTTAGAATAATTGAATAAAATGTGTGTTTTTACAAGTGTGCTGAAATCATTGATCTTGCACTGCTCTGACTGACAGCTGCTGTGATTATAAAGGGAAGTGCAGTGCTCGCTTTCTGTGTCATTCATTCACAATAAAAGTTATTGTTTTTCTTAAGATTTTGTGAGTACTTCATACTTCACATTGTCAAAATGTATTTTTAAACCTAGTTATTTTATTCACCTTATTCCACCACGCCCACTTTTAATTAAATAGCGAGCTATAATAGAGAAATGACAAATAACGTTAATGCTGTAAATGTTTTAAATTGGGAGCACGGAGAAAACTTTATAAGACGATCAGATGGTCTCATATCGTCATTGTTAACGGCCGTAACCGGTAGACGATATGAAGAAGTGGCCAGAGGAAACCATGGGACTGTCAGGAGTTGATTGAGCAGCATGTAGAGGGTGTAGATGAAGAAGACCGGAATTATTTTAAATCAGTTTTGTTAAACAAGATAACTTTGTGATTTGTATTTTGGAAAATATATTACTTAATTTAATTTAATAAGACACCTTTTACAGACCTTCATGTAGAGGTAATGTTTCACCATTTAATTTTCATATGCAATAAACCTAGAATTAATTTGCAAACTTGACATGACTTATTCCATTTAAATCAGAAGACTTAATTCCTTTACATTTTAAGAGCTCACATTATATGGTCTTATTTAAAAAATACTGACAGCTTACATCTGGCCACATTATAAAGATAAAAAAAAAAAAAAAAAAAACATCACAAATGATCATATTGTAAAGGTTTATAGAAATAACAATTTACATATGGGCATATTGTAAAGGTTTATAAAAATAATTTACAGATAGGTAACATCTGGTCACACTGTAAAAGTTTATAAAAAATAACTGATAGGTAACATCTGGGGACATTGTAAAGGTTTATAAAAATAACTACATACACTATTTACACTTATTAGTTAAAGCAAAACCACAGCACAGACAAACATACCTACACATCAACACTTATTCATCCTCTACATCAGAAATTATGTTGCTTAGAAGGTTACACAGGGCAATTTCTCTACATTATTATCAACTTTAGGGGTGAGGTTAATTGGAACTGTTGTAAGAAAGGATTTTGAAGGTTTTCAGTCATATGACCTGCTCAACATGGACGCGTACAGTAGCGATGCGCCTGGTGTTGGTGGTGTCTTCTGCAGAGAGTTGCGTGCGTCTCTTGGTGAATGCTGGAATGACAAGTTTCACCTTCCTTTGATATTCAACAGTGTTTTGATCTGTCTGCATTGACAACATTGTATGCAAACTGAACTTAGCTGGATGATGACATCACTGTTTACTCAAGTGCTGATAAATTAACTTAATTAATAACTATTGATTCTTACATCGCAATGAATCAATACTGAATTTACTCAAGATGGATACTGACACCATTTTCTTTAAGAGCTGCTGTGCAGCCAAAATTATATGCCAGTTATCACTGTAAAGCTGTTTTGACACAATCTGCATTGTAAAAAGCGCTATATAAATAAAGGTGACTTGACTTGACATAGAGGAGATCAGTAATGGTGAAGTCTCTGTTTGCCGTTACTTCATCACCTGGACGAAGGTATTCCAGGAACCGTACTCGGTTACTAACGTAACCTCGGTTCCCTGAGATACGGAACGAGTACTGCGTATGGGGAAAAGTCTCCCTTTTTCCCCGTCACTGAAGCCTTTTCCAATAACGCAGTGTAACTGCATCGTCATTGGTTCACTCATAGACAAGTTGTTGAACCAATGACGGCGCGGCATAGCTGCGCGACCTATGGCGAGAGAGCGCGCAAACTTTCCCGCCGAAATGGGCGGGGTAAGGGGCTATATAAGCAGGCGTTTCGCCATAGGATTTCAGGCCAATCGACTGAAGCGACGACACTGAAGCCGCAGCCTCGTGGCACGGCAAGTAACGCAGTACTCGTTCCGTATCTCAGGGAACCGAGGTTACGTTAGTAACCGAGTACGTTCCCTTTCGATACTTCACTCGTACTGCGTATGGGGAACGAATTCAACCGCGCCGTGCCACGGCAGGGAACGACATAACTTGTTTTGGACACCGAGAGGGGACCAAGAGAGCAAGTAAGAAGGCAAAGCCGTCGTAAACCCTTGTTACACTACAAGAGGAGATGACTCCTGATCGACAAGAGGCGGAACTCGAAGAGGCCGCTTGGTTACACCGAGAGGACCCGGGCTTGTAAGGCCGGAACGTCCAGATGATAAAATCTGACAAAAGTGGATGGCGAGGACCAGCCGGCCGCCTCACAGATGTCTTTAATGGAAACTCCATTAGACCAGGCCCAGGAGGAAGCCATTCCTCTAGTGGAATGGGCCCTAACTCCTAAGGGGCATTGAATGTCCAGGGAGGAGTAACAGAGATTAATCGCGTCGACTATCCAACGCGAGAGAAGTTGCTTTGAGACCGAAGACCCTTTGGTGCGGCCACCAAAACAGACAAAGAGCTGATCTGATTGCCTGAAATGCTGTGATCGCTCTACATAGGTCCTCAATGCCCTGACAGGGCAGAGTAACTTCAGCTCCTGTTCATCTGCGGAGGGAGGAAGAGCAGAGAGCGAAATGACCTGAGCTCTAAACGGAGTAGAGAGCACCTTGGGGACGTAGCCATGCCTAGGTTTCAGCACGACCTTAGAGTCATTAGGCCCAAATTCGAGGCACGCAGGGCTCACAGAGAGGGCCTGCAAATCGCCAACACGCTTGACCGATGCTAGTGCAAGTAGCAGAGCGGTTTTCAGGGTTAAAGGCCTGAGGTCAGCTGAACTCAGCGGCTCGAAGGGGTTTCCTTTGAGAGCCCTAAGGACCAAAGAAAGGTCCCAAGTGGGAACAGTAAGGGGACGAGGAGGATTTAATCGCCTCGAACCCCTTAAGAAACGAACCACAAGGTTGTTCCGACCCACTGACTGGCCAGCGATAGGAGCATGAAACGCTGAGATGGCTGCTACGTATACTTTGAGCGTTGAAGGGGCGCGCCCCAGATCCAAACGCTCTTGGAGGAAGGACAGTATCGGTGATACGTCACACTCCACGGGGTCTATGTTGCGTGTGGAACACCAATCAACAAAGACCGACCATTTCTGGGCGTAGAGGCATCTCGTGGACGGGGCTCTCGCCTGAGATATGGTCTCTAGTACGTCCCTGGGAAGGTCAGTCGGCTCCCATCGAGGGACCAGAGGTGTAGAGCCCAGAGCTCTGGCTGGGGGTGCCAGATTGTTCTGTTCGCCTGAGAGAGGAGGTCCCGTCTCAGGGGAATGGGCCACGGGGCTTTCGTGGAGAGCCTGAACAGCTCTGAGGACCAAGTCTGGCTCCTCCAGAGCGGGGCCACTAGAAGGACTCTGTGTCTGTCTTCCCTGACTCGCCTGATGACCTGCGGGATCAGTGCGATCGGGGGAAATGCGTAAAGGAGTGTGCTGGGCCAGGTGTGGGCCAGCGCATCGATTTCCTTTGAGAAATATGTTGGGCAATGAGAGTTGTCTTCTGAGGCGAAGAGGTCTACCTCTGCTCTCCCGAAGAGCTCCCAAATCTTGAAAACCATCTGGGGATGGAGCATCCACTCGTCTGAGGGGACGTTGCTCCGTGATAGCATGTCTGCACCCAGGTTGGTTTTGCCAGGTATATGAGTCGCCCTGAGCGACCGAAGCCTTGGTATTGCCCACTCCAGAAGACGTTTCGCCAGAGCGCATAGACGGCTGGACGAAAGACCGCCCTGGTGATTTATGTATGACACCACGGTCATGCTGTCCGATTGGACTAAGACGTGGCGTCCCGTCAAGTGAACCTGAAACGCTTGCAGGGCTTTCATCACTGCCAACATTTCGAGGCAGTTGATATGGAGATGGCTCTCTTCGTGGGACCACGAACCGAAGGCCGGTCTGCCCTCGCACAGAGCCCCCCAACCTGAGTTGGATGCGTCCGTCGAGAGCACCGTCCTTCGTGACACCGCCTGTAGAGGTACCCCAAGACTGAACCAAGCAGGGTTCATCCAAGGTTTCAGGGCTAAAAGACAGGCCCGATTGACCTTGAGACATAAGCGGCCGTGCTGCCAGGCATGTGGGGGGACCCGGGATTTCAGCCAGAATTGTAGCGGCCGCATCCGAAGAAGGCCAAGCTGCAGAACTGGGGAGGCGGAAGCCATCAGCCCTAAGAGCCTCTGGAAGAGCTTCAGAGGAAGATATGCTTTGTTCCTGACGGAAGCCGCGAGCTGCTGAATTGCCAGGGCGCGCTCTGGCGAGACTACTGCCGTCATGCGGACTGAGTCGAAAACTGCCCCCAGAAACGAAATGTGCTGGCTGGGGAGCAGTGAGCTCTTGGCTAGATTGACCCTGAGACCCAGGCATTGGAGATGGCTGAGGAGCACGGATCTGTGGTGTTCCAGCTCGACTCGCGAATGGGCCAAAATGAGCCAATCGTCGAGGTAATTCAGAACCCGGATTCCCATCTGTCTCAGAGGGGAAAGCGCTGCGTTCATGCACTTGGTAAAAGTGCGAGGAGCCAGGGACAGCCCGAAGGGCAGGACTGTATATTGGTATGCCACCCCCTTGAACGCGAATCTCAAGAATCGTCTGTGAAGGGGGGCTATCTGGATGTGAAAATATGCATCCTTCAGATCCAGCGAGCAGAACCAGTCCTCGTGACAAATTTGTGCGAGGATCTGCTTCAGCGTCAGCATTTTGAATTTCCGTCTCATGAGGGAGCGATTCAAAAGTCTGAGATCTAGGATGGGCCTGAGGCCGCCATCCTTTTTGGGGACCAGAAAGTAACGGCTGTAAAAGCCTGACTCGCTCTCTGAAGGGGGAACTATTTCTATAGCCCCTTCAGTAAGGTCATGACCTCGGCCCGGAGGACGGGAGCGTCGTCCGGGTTCACCAAGGTTTGAAGCACCCCTCCGAAGCGAGGGGGCCGTCGTGCAAACTGGAGCGAGTAGCCCTGCTTTATGATCCCGAGGATCCAGCTTGACACGTCGGGGATGGCCTGCCAGGCCTCGGCCCGAGTGACAAGGGGTTGAATGATGTCGGATGACAGGCCGCCGGGTAGGGGGCCGTACACCGAAGGAGGTGGAAGAGGAAATTTGCTCTCTTTTAGAGGAAGTAAAATAGTGTTCGCCGTGAAAACGGCGTTTTGTTTGGGCGCAACATGTGTGGGCCCAGCTACAACACAGAGCATTTCTCCCACGCCCGGAATTAAACGAGGCGGAGGGGAGACTGCACGAGGGAGCTTTTGGGGTGGTCCGGTCGCAACGGGACATTCCCCAACCCTCTTCCTTCCTGCTGGATCAGGACGTCTTCGGAGTCACCGGGTCCAGCACAATCTTGGGCCGGGGTCCCTGGCGTCTCGGGAAGGAGGATTGGCGCTTAGCAGGGCGAGGGCGCTGACGATGCTCCTTAGGCGGCGCTGCTTGAGAGGTGGATGGGGCAGGTTTGGTCTGCTGAGCCGGCGCAGTCCTGGGGCGGCTAGGAGCAGACGCAGAGCTGGAGCGCTTGGGCAGAAAGTGTCTCATGGCCTGAGACGACTTCTGCACCGCTGTGAAGCGCTCGGTGAAACCATCCACCGCTGGCCCAAAAAGACCGGAAGGGGAGACCGGGGCGTCCAGAAAGGCCGTCTTATCCAGGTCCTTGATTTCCGTGAGGTTGAGCCAAAGATGGCGCTCAAGCACAACCAGGCTGGCCATGGAACGACCGATGGCCTGGGCAGTGGCCTTCGTGGCCCGCAGGGCTAGATCGGTGGCGCTGCGGAGATCCTTGAAGGCAGGTGCATCAATGCCGGACTCGTCCAAAGAGCGGAGGAGTTTGGCCTGGAACACCTGGAAGATCGCCATGGTGTGAAGCGCCGAAGCAGCTTGGCCCGCAGAGGTGTAGGCTCTTCCAGCCAGAGTAGAGGTGGTTCTGCAGGGCTTGGAAGGCAGGGCTCTTTTGGTCTTCCATCCCACAGCCGCGGGAGGACAGAGGTGAGCTGCCACCGCTTCATCCAGGGGCGGCAAATGCTCATAGCCCTTCTCTTCTGCGCCGTCGACAGCAGTGAGGGCAGAACGGTGTGTTGTGTGGAGGCGGGCGGAGTACGGAGCGCGCCACGACTTCGTAAGCTCCTCGTGCACCTCAGGAAAAAATGGAGCGGAACGCTGGCGAGGGGCTTGGCGGCGACCTGGCAGGAACCACTCATCCAGGCGGCTACGCGATGGCTCCTCCGGAGGGGCCCAGTCGAGGTCTAGCTCTTCCACTGCTCTGGATAGGATGCGGAAGAGCTCGGCATCCATACCCTGGCCGTGATCAATGGGCTCCAGACGAGGCGGGGGAGCAGGGTCGTCCGGCTCGCCAGCCCATCCTTCCGCTTCAGAAGCCGCAAGAGACATGGAGTCATCCGGCTCTTCGTCAGATCCTCCAAACGAGACGAGGTCGCTCGCATCTGCAGAGGGACGCTGCTCTGGTCAGGAGAACATGACGGGAGAATGTTCTCTCGGGGGAGAAGGCGAGGCACGCGGGGGCTGGGCCGACGTGAGCTCGCACAACTCCGGGCGCTGAGTCGCTCTACCCCGCTGTCTCTTCCTGGCCGGCTCGCGGGAGGAAGGAGACGGGAGGGCGCGAGCGGCGAGATCGCCTTCAGTGAAGAAGGCGACCCGGGAGCGCAGAGAACCGAGGCTCATGCTCTCGCAGTGCGGGCATGAGGCTCCAGCGAGCGCGCCGTCGGCGTGGGACTTGCCCAGGCACGCGACACACTCGCTGTGTCCGTCATCATCGTGCAGAGGGGCTCTGCACATGCCACAAGAGTGGCGCGGCATTTGCAGCAACGCCGCCGCCGTTATAACGGCGATTGGGGGGCTCTTTTTAGAGCGGCGAGGGCCGCGGAAGCTCTTTTAGAGCGGTAGAACCGCTGAGGAAACGCTCTTTTAGAGCGGCAATAAGCCGCGGGAAAGCTCTCAAGGGGCGCACCGGATGGCGGCAGGAGACACGCTGAGAAGGCGGCCGGAAGCGGGAGCGGGAGGCGGGCGTCTCGAGGACGGCGCTCGGGGCGGCAGTCAGCGAGGGCGCCGCTCGGGGCGGCAGTCAGCGAGGGCGCCGGCGCTGTCTCCGACCGGCGAGTTCAGCTGGGTCCGCTGCGGGGCCTCTTCAGACGGCGGCGGGAGCTTCTCGAAGGCGGCGAGCTTCCTCAGGCTTCAGGCGGAGATCAGCGAGGAGATGCGTTGTCGTCGCTGAAGGAGAAAGGACTGAAATCCTATGGCGAAACGCCTGCTTATATAGCCCCTTACCCCGCCCATTTCGGCGGGAAAGTTCGCGCGCTCTCTCGCCATAGGTCGCGCAGCTATGCCGCGCCGTCATTGGTTCAACAACTTGTCTATGAGTGAACCAATGACGATGCAGTTACACTGCGTTATTGGAAAAGGCTTCAGTGACGGGGAAAAAGGGAGACTTTTCCCCATACGCAGTACGAGTGAAGTATCGAAAGGGAACCTGAATTTGCAGTTATGAATTTATCACAACACCAGGTTTAGAAACACTAAAACTTTCAGCAAGATCACCCTGGAATAAATTAAGACGCAGCTTCATCAGAGTCGTCAGGAGCTGATCCCAAGTGTGTAGCTGGAAGCTGTTGGTGTATGTATTGGTAAGGTGCTCAGCGGCTGAATGAATGGTGGTTGTTTCTCAGCAGAGTTGTGTACAATGGCGCCAGCTCAATGCATTTCATTCTCATATCAGATATAGGTGGCTTCAGATTGAGTTGTCATTTTGAAGTGTAGTTGTGGTCAGAGACAGATGGATCCTCCTATTGTGTTTCTGCATCACAGTTCAGGGGCATGTGGATGTGATCAACCTCACAGTTGTCCACTGCATCACTGATGCTCATCAATGCACCTGTGGAAAATGGAAATAATATAACCATAAACATATTTTTACATTTGTAATAATACATCATGAGAATTAATATATGATTGCACCCATACTTTAACAGAGCAGTGTGTGAGAGAGAGATGCATTAAAAACGAGACAGTATATACACAATCTCTGACTCTAGCATTAATAGTTAGGTCAATATCAATATGAGAGATGTAGCTACAGTAGCTGGCCTGCTATCACCTGCAATCTCTGTAACTTAACATTACAGGAGTAATGTAAGCTATTGTTAGACTATAATGTACCACAATCCTATCTTAAATATGTACCATTGTACTATCTTACATATGAAATATATAGGTGGCAATTGTAATAATGCAAGATCCTTTTTTATTTTATGAACTGCTCATTAACAAGCACACTAACAAGCACATGGCTAGCTAAGTTAGCTTACCAGATGTGGACCGTGATGTCAGCAGCTCTGATTGGCTGAAGGCACTGAGCAACAAAATCTGACTGGTCACAGACCAAGTTGAAGAGACATTTGAATTCCGAAGTCTCAAGTTCAACATAATTTTTCACATGTAACGTTACTTGTACTGCTGGTGTGTTGTTTAATATAGATTTGTGTGTACGATTTTAAAATGATTCTGCCAGTGTAAACTTAATAAGCATTTACACATATATGGAAATTATAGGCTACACTGCATATACTAAATGGGCTTGTAATGCATTCATACTGAAATAAATAAGCACAAGTAATAAAATGAATTCCAAGGATGAATAAGTAAACTTAAAAATATAATCAAATTTAACTTTAGACACACTACAACTTCAGGATATTAAATAATGTTTTTTTTTATATATATATATATATACTTTCAGTGCATTGTTACAATGATCATTTTCAGTACACAGTTAAAATATACCTCAAATATATTTTTATAAAGTGCAAATAAATACACTTTCAAAAAATAAACTGAACTTACACTTCAAGTATATTTTTCTAAAATATATTTTTTTAGAAAATATACTAAAGAACAATTATTTTAAAGTGTGTTAAAAGTTGTATTGTGAAAATATGATACTAATATACTATTTATATGTTTAGAGATAGTAAATTTTTTTTGTTAGTATATTTGCAATGTACTATAGAAAAAGAGAATATATTTAAAATACAATAAAGTATACTTTTTTTTTTTTCACTAGGGATTGATAGTTTTGTGTCGATGTACAGCAACTACAGAATGAACAGCTAACAGTTTACCGGAAATGCCCGAGCTGGCTTAACGACAACCAGGAAGTAACCGTGCATATAGTCCATTGATTATGCAAAGTGCCACTTGGGTAAAGTTGGTTTTATATTCGCACATTCGGACTTCTGATAAATTCAGACTTTCCAATAAATGTGCAATAAATTAATGTTTGCGAATTTTAAGCAGCGACATGATATTGACAACCAACGATTGTCAACTTACAACATTTTTCACAGTCGATCAAAATAGGCAAGTATTGTTTTAATGGCATATTTACTTGTGAATGTCCACTGAATGTCCAATGTAGTGTGATTAACAAGGCTATTGAATACGGATTTTCGAATGTGAGAATATAAAACCAACTTTACCCAAGTCAAAGTGCTTTGATCAGGTCACCAACCTGAAGGAATTCACAGAAAGGTATAGCTAACAGTGATCTGTGATCTGCAAGCACATGAGAAGTGGACCAAATATTTTGAAAGGTCCAAAAGCATAGAGTTTCATTCAGAGCTACTGAAGATTGCACACTCAGTAAAGTTTGAAGTTAAACGCAGACTGTCAGGACAAGCCTTTATGCAAACTGGAAATATTTGCGTGAATTTGTAACATTTACAGATAAGGATATAGGCGTAAATTGAACGTTTTACACTGAGGACATGCATCTTTTAAAGCACCTGACGGGGTAAGCCATTACACTAATGCATTAGCTTGAAGCTTAAAATAAAGAATTCTCATGTTTTGGACAGCTTGAATCACGTACCTTTCCTGCAGCTGATTCCTTCATTATTTTTTGCATTTTTAGATGCATTTTTGTCCAAAGAAATGCTTCATTAAGTGCTGTAATAGAGTGCCTCAGGGATGACACATTTTTGTAGGCAAAACCCGGAAGCGAGTTAGGGTTTTTTGAATGGGTTTTTGCTAAATCGCCTGAAATAAGTCTGTGGTTCACAAAGCCTCTAAATATTTTCACGTTTTGATCTATGACATAAAACACACCAGTTATAACCCACTTGTGATTTTTTTAACTTTTACTGTGTCTTCAAATCGGCGGTTGCTAACAAATTGCTAAAAGGGACTACTTCCTTTGGCGGGGACTTTAGACGTCATCATTAAAAACAGGACATTTGGACAGCATTTCTCATGAAAAAGTGGATAAGTATTCATAACAGCACAGATCATAATCAGCGAGCATGTTTTTAAATAAAGTTGTTTTCTAAATACAGTTTGAGGACGCTTGGTGGTGACGACGTTGATCCGCAACCATGGTGTGCTGTAGTCCGTTTATAGCCTACTGTTAGCCTTTTATATCTGACGACTTTATTTAGGCTTCAAAATCTATAAATGTTGTGTTAACTTGTAAAGATTATCTTGATAGACAAAACGTGTAAGTGTCATAACCCTTTGTTAAACACAGAGCTTATTTTCTGCGATTTTTCAAAAGTCTATGGGAAAAATGCATAGGCTTTCGATCAAGGGAACCCGTGCGCCGCTAACTTCCGGGATGGCCTACAAAAACAGGTCATCCCTGAGGCACTCTAGTTGACGCAACTGTCAGATGTTTTCAGTGCACGGTGGGCAGACCCGAGTAGTCGAGAGTGTCGATGATTTTCATTATCGATTATTATCGATTTTATTGAATAGTTGTTGCAGTATCCCAAATGTTTACAACTAATTGTAAATCGCGAGAAAATTGCAATTTTAACCAAGGCTCCGGGACGAGTAATGAGTCACCTGTCAATTGCGTCATACCCGCGTTACCCTCGGTTTCCGGGTTTATTTTGTAGAAACCATGGAAACACCAAAGACACCTTAATATTTACATGTTTTAATAGACAAGAGAACAACTGTTTTGATATATTTATAGACAGAAAACTAATTAGCTCAGCACATTTATTCTAATGGTTTAAATCTAGTTTTCTTGATTTTCAGAGAGTACTATGCTTTTACCATGCCTCAGAGAAAAACACTATTTTGTGAAGTAGCTAACGTGATTTTTTCTTAAAATATCAGTTTGTGCGTACACATGCACACTCAAAAAAATGAACTTTCACTGTTGTTAGTTTCACTCAAACCACCCTTGTTCACATTACTTAAAAAAACTCATGTAACTACATGAACGTAATTTAACTTTGTTGTTTCTACTAAAATTGAATATTGTCAGCTTTACTTAGTAAGTGTGTGTTTGTTCAGTCAACTTAACATTGCTGTGTGAAACGCACACATTTTTGTTGACATAACTAACTGTGCACTGGATCCGTAGTTCCCAGCATGCTTTGCAAGGGACTGCATTAGGAGAGTAAATTTAGGGATTAAAGTGTTATTTTATGTGTTTTTCAGTAAAGGGAAAGATGTTGTTAGTTTATGTTAGTGTTTAATGTTCAGTTATGTTGGACATTTAGAGTAGTTTCTGTAATGTTTTTGAATGTTTTGGTTACCATCATGCAGAAGAGTGTCGCCTGTGTTTAGGCTGTGTGCACTCATATACGCATGTTTATAGGATGAAATTTCTGCTCTCAATTCAATTGAGTTTGTTCAATTAGTTATTTTTTGAGTGCATTTTGGGGTGAGGAGCTATATTCTGATATGTTGTATCCTTTTTATTTCAAATGATTATACAAAAAATCAACATATCATTATTAAGTAAACTGCACATATAAATATTATGTAACAGTGACATTCAAATGATTTGTATTTACTCAAAGAAATTTTGTCAGCTTTACTTGAATTCTTTTGTTCATTCAACTAAATAGTTGACACTTATTTTTTAAGTAAATCCAACAATTCATTTTTTTGAGTGCATGAGACCCAATGTTCTCATTCTTTGGTAGAGAAGCAGGGTTATACTAGTAAATTAAAACCAAAACTTCTATTTATAAAGCACTTTACAATAAAGACTAGCTGTTTCAAACTCAGAAGTTTTACAGTGAAAAGTGTAACAAGATAATTCTGCACATTTAAGCATTTTAACATTAACTGGGCAACTAGTTCCAGGATGTTAAAATGCTTAAATGTGCAGAAATGTCTTGTTCCTCTTTTGTCAAAATGCTGAGAACACTATTTATTTATTTTATTTTATTTTTTTGTAACAAACTGTTTAAAAGAACAAGACCTTACAATCCAAGAACTGTTTCTTATTTGATATAACTTAAAGGGATAATTCACCCAAATGAAAATTATCCCACGATTTACTCAAGCTATCTTAGGTGTATATGACTTTCTTCTTTCAGTCAAACACAATTAGAGTTATATTAAAAAATATTCAGGCTCTTCCAAATTTTAGAATGCTTTATGAAGAAGCAAAACTGTTCTCAACATTGAACA
Organism: Megalobrama amblycephala; assembly: GCF_018812025.1. Taxonomy (NCBI): domain Eukaryota; kingdom Metazoa; phylum Chordata; class Actinopteri; order Cypriniformes; family Xenocyprididae; genus Megalobrama; species Megalobrama amblycephala. The sequence continues at coordinate 23,582,497 of NC_063065.1, read as the reverse complement.
TGCTAAAGTTAGTCATGATCAAATCCCTCATCTTCCTCTTGATCTGGCAGAGTCCATTGCTATTGATATATTGAAGTAATAAACAGCAGCATAATAATGGGACAACTTGTTAATGACTGAAAAGACTTTAACATATGTCACATGCTCTCATTTGGCTTGCTGGAATGAACACTACCACAGTAAATAGCTGCAGTTTTGAATTAAGCATTTTAGTTGGTCTTTTCATTTCATTTTTCTCTATTTTTCCCTTTGAAAAAATTAGACTCTATAGCCGAGACTGAAATCTCTCCTCATGCAAGATTAGAGTTAGTGTTAGAGTATACTTTATTGTCCTTTTCAGGAAATTTGTTTTGGACTCAAAGCTGCAGTAATACACAATCATAGACACACAACACACAATAAACAATGAAGAGAGGAGAGGAGAGAAAAAAAACTACATCTTGCTATTTAAAATATCAATAGATACAGGTAAAAATGATTAGAGATGAACAACAGAGAAAAAGGTTTCAAAGCAAACTACTGAGATGTGATTTTATTATGAAGAAAACACTAAAATAAACATAATAGATTAGCAGAGAGTAAGTGAATTGTGATAAATTATGGAAAATTATATGACCAAATATATAGAGCACTCTGATTTAAACTGTTAATTATATGATTCACATCAAGGAAATAGGCCTACATATTAGAAATATATGAAATCTAATGAATAAACAAATAGCAGGTGTTGAAATCCCACAAGAAAAGACCTTAAAGGGTTCGTTCACCCAAAAATGAAAATTCTGTCATTTATTACTCACCCTCATGTCGTTCCACACCCGTAAGACCTTCATTCATCTTCAGAACACAAATTAAGATATTTTTGTTGAAATCCAATGGCTCCGTGAGGTCTCCATAGGGAGCAATGACATTTCCTCTCTCAAGATCCATAAAGGTACTAAAAACATATTTAAATCAGTTCATGTGAGTACAGTGGTTCAATATTAATATTATAAAGCCACGAGAATATTTTTGGTGCCCCCAAAAAAACAAAATAACAACTTATTTAGTGATGGCAGATTTCAAAACAGTGCTAGATGAAGCATCGGAGCATAAATGAATCAGCGTATCGAATCAGCTGTTCGGAGCGCCAAAGTCACGTGATTTCAGCAGTTTGGCGGGTTTGACATGCGATCCGAATCATGATTCAATACGCTGATTCATTGTGCTCCGAATCTTCCTGAAGTGTTTTGAAATCGGCCATCACTAAATAAGTCGTTATTTTGTTGTTTTTGGCACACCAAAAATATTCTCGTGGCTTTATAATATTAATATTGAACCACTGTACTCACATGAACTGATTTAGATGTGTTTTTAGTACATTAATGGATCTTGAGAGAGGAAATGTCATTGCTCCCTATGAAGGCCTCACGGAGCCATCAGATTTCAACTAAAATATCTCAATTTGTGTTCCGAAGATTAATGAAGGTCTTACGGGAGTGAAACGGCATGAGGGTGAGTAATAAATGACAGAATTTTCATTTTTGGGTGAACTAACCCTTTAAATCTTGTTTGTAGTTATCCCTGATCCGTCCAGGAGGGGGAGCAGAGATTGGTTAATTTCTCTGACTCTGTGAATGAACAGGTGTAGAAAGACTTCAAATACCTTGAAAAAAAATATGTAATTTCAATGAGAAGTTAATAGAAATGTAAGAAAATATGTAGGAAAATACCTGTATGACCAACAGTCGCCAGTATTAGAAATCATGTAAGAAATGGGGCCATATTACGATTTCAGCTCTGAAGTGACTCTTACCTGAGTAGAATTACATTTCAAACTGATATTGTTTTTATTGTTTATATCTGTTTTTGTTTTTAGCACTTTAAACTTTACCTGATAAAAAGGTCATAAAATGACTTAATAAGAACAAGTACATGTAGCTCAGCATTTAGCTGATGCTTTTCAAGTGACTGCGTTTGTCAGTTCATTCCCTATCAAACTAAAGTTTAAGTTTGGCATTGTTTCAGACACGCCAATAAAACCAATGCAAATTTGATAATTTCGTGATACTAAATTGTAGCATAAATATGTTTTTTTAGCTGAATAGATTATTTTTGGTTTGACATAAATATATTATTTATTGTAATATATTTTACCATATCTTACCACTTGTTTTCATAATCTCAGATGAATTTAAATCTTGTAAGATCTTCTAAACTTTTCAATCTTAATATTATGAAGCAACGAAAATACTTTTTGTGTGCAAAAGGTAAACAAAAATAATGACTTTATTTAACAAATTAGTCTCTCCCCTGTCATTCTCATATGCTATTTTTGTTGCAGAGCTTCGGTGTTTTTACGTTCGAATGCCGGCTCAGTATTGGCCAACGCTGTTCAAGTTTTTTTGTTGACCTGCCAAAAAGAGACCGGGGAGGTCTGTGGCCGAGCCGTGACTGTTGTGGACACACCAGGACTCTTTGACACAAGCCACAGCAATGAAGAAGTTCAACAGGAGATCATGAGATGCTTTGAACTATCAGCTCCAGGACCACACATGTTTCTGCTGGTCATCGCCGTCGGCCCGATCACACAAGAAGAGAGAGAAACACTTCAGCTCATCAAGATGACCTTCGGACAGAAAGCAGAGGCCTACACTATGGTGCTGTTCACACGGGGAGACGATCTAACAGATCAAAGTATTGAAGATTACATTAAAGAAGGAGATCCACATGTCCAGAAACTGATCCATGACTGTGGAGGAAGATTTCATGTGTTCAATAATAAACAGAAGGACCCTGATCAGGTCGAGAGTCTGTTAAAGAAGATCAATAAGATGATGTGGAGTAATAAACAAACTTTCTACAATGACAAAATGTTTCAGGAGGCAGAGAGAGCATTCAGACTCATGCAGAACAATAGAGAGAGAGAAGAGGAGAGCAGACGGCAGATGGAGGCCATTAAAGCCAAATATGAGTCTGAAATCAAAGAAATGAAGGAGAAACTAGAGGAAGAAAAAGCAAAAGTTAGAGATTTTCAATTTTTGGAGAGAGAGAATACACTGTTAAGAAAATATCAGACTGAAAAAATGACAGAGGATGAAGTCACAACAGATACAGAACAAACACATGATCAAGGTGAATCTAAAGTACATGTTGAGGAAATTAAGAATGATGAGTATGAAGAATGTCTTGTGGGAAAAACTGACACACAACAAGGAACAACAGGAGGAGAATCTGATCCAGATAAAAAGAAACACAAGAAAAAATCGAGATTGTTTAGATCATTTACATTAAAAGAGAGAAAGCCAGGGGAAAATCAAAGGATGAACACTGGCATGTTCGGGAAGAAAAATCCTTGCAATCAGGCGATCAGACTGACAGAAAGAAATTAAACAAAAAATGTATGAATGAAAATAAACTTTTGCTTGAGCAGAAAAAGGCAATGGAGGAATGCAATCAGAAGATGGAGGAGATCAAGAGAAAATACAAAGAGATTGAAGAGATTCATGCTGCAGAACTCAAGAAATTGAAAGAAAGAAATTCTGATAACATTACTGCCTGGAATAAGACTCATGGAAACTGTGTGCTTCTGTGAACTTCACATTGGTCCAAATCTCCTTTATTAAATGCAAACCTTATGAAACATTACATTTAATTCTATAGATTATTCATAAATACATTAAAATACATTCTCCTTTAGTCAATTTCAATATACTGAGCAAAGAATATTCACATTTAACACAACATAGTGTTTAAAGTGCATGTTAAAACAAAAAAATTGTTGTAGTCTCTGGATTTCCCCTAACAAGAAATGTGGATCTCAGGTTTTATTTTATTTATTTTATTCTATTTTGAAAAGGTTAAATTCCCAGATAACTGAGTTTAAAGATCTTTTATTTATTTATTTCCTCATACATTTAAGGACATGAAGGGAATCTTGTATTTTAACCCATATTTTACTCACAATTTAAATAAACATGATCACTGAAAAACAGGGCTAATCAGCAAATAAAAATGATTATTTTTGTTTGATTTGATTGTATATTATCCAGCGGTGCCATTCCCCTTCAGCTTAATGCTTTATTTTTGACTTGTCATGAAAGTTTATCATATGCATGTGTTTTTAATCTTGCCAATTTAAGGATTCAATTATTCATAAAGATTCCATTCAAGCGAGAGAAGATGCAAAATAACTCAATTTGGCATTACCAAACTGAGTTCACTTCTGCGTCTTATTGTGCTTGAACGGACAATTACGCACAATTTTAAGTCAAAATGCCCATTTTGGAGAGTATCCTCATAAGCGCAGTCATAACTGTGTTAAAATGAAAAGTTTTATATGAACGTACATTTTTGGGAGAAAATCTGATGCATGTCAGATCTGTGCATTTGGTCTAAAGGTGACAGCAGCTTTTAATACACTTGCTGCTGTCTGTCAATGTCAATCACTCTGCTTAAATCTGCTCTTGACTGAATAACTTCATCTTTAATAAGGATTAATCTACAAATATAATCTATACATTTATACATTATAGTATTTTGTTCCTAAATAGTGTCTTGTTTGTATCTTTGTGCTAGTATTGCAAGTAATTTTTTCATTTGTTACTGACTGTTATCTTGTCTTTATGTAACATTATTTATTAAAATACATGAGTCAGAAACAATGAACAATATAACTATTCCCTAAAAAAGTATATTTATAATAATTTCCTGAAAAAGTATGTTATTTGTGTTGTTGGCAATTCATTGCATATTAAAATGGTATGTTGTAACTGAAAAGAAAATTTACAATTCCCTTTCAAGGGAACTCGCATTGCTTCGAGAAATTGACGCTGTGGGAACGCAACGCGTTATGTCGTCATGAAGCACTTGTGAAATCCGTCCAATGGAGAGACGAGACGTCAGAGGCGGGTGACGTCACGACCAGGAAACTATAAAGCACACTCAAACCAAGCAGCGCTAGCTTCTGTGTCTTCAGTAGCGCTTTGTGTGACTTGTCTGTCTTATTTGGTGTTGTTTGTGATATATATATATATATATATATATATATATATTATTATGGCAGAAAAGCAGTTCAGACCGTGTGTGCATCCCTGCCCTCGCTATATTACGAGTGGGGACTCACACGGTATGTGTGTTGCTTGTTTGGGAGCGGAGCATGCACAGTCAGCGCTCGAGGGTGCTGGCTGTGAGCATTGTGAGATGCTTCCTTTAGGGACGCACCGTTCCCGCCTGGCGCTCTTTGAGGAGGGCGCTCAGGCTCGCGTTCCCCAGGGTTCGGGTCCCGCTGCTGCCGAGGCACAGCGGCGTTCTATATCCTGGGGCTCGCAAATGGATCTTTCAGAGGGGTTTGAGACGGGCCCAGCCTTATCTCAGCCCTCACCTGATAGATCCAGTGCTTTTTCTCAGTGTTTGGAAGCACGCACTGCGGTTCCTTCCACACTGGGTCAAGCACCGATGCTCAATGTGTCCAGTTCTGAGGAGCTGGATGTGGAGAGCATCGATACTGTTGAGAGTGAGGACTTGCCATCCCACTCGCCTGCATATGAGGAGTTGGTGGAGGTTGTGACTCGCGCTGTTGCCAGATTAAACATCAACTGGCCAGCAGAGAGGCAGGATGTTCGTCCTAAAAGCAAGTTGGATGAACGTTTTTTGCCCTCTAGAGCGCAACCTCCGTGTCGGGGTCTCCCGTTTTTTCCAGATCTCCACACCGAGGTGTCGAGATCCTGGAAGAAACCAGCCTCATAACGGGTGCATAGTGCTCAGACCACGCACTATGCATCGATAGTGGGGCTCAAAGAGCACGGTTATGGGGCGATGCCAAAAGTGGAGGAGACGCTCGCGAGCTATCTCTCTCCACAGTCGACATCGTCCCTAAAGGCCCCGACGCTGCCCACTAAGCAAGTAAGAGTCACCTCTGGTTTGGTGGGCAAAGCCTATTCAGCGTCTGGTCAGGCTGCAGCATGCCTTCATACTATGGGGTTGCTGCAGGCCTACCAGGCGGAACTGCTAGGTGATATTGATGAGGGCGGGGGAATCACACCCGACGTAGTCGATGAGCTACGTCGGGCTTCAGACCTTGCTCTCCGTTCCACCAAGGAAACAGCCAGATCTGTGGGTCGCGCTATGGCAGCGCTGGTGGCCACGGAGAGGCACTTATGGTTACATTTAAGCTCTATCAAGGACAAAGATAAAAACTTCCTTATGGACGCCCTGCTTGCGCCCCCTGGCCTCTTTGGCGACGCTGTCAACTCGGTCGTCGAGAGGTTTCAGGAAGCCAATAAGCAGGCGGCGGCGTTCCAGAAGCTCCTTCCCCGTCGCTCTTTCACCCCTGGGGCTGTTCCACAACACCAGCAGCCCCAGTCATCTAAAGCCAGCTCCTCACAACAGCACCGTGCTAATCAAAAGCAGAGCGTTTCTACCCGTGCCCCTCCTCAGAGATTCGGGGGGTCGGGGGGGCGCTCGCAGCCGCAGCCTTCTAGGGGTAAGACGGATCTGAGGAACGTCATTATCGCCAAGAAGGCTGCGGCAAAGAAGTCCTGACGCCGCAAGTGTCAGGACCCTGAGGGCAGCCCCCACTGGAGAGAAGTGGCGTACACCTCAGTATACGGTGCCCAGTTATCTTCAGTGCCCTCAGGGGGCCATTCTGCCAACCCTGCCACCTCGTGTGCTTCAGGGCGCAGTGGTCCCCAGCGAGCAAACACCCAGGTATCCGCCCGGAAACGTAGCGGCCCTGGGGTGCTCGCCCCCTCTAAGGAGGGTCTCGGAACAGTCAGTTCGGTCGCCCCCTGCTGGTGTGCCGCCTCAGGGCACCGTTTTGGCTGTTCAAATTACACCAGAGGCCAGTTTCGAGAGACTGGTTCCCTTAGTAGAATATCTGACAGCATGGAAGCTACTGCCAAATATTTCTCAATGGGTCCTGCGTACAGTCGAAAAAGGCTATGCCATTCAGTTCGGGTCTCGCCCACCCAGGTTCGCGGGGGTCCTGCCCACCGTGGTGGGCCCCGAGCAGGCTCTGGTTATGGAACAGGAGGTAAAAACTCTGTTGGAGAAGGGAGCCATAGAGCATGTACTTCCTCCCGACAGAGAGAGCGGTTTCTACAGCCGCTATTTTATCGTTCCGAAGAAGGATGGGGGGTTGCGTCCCATTTTGGATCTGCGTCTGCTGAACCAGTCAGTTATGAAGCTCAAGTTCAAAATGTTAACTTTGAGGCAAATCGTGTCGCAAATCAGATCCGAGGACTGGTTTGTCACGATCGATCTCAAGGACGCGTACTTCCATGTGTCCATCCTTCCACATCACAGGAAGTTCCTGAGGTTCGCTTTTGGGGGCAAAGCTTACCAATATCGGGTTCTTCCGTTCGGCCTAGCGTTATCACCCCGCACTTTCACCAAATGTGTGGATGCAGCCTTGGCGCCACTTCGTTTGCAGGGCATTCGCATTCTCAATTACATCGACGATTGGCTGATATTAGCCCAATCACAACAGCTAGCGGTTCGGCATCGAGATGTCGTTCTCGCCCACATGAGAAAGTTGGGGTTAAGGTTAAACGCCAAGAAGAGTGTTCTTTCTCCAGCTCAGAGAACCACTTTTCTGGGCGTAGTTTGGGACTCTGTTGTGATGCAGGCGCGTCTTTCGCCTGCTCGCATAGAATCTATCCTTTCTACCGTAAAACGGATAAAGTTAGGCCAGTCACTCACTGTGAAACAGTTTCAGAGAATATTGGGTCTGATGGCAGCGGCGTCCAACGTGATTCCCTTTGATCTGCTGTACATGAGACCCTTGCAGTGGTGGCTCAGAACCAGGGGGTTTTCTCCGAGGGAGAACCCGTTTCGCATGATCAAGGTCACGCGGCAATGCTTACGTGCCCTAGACATGTGGAAGAAACCCTGGTTTCTATCCCTAGGTCCGGTGTTGGGAGCTCTTTGTCGTCGCAAGACGCTAACGACGGATGCTTCCCTCACCGGTTGGGGGGCGGTCCTAGACGGACACTCGACTCAAGGTCTGTGGAACGAACACCACCTCTCCTGGCACATCAACTGTCTGGAGATGATGGCGGTTTTTCTGGCTCTCAGAGTTTTTCTCCCAGACCTCAGGGGCCACCATGTTCTTGTCCGGTCAGACAACACATCGGTGGTTGCCTATATAAATCACCAGGGGGGTCTGCGTTCGCGTCCACTCTACAGACTGACACACCAGATCCTCCTGTGGTCCCAGGGGAAGTTGCTGTCGCTTCGTGCAGCATACATTCCCGGGGTCCAGAACATAGGAGCAGACATCCTGTCAAGACAGGGGTTGAGGCCCGGGGAATGGAGGCTCCATCCCGAGGTGGTGTTACAAATTTGGGGAGTGTTCGGTCGGGCTCAGGTGGATCTGTTTGCATCTCGAGAGACGTCTCACTGTCCACTCTGGTTCTCCCTCACTCATCCAGCTCCTCTCGGACTGGATGCCATGGTACAGACGTGGCCGAGGCTGCGTCTGTACGCCTTTCCTCCGATTGCTCTGCTCCCGGGAGTTTTAGAGAGAGTTCGCCGGGACCAGGTCCGGCTCATCTTGATAGCCCCGCGTTGGCCGGGCAGGGTTTGGTTTTCGGACCTAGTATCTATCCTAGACGGCTCTCCTTGGGAGATTCCGGTCAGGAGGGACCTCTTGTCCCAGGCGGGGGGCACGATATTTCACCCTCGCCCGGAACTCTGGAACCTGTGGGCTTGGCCTCTGAGGGGGCCCAGCTCGTAGACTCTGGTCTCTCAGCCGAGGTTGTGGGTACCATCCTTTCCTCTAGAGCTCCCTCCACGAGGAAGCTGTATGCTTTTAAATGGAAGCTGTTTGTCACCTGGTGCGGTGGTCGGCAGTTAGATCCAGTTTATTGTCCAGTTGGGGCAGTGTTGGAATTTCTGCAGGAGAAGTTTTCTGCAGGTTTGTCTCCTTCCACTTTAAAGGTTTATGTGGCAGCTATTGCAGCTTACCACATTCCTTTGGCAGGTGGCTCTCTGGGGAGAGACCCCCTTGTTACTCGCTTCCTCCGTGGCACACTGAGGTTGAGGCCTGCGGTATGCACGAGGGTACCAGCTTGGGATTTGGCTGTGGTGCTCTAGGGCCTTTCCTTAGCTCCCTTTGAGCCTATTGAGGAGGTTCCTATCAAGTTTTTAACTTTAAAAACTTTGTTCCTTCTCGCTATTTCATCTCTTAAAAGAGTAGGAGATTTGCAAGCTCTTTTGGTTGCCCCGTCGTGCTTGGAATTTGCGCCCGGTATGGTGAAAGCTTTTCTTCATCCTAGACCTGGGTACGTTCCTAAGGTCCCCACCAATATAGTGAGACCCTTAGTACTGCAAGCCTTCTGTCCTCCTCCCTTCAGGGATTCTGACCAGGAACGCCTTAATCTGCTTTGCCCAGTTCGGGCACTGGATGCTTACGTCCACAGAGCTGCCCTGTGGCGTAAGTCAGAACAGTTGTTTGTCCTTTTCGGGTCCCCTAGTAAAGGGGCCCCAGCGTCTAAGCAGAGGATGAGTAAATGGATAGACGAGGCTATCCCGCTTGCTTATGGGTCGGCCGGGCTGCCATCCCCTTTGGCAGTCCGAGCCCACTCCACTAGGAGTATGGCGGCCTCTAAAGCTCTGCTCCTCGGAGCATCTTTGCAAGATGTTTGTGATGCGGCAGGCTGGTCCTCACCGCATACATTCATGAGGTTTTATGATCTTGATCTGAGCTCCACTCCTGGGGCCAGAGTTCTGTCTGGTGCTGACGAGTCACACTAGACAGGCATTGGTCATTATGGCGGTGTGGGTATTAACGTTCCCACAGCGTCAATTTCTCGACGCAACGCTTGAAAGTTCGGTTACCTTGAAAGTTGCGTCATCCTGCCATACTTCCTGCATGCTTGTCAAGCGACTACTTCAGACACTTGAAGCTAGCGCTGCTTGGTTTGAGTGTGCTTTATAGTTTCCTGGTTGTGACGTCACCCGCCTCTGACGTCTCGTCTCTCCATTGGACAGATTTCACACGTGCTTCATGACGACATAACGCATTGCGTTCCCACAGCGTCAATTTCTCGACGCAACGAGAAATTACTTCTCGTAACCGAGACGTTTCACAACACAGTTTTGGCTCCCCCATCTGTCAGACCAGAGTTGATGATATCTGAGGTCTGTGTTTAACTGTCTGAACTGAAAAATCAGAAACTTTAAAAACATGTTCAATGGTGTTTTATAAAAGAAATGATTATGCTACTCGCATTTTTAAAATTCATTTATTAATGTATTTTCTCTTAGAAAACAATCAATGACCTACCGAGGAAAAAAAAAAAAAAAAAGCATTTGTTTAAGATTTTACACTTTAGCATTTTAGTTAAAATAACAAATTACCCTCTATTCTATGGTATGCATTAAGTTCTAACCATGAAATATTGTTGGGTATTTAGGGAAACGTTGCCATATGGCAACTCTGTACCACAATGGAAAATGGTCAAAAAAGTAGTTTCCTATAAAATTATGATTTTCTTTTCTATTTAAAGGCACATTTCTTTTATAAATTGATAGATTTATACACTCTAAAAAATGCTGGGTTAAAAACAACCAAAGTTGGGTTGAAAATGGACAAACCCAGCAATTGGGTTGTTTTAACCCAGCGGTAGGGTTAAATGTTTGCCCAACCTGCTGGGTAGTTTTATTTAACTCAACTATTGTTTAAAAATGACTGTATTGCTTAATTAAAATGTTGGTGTTACGGGTGTACTATGCTGGAGAGATGAGGCGTAGTCAGATATCCACAAACAATGGGTATTTAATCACATAAAGGAGAGTTGAACACAGTACACACATTAACCAACATTCAGGACAGACAAGGAGTGTAGGGAGTGAGTGCATTATATAGGAGTGCTGACAATAGAGTCCAGGTGCAGGTGATCCGTGATGAAGGGGAGCTGACGAGGGAAGTAAGTGCAGGTGTAGAAACAGGAGGATCATGGGAAATGGAGTCCAGGGAAACACGGGATCTGTGACATTACCCCCCCCTCCCGGTAGGCGCGTCCTCGCGCCGTAGATGAAACAACCGGGAGGGGGGCGGGCGCCCTGGAGACCTCAAGCTGGCGCAGGGGAGGAGCAGACTGGAGTGGAGGTCTCCAGGGCAGGTTCAAAAGCCATGGCGGGTCAGGGGCTGAAGGCAGCCATGGCGGGTCAGGGGCTGAAGGCAGCCATGGCGGGTCAGGGGCTGAAGGCAGCCATGGCGGGTCAGGGGCTGAAGGCAGCCATGGCGGGTCAGGGGCTGAAGGCAGCCATGGCGGGTCAGGGGCTGAAGGCAGCCATGGCGGGTCAGGTGCAGCGGGCAGACATGCAGCGGGCAGACATGGCGGGTCAGGTGCAGCGGGCAGACATGGCGGGTCAGGAGCCGAAGGCGGCCATGGTGGGTCAGGTGCAGCGGGCTGCCATGGAGGGTCAGGAGCCGAAGCCGGCCATGGCGGGTCAGGAGCCGAAGCCGAATTGCCGACGATCCCAGGTGGCGGTGAGGATCCGGCGGACAGGGCGATGCCGCAGGTTCGGCCGACCGAGGCGCAGGCGGGACTCCAGAAGGCCGCAGTGGAGCCAGAGCGACAGCCGACCAAAGGGACACAGGAGGGAGTGAGGAAGCCAACGGAGCATGAGGGACGAAGGGACGAGGTGAAAACCGAGGAGTGTAGTCCTGAAGTGAGGGAAGGCCGACGAATGACTGATGCGGAACCGGGGGGAGGATGGAGCCTGGCAGAACTGGTGGACTGATGGGCCATGGTGGAGATGAGGGAGGTTGGAGCCAAGGGGAGCATCTGGACCAACGGGCCGAGGCGGAATCCTGGGTGAGGTGGCTTGAGGTGGAGGTGCAGTGTGGACAATAGTGGAAGGAGGTGGGAGAGGGAGGCAGGGAGGGAAAACAGTCTTAACAAAGTTCATAATAGGAGCAGTTGGCTCGGCAGCGGCTGGAGCGGCTGGCTCAGCGGCGGCTGGAGCTGAGGGCTCGGCGGCGGCTGGAGCTGAGGGCTCGGCGGCGGAGACTGGCGCTGCTTGCTCGGCGGCGGAGACTGGCGCTGCTTGCTCGGCGGCGGAGACTGGAGAAATTGGCTCGGACCAAAAGTCAATGAGCCAGGCCGCATCATCTGGCGGTTCGCCCAGGGATGGAGCGGCAGGCTCGGAGAGGGCTAGAGCGGGCTCTGGAGAGACTGGAGCGGGCTCTGGAGAGACTGGAGCGGGCTCTGCGCAGGCAAGAGCAAAGGCAGGCTTCTTTTGCTGTCTAGACCTCCTCCTCTTGGGTGGCTTAGGCTGAATCCCTGGTGCACACCCACTGGAGCGATAGGTGGAGGAAGTTGGTGGCTGGTGAACTGGCCCAGCCACCATGGTTTCTGAGGGAGATGGACGAGGGGAATACGATTGCCTGTGAACCTCTTCAATTTCAAATTCTGAACCATTAAGGAATAGAACCAGATTAATACTTTCAACAAGGGAATAGAGGCATTCAGGTTCACAGAAGCGAATCGTATTCTCGTCCAAACCCCTCAGAAAACAGGAGTTTAAAACAGCATCGGGCCAGCTCACCTGAGAAGACAGCTCAGCAAATTCCTCGACGTATTTCTCCAGTGGGCGGCCATCCTGCCTGGCCATCCAGAGCCGATCTTCTATGGTCACTCTTGGCTGGCGTTCCGGATCCTTTGAAGGAATGGGAACAAGGAATAAACCCATCCTCTATGTGGATTTCCGGCGGTTTTAGGTCTGTCCTTCTGTTACGGGTGTACTATGCTGGAGAGATGAGGCGTAGTCGGATATCCACAAACAATGGGTATTTAATCACATAAAGGAGAGTTGAACACAGTACACACATTAACCAACATTCAGGACAGACAAGGAGTGTAGGGAGTGAGTGCATTATATAGGAGTGCTGACAATACAGTCCAGGTGCAGGTGATCCGTGATGAAGGGGAGCTGACGAGGGAAGTAAGTGCAGGTGTAGAAACAGGAGGATCATGGGAAATGGAGTCCAGGGAAACACGGGATCTGTGACAGTTGGAAATGAACATTTATTAATGTTCAATGAATAATTATTAAACAAACATTTATTAAATTGCTTATTAATAAATTTATATTAATAAACTATTAAACTATTACATTTATATTAATAAAATATTAAAGCTTATTAATAAACATTCACCTTTTGTCTATTATTGTTGCCTCTAATTGCATCTGGTTTTTAATTTTCCAACTATTTTGGGTTCATTTTAAGCTAGCCATATAGCAATTTTTAAACAATAGTTGGTTTAAATAAAACTACCCAGCAGGTTGGCAAACATTTAACCCAACCACTGGGTTAAAACAACCCAATCGCTGGGTTTGTCCATTTTCAACCCAACTTGGGTTGTTTTTAACCCAGCATTTTTTAGAGTGTATACTTGGAACTCATGCAAACCAAAAATAATTTAATGCCTATTATTCCCTATAATTTGGCTATCCTCACCCTCATCCTCATCACAAGAGCTAACTCTGCACTCTTCCTGTTGCCCGTTGCTGTATGACAACTCTGTACCACAGTGGAATTGTGTTTTTTTTTTTTATATATATATATAGTAGCATCAACAATATGATTTATGTTATTTATTTATTTATTTATTTTGAAGGTTTTTTTTTTTTTTTTTGTAGTAGTAGTAGTAGTAGTAGTAGTATAGTTGTATTTATGTATAAATAAGAAAATTATTTCTTCTTTTCAGAAAATGAATACAGCAATACATACCTATTTTTCCATAGTGGTACATTCCGTAGTGGCAACATTGATATATTCTTAATTTACAGAAAAACTATGTTAGGCAAAGTTGATTTGTGAATAAAAGTTTCTAATTTACTCATCAAAGATGCTGCAAAAAATCCCCCCTTGAGAAGAGATGAAGAAATGAGGTAAATACAGCAATTTCTGGAGCACTTCATCAGGTGACTTCCGTGTGAGGGTGACAGTGGGAAAGAGATTTTCTGAGGAACATTTACATGTCATGGGAATTAAAAACAGCACATCATTGGCAACCTTAAGGCCTACCTGTTTAATTCCCATAGTGAAATATATTGTATTTTTTTTTTTCTGAATAACAAGGAAATGAGTATAAATAAATTGTTCCAATATGAATTGTTGGCAATAGAGGGTTAGGAAGAGGTGTAGAGGTGTGTTTTTAAATATTTAGAGTAAAAAACAAGCTAATTCATTTGCATAGCACTTTTCACAACAGGCCTACATATTGTTTTAAAGCAGCTTCATAGAAAATCCTTGTGGAACAATCGGGAGGTTAAGTTTTCTGTTAGAAATGTCCATATGGCAGTGAATCTGCTGTTCAGTCGTCACGTGCTGCGGTTGAACCACTCAGCTGGAGAATATGCGGATGTGTTGTGAAACCACAGAGGGGCGCAGGTGAGTTTATAGAAACTCGTTTCATCCGCACATTTTCACTTTTGTTTTTGGGAAATTGGAAAAAGGTGTTGACAGTAATGGCGCACGGTGCAGGTAAGTTTGGCATTAAGATAATTCGAATATTTTTATTATTATAAATGTTTCTTCCGTGATCCATCATAATAAAATTTAATAATTAAACGAAACGATCAGTTGTTTAAGATTAAACTATTTAAATGGAGTTCAGTACGTAGCTTACAGCCCTCAGATTGTCAAATCAAGCGCAAGCGAGCTCATAATAGGAATACAATTTGGAAATTATTTTAGAAACCACTCCATAGCCTAATTGTTTTTTGTTCTTCAGACTTTTCACATTTTTACGTTCTTTTTTGACCTCGCTATAAAATTACATTTATTAAACTGACGTACCAGATCTCACTCAATTCTCTCTTGCGAGACTTAAGTTAAACCAACTCACAAAGGACGCAAAAATCAAGCAGAGCACCATACAGCTATTGTAATGAAATGAATTTAAAATAAGTAGGCTATGGCATTTTTCACACCTATCACAGAGATGTAAGGGAGGTTTCACTACAGTGGTTCATGCTGCAGCAAAAAATGCTTTGCTTAGTATTACTTAGTTGTATATATATTTATATCTTCAATCAAGATGCATTTATTAGACAAGTAAAATAGCATAAGATATTATGTTTTCTGGAGAAAAAAAAAATCTAAATTAAGTGAGTTTTTGCTTAAAACAGGCAAAATGATTTTGTAAAATACATTGGATTGTTTACTAAAATGCTTACTAAGATTTGTTGAACTGCATTTTGCAACTTCAAACAAAAGTAATTACAAATATTTAATTCTATAATAATAATAATAATAATAACATAGCATAAATATATAAGTATATACCTACACTGTAAAAATATTTTCATGATTTGTTATCACATGTTTTCTTTTGTCAGATCAACTTATATAATTATTGTGGTTCAGATAACGTAATATGTTGATTAAAAGAAATAACCTTCATTGTATTAACTCAATTTTTTTATTTCAATGAACTCAAAATTTTAAGGCAACCCGGTAACTTACTTTTTTTAAGTTAAACCAACAATTCTTTTTTACAGTGTAATCCAAAGAGTATTATTTTTGTCTTACTGAAAACTTGAATCCATTTTTTACCTGACCACTCTATTTTAGAGGAATACACTTTACTGACATTGTACAAATGCAACGAAATTTAGAGTGGCAGCTCTACGTCGTTCAGACAGTGCTACGTCTTTAATAACAATCGAGGAAATGTTTAGACCCTACTAGAGTGGTTCCATGTACATGCTGAGACAGATCAAAAGTATTTAAAACAGTTATGATTCATGTTCAGAGTAAAGAGTGACATCACTGGCTCAGAAATCGTTGGTTTCATTGTTGGTTTCAAGCAAAACCAGCCACCAGGATTTCATGATACCATAAAGAAATGTCTCATGATACTATACCAGCTGAAGTATCACGATATCATGCAGTATTGTTTTAATTTATAGTTTGGCAAAATTAACAAATCTTTCATATGAATTCATAGATATAAATGAAAACAGACCAGATTTTCCTCTGAACACTTCATTAATGAGAATGAATGACTGGCTATTGTTACCAATAAAAATGTGCCAAAATTTGGGTAAACAAAATTCATCTTAGCACTGCACAGCAAAGAAACTGAACAAAGTGACATTTAGATGTGGTAATTATGTATCTGCACTGCACTTACAATTACATAAATACTGTTATTTTAGATATAAAACCATATATATAAAATGTTGGAAGAAATTAAATAGGCCTACTTTAAATGGGAAACTAAAGCCGCCAATAGGTGGCAGCAATTAAGTGTTAATGAATGAGTCACTGAATCATTCAAATGATTTGTTCAAAATGTCTGATTTCTTCAGGAACGAAGCAAATGACTGTTTATGAATGGCTTAGTAGTGAATCAGTGATTCACTCGATTTGTTCAAAAACACAGATTCATTCAGAAACAAAACAAAAACAGCACTTTTGCTCGTGCCACATTGTCATACTATCAGGAGGATTTTTGCCGGTATATCTTGAAATTTCATCAGGTTCTCTAACCAATACGACCATATAGGTTGTTTTGTCACATTCCTGAAATACGGCCCATAGGAGCGTTTGCTAAAGTTGCGCCCCTCTCAACAACAGGACACTTTCATTTTAATGCATTGTTCCCTTTTATCTGCGTTATATTTCGGGTTTCGCATAGCTCAATTGGCAGCTCATTGCGATAACAATATGCATGTATCATGTGATTGTGGGTTCGATCCCAGGGAACACATGTGCTCCTGAAGTGTATATGCACTATAAATCACTAAGGGTAGGTTTAGGGATGGGGTGGGTGTAGTTGCTATTGAAAAAATACGTTTTGCTAAATGGAAACAGGAGAAAGGGTGTAAAAACTCCACATATTGCATTTAAATGAACACGCATTTTGATTGGTAACGACAGTCATGCGTCATTTCATGACGACAGAAGTAACATGACACTGTCATTATTCTTACGCCAGCTAGAGGGTGCATGACTTTAAAACGTAAATATAGGTTGTAATAAGGTGGCATGGCCAGTATTTTGAAGCTTTAGTATCGCGATACTACCATAGTACCAATATGCCATGCAACCCTACCAGCCACTGTCAGAATTATTAAAAATTATGTACATTGCTTAACAAATGTATTAAACTGCTCCTGTTTTATAATCTAATCAGACATTAAATTATAACATATATTTGAGAATATTAGTGCATTTGGATGCTCATATACACAGAAAAAAACCCCAAAAAACAATCATTCAGTTTCTGATTGTGTGTGAGATTGACGGGAGATTAATAAAGGTTTTTACATGTTCTTCTTCTTCAGTTTTAGAGGGTGTGAAGCTGAATCTGGTTGTGTGCGGGAGTGATGGGACATTCAAATCCTCCATGTCAGAGCAGATCCTCAGAGACGTGGAGCTTCATGGACGTCAGACCAGTCTGGTGGAGCTTCCAGCTCTCAGTCAGCTCTCAGAGGAGGAAGTGATGCGTCAGACTCTCCGCTGTGTATCTCTCTATGATCCTGGAGTTCATGTTTTCCTCCTCATTGTTCCTGACGCTCCACTCAATAATGAAGACAAAGCAGAAATGGAGGAGATCCAGAGGATCTTCAGCTCCAGAATCAACAAACACATGATGATCCTCATAATGCAGAGTTCAGAGCATCAGCCAGCAGAACTCAATGAAGAAACACAGTCTGTCATTGAGAGATTTGGAGGACGACATTGTTTCTTTGGTCCCAACACACAAGTGTCCACATTGATGGAGAACATTGAGAAGATGCTGGAAGAAAACAGAGGAGAGTTTTTCTCCACAGAGACATTTCTGGAGATGCAGATGAAAAAACTGAAGAAATATGAAGAGATGAAGAAAATTCATTCACCAGAGACACATTTACTGCCACAAGGTAATGACTAGAAAAATGAGTCAAACTATACAACATGAAAAATTACAAAAATTATATGAATTATTACATTTTAATTCTACAGTACTTTTGTTCTATTAAATTTGTATAGGCCTACATTTGTGTTTTTAAACAGCAGAACTGCAACATTCAACATTAAGTTCTGAAATTTCAAATTCAAAAATTGTAATTGACTCTGTCTGAACCCACTCACCATCTTACTAAAGGCATGGGGTAAGTTGTGCCAAAGCTTATTAAACTCTTTCAGTAATGGGAAAGGAAAGAGGCACAACACTTTAGAATTTTAATTTCTGTAATGTAACAAACTAATTTGACAAAATAGTGAAACAGATGAACAGTGGCTCATCTTACCCTAATCCCCCTGTTGATCTTGTCACTTGAATAAATTAAGATGTTTTCTTAAATTCCTGTTTGATTTGATCCATTTTTAATGCTTTTTAATCTTTTACTTTTTCAGGTTCAAGAGAAAACATAAATGAACTGAGGATTGTGCTGCTGGGAAAAACTGGAGTTGGGAAAAGTGCAACTGGAAACACAATCTTAGGAAGAAATGCGTTTACAGCAGAGACATCTCAAGAGTCAGTGACTAAAGAGGGTCAGAGAGAAACATCTGAAATCAACGGCCGACACGTTACTGTGATCGACACTCCAGGACTGTTTGATACTGAACTGAGTAATGAGGAGATCCAGAGAGAAATCAGACATTGCATCTCCATGATCCTGCCTGGACCACATGTGTTCATCCTTGTGCTCAATTTAGGACAACGATTCACTCAAGAAGAAGCAACATCAGTGAAGATTATCCAAGAGACGTTTGGTGAAAAATCTCTAAAGTACACCATGGTGCTCTTCACCAGAGGAGATTATCTGAAGGAGAAAACTATTGATCAGTGTTTGGGAAAACCTGGATCTCCTTTGATGAACCTGATTGAAGCGTGTGGAAACAGATTCCATGTGTTCAATAATAATCAGACTGGAGACCGAACACAGGTGTCTGATCTACTGGAGAAGATAGACAACATGGTGACAGTGAACGGAGGGAGTTTCTACTCATGTAAGATGTTCAGAGAGATGGAGAGAGAAAAACAAGAACAACAGATGAAGATCCTGATGGATAGAGTCAGAGAAAGAGAAGAGGTGATGAAGAAACTAGAAGAAGACATCAGTCAAGAACGACAGACATTTAAAAATAAAATTGAGCAACTGAGGCAAGAAAAAGAGAAAGTAAAAACAGAAAAGGAAAAATGTCAAATCAAATACTACACAGAAACAGAAAGACTGATGAACAGAATAGAGAACGAGAGGAAGAAAAGTGAAGAATATATAGAAAGAGAAGAACAATATAAAACAAAAATACAAGAGAAAGTAAAAGAGATACAAGACAAGATGAGACAAGAACGAGAGACATCTAGACATGAAATAGAAGAAATGAGGCAAGAAAAAGAGAAAATAAAAACAGAAAAAGAAAAACTTCAGACCCAATACAAAACAGAAATAGACAGAATGATGAACAGAATACAGAATCATGACAAAGAGAGAAAGAGAAGAGAAAAAGAGTTTCATGAGAAAGAAGAACGATATAAAATGCAAATGAAAGAGAAAGAGAGAGAGATCCATGAGATGAAGAGAGAACGAAATGAATGGGAGAAACGAAAACTAGAGGAAAAGACGAGAAATGAAGAAGAGGATAAGAAAAGAAGAGAGAAAGAACAGAGAGTTTATGATGAATTTAATCAGAGACTGAAACAAGAGATTGAGAGAATGAAAAGAGAGAAAGCAGATCTTCAATATAAACATGAAGCAAAAGAAAACAAGATGAAGATCCTGATGGAGGAGAGAGTGAAGAAAATGAACAGAGAAAGAGAAGAACTGATGAAGAAACATGAAGAAGACAACGAGAGAATAAAGATGATGATGATGGAGAAAGTGGAACAACTGGACAGAGAAAGAGAAGAACTGATAAAGAAACTCGAAGAAGAGAAAGAGAGATTGAAGATGATGATGGAGGAAAAACGACAGAATAATGATAAAGAGAGAAAAAGAAGAGAAGAAGAGTTTAATGAGAGAGAAGAACAATATAAAAGAGAAATGAAAGAGAAAGAAGAGAGTGAGGAGAAGATCCATGAGGAGATGAAGAGAGAAAGAGAGGAATGGGAGAAACATAAGCTAGAGGAAAAGGCCAAACGAGAAGAGGAGGATGAGAAAAGAAGAGAGAAAGAACAGAGAGTTTTGCATGCATTTAAACAGAGACTAAAACAAGAAAGAGAGAGAATGGAAAGAGAGAAAAAAGATCTTCAATCTAAACATGAAGAAGAAGAAGAAAAGATGAAGATCCTGATGGAGAAACTGAACAGAGAAAGAGAAGAACTGATGAAGAAACATGAAGAGAAAGAGAGATTGAAGATGATGATGGAGGAAGAACGACAGAATAATGACAAAGAGAGAAAGAGAAGAGAAGAAGAGTTTAATGAGAGAGAAGAACAATATAAAAGAGAAATGAAAGAGAAAGAAGAGAGTGAGGAAAAGATGTGTGAGGAGATGAAGAGAGAAAGAGAGGAATGGGAGAAACATAAACTAGAGGAAAAGGCCAAACGAGAAGAGGAGGATGAGAAAAGAAGAGAGAAAGAACAGAGAGTTTTGCATGCATTTAAACAGAGACTAAAACAAGAAAGAGAGAGAATGGAAAGAGAGAAAAAAGATCTTCAATCTAAACATGAAGAAGAAGAAGAAAAGATGAAGATCCTGATGGAGAAACTGAACAGAGAAAGAGAAGAACTGATGAAGAAACATGAAGAAGAGAAAGAGAGAATAAAGATGATGATGATAAAGAAAGTCGAGCAACTGGATAGACAAAGAGAAAAACTGATAAAAAAACTAGAAGAAGAGAAAGAGAGAATGAAGATGATGATGGAGGAAGAACAACAACAGAATAATAACAAAAAGAGAAAGAGAATAGAAGTGTTTAATGAGAAAGAACAACAACATAAAATGGTAATGAATGAGAAAGAAGAACTGATGAAGAAACATGAAGAAGAGAAAGAGAGAATAAAGATGATGATGATGGAGAAAGTGGAGCAACTGGACAGAGAACGAGAAGAACTGACGAAGAAACTAGAAGAAGAGAAAGAGAGAATCAAGATGATGATGGAGGAAGAACGACAGAATAATGATAAAAAGAGAAAGAGAAGAGAAGAATTTGATCAGAGAGAAAAACAATATAAAATGGTAATGAATGAGAAAGAAGAACTGATGAAGAACATAGAAGAGAAAGAGCAAATAAAGATGATGATGATGGAGGAAGAACAACAGAATAATGACAAAAAGAGAAAGAGAAGAGAAGAAGAGTTTATCAAGAGAGAAGAACAATACAAAACACTACTGAATGATAAAGAGAAGAAAGAGATAGAGATGAAAGAGGAGATGAAGAGAGAACGAGAGGAATGGGAGAAACAGAAACAGCAAAGTCCAACAAAATGTGAGTAGAAATTATTCTAGATTACTAAATACTCGATTTTTCTCTGGCTTTCTTTGCAACAAATTATGCACTGTTACAAAGACCACAAATTAAAAAAAAAAAAAAGAATCAAACTGACCAACTAAAGCAGGCGTAGGCAAGTTCGGTCCTAGAGAGCCGCTGTCCTGCAGAGTTTAGCTCCAACCCTGAAAAAAAAAAACTTCACCTGCCTAGCCATAGTAATCCTGAACAGCTTGATTAGCTTGTTCAGGTGTGTTTGATTCAGGTTGGAGCTAAACTCAGCGGGACAGTGGCTCTCTAGGACCGAACTTGCCTACCCCTGAACTAAAAGAAACACTGATCACCATAATGGTGAACAAACATTTTCAATAAACATCAACATCTAAGCCAGAGAGGCAGAGAGTATTTGTCTTCTATTTGAATTGGTTTGTTTAAAAGTCGCTATTTCAAGCTTTCTATAGGTATCTCTCATGTCTGTGAGGCAAGTAGCCTATACGCTGAGTTTTGGTCCACATGAAAGCGCAAAGATGGCGTTTTCAGATTTAGTGAAGTTCACAATGTAATTTCGGGAGGAGTGAACCCATCTAATCTTTCAATTAGTGAAACTCAAACATAATCTCAAGAGGAGGGAACCCTAATCTTTCAATTACATCCAGAGCATATAAGCAGCTACTCACCCTGCTCTGGCATCAGTTATTTCGATATCCCTCCAGCTCCCCAACTCCACCACATAATTTAGGCATCTCATCTATCGTACTCCTCTTCCAGGCATTAGTAGTCCCTGGGGGGTATATCCAAGCTCGAGTTGAAGCTGCTTCCTCGAGCCCCTCCACAGCGGACAGCAAGCCAAATACACTTAACCTTATTAGCTTAAAGATTTTATGAGGAAACAAACTCGTGAATCCACTCTGGGACCCGGTTTCAAAAAGTAGTTGTTTTAACCTTCCGAAAATGCCGGATCCATGTAGACGAAATGCCTATCCGATACAAAATTTGTGCGTATTCACAAAAACGCATCTCCGTGTAGACGGGGACTAAATTCATTATTTTCATCAACATTCTACAAACAATACCCCATAATGACAACGTGAAAGAAGTTTATTTGAAATCTTTGCAAATTTATTAAAAAAAATAAAATAAATAAAAAAATAATCACATCTACATGACAATCAAAATTGAGCTCAGGTGCATCCTTTTTCCACTGATCATCCTTGAGATGTTTCTACAACTTCATTGGAGTCCAACTATGGTAAATTCAGTTGACTTGGAAAGGAACACACCTGTCTATACAAGGTCCCACAGTTGACAGTGTATGTCAGAGCACAAACCAAGCTATGAAGTCCAAGGAATTGTCTGTAGACCACCAAGACAGGATTGTATCGAGGCACAGATAAATTTCTGGTTACAGAAACATTTCTGCAGCATTGAATGTCCCAATGAGCACAGTGGCCTCCATCAGCCATAAATGGAAGAAGTTTGGAACCACCAAGACTCTTCCTAGAGCGGGTCGCCCGGCCAAACTAAGCGAACAGGGGAGAAGGGCTTTAGTCAGGAAGGTTACCAAAAACCTGATGGTCACTCTGACAGAGCTCCAGCATTTCTCTGTGGATAGAAGAGAACCTTCCAGAAGAACAACCATCTCTGCAGCACTCCACCAATCAGGCCTGTATGTTAAAGTTGCCAGACAAAGCCACTTCTAAGTAAATGGCACATGACAGCCCGCCTGGAGTTTGCCAAAAGGCACCTAAAGAACTCTCAGACCATGAGAAACGTCATTTTCTGGTCTGATGAAACAAATATTGAACTCTTTGGCCTGAATAGCAAGCATCATGTCAGGAGGAAACTAGGCACCGCTCATCACCTGGCCAATACCATCCCTACAGTGAAGCATGGTGGTGGTGGCATCATGCTGTGGAGATGTTTTTCAGCGGCAGGAACTGGGAGACTAGTCAGGATCGAGGGAAAGATGAATGCAGCAATGTACAGAGACATCCTTGAGGCTGTAACTGGTGCCAAAGATGCTTCAACAAAGTATTAAGCAATGGCTGTGAATACTTATATATTGTGAATACACCTGTTAGGTGCTTTCTTCAATTACCAGTTTAGGTAACCGTAGCTTTCTGCCAGCAGCAGAAAACCTTCTTTAAGTGCTTCGACCCTTAACCACAACACTCTCCAGTTGGTGGATCGGCAGTGGTGGCCAAATCACTGCTCATCTGCTCCTGGCTTCCAGCTTTCTTCCTCTCTCTTACTCCATATCCAGCATGAAGCTCGTTCAGCCTCCTGTCCCATCCTATGAGTCGCATGCTTCTTGCTCCTCTCATCCATGCCTAAAGCTGACAGCAACTGCCATGCTGATTTGGCAGGAAAGCCTCTACAACCTATTTCCACAGGGAACAGCCATGCCTGTCACCCCTTGTTTTCGCACACCTGGATTAACGGCTGAAATTTCAAGGCTTTTCTCTCATGTGCCTCCTCACAGCCCTCCTCCCATGGCACAGTCAGCTCAACTAGGATGATTTTACGATCTTTGTCTGACCATAGAATTATATCCAGGCGAAGAGCTGTGTGGACCACTTCCTGCAGCCTCCTTCCAACATCAACTCTCATTTCCCAAGAGTTTGCTTGATCCACATGAGTATACATGATTTATTTATTTATTTATTCGTTTTTTATTTTTAATAAATTTGCAAAGATTTCAAACAAGCTTCTTTCACATTGTCATTATGTGCTATTGTTTGTAGAATTTTGAGGAAAATAATGAATTTAATCCATTTTGGAATAAGGCTGTTCACATAACAAAATGTGTAAAAAGTGAAGGGCTTTGAATACTTTCCGGATGCACTGTATGTTTCCATCCACAGTTGTGAAAAGAGTAGGAAAGGCCACTGTATATAATAATTTCCATATACAATATGGAACACAATAAACTCATTATCTTGAGTTTGGAGATGGAAGCCTGCTGTTTGGAAAGACAGTTCTGGGATGTAATTATACTGAACCACTTTGACAACAGACTTTTTTTCAGGCATTACAGAACAACCAAAACAGCATTTCAAATGTTGTGCAACAAGATTGGTCCGCTCGTTAGTCCAGTTATGCCGTCCCATCACAAAGTCACATTTTTTTTTTTTTTTTTTTTTGATGTGCATCAAGGAATTTGTTCTGTAAATGTGTTTTCATCATAGTTTATGGGTGTACTCACACTAGGCGCTCTGAACCGTGCCAGAGCGCATTTGACCCCCAAAGCCGGTTCGTTTGACTAGTTTGATCGTTCCAAACCATGCCCGGGCGCGGTTCCTTTAGCCGTCCCTGGCCCGCTTGGAAGAGGTGGGCCAGTGCGCGGTTCACATGCAGTATGAGCGCTATCCATGCCTGAGCACAGAACAGCTACTACCTTTGTGTGCGCTACTGTCATCATTACGACGGCAAACATCTTTATTACTACTCTGATAGTACATTTATCAATTCATGTAATTAATTTGAGTGTATTTGGGTTTATTGCGGGTCTGGATCTCACCTTATTGATGAACAGGAATTGTAGTTTGTGAGTAAAGCTGCAAATTCCTCCATTAACGTCAGCTGCCTTTGTAATAATCCTCTGATACGTGCAAGTGAAAATCAATGCACGGCATAAATGATAATATATATTAGGCAGTATCTTAGTGAAAGTGCATTTCTTCCTGTTTTTTTTTTTTTTTCTATTCAAAAAGTTGCATCGTATATGACGTAAGCATGCTTCAGCCCGGAACGTTAAGTGCAAGTGTGAGTGTGGGCTAATGGGGAGAGGGACAATCGCGCTCGGGCTCAGTTCAAGGCAACCGTGCCTAGTGTGAGTACACCCTATGTGCATTTTTTCTTATTGGATAAAAAATATATCCGACTCTAATGAGTGCATTTGTTTTTTATGCACATTTTTAGAATTTATGCGCATCTTGCCATTTCTATCCAGCAATTTTATGCAATATCCCAAAATGCACATAAAAAAATATATGGATGGAAACACATCTGGTGTATCACCCATCTCTAAGTCATTAATTCCCTATTTGACTTGCAAAGGCACACTCACACCCAGCTCTTGCACTTCCGCTCTGATCTCGATTGTTATGTCTTTAGTAAAACACACCCGTCTCATTACCATATGGACAAAGAAATTTAGAAATAAATAAATTTTGACATAAATATCCCAGATGGCAAGCAAAATTCAAAAGTCAAAATGTCTGTTTTGTGGCAATAAAGTATTGTTGGTGAATATAATTTATTAATAATAATAGATAACAAATAACATATAACCACTTTTGGTCAGAGATAATATTAGCAATTTCTTCTACTTTATGATGCTGGAAACTACATCACCTGATCATCTCTGTTTCTGGCTTTCTTTGCAACAAATTATGTGTTTTGGTAAACACTGTTACAAAGACCACAAACTCACATGAAAAAAAAATCAAGAGTCAAACTGACCAACTAAAGGGAAACACTGATCACCATAATGGTGAACAATATTTTCAATAAACATCAACATCTAAACCGCTGTTAATATGGCTTTAAGTCAGTTCTAGTTGTTGTGTTTCATTTTCTGAAAGTGCAAGCATGATGTTGAACCAACATCACATTGTAACACTGATTCAATGCCATTACCATTTTGGATGAAATATATATATATTTTTTTAATTGCAGGTGCAAAATTGATGTTGATTCAATGTGGTTAACGTTGACACATTAAAGGGTTAGTTCACCCAAAAATGAAAATTCTGTCATTTATTACTCACCCTCATGCCATTCCTCACCCATAAGACCTTCATTAATTTTCATTAATCACAAATTAAGATATTTTAGTTGAAATCCAATGGCTCCGTGAGGCCTTCATAGGGAGCAACTCTCGAGGAAACGACATTTCCTCTCTCAAGATCCATAAAGGTACTAAAAACACATCTAAATCAGTTAATGTGAGTACAGTGGTTCAATATTAATATTATAAAGCGACGAGAATATTTTTGGTGTGCCAAAAAACAAAATAACAACTTATTTAGTGATGGCCGATTTCAAAACACTGCTTCAGGAAGTTTCGGAGCACAATGAATCAGTGTATCGAATCATGAATCGGATCACGGGTCAAACTGCCAAACGGCTGAAATCACGTGACTTTGACGCTCTGAACTGCAGATTCGACACACTGCTTCAGAAAGCATCGGAGCATTGTGAATCAGTGTTTTGAAATCGGCCATCACTATATAAGTCATTATTTTGTTTTTTTGGTGCACCAAAAATATTCTCGTTGCTTTATAATATTAATATTGAACCACTGTACTCACATGAACTGATTTAAATATGTTTTTAGTAACTTTATGGATCTTGAGAGAGGAAATATCATTGCTCCCTATGTAGGCCTCACGGAGCCATCGGATTTCAACTAAAATATCTTAATTTGTGTTCTGAAGATTAACGAAGGTCTTACGGGTGTGGAACGGCATGAGGGTGAGTAATAAATGACAGAATTTTCATTTTTTGGGTGAACGAACACTTTAACGTTGATTTAAAATTGTTTTGATTGTGGCTTGTTATCTGGGAAATAAATAAATAAATATGACAATTAATTATTAGAGCAGTGTGTACAGTACTTTAAGTTAAAATAAGTGTTTGTGTGATCTGTTTTCTTTTTTTTTTTTCATACAGTGTCAAAAAGACTGCATGATATTCCTGCTGTCAGTCTCTCATCCAGACGGATTGTTCTTTTGGGTAGAAGTGGTGTTGGGAAGAGTGCAGCTGGAAACACAATCCTGGGACGAAATGAGTTTAAATCATATGCCAATAAATGTTCATATGCTCACGCCACTGTTTCAGGCAGATCTGTGTCTGTAGTTGATACTCCTGGATTATTTGACTCACTGATGAATCCTGATAAGTTAATGAAGGAGACAGCAAGAAGTGTTCATCTATCCAGTCCTGGACCTCACGCTTTTCTCATTGTGTTTCCTCTGAATATGTGGATCACCGAGGAGGATCAGCAGATTCTTCAGATGATTGAGATGATGTTTGGTGAGGGAGTGTTAAAATACTCCATCATTCTCTTCTCTTATGGAGATTGGTTAGATGAGCCCATAAAGGAATTCATTAAGCAGAAAAAGTGCTTTAAACAGTCTAATTGATCAGTGTGGAGGCAGATATCATGTCTTCAACAATAAAAACAAGAGAAAAAGAAAGCAGGTGAATGATCTACTGCAGAAGATTGACACAATGATAGAGCAGAATGGAGGATACTATAATCAGATGAATGAAGATTATCAGTGATTCAGACAAGAGGAAGAAAATAACAAGATAAACAAAGACAGATCTGTTGATATTCCTGGATTCATTGACACAAATGAAACCTGAGTTAATGGCATGCTTTTCTGTTGTTTGGTCGAGAGGTGTTAAAGATATATATATATATATATATATATATATATATATATATATATATATATATATTCTGCTTAGGTTTTTAAGCTTTTGTTGCTGTTAAGATTCTCCTAAATTAAATGAAAATACAGGAATTTAATAAAATCAAATATTTAAGAATTTTAATTAATCAAATCTATTGACTTACTATTAAATGACAAGAGTCTGTGGTTAAAGCAAGAAAATAATAATAATAAAACAAACCTCTCAAAAGAACAAGAAACATGTTAGAGATTAACTTAACTGGATGAGAGGGAATTTAAATTATTTGGAAGAGTACATATTAATATTAATGTGTAGAATAATTTCGTACACTGTAGAAAAAATGAATGTGATTTTTTTTAACTGTAAAATGTTGTAAAAACGGTTAACAGTAAGTTCCTGTACTATATACAGGGAAAAACTGTAAAAGCTCTTACCAGACATTTCATGTTATTTTCACAGGAAAATGCTTTTTAAACAATTTTTAAAAATAAAAAAGAACAAATCAACGTATAATTTACAGTCAAAAACTGTAAACTGATGTTCCCACAATTCCCTGTGTGACAGTTTGAAAGTATTCATCAAGTAATCATGTTTCTTAATAGTTTTTGTTATCAGTTTTGTAGTGTGCATTGTGGAATTTACTGGTTTACATTCAAATTTTCTTGTTTGTAAATAACAGTTTTATACTGTAAAATTTACAGTTTGTTCTGTAAATGTGTTTATAGTTTTTCTGTATTTTTTAAAAACTTATTCTGGCAACCACAGCTGCCAATTTATTTATTTTTTGTAAAAACTACAGATTTTTTTTTTTTTTTTTTTTTTTTTTTTACAGTGTTGTTTGTCTTATTGCTTGTCCAGTTGGTTTGTGTTGATAAAATATGTTATTGTGGTAATTTGTAATAAAATAATTTAGACTCAGATCAATATTTATCTATTCAGTTTTTTAATCCATAAAATAAGCATGCTCATTTTGTGCATCAGCACCTCAATATCCATTATCTAAGTCAGTCTTGATTCTTCTGTCTGGGTTTATTTGATGGTGACTTGGTGACTGTACAGTATGCAATACTTTAGATACTCTGCTGATTCTGTATAAATATAGTATAGTCTCTGATGAAATGAAATGTATGTCGCATTAGCATTGTTATATAGTTGTCTTTTAGCATATATAAACAAATTGTACTGTCATATCTGCAGTTACACCAGTCCACCACCAGAAGACCTCATCACTCCTCATTGCTTCTACTAATCACAGTCAGATTCATCGCAGCTGTAATTGTTTGACATTCCCAACTGCAATTATGAGCATATTAAACCTCTACTGTCTTTTTGATGATATTGACTTCATTTATGAAATTAATGAGTTATGTATCTTCTTAATTTTAACTTAATTATTATTATTTTTTTTTTTTTTTTTTTTTCATTTTGTTGCTAAGAATCGGGTACCTGTGTTTGGCAGGGTGATTGGCAAAGTACACAGTGTAGTTACTAGAATGACCCTTTAAACCAGATTAACAGAAATCTGCTTTGTCTTTCATGGTTTTAAATAGTCCTAGACTTAGTCTAGTCCAGAGTTTAATAAGTTTATTTCCTGGAGGAGGACTGGAGATACTCAATACGGAAGAGGATTAGGGCCAAGCAATAATAAAAAAATAAAACCATCTCGAGATTAAAGTCATTAAATTACGAGTAAAAAGTCATTAAATTACTAGAACAAATTCGTTAAATTACGAGAAAAAAGTCATTAAATTACTAGAACAAATTCGTTAAATTACGAGAAAAAGTCGTTAAATTACTAGAACAAATTCGTTAAATTACGAGAAAAAAGTCGTTAAATTACTAGAACAAATTCGTTAAATTACGAGAAAAAAGTCGTTAAATTACTAGAACAAATTCGTTAAATTATGAGAAAAATGTCATAATTTAACGAATTTGTTCTCATAATTTAACAACTTTTTTCTCGTTATTTAATGACTTTATTCTCAACATTTTATCTCGAGTTTTTTTCTCAAAATTTAATAACTTTAATCTCGAGATGGTTTTATTTTTTTACTATTGCTTGGCCCTAATCCTCTTCCATAACTCAAGGATTAAATTGAGGCATAAATTAAATTAAACCTACCAGGAGGTAACTTCAGATTAATGTTGCGACTTTGTTTGGTGGGGGGTTATGGGGGGTTTGGTTGTCTCCCTCGCTGCAAGGGTGTAGTTTTGGTTTGAACATTGGGGGGTTGAAATGTGGAGCGTTTAACCTGGGTCTCGGGGG
This sequence comes from Megalobrama amblycephala, assembly GCF_018812025.1. Lineage (NCBI taxonomy): Eukaryota > Metazoa > Chordata > Actinopteri > Cypriniformes > Xenocyprididae > Megalobrama > Megalobrama amblycephala. The sequence continues at coordinate 23,552,444 of NC_063065.1, read as the reverse complement.
ATATGCGGTTTATTTATTTGTTTGTTTTTGCAAAATGGTTCAGACATTATGATAACATATCTGCAATAAAGTAGCCTATATTTAACAATCTCGTTTACAAAGTGTCATGGGAAGTCAAACTATCTTTATTTAAAAAAAAATTCTTAACATTATAGCTGATTATTTGTTTGACAAAATATGTAAGAGAGATAGATTTTTTTATAATTTCCCATTTGAATCAAAGATGTTTTAGTTGCATGCATTGTTGCGATAAAATAATGTTTTGCACATTACTTTTGACATATTATTGACTGACTCACACATCACAAAAAAGGTACAAAAGCTGTCAATGGAGTGGTGCCCTATCAAAAGGTACATCTACAGAGTACATATTTATACCTTAAAGTTACCAAAAATGGTACATAAGCAACACTGAGATATATATATATATATATATATATATATATATATATATATATATATATATATATATATATACACTGTAAAAAAAAATCCAGTTTGTTTCTACGGAAAAATACCGGCAGCTGTGGTTACCAGAACAATACTGTAAAAATGACATCAAACCGTAAACATACTTACGGAGTTACATGTGAATTTTACATTTTAAATCTGTTAAATTTACGGTAAAATAACGTATTTCATTAACTGATATAATGTTAATTTACCAACCTAATGAAGTACTAATATCTGTTTTGTACCTTTATAATAAACTGACAGTCACCAAACACAGTGGTGATGAGAATCACATGATGAATCAAAGTTCATCACAAGCAGCTTTTCCACAAGCTGAGGAGAACAATACTAATATATAGAAGGTGCACACAGTGTCATTCACACACACACTAAACACCATCATGGTAACATGCATGAAAATTTAAAAATGCAATAAACATTAATTTAACAACATTAGATGTAACATAAAACCCTAATGTACATAACTGATTAGAAAAAAATGAGAAAAACTAAGAAGAAACAGAGTTATTTCAATGAAAATATATCAAATGTGAAGTATCACGCAGGGAATTGTGGGAATGTCAATATACGGTTTTTCACTGTAAATTTTACAATGAATTGTTATTTTTCACTTCCAAAAACTGTGAATTTAACGGTATTTTACCGTAAAATTACATTAAATGTACCGTTAGATCTATTACAGTTATTCACCGTATATAGTACGGAAACTTTTTGTAAACCAATCAACAGTTTTTCACCGCAGCATTTTTACAGTCTTTTACTGTTAAAATCACGGTCATTTTTTACAGTGTATATATATATATATATATATATATATATATATCAATGTAAGTGGCGTGCGGCCCAAGAATGCTCTGCATACCCAAGCCATTCGTCTTTTTCATCTTTGACCTTTAAATCAATATCGAATTGCATATTGCATTTTTTTTCTTCAATATCGCACAGCCCTACCTCTTTCTTCTACTCTTCCTGTTATGTCAGACATCTTTTCTCCAAAGGGCCATAGTTCATCGCCTATCTTTCCGTTTCCTTTTTGTCATTATATCTCCCTTTGACCTGTCTCCCTAATTTTAATTAGATTTTAAATGTTTAGATTCAGATTCTCTGCACATAACCACATGTTTCCTCTGTTTGCCTTATGTATTTAAGCTTTTTGTCCTTTTTTTCTGGAGGCTATCCTATAGTATCTCTGTGTAATTGATGTCTAGACCTTGGCATCTCTAGGTGTTGATGCTATTATAATCTAAATTATGACTATATGTTTCACACTTTTTTAGTAGGCTAGTGATCTTCTTCTTCTTTCGGCTTCTCCCTTCAGGGGACGCCACAGCGAATCATCTCTCTCCACCTATCCCTATCTTCTGCATCCTCAACACTTGCATCCACTAGCTTCATATCCTCATTTATTACATCCATATACCTCCTCTTTGGCCTTCCTCATTACCTCCTGCCTGGCAGCTCCATGTCCAACATTCTCCTACCAATATAGTCACTCTCCCTCGTCTGAACATGTCCAAACCTTCTTAATCTGGCCTCTCTAACTTTGTCCCCCAAACGTCCAACATGAGCTGTCCCTCTGATATACTTGTTCCTAATTCTGTCCAACCTTGTCACTCCCAAAGAGAACCTCAACATCTTCAGCTCTGCTACCTATATATATATATATATATATATATATATATATATATATATATATATATATATATATATATATATTAAGTATATTAAGATATATTGAAGTAATAAACAGCAGCATAATAATGGGACAACTTGTTAAAGGCAGGGTAGGCAAAAAAATGTATAAAAAACTTTTTTTCAAAATTTGTTTAAACTTTATTTATATATCAATACATAATTAAAATGTAAGTACTCTGAAAAAGAAAGTATAAAAATCGAGTGTCTGTAGACCTCTCACGACTGTTTTAAAGACAGCTCATTATTTCCATTCACTCCACCCCCTCCCTTCTGGGCTCCTTCCAAAGCCACGCCCCCAAAACGCATGAACGTGTGACTCCGACCACTGAGCTGGAAGACGCATTATTTACCTGAGACGAGCGGAGAGGAAGGAGCACAGTGCATGTAGTGACATCATGTCAGAATCACATGTAATAAAAATAACTTTAAAATTATGAAGATAAACAAACAAGATGTATTTTAGTACTCACTATCAAGCTAGCATATTGATATTGGTAAAGTTTAAAATATATATTTTTTGATTCGCTAACGAGCTAGTTATCTATAAGGCAAAGCTAAAAACAGGTTGCATGATACACGTTTTTCCATTACCATCATTTACACTGTGATGAAGATGAATTTCGTGTAAGATTCATAACATATACGTTGTTCTACAGATCAACAGAGTAACATACACTCAAATATCAACTCACAACTGCATTGCAGACACAAAATAATAACACACACATACAACAAAGTGTGTACGACACACACAGATACAAGATAAAGACATCAGTAAACATAGGTAGAGAATATAAAAACAAACAAAGGCGAAAAAAACGTGCAGGTAAACTTGCAGGTGAACATGGTAAAAGACTTAGACAGAGGGTAAAATTATGCACAATTCAACACTATAGCTATCATTATTTATCGTCTCTACTACGGCTCGCTAAGTAATGTTATGTTAGCTATATTACGCAGCTACGTGTGCTAATGACACATGCTTCATGAAAAAATAAACAAAAAAATATGTATGATCAAAATACAAAAAGAAGATTTACCTGTCCAGCAGAAATAAAGCCATCAAGGAGTCACTTTTCAGCCCCTTGAGTTCCCTCAGTTCTCGCCATCGCTGGAAAGCCACGCCGATATTAACTCGCGTTTTATTTCTTTGTTTATCCAAAGACTTTTTGTTCATTGCCTTTTCTTGTACTGTTACTGTCTTCCTTTTTTTGCCTGGTTTGCCTTCACTAACTGCATAGGCCGATACTGTGAATTTAGCTTGCTGTTTCTCTGCCATTGTTTTGGTATTCCTAGGATCCGTGCCTCTTGGATTCCCCAAATCAAACGTGCGCGCGCAAGTGGGCAGGTCATGTGTGGCAAAAGGGTGGTTGCCATGGTTGCGAGAGAGTGACAGCCGCCTAAGCCAATCCTATGTTTCGTCCCGGATGGAAATAATGAGCTGTGTTTAATACAGATTAAACGGTCTAGAGTCACTCGATTTTTATACTCTTTTTACCAGAGTTCTTACATTTTAATTATGCATGTATATATATAGAAAGTTTAAACAAATTTGGAACAAAATTTCTTACCTACCCTGCCTTTAATGACTGAAAAGACTTTAACATATGTCACATGCTCTCATTTGGCTTGCTGGAATGAACACTACCACAGTAAATAGCTGCAGTTTTGAATTAAGCATTTTAGTTGGTCTTTTCATTTCATTTTTCTTTCTTTTTCCCTTTGAAAAAATTAGACTCTATAGCCGAGACTGAAATCTCTCCTCATGCAAGATTAGATTTAGAGTTAGAGTATACTTTATTGTCCTTTTCAGGAAATTTGTTTTGGACTCAAAGCTGCAGTAATACACAATCATAGACACACAACACACAATAAACAATGAAGAGAGGAGAGGAGAGAAAAAAAAACTACATCTTGCTATTTAAAATATCAATAGATACAGGTAAAAATGATTAGAGATGAACAACAGAGAAAAAGGTTTCAAAGCAAACTACTGAGATGTGATTTTATTATGAAGAGAACACTAAAATAAACAATAGATTAGCAGAGAGTAAGTGAATTGTGATAAATTATGGAAAATTATATGACCAAATATATAGAGCACTGGGATTTAAACTGTTAATTATATGATTCACATCAAGGAAATAGGCCTACATATTAGAAATATATGAAATCTAATGAATAAACAAATAGCAGGTGTTGAAATCCCACATGAAAAGACATTAAAGGGTTCGTTCACCCAAAAATGAAAATTCTGTCATTTATTACTCACCCTCATGCCGTTCCACACCCGTAAGACCTTCATTCATCTTCAGAACACAAATTAAGATATTTTTGTTGAAATCCAATGGTTCCGTGAGGCCTTCATAAGGAGCAATGATATTTCCTCTCTCAAGATCCATTAATGTACTAAAAACACATCTAAATCGGTTCATGTGAGTACAGTGGTTCAATATCAATATTATAAAGTGACAAGAATATTTTTGGAGCGCCAAAAAAACTAAATAACGACTTACTTATTGATGGCCAATTGCAAAACACTGCTTCAGGAATCTTCGGAGCATAAATGAATCAGCGTATTGAATCATGATTCGGATCGCATGTCAAACCCACCAAACTGCTGAAATCACGTGACTTTGGTGCTCCGAACAGTGGATTTGATACACCGATTCATTTATGCTCCAATGCTTCATCTAGCAGTGTTTTGAAATCGGCCATCACTAAATAAGTCGTTATTCTGTTTTTTTTGGTGCACCAAAAATATTCTCATCACTTTATAATATTAATATTGAACCACTGTACTCACATGAACCGATTTAAATATGTTTTTAGTACCTTTATGGATCTTGAGAGAGGAAATGTCATTGCTCCCTATGGAGGCCTCACTGAGCCATCGGATTTCATCAAAAATATCTTAATTTGTGTTCCGAAGATTAATGAAGGTCTTACGGGTGTGGAACAGCATGAGGGTGAGTAACTAATGACAGAATTTTCATTTTTGGGTGAACTAACACTTTAAATCTTGTTTGTAGTTATCCCTGATCCGTCCAGGAGGGGGAGCAGAGATTGGTTCATTTCTCTGACTCGGTGAATGAACAGGTGTGTAGAAAGACTTCAAATCTGCTCTTGACTGAAAAACTTCATCTTTAATAAGGATTAATCTACAAATATAATCTATAATAATCTATACATTTATACATTATAGTATTTCGTTCCTAAATAGTATCTTGTTTGTATCTTTGTGCTAGTATTGCAAGTAATTTGTTCAGTTGTTACTGACTGTTATCTTGTCTTTATGTAACATTATTTATTAAAATACATGAGTCAGAAACAATGAACAATATAACTATTCCCTAAAAATATTTATAATAATTTCCTGAAAAAGTATGTTATTTGTGTTGTTCATTGCATATTAAAATGGTATGTTTGTAACTGAAAAGAAAATTGATAATTTCCCAACACAGTTTTGGCTCCCCCATCTGTCAGACCAGAGTTGATGATATCTGATGTCTGTGTTTAACTGTCTGAACTCAGAACGTCAGAAATCAGAAACTTTAAAAACATGTTCAATGGTGTTTTAGAAAAGAAATGATTATGCTACTCGCATTTTTAAAATTCATTTATTGTTGTATTTTCTCTCCAAAAAAATAAAAAAAAAAAAAAAATGGCCAGCAGGGGGAAAAAAAGCATTTGTTTAAGATTTTACACTTTAGCATTTTAGTTATAATAAAAAATGACCCTCTATGGTACGCATTATGTTCTAACAATGAAATATTATTGGGTATTTAGGGAAACGTTGCCATATGCCAATGGCCAAAAAAATAGTTGTTCTATAAAATTATGATTTTTTTTTTTTCTATTCTTTTAGAAATTGATTTATATTGATTTATATGATTTATATACTTGGAACTCATGCAAACCATCAGGTGACTTGATTTATATGGCAACGGGCAACAGGAAGAGCTCTTCCATGTGATGAGGGTGAGGATGAGTTAGCTAAATTATAGGCAATGATATGGAATAAATGATAGGGATCTACTTATTTTTGGTTTGCATGAGTTCCAAGTATATAAATCTATCAATTTATAAAAATATAGAAAAAAAACAACAACATAATTTTATAGAACAACTATTTTTTTGATCATTTTATGTGTGAGGGTGACAGTGGGAAAGAGAGTTTCTCAGGGACATTCAAATGTCATGTGAATTAAAAACACATCATTGGCAACCTTAAGGTCTACCTGTTTAATTCCCATAGTGGAATATATTGTATATTTTTTTCTGAATAACAAGGGCATGAGTTATAAATAAATTGTTGCCATATGAATTGTTGGTAATAGAGGGTTAAGAAGAGGTATAGAAGTGTGTTTTAAAATATTTAGTATAAAAAAAAAACAAAAAACAAGCCAATTCAATTCAAATGTATATGCATAGCACTTTTCACAACAGGCCTACATATTGTTTTAAAGCAGCTTCATAGAAAATCCTTGTGGTACAATCAGGAGGTTAAGTTTTCTGTTAGAAATGTCCATATGGCAGTGAATCTGCTGTTCAGTCGTCACGTGCTGCGGTTGAACCACTCAGCTGGAATGTGTTGTGAAACCACAGAGGGGCGCAGGTGAGTTTATAGAAACTCGTTTCATCCGCACATTTTCACTTTTGTTTTTTGGGAAATTGGAAACTGGAAACAAGGTGTTGACAAGGATGGCGCACAGTGCAGGTAAGTTTGACATTAAGATAATTCGATTTTTTTTTTTATTATTAAAAATGTTTCTTCAGTGATCCATCATAATACACTTTATTAATTAAACGAAACGATCAGTTGTTTAAGATTAAACTATTTAAACGGAGTTCAGCACGTAGCTTACAGCCCTCAGATTGTCAAATCAAGCGCAAGCGAGCTCATAATAGGAATACAATTTGGAAATTAATTTAGAAACCACTCCATAGCCTAATTGTTTGTTTGTTTGTTTGTTTGTTTGTTTGTTTGTTTGTTTTTCATCAGACTTTCCACATTTTTTTACGTTCTTTTTTTTTTTTTTTTTTTTTGGACCTCGCTATATAATTAACATTATTTATTAAACTGAAGTACCAGATCTCACTCAAGAGAACTTGCGAGACTCAAAAATCAAGATGCATTTATTAGACAAGTAAAATAGCATAAAATATTATGTTTTCTGGAGAAAAAAAATATAAACTAAGTGAGTTTTTGCTTAAAACAGGCAAAAATATTTTGTAAAATAGCCTACATTAGATTGTTTACTGAAATGCTTACTAAGATTTGTTGAACTGCATTTTGCAACTTCAAACAAATGTAATTACAAATATTTATTTATATAATATTAATAATTATAATAATAATAATAATATAGCATAAATATAACCTACACTGTAAAAAAATATTTTCATGATTTGTTATGACATTTGTCAGATTAACTAATATAATTATTGTGGTTCAGATAAGGTAATATTTTGAGTTTTTATTGATTAAACCAATCGCCTTCATTGTATTAACTCATTTTTTTATTTATTTCAATGAAATCAAAATTTTAAGGCAACCAGGTAACTTACTTTTTAAGTTAAACCAACAATTCTTTTTTACAGTGTAATCCACCCATCCAATTCCTTTCCAATTAGTAAAGTATTATTTTTGTCTTACTGAAAACTTGAAGTCCATTTTTACCTGACCACTCTATTTTAGAGGAATACACTTTACTGACATTGTACAAATGCAACGAAATTTAGAGTGGCAGCTCTACGTCGTTCAGACAGTGCTACGTCCTTAATAACAATCGAGGAAATGTTTAGACCCTTTCTGAAAAGTAAATCTAGAGTGGTTCCCTGTACATGCTGAGACAGATCAAAAGTATTTAAAACAGTTATGATTCATGTTCAGAGTAGAGAGTGACATCACTGGCTCAGAAATCGTTGGTTTCATTGTTGGTTTCAAGCAAAACCAGCCACTAGGATTTCATGATACCATAAAGAAATGTCTCATGATACTATACCAGCTGAAGATCACAATATCATGCAGTATTGTTTTAATTTATAGTTTGGCAAAATGAACAAATCTTTCATATGAATTCATAGATATAAATGAAAACAGATCAGATTTTTCCCTGAACACTTCATTAATGAGAATGAATGACTGGCTATTGTTACCAATAAAAATGTGCCAAAATTTGTGTAAACAAAATTCATCTTAGCACTGCACAGCAAAGAAACTGCACAAAGTGACATTTAGATGTGGTATTTATGTATCTGCACTGCACTTACAATTACATAAATACTGTTATTTTAGATATAAAACCATATATATAAAATGTTGGAAGAAATTAAATAGGCCTACTTTAAATGGGAAAATAAAGCTGCCAATAGGTGGCAGCAATTAAGTGTTAATGAATGAGTCACTGAATCATTCAAACGATTTGTTCAAAATGTCTAATTTCTTCAGGAATGAAGCAAATGACTGTTTATGAATGGCTTAGTAGTGAATCAGTGATTCACTCGATTTGTTCAAAAACACATTCAGAAACAAAACAAAAACAGCACTTTTGCTCGTGCCACATTGTCAAACTATCAGGAACATTTTAGCCGGTATATCTTGAAATTTCATCATGTTCGCCAACCAATACGACCATATAGGTCGTTTTGTCACTTTCCCTAAAGTTTTCACGCATTTCCTAAAGTGGCGCCCCTATCGACAACAGGGCATTTTCATTTTAATGCATTGTACTCTTTTAGCTGCGTTATATTTTCGGGTTTCACATAACAATAGCATTGCAATAACAATATGCAATCATGTGATTATACGACCATGGGTTCGATCCCAGGGAACACATGTGCTTATAAAATGTATATGCACTATAAATCACTAAGGGTAGGTTTAGGGGTGGTGTGGGTGTAGTTGCTATTGAAAAAATAAGTTTTGCTAAATGGAAACAGGAGAAATGGTGTAAAAACGCCACATATTTTCTTAAAGATGCCCTAGAACCCTTTTTCAAAAGATGTAATATAAGTCTAAGGTGTCCCCTGAATGTATCTGTGAAGTTTCAGCTCAAAATATCTCATAGATTTTTTTTATTCAGTTTTTTAACTGCCTATTTTGGGGCATCATTATAAATGCGCCGATCCAGCACGTGTCCCCTTAAAATCCTCTCGCTCCCTGCCCCCGAGCTCGCAACTCTATAATCCATCGCATAAACGAAGTTCACACAGCTAATATAACCCTCAAAATGAATCTTTACAAAGTGTTCGTCATGCAGCATGTCTAATCACGCAAGTACAGTATTTATTTGGATGTTTACATTTGATTCTGAATGAGTTTGATAGTGCTAACATGGCTAAAGCTAACATTACACACTGTTGGAGAGATTTATAGAGAATGAAGTTGTGTTTATGAATTATACAGACTGCAAGTGTTTAATAATGAAAATAACGACAGTCTTGTCTCCGTGAATACAGTAAGAAACAATGGTAACTTTAACCACATTTAACAGTACATTAGCAACATGCTAACGAAACATTTATAAAGACAATTTACAAATATCACTAAAAATATCATGATATCATGGATCATGTCAGTTATTATCGCTCCATCTGCCATTTTTCGTTATGGCAGACGTTAATACTGGCTTGTCTAATGCCTTGAACATGGGCTGGTATATGCAAATATTGGGGGCGTACATTTTAATGATCCCGACTAAGGGCCCGAAGATCACGGGCATCCAGTATGGTTTTCCGGCCTTGACATTTACGCACAGAGATTGTTCCAGATTCTCTGAATCTTTGAATGATATTATGCACTGTAGATGATGATAACTTCAAACTCTTTGCAATTTTTCTCTGAGAAACTTCTTTCTGATATTTCTCCACTACTTTCTGCTGCAGCATTGGGGGAATTGGTGATCCTCTGCCCATCTTGACTTCTGAGAGACACTGCCACTCTGAGAGGCTCTTTTTATACACAATCATGTTGCCAATTGACCTAATAAGTTGCAAATTGGTCCTCCAGCTGTTCCTTATATGTACATTTAACTTTTCCGGCCTCTTATTGTTACCTGTCCCAACTTTTTTGGAATGTGTAGCTCTCATGAAATCCAAAATGAGCCAATATTTGGCATGACATTTCAAAATGTCTCACTTTCAACATTTGATATGTTATCTATATTCTATTTTGAATAAAATTTAAGTTTATTAGATTTGTAAATTATTGCATTCCTTTTTATTCACAATTGTCCAGTGGCCCATCTTTTTTGGAATAAGGTTTGTACTATTGACAATACAACCATTTAAAAAAATAAAGTGGCATGGCCAGTATTTTGAAGCTTTAGTATCGCGATACTTTCATAGTACCGATATGCCATGCAACCCTACCAGCCACTGTCAGAATTATTAAAAATTGTGCACATTGTTTAGCAAATGTATTAAACTGCTCTTGCTTTGTAATCTAATCAGACGTTAAATTATAACATATATTTGAGAATATTAGTGCATTTGGATGCTCATATACAGAGAAACACCCCCAAAAAACAATCATTCAGTTTCTGATTGTGTGTGAGAGTGATGGGACATTAATAAAGGTTTTTACATGTTCTTCTATTGTCAGTTTTAGAGGGTGTGAAGCTGAATCTGGTTGTATGTGGGAGTGACGGGACATTAAAATCCTCCATATCAGAGCAGATCCTGCAGCAGACAGACAGAAGATCAGGCGTGGAGCTTCATGGACGTCAGACCAGTCTGGTGGAGCTTCCAGCTCTCAGTCAGCTCTCAGAGGAGGAAGTGATGCGTCAGACTCTCCGCTCTGTATCTCTCTATGATCCTGGAGTTCATGTTTTCCTCCTCATTATTCCTGACGCTTCCACTCAATAATGAAGATAAAGCAGAAATGGAGGAGATCCAGAGGATCTTCAGCTCCAGAATCAACAAACACATGATGATCCTCATAATGCAGAGTTCAGAGCATCAGCCAGCAGAACTCAATGAAGAAATACAGTCTGTCATTGAGAGATTTGGAGGTCGACATCATTTCATTGGTCCCAACACACAAGTGTCCACATTGACGGAGAACATTGAGAAGATGCTGGAAGGAAACAGAGGAGAGTTTTTCTCCACAGAGACATTTCTGGAGATGCAGATGAAAAAACTGATGAAATATGAAGAGATGAAGAAAATTCATTCACTAGAGACACATTTACTGCCACAAGGTAATGACTAGAAAAATGAGGGTAACACTTTACTTGAAGGGGTGTGCATAAGACTGACATGACACCTTCATAATCTTGACATGACACGTGTCATGAATATGAAGGAGGTTTTATGAATGTTTATGACAACTGTCATTAAATGTCATTCGCTCAATTATGTCATTTTTAATGCAAAGATGACATTGTTTGAGATGTCTTTGTTACGACAACTTGACATAAACCAATACATCATAACCTGTCAGTGTCTTTGTCATGACAACTTGACATTAGCAAAACATCATAACCTGTCATAAACATGACATAGCAGATTAATTATCAAACTTAAAAAAACTACTTAGCTTTATGGGTTAACATTACATTACATTATTTTGGTAACACTTCAGTATAGGGAACACATATATAAACTCTTAATTTACTGCTTATTATAGTTAATTGTTAGGTTTAGGTATTGGGTAGGATTAAGAATGTAGAATAAGATCATGCAGAATAAGGCATTAATATGTGCTTTATAAGTACTAATAAATAGCCAATATTTTAGCCATATGAATGCTAATAGTAATAAGCAACTAGTTAAAAGACCCTAAAATAAAGTGTTACCATTATTTTATAACAGTGTCATCTTTTTTAAGAAATTTGAAATTGTCTATTATCTGACCTTGTTGGTGGAAACTTAAAAAAAAAAAAAAACATGAAATGAAAAATAGTCATGACGCTGTTATAAAATTATTAGTCAGAGTATTGTCACTTAATGACATGTTAATGACAAGTTCAATTTGTACCACTGTACTTGAGCTCAAGATACATATTCATGACACTATTATAATGGCCTCATGACAGCCAATGTCAAAACCAACTACATGACAGTTTAATGCAATGTTAACCCATAAAGCTAAATGATGTCAAGTTGTCATGACAAAGACACTGACAGGTTATGATGTATTGGTTTATGTCAAGTTGTCGTAACTCGGACATCTCAAACAATGTCATCTTTGCATTAAAAATGACATAACAGAGCGAATGACACTTAATGACAGTTGTCATAAACATTCATAAAACCTCCTTCATATTCATGACATGTGTCATGTCATGATTATGAAGGTGTCATGTCAGTCTTATGCACACCCCTTCAAGTAAAGTGTTACCAAAATGAGTCAAACTATACAACATGAAAAATTACAAAAATTATATGAATTTTAATTCTACAGTACAGTACAAGCTTCAGTGTTTCCACAGGAAATGTAGATTGTTAGAACATCACAAGCTGATCATTTTGGCAAGTTAGTGTGAAGCTGAAAGATTTTCTTTCTTTCTTTCTTTCTTTTTTTAAAAATCTAATTACACTGAAAGAGAAAAACAACAACATGAATTTCAGTTAGGGTGACTTAATATGATAATACAATTGTTTTCTTTTAAGTAAATGTATTAAATGTACATGTAAATATTTAAGGAATTGACTGAACCCCCTCACCATCTTAATACAGGCATAGGGTAAGTTGTGCCAAAGCTTATTAAACTATTTTAGTAATGGGAAAGGAAAGAGGCACAGCACTTTATAATTTTAATTTCTATAATGTAACAAACTAATTTGACAAAATAGTGAAACAGGTGAAAAGTGGCTCATCTTACCCCAACCCCCCTTTGATCTTGTCACTTGAATAAATTAAGATGTTTTCTTAAATTCCTGTTTTGTTTCGTTTTTAATGTTTTTCAATCTTTTACATTTTCAGGTTCAAGAGAAAACATGGATGAAGTGAGGATTGTGCTGCTGGGAAAAACTGGAGTTGGGAAAAGTGCAACTGGAAACACAATCTTAGGAAGAAATGCGTTTACAGCAGAAACATCTCAAGAGTCAGTGACTAAAGAGAGTCGAAGAGAAACATCTGAAATCAACGGCCGACACGTTACTGTGATCGACACTCCAGGACTGTTTCGATACTGAACTGAGTAATGAGGAGATCCAGAGAGAAATCAAACACTGCATCTCCATGATCCTGCCTGGACCACATGTGTTCATCATTGTGCTCAATTTAGGACAACGATTCACTCAAGAAGAAGCAACATCAGTGAAGATCATCCAAGAGACATTCGGTGAGAAATCTCTAATGTTCACCATGGTGCTCTTCACCAGAGGAGATTATCTGAAGAACAAAACCATTGAACAGTGTTTGGGAAAACCTGGATCTCCTTTGATGAATCTGATTGAAGCGTGTGGAAACAGATTCCATGTGTTTAATAATAATCAGACTGGAGACCGAACACAGGTGTCTGATCTACTGGAGAAAATAGACAACATGGTGACAGTGAACGGAGGGAGTTTCTACTCTTGTAAGATGTTCAGACAGATGGAGAGAGAAAAACAAGAACAACAGATGAAGATCCTGATAGACAGAGACAGAGAAAGAGAAGAACTGATCAAAAAACTAGAAGAACAGATGAGACAAGAACAAGAAACACTTACCAATGAAATTGATCAAATTAGGCAAGAAAAAGATAAAATAAAAACAGAAATAGATAAACTGCAGATCAAATACCACACAGAAACAGAAAGGCTGATGAACAGAATAGAGAACGAGAGGAAGAAAAGTGAAGAATATATAGAAAGAGAAGAACAATATAAAACACAAAGACAAGAGGAAGTAAAAGAGATACAAGACACGATGAGACAAGAACGAGAGACATCTAGACATGAAATAGAAGAAATGAGGCAAGAAAAAGAGAAAATAAAAACAGAAAAAGAAAAACTTCAGACCCAATACAAAACAGAAATAGACAGAGTGATGAACAGAATACAGAATGAAAGACAGAATCATGACAAAGAGAGAAAGAGAAGAGAAAAAGAGTTTCATGAGAGTGAAAAACAATATAAAATGCAAATAAAAGAGAAAGAGAGAGAGATCTATGAGATGAAGAGAGAAAGAAATGCATGGGAGAAACGAAAACTAGAGGAAAAAACAAGAAGAGAAGAAGAGGATAAGAAAAGAAGAGAGAAAGAACAGAGAGTTTATGGTGAATTTAACCAGAGACTGAAACAAGAGAGAGAGAGAATGAAAAGAGAGAAAGAAGATCTTCAATATAAACATGAAGCAAAAGAAAACAAGATGAAGATTCTGATGGAGGAGAGAGTGAAGAAAATGAACAGAGAAAGAGAAGAACTGATGAAGAAACATGAAGAAGAGAAAGAGAGAATAAAGATGATGATGATGGAGAAAGTGGAGCAACTGGACAGAGAAAAAGAAGAACTGATAAAGAAACTCGAAGAAGAGAAAGAGAGAATGAAGATGATGATGATGGAGAAAGTGGAGCAACTGGACAGAGAACGAGAAGAACTGATGAATAAACCTGAAGAAGAGAAAGAGAGAATAAAGATGATGATGATGGAGAAAGTGGAGCAACTGGACAGAGAAAAAGAAGAACTGATAAAGAAACTCGAAGAAGAGAAAGAGAGAATGAAGATGATGATGGAGGAAGAACGACAGAATAATGACAAAGAGAGAAAGAGAAGACAAGAAGAGTTTAATGAGAGAGAAGAACAATATAAAAGAGAAATGAAAGAGAAAGAAGAGAGTGAGGAGAAGATCCATGAGGAGATGAAGAGAGAAAGAGAGGAATGGGAGAAACAGAAACTGGAGGAAAAGACACGGAGAGAAGAAGAGGATGAGAAAAGAAGAGAGAAAGAACAGAGAGATTTGCATGCATTTAAACAGAGACTAAAACAAGAAAGAGAGAGAATGGAAAGAGAGAAAAAAGATCTTCAATCTAAACATGAAGAAGAAGAAGAAAAGATGAAGATCCTGATGGAGAAACTGAACAGAGAAAGAGAAGAACTGATGAAGAAACATGAAGAAGAGAAAGAGAGAATAAAGATGATGATGATGAAGAAAGTGGAGCAACTGGACAGAGAAAGAGAAGAACTGATGAATAAACCTGAAGAAGAGAAAGAGAGAATAAAGATGATGATGATGGAGAAAGTGGAGCAACTGTACAGAGAAAAAGAAGAACTGATAAAGAAACTCGAAGAAGAGAAAGAGAGAATGAAGATGATGATGGAGGAAGAACGACAGAATAATGACAAAGAGAGAAAGAGAAGAGAAAAAGAGTTTCATGAGAAAGAAGAACGATATAAAATGCAAATGAAAGAGAAAGAGAGAGAGATCTATGAGATGAAGAGAGAACAAAATGAATGGGAGAAACTAGAGGAAAAAACAAGAAGAGAAGAAGAAGATAATAAAAGAAGAGAGAAAGAACAGAGAGTTTATTATGAATTTAACCAGAGACTGAAACAAGAGATTGAGAGAATGGGAAGAGAAAAAAACAAGATGAAGATCCTGATGGAGAAACTGAACAGAGAAAGAGAAGAACTGATGAAAAAACTAGAAGAAGAGAAAGAGAGAATGAAGATGATGATGGAGGAAGAACGACAGAATAATGACAAAGAGAGAAAGAGAAGAGAAGAAAAGTTTAATGAGAGAGAAGAACAATATAAAAGAGAAATGAAAGAGAAAGAAGAGAGTGAGGAAAAGATCCATGAGGAGATGAAGAGAGAAAGAGAGGAATGGGAGACACAGAAACTGGAGGAAAAGATGCAGAGAGAAGAAGAGGATGAGAAAAGAAGAGAGAAAGAACAGAGAGATTTGCATGCATTTAAACAGAGACTAAAACAAGAAAGAGAGAGAATGGAAAGAGAGAAAAAAGATCTTCAATCTAAACATGAAGAAGAAGAAGAAGAAAAGATGAAGATCCTGATGGAGAAACTGAACAGAGAAAGAGAAGAACTGATGAAGAAACATGAAGAAGAGAAAGAGAGAATAAAGATGATGATGATGAAGAAAGTGGAGCAACTGGACAGAGAAAGAGAAGAACTGATGAAGAAACTACAAGAAGAGAAAAAGAGAATGAAGATGATGATGGAGGAGGAAGAACAACAGAATAATAACAAAAAGAGAAAGAGAAGAGAAGTGTTTAATGAGAAAGAACAACAACATAAAATGGTAATGAATGAGAAAGAAGAACTGATGAAGAAACATGAAGAAGAGAAAGAGAGAATAAAGATGATGATGTTGGAGAAAGTGGAGCAACTGGACAGAGAAAGAGAAGAACTGATGAAGAAACTACAAGAAGAGAAAAAGAGAATGAAGATGATGATGGAGGAGGAAGAACAACAGAATAATAACAAAAAGAGAAAGAGAAGAGAAGAAGAGTTTAACAAGAGAGAAGAACAATACAAAACACTACTGAATGATAAAGAGAAGAAAGAGAGAGAGATGTGCGAGGAGATGAAGAGAGAACGAGAGGAATGGGAGAAACAGAAACAGCAAATTCCAACAAAATGTGAGTAGAAATTATTCTAGATTGCTACACAGCAAAATCACCAGAGTTAAATCAACTCTGCTCGGAGTACATATGGGCCCTCTCTAAATAGTGTTAAAATAACACTGAAGCAGAGTTAAAGTTAATGAGATAATTAAGCGATGAATGAGCATTAGTGATGAACACCTGCTGTTAACAAGCAGAATAACTGAAGAAAAGATAATCCTCCTCTGCTGAGATCTTGAGAGATATAATTTCTTTTATCTTCAGGTGATTTCATCTAAGACTGTGACTGAAGTCAGTTATAGTTCTTGTGTTTCTCTTTTCTTCAGTGATTCTGCTTGTTAACAGCAGGTGTTCATCACTTAATCGCTTAATTATCTCATTAACTAACTCTGCTTCAGTGTTACTTTAACACTATTTAGAGAGGGACCAAATGTACTCCGAGCAGAGTTGATTAAAATCTGGAGATTTTGCTGTGTAGTATCTGTTTTTGGCTTTCTTTGCAACAAATTATGTGTTTTGGTAAACACTGTTACAAAGACCACGAACTCCATAAAAAAACAAGAATCAAACTGACCAACTAAATGAAACACTGATCACCATAATGGTAAACAAACATTTTAATTAAACATCTAAACCTCTGTTAATTGTAGTTGTTGTGTTTCATTTTCTGAAAGTGCAAGCATTATGTTGACCCAACATCACATTGTAACAATTATTCAATGCCATTAACACTAATTGTGAAGTGATGTTGATTCAATTGACACATTAAGTGAAGTTAATAAACGTAATTTCGGGAGGAGTACACCCATCTAATCTTCCAATTAATACCAAGGTATAAAACCAGCATCTTACCTCTTTCTGTTGTTAGTTCTTTTGGCATCCCTCCTCCTCCCCTTGTCCTCCTTTTATACTTATTTTTGCCTGTTATAGGGGGGCAATCGGAGCTCGAGTAGGATATTCTTTCCAAGCCCCTCTATAGCAGTCAGCAAGCCAAATCTGTTTACCACTTACGCTAAGATTATATGGGCACACAAACTCGTGAACATTGATTTAACATTGATTGCGGCTTGTTATCTGGGAAATAAAAAAATAAGGAAATTAATTATTAGAACAGTGTGTAAAGTATGTTAAGGTAAAATACGTGATTGTGTGAATTGCTTTTTTTTCATACAGTGTCAAAAAGACTGCATGATAGTCCTGCTGCCAGTCTCTCATCCAGGCGGATTGTTCTCCTGGGTAGAAGTGGTGTTGGGAAGAGTGCATCTGGAAACACAATCCTGGGACAAAATGAGTTTAAATCATATGCCAATAAATGTTCATATGCTCACGCCACTGTTTCAGGCAGATCTGTGTCTGTAGTTGATACTCCTGGACTATTTGACTCACTGATGAATCCTGATGATTTAATGGAGGAGACAGCAAGAAGTGTTCATCTATCCAGTCCTGGACCTCATGCTTTTCTCATAGTGTTTCCTGTGAATATGATGATAACTGAGGAGGATCAGCAGATTCTTCAGATGATTGAGATGTTGTTTGGTGAGGGAGTGTTAAAATACTCCATCATTCTCTTCACTCATGGAGATCTGCTAGAAGAAGAGACAGTAGAGGACCTCATTGAGGAGAACAGTGCATTAAGAGATCTAGTTGATCAGTGTGGAGGCAGATATCACATCTTAGACAATAAAAACAAGAGAAAAAGAAAGCAGGTGAATGATCTACTGCAGAAGATTGACACAATGATAGAGCAGAATGGAGGAGGACACTACAGTAATCAGATCAGTGATTCAGACAAGGAAGAAAAGAAGAGACAGAGAAAGGAAGAGCAGAGAAAATAACAAGATCAACAAAGGCAGATCTGTTGATACTCCTGGATTCACTGACACAAATGAAACCTGAGTTTATGGCATGCTTTTCTGTTGGGAGGTGTTAAAGTTCTCCAACATTCTCTTCACTCATGGAGATCTGATAGAAGAAGAGACCATAGAGACACACATCAAGGAGAAATATGTTTAAGGACAACATACAGATTTAGACGAGAGGGAAAAAAGACGAGAATGATTTACTTATTTATTGAAAATCCTCAGACTGTGTGTGTGTATATATATATATATATAAAGAATCCACTAGTAATATTCTGCTTAGATTTTAAGCTTTTTGCTGTTAAGATTCTCCTAAATTAAATGAAAATACAGGAATTAAATAAAATCAAATACTTTAAGAGCATTAATTCATCAAATCTATTGATTTACTATTAAATGACAAGAGTCTGTGGTTAAAGCAAGAAAATAATAATAATAAAACAAACCATTCAAAAGAACAAGAAACCTGTTAGAGATGAACTGAAATGGATGAGAGGGAATTCAAATTATTTGGAAGAGTACATATTAATATTAATGTGTAGAATAATTTTGTACACTGTAAAAAATGAATGTGATTTTAACAGTAAAATGTTGTAAAAACGCTACAGAAAAAAAAAAATTATAAATAGGTTAACAGTAAGTCCCCGTACTATATACAGGGAAAAACTGTAAAAGCTCTTACCAGACATTTCATGTTATTTTCACAGGAAAATGCTGTACATTTCTTTACAATTTTTAGAAGTAAAAGAACAAATCAACATATAATTTACAGTCAAAAACTGTAAACTGATATTCCCACAATTCCCTGTGTGACAGTCCACATTTGAAAGTATTTTGTTTAGATAATCATGTTTCTTAAAAGTTTTTGTTATCAGTTTTGTACATTAGGGTTTATATGTTACATCTTCTGTTGTTTAATGAATGTTTATTGCAGTATTGTAAGTATTGTGGGTTACCATGATGGTGTTTTGCATTTATGTGAATGGCTCTTTGCACCTTCTTTATATTAGTATATATACTTCAGCTCATGGAACAAGCTAGTTGTGATGAACTCTGATTCTTCATGTGGCTTTCTCTTTCACCACCTGCATTGTTAATGGTGGTTGTCATATGTTAAAGGTACAAAACAGATTTTAGTAGTAGTGTCCATTGTTGAATTTACTGGTTTACATTCAATTTTTCTTGTTTGCTCTGTAAATGTGTTTACAGTTTTTCTGTATTTTTTTTACAAAACTTATTCTGGCAACCACAGCTGCCAGCTACTTTTTTTTTTTTTTTTTTTTACAGTGTTGTTTGTCTTATTGCTTGTCCAATTGGTTTGTGTTGAAAAAAAATGTTATTGTTGGTAATTTGTAATAAAATCATTTAGACTCAGATCAATATTTATCTATTCAGTTTTTTTTTTTTTAATCCATAAAATATGCATGCTCATGTACAGCAGAGGTTCTCAACATTTTGTGCATCAGCACCTCAATATCCATTATCTAAGTCAGTCTTGATTCTTCTGTCTGGGTTTATTTTATGATGACTGGCTGACTGTACAGTATGCAATACTTTTGATACTCTGCTGATTCTGTATAAATATAGTATAGTTGTAATAGTAAGAAATGAAATGTATGTTGCATTAGCATTGTTATATAGTTGTCTTTTAGCATGAGAAGGAGACAGGCCAAATTCTAAGTTTATATATATATAAATTGTACTGTCATATCTGCAGTTACCCCAGTCCACCACCAGAGGACCTCATCACTCCTCATTGCTACTACTAATCACAGTCAGATTGATCACTGCTGACATTCTCAACTGCAATTATGAGCATATTAAACCTCTACTGTCTTTTTGATGATATTGACATTTTTTAAGGAGTTATGTATCTTAATTTTAACTTAAAATAAACTTTTTAATTTTGTTGCTAAGAATCGGGTACCTGTACTTGGCGGGGTGATTGGCAAAGTACACAGTGTAGTTACTAAAATGACCCTTTAAACCACATTAACAAAAGTCTGCTTTCTCTGTCATGGTTTTAAATAGTCCTAGACTTAGTCTAGTCCAGAGTTTAATAAGCTTATTTCCTGGAGGAGGACTGGAGCTACTCAAGGATTAAAATTGAGGTATAAATTAAATTAAACCTACCAGGAGGTAACTTCAGATTAATGTTGTGACTTTGTTGAGGGGTGGGGTTATGGGGGGACTGGTCGTCTCCCTCGCTGCAAGGGTGTAGTTTTGGTTTGAACATTGGGGGGTTGAAATGTGGAGTGTTTAACCAGAGTCTCTGGGGATATGCTCCCTCCTTAGGTTTATTTATTTGTTTGTTTTTGCAAAATGGTTCAAACATGCAGACTGGTTGATAACATATCTGCAATAAAGTAGCCTATATTTAACAATCAATATATATATGTCTATGTAAGTGGCGTGCAGCCCATTAGGCTGCGAATGCTCTGCATACCCAAGCCATTCGTGGACTCTGCAATTAATATTAACACTATAAATTACTATTAAATCCCTTGTTTGAGGTGTATCATAAAGCCTACATGATTGGTGTGTAACTGTCCATAATTTATTTATTTGCCAAACGATGGTAATTTTCTTTAAAGGTCCCCTTGAACATGTTTTTAAAAGATGTAATATAAGTCTAAAGTGTCTCCTGAATGTGTCTGTGAAGTTTCAGCTCAAAATACCCCATAGTTTTTTTTTTTATTAATTATTTTAACTGCCTATTTTGGGGCATCATTAACAATGCACTGATTTACACTCGACCCCGCCCCTGCCCATCGCGTCTTCCCTGCCACACGAGCTCTGGACTATATTACAGCGCATTTACAAAGTTCACACAGCTAATATAACCATCAAATGGATCTTTACAAGATGTTCGTCATGCACGCTGTATGCATGCTTCGAATTATGTGAGTAAATTATTTATTTGGATGTTAACGGTTGTTTCTCTATGAGTTTGAGGCTGTGCTCCGTGGCTAACGGCTAATGCTACAATGTTGGAGAGATTTATAAAGAATGAAGTTGTGTTTATGCATTATACAGACTGCAAGTGTTTAAAAATGAAAATAGCGACGGCTCTTGTCTCCGTGAATACAGTAATAAACAATGGTAACTTTAACCACATTTAACAGTACATTAGCAACATGCTAACGAAACATTTAGATAGACAATTCACAAATATCACTTAAAATATCATGATATCATGGATCATGTCAGTTATTATTGCTCCATCTGCCGTTTTTTGCTATTGTCCTCGCTTGCTTACCTAGTCTGTTGATTCTGCTGTGCACAGATCCAGACGTTCTGCCCTTTCTAATGGCTTGAATATGAGCTCAGCTGGCAGTGGCATATGCAAATATTGGGGTGGAGCCCCGACTGTTACGTAACAGTCGGTGTTATGTTGAGATCCGTGTGTTTTCCGGAAGTCTTTTAAACAAATTAGATTTATACAAGAAGGAGGAAACAATGGAGTTTGAGACTCACTGTATGTCTTTTCCATGTACTGAACTCTTGTTATTTAACTATGCCGAGGTAAATTCAAATTTTGAATCAAGGGCACCTTTAAAACTGCCAGTCACGGACACTTCCGGGTAAGCTGATCTACAGCATAACATTTTTTATAACCAAAGATTGACACTGTATTCTAGCCTAACTTTAACATTACAGTTCCTAATCATAATTCATATTTCAATTGAAGAGCTATAATACTGTTACTCTCCAACCCTGCTAACTTTGTCAGGATATTCAGCAGCATAAAAGTTCACTGATTCAGTGACCTTTTTTTTTTTTTTTTTTATCTCATTCTTTCCGTGTACACAACGCTTACAGTCATACTTTTAAATTTCAGTTTCCACAATTATTTATTCAGGTCTGTCTCTGTCTCTGTCTCTGTTTCTCTCTTTCTCCGCCACTGACTGAATTTTCTGACTATTCATGTTTTCACTGTTATACAGTAGTGGGCGCTGTTAAGCATCTTCTGAAATAATACAGAATCTCCGGATCAAAACACAGTGGGAAAAAGAAGCTGAAACAAGTGATGGAAGATTGCTCACGCAAATGTAAAATAACACGATCATTAAACATTAACAGCATATAAATCAAATCTGCCTAACGTTACTGAATGAAATGATGAATGAAGAGGAAACGAAGCTTTGGTGGTGTTGATGAACTCGATCTACTCCATCTGTGTTTTGATCATCGTTCTGAATCCGATCCCAGACAAAGTCTTTGACAAAACTGTAATTTCTCAGCATTTTTGTTTAAAATGTTGCCTTTTTTGAATGAAACCTACCCACATTCAAGTGTTGATAAAAAAGGATTCATGAAGGTAGATTTTTTTTTTTTTCTAAAATTAAAGTACAGTTAAAGGTATAGTTCAAGTATTAAAAATATTATAAAAAGGAACATAATACTGACATAATTAATATATAAATAGTAAACTATACGTATGATGTTATGATCACTTAAAGAAAACTTACAAGTATACTTGCAGTATAAAACTACTAAACTAGTTTTTTTACTGAGTGTACTTCAAAGTGTACTTCCATGAGCTAAAAAAGTACTGCAAGTATTAAAATAGTTAACAACTAGTATACTTATAAGTGAACTTGTAGTACAGATGCAGTACAAATGAGAAACGTAGTTGTGTACTAGTTTAGTTTACTACTGTTACACTTATAGTACACTTAAATGTATACTTTTTTATATACTTAAAGTGGGCCAATTTAGTCCCAAGCAGTATTGAAATAGTACACTTACAAGTTTACAACTACATTGATATTAGTATACTTACTACATAAAGTATACTTAAAAAAACACTTGAACATTACTTAAGTATACTTCATAAAAAGAACTTGAAGTATATTTATTTTTTCGTAAGGAGTATACAGTATATGCTAAGAACCACTTCTTAACAGTTTTAAGTTTATTTATTTTCTTTATTTTTTTTTTACAAATGTGAGCACCTGTGTGGCTGATGCTCCTGTTTCACAGATCAGCAAAACTAAAACTTCTGGAGCTTCCCCCCTGTTCTCACGTACACATACGTGTGCAGACTCGTTCCTAAGAAAAACACATACCCTTTAAAGGCACGCACAAACAAAACACACAAAACAGGCACAGATCATGCACTTAGATCACACTTGAACAGAACAAGACTTGCTATATAATGGAGAAATCATTCTGATTTGCTTCCAGAATTACAGTTTTTTACAGACGCTAGGACACATTTCTCAATACTTAGGTCACTTTTGCAAAACTCTTCACACAGTTCTCCTAACCAACTTTCAGCTTGGCAAAGCAGTTCATTTCACATTCAAAATGCACTACAACTACCAAAACACTGTATTCAGGTCTCAAATCAACTTATTCTTTCAGAACACTAGCAAAGGTTGACAGCCGACAAACACACTTTGTCACCCACAAAAACAATGACCTGAAAACACTAACAACATGTAGCATTATACAATGTTTTCTTGTGTAAAACAAGGACATAACTCTGTTTATAATTCACTGCAATATATGTTACTGGAATGAATCAGACATGATGCAGAATTTGTCAATTTTTTATGTCGTTTATTTATTTTTTTATAATTCCAAAATACAAGAATTTGTATACACACCATCCACTGATACAGATACAATTCAATGTTTTTATAGCATTTAATTTTAAGATTTAAAATATATTTTATTAAAATATTACTGTAGGAATGTAGCAAATTGCTGTCTTATTCAGTTTTGTATGATGTTATTGTTTTGAACATAAGTTTAACAGTTTTGAAAACAGTATGTAAGCATGTGCAAATTGGCCTGTACGTACAAAGAGTTTTGGCAGTTGTTGTGTCTGAGTGAGAAAAGAATTCATGAAATTTGAGAGATGTAGCCATTGAATGCATTTTGTGCCAAAGCAATGATAACTGATCCTCAGTTTAGCCCACATAGACTTCTGTTGTGCTCACTGTGTGAAGAGTTTTGCAAAAGTGACCTAAGTATTGAGAAATGTGTCCTAGCGTCTGTAAAAAACTGTAAAATTATTTCTTATTCAAATAAGTGCTGTAACAATCAGCCAAATCGGTTGAGTTACACGATTTAAAATGGGGTCAGATTTTACTGTGTGAGTTTGTTAGTGAGCTTCCGGACCATTTTGGGGATTTCTGCCTGGATTTGGCCTACCCAAAATAAAAAGCTTCCCATACCCACATATAGTGCTCGGAATACAAAATTTTGGTGTAATTTTGCAGGAAACCCTTTGAAGTTACACAAAACACTGCTGAAAGTGATAAAAAGGATAGTATTTGTTATCTTTGCTGTAATAAAGCCCCTAAAAAAAAGTTGCTTTTTGATTTTTTTTTGTTTTTTGTTATAAATTATTATTTAAAAGTGTATAATTCAGGCCCTGAGTGCAGTAGAACCATGCAGATAGTTCTGGTTGTTTGCTCTACATGTCAGCAAACTCTGGAAAAAAAGAATTCTGTCGCTATCATGTTGTATGCAAGAGTTATTCAAATGAACCTGAAGGGAAGAATATTACTTTTTTATGCAATTTCCGTTTCATGTAATTTCCGCCTACTAAAATGTAAAGTCTTTCCATACCCATATACAATGGTATAAATGCAATATCCTAGTTTTAATTTACAGAAAGCCCTATAGAATGACATAAAACACTGCTGAAAGTGATAAATATTATAGTATATGTTGTCTATTTGTAGCTGTTTGTGGCTGATTGAAGCAGTCATCGGACTTGGAATGTGACGCTTGAGTACTCATATTTCGCTGCACGATTCTTTGAATTATGATTGTCACACAATGAAATAAACTACATGGACAAATTCCTTAGAATGAGAGCTTTCTTGTGATATATGACTTGACTGTTTTCTGAAAAATATAAAAAATACTAAATTTTCTTCGCAATCGTTTTGCGAAAATTCGTAACTGGGACCAATGCATATGAAAGCTTAATTTTACTGCGTTCTGTATCATAAAAACAAAAAGTATGGTATTATCTGTAAAGTTTTGGTTCTAAGCTTTCAAATGATCCCAAATATGGGGTGATACCATATAGGGAAGCCTTTTTAAAATGTATGTGTAAACATTATAATGTGGTTTTTCAAACCCTTATACAGGTTGGTGGGGTTGAAGAGATTAAAAGAATGAGACATAAAATTATATTATTATATTATATATTATTTTATTATATTTAAAAAACAAACAAACAAACAAACAAAAACCGTAAAATTATTAAGGTGGACACAATCGAAACATTCAATTGAACACAATTTCTGGGTCAAGCTTCTAAGGGGTAGGTCATCACATCAGAGACACAGAGCAAAGCAGCTGTTATATGACTCCTCTCCAATCGTATCTCACTTTTCTAGCAGAGGATTGCCAAAACTTTCTGCAAGAGTGGAGATGGCTGCTTCAAATGTTTAAAGTCTCATGCACAATTTAGGACAATCACAAACTACCTTGTTTTGTCAAAATTATATGTGAATAGTGTTTCTTGAGTTGTACACACAATCACAATGACACTCCTCATATCAGCCAAGTGATCAAGTTTAATTAACCAGAGAAATTTGCTTTTAAAAGCCACTGCACTGTCTAGATATTACACACACACACCGGCAGTCATTGGACAGATCACACAGATAGTATCATAAGCTGTATGGAATGTACGCACAATGACAAATCCAACCTGTTTCTGAGTTTATAATCACACTTTTGATTTAACATGAACATACACGCTTACAGTCATGCAAAGATAGCTGAAACAGATATTTTCCTGTTATCTGAAGTGCTTCACTGTACAAAAATTACAGTTGTGCTAAGATGGCTGAATCGAGTGGATCATCCTCACAACCTGGTGAGTCTGTTAAAAGTGTTTTGACATAGAGCGGTTTTTAAAATGTGCATTCTGTATACAAAGCCTGAAACAATGAGCAGTTCATGTTGCAGTAATATATTTCTGCAAAACAACATTCTGTGTAATGAAAAAAATTGATAGTTTGTTTGTTTGTGTATTTTAACAGAAGAAGATCAGGACAGCTCATCGTTGTTCCATAGAAAAGGAAGCAAACAACGTATTCCTCCGGCCAGTGAGATTTGCATTTATTTTAATAAAATCTTTTATTGATATAATAGCCTATATATAATATGCGTTTGTAATACCTGTATATTTTCCTTTTTACCATTTTATAGATAAATATATCTCTAAACCCTACTGCCAAACCTAAACATACCCATTTTATACAGAAAATTAAAAAAAAAAAAAAAGAGTAAAACTTAACGGACAGAATGTGTAGGAAAATAACAATTTTAGTACCTAACAATAGCCTATATCTTAAAAAGATATTTTGAGCTGCTAATGCTACTCCTACACCTGAACCTTCCCATAACCATTTCTACGTATATGTACAGTTATGAAGAAAAGCATAATTTATTGCGAAAATGTCAAAAGCGGCACCAAAAGTAGTTCAAATGACAATGTGATCGCCCCCTGGTGGCTGGATGCAGTACAGGTCATAAACCCCGCCCTCTCAATGGAGTCGAATGAGACTTCAGTGAAAACTTAAAAATAAATTCTGCTTCAAATAAAACTTTCTGAAAGATGGTTTTGGTCATTTAAGGTGGTTGTTATCACACTGATATATATTCAATTGTTCGTTTTTGTGATAATTTAGATTTTAGCTAGCAATTTGGTGCTATAAAAACGGGGTGTGTCGTCATGATTGACAGTTGTTTGACAGCTTGTCTGAGGACTGTCGGAGGTTCGAGGGGAGATTGAAGATGTATTATGTAGGGTCTGCACAGTCTCAAGGATGAGCAGGTCCCACCATAAACTGTGTTTAAGCCTCAATTCACAGAACTTTGGTTTGTAAATCTTACATCGATTCCGGCCCGGCAGACACTAATGGATCACGAGACTCTTTTTATGACTGTTTCGATAAGTCCCTAACCTCTCCTCCGCGACTTCAAAGGGGGTGCAACACCACGGATCGGGTTTCTAGGGACCAGGTCCAAATTCCAAACGGTCATAAAAGGAAAATACACGCACACCCCCACAGACACACACACACACACGGCTCCCCTACATAGAGACTGTATGCACAAACATTATACCTACAAATATGAATGTATCTGCCATTGTAGTGCTCGCTGCATGTATGTGTTACTAGTGTAGAATTGTAGAATTGACTGTAGTAGGTTAGTT
Organism: Megalobrama amblycephala; assembly: GCF_018812025.1. Taxonomy (NCBI): domain Eukaryota; kingdom Metazoa; phylum Chordata; class Actinopteri; order Cypriniformes; family Xenocyprididae; genus Megalobrama; species Megalobrama amblycephala. The sequence goes on along the minus strand of NC_063065.1, from coordinate 23,524,698 downwards.
TTCATGTGAAACTGTAGTAATAGAGTGTAAAGGGTATCTTCTTTATATGACAAGAGACACCTGTCGAGTTTGATTTCTCCGTAAAGCTGTGAATCCGAGCTATTCACTGATGTACGTTACATTTCTGTCAAATGCATCGTTCAATGTTTAATAACACTATGAAGAAAATGCACTGATTCAACATACCATAAATTTATTCGGGAGACAGGACAAAGGAATGTGGAAACCCGCCAAATTGCAACGCTAGCATTGGAGGACGTTATCAAGAAGGCGTTCTGGTCTGTTGTCTTTAAAACACCATGACACGCGTCTTTTGGTGGCACAAGTTTTCTGCACGAGTTCCTGCCGTCAAGACGGACTCTCTTCTTTATTTTCCGGTCATATTACAACAGTTAAACCTCGTTTGAAACTTCGCCGAAACAACCTCCGGAAGAAGAAGCAACTATCAAACCGAGCGCTCCGAAACTCCAAGCACCCTGACTAACCCATGCAAGTATAACGTTATTACGATTTTAAATACTGAGTTTCCTTGCTGGCTCTTAAAGGTGAACTGTTGCAATTTGACCTGCTTTGATCATCTCTTTCGTTTCTGCCTCTCCTTCTACTTTGTATGTATTTGTATTTACTTGTGTCCATTTAGCCGTATAACCTGTGTATTACCCGTTTCGTATATTAAACTCATTATATCCATGCTTTTTTGTTCACTTGCTCATTTTAGCAACAACCGAGTCACTTTAACGTTCTGATTCTAATATCCTTGCTCTATATTTGGAGGCTATGATAGAAAGTTAGTCTCCCGGCCCGAGAATAACATTTCTGTCGTGATAATATGTGGATAATTTTCCGTTTCGGTGGACGAACTGATAGTTTTCCACATAATTATTAAACCAGAACTAATCATATATGTGATTGATTATAATTCGTTGTAGTTAATTCACCATATATGGTTAATTCCCCGTTGGGTCGATATATGAACGTCATAAAGCTTTCTGAATTATGATATTCATATTTCATCCATAAATTGATTAATAACTGTACATCGCTACAATTAACTAACTGTTAATTTTCGATTTCTTTGTTATTTAACACCAACAAAATGAGTTGTTCAGCAGTAAACTGTACTAACCGACCTACAGGATCTGACGGATCACTGAACTTTTTTCCGTAACATTAATTGTGGGCATTATAAGCTAATTAATAAACGTTATTAGTTAAGATAACACACTTAATGTTAACCATGTCGGGAAAAAGCAGGTGATCGTTATCTGGCAGTTACTTATTATTTTTATGGGTATAAAATAATAATTAGCAGGACAAAACTAATGATAGCCTATTCTAATTACAGCAATCGATCTCCTGTAACGTTAGTTGAACTTGATTTAAAATGGCAGGACCGTTTCTGACAATTTAGAGTTGTTTCTAATGGCATATTATATTGAGTTTATCTACTGGATTTGCTGTTTCAAAAATATTATTGCTCTAGAAACAGAGTAGCCTATTATTTCATAGGTAGAATTTTAAATTGTGTATAATTTTTATAGTCTATTTAAAATACATGAATGATGATGCCGTCATCTGGGCGGAAGTTTGATACCGCGACTCCGCCTCCGGGCTCCACTGACGATTCCTTCTGCGCATGCCCATGCTCCAAGCTTTTTTTTTTTTGACGTATTGCGTAACGTGTCAACGCCCATTTGTCGGCCCATTTTGACTTCAGTTCATTGCAATGGAAGGAATCGGCGTCGCGTCGTCCATCTTTTTGTATAGTCTATGATCCATACTGGTCATAAACTGGTCCAGGACCAGCATGGACCAGCATAGGACCAGCACTTGACTAGCATAAACCAACTCAAACCAGCATACCAGCTCCAAAACCTGCCTTAACCAGCATATGCTGGTTTTTTCTGCACGTTTCCTAATTTCAAATGTACATCGACTGAAACAGTGCATTTCGCAATGATGAAGCAGGTGAGAGCCATGACTGCCGCGAAACATGTAGTAATGCTTCTTGAGTATGAAATTTTCGAATTTGAATTCATAACGAGTGTGGAATTTGACGTTGAGGGTCGCTGCTGAGAATGGAGATCGAGATCGCTGCATAAAAGGCTGAATTTGGATTTGTTCCTCACAAACATGGATTCTAAATATTTAAATAATAGCAGGACGAGATTTCTATTCTGCCAGAAAATCTACTAAGGGAACCAGGCTGGCCTCTGATGTATTGTGAACACATGTTTCGTGTAATTTTATCCTCCTCAGAGGATGCGAATGTGACGCAACATCTTGTGAGCTCTGCATCACTAATTCGCTGGGAACCGCTGCACCCTGAGGCACCATGGGTGGCGGGGTTGGCAGAACGGCCCCCTGACGGCCACGAGATGGGACGGGCACCATATACTGAGGTGAATACCGCTCCACCCTGTGTGGGGCTGCCCTCAGGAGTCTGACACCTCTGGCGTCAGGACTTCTTCTGCACAGCCTTCTTAGCCTGAAGTACGACCCTCAGGTCCGTCTTCGGCTTCGAAGGCTTGAGCCGTATCTGTGAGGTGGAGAACGAGAAGCGACACCCTCTTTTTGGTGCGCTCTATATGAGGAGCTATACGGCTGGGGCTGCTCACACCCAGCAACCCCAGAGGATGGATGGCGGCGCGAAGATATTTCTTGAATGCCTCCGCTTGTTTTTTTACACCTGAAACCTGTCAACGACCGAACTGACAGCATCGCCTAACAGGCCAGTTGGTGCAAGTGGGGCGTTGAGAAGAAAGGCCTTGTCTTACTCTTTAATATCAGACTGATTGAGCCACAGGTGTCTCTCTGTCACCACCAAGGCTGCCATAGACCGCCCAACTGCTCTGGCAGTCTCCTTGGTGGCTCTCAGAGATAAGTCTGTGGCTTGACGCAGTTCTCGAACTGCGTCCGGGCCAATCCCCTCTCCGCCATCCAGATCCTTCAGCAGGTTGGCTTGGTACGCTTGCAAAATGACCATTGTAAGGAAAGGAGCAAAATTAGCTCAAATGAAATAATTAATTTATAGGGAATTATAAAAAGTCATTTAGTTTACGACAGAGCAACTGAATCGTCCAGCGTTCATCTGCTCGAGCCGTACTAAGCTCTTGTAGCGGATATGAATATCCACTATCGTGAAAACACTGATTAGAGCCCAGTAACTTTTAAGATCGACAGTTTAAGACATTAAATTTTACAAGCATATAATACAAGACACTTTCTTTTATAATCTACAAGAGACTTTATTCTAACACAAACTAATCTAACACAAACACACACACATACACATTGCAGTGAGAAAGGAAATGAGAGAGAAAGAGTTTTAAGAGAAAGAGTGATATGATGAACAGGATTCCTAGCAAAATATGCAATTCAAAGACCTGACCTGAACGAACTATGAATCATTAATTTAAATGCACCAGTTCAGCTTTAGAATCTGGAGGTACTTGCTTGAGTCGACTTTAAATGTGAACTTCTTGACTTCTTGTCGGCGTGCAGAGAAGCGTTTTCCAAGTCGATGATCTGTTGCAGGGTATTTCAGGTCCGGATTGTGTTAGGTAAAAACCAATCACGTATGAGCTTGCTGGAAAAATAAAAGGAAGTCTCTTTGTCGTGGCTGGAGTTAAAGTTGAAGCAGCAAAAGTCGTTGGTTGAACTTTGCGGAACTTTGGTCACAGCTGACTTCTTTACTCTTCGTCTTGGGATCTGACTATTTAAACTTAGGTGTTTGTCCCACCTCTGAGAGGAGTTTTGGCCAACCAATTATTGCCCCGTTTCAAAAGGTGGCTTTTCTCTGCCCCAATCATACATAAGTGTTACCTCCGGTATTGCCATCTTTGGCAGAGAGTACCGTTTTAGACATAATTTTTAAATGGCAATAATTATTAAATGGAATATGATACATTTTACACAGATTTCATTCAAGCCATGATTTAGACATACATTAGAGATTTAAATTCATTCCAAATAAGGCATACTTTCAATCAGTCATTCAAGAGTTATCACATTTACATGAATTGTGGGTGTTCTAAAGCATAACTGGTTACAGGTAGTATGTGTGGACATGATAAAAAATGTATGCAGTTAAAAGATGTTTAATAAGTCCAATAAAGTTAGGTCTGCATTGTCTCTGTCTCTTTTGATCTGGAGATCAAAAACTATTTATCTTCTTGATGACCATTTGGTTTGTCACAAATAGCTAAGTTTGTCACCTCTCCTTCTGTCAGGAAGCATGGGGGTCATAAAAGTAATTAGCAAGGGTTTTCCTGTAGACTGACTGGAGACGAAAATTAGATTTTCTGAGTTTGGGTTTCTGGAATTATGTTTTGAAAGAATCATCTGAATGATTCATTTGTCTGGTTCGTCCACGGTTCCTACACCATTGTATGCAAACAAGCACCAGCCTGACCTGCTGATGTATACGCTTTACCCACCAGCCCTGATGTAACTTTTAGTGGCTTAGTGGGAAGCGAAGGGGCCTTTCCTCGAAAAGTGAGAGGCGGGAGCAGAGCGTTCTCAGAGGAAGCTTCTCACAACGCTCACATTCAGCCCCCTCGAAGGCTGAAAGAGCATGCTCCGTTCCCAAACACATGACACATAAATCGTGATACAGTTTAAATGCCTGGTTCGCCATAATGGTGTGAAAGATATTGAGCTGTACTATATCGGGACAGACAACAATAAATAAGACAGACAGTTTCACACAGATCGCTTTGCTGAGGCAAAAAAGCTGAAGCCGGTCTGGTCAGATGTGTATTTATCCTTTCCTGGTTGTGACATCACCCACCCGTGACGTTCACTCTTGCCATTGAACTAGTTGACAGACGTGCATCAGACACAATCACGCTGGGGGCGTTCCCAAAGCAATCCTTTCGGACGCAGCGCGAGTTCCCTTTAAAAGGGAAATATAAATGTTAAAAAAATCAATGCTTTGATCATCTCAGAATCAATCCAGATTACATGTAATCCCTTACTACCCAATTCTGCATATTATAATGCTACCATATTTTGTGCAGGCGATTAGCTTACTTCGTTGTAAATATAAAAGCTGAACAATGTCACTGCTAAATGCCTATAATATTGTGGTATCAGGGCTTAAAGAAAATCCCGAACTTCCCACTCGTATTTACGTTCATGTGCATTCATGTAAATACGATCTTTTCGACATGACTTGAATGCACCATTACGTCTCTACCCGTTACAAAAAAAGTTTGTTCAAGTGTGTTACTAGTACACTTCTATTAAACTAAAGATAAGAAAGTCTACATTTGATGTACTTCTTAGAAATTTACTTAAAATTACACTTAAGTGTACCTCCAGTCTAGTAATATTCTTGGGTTTACTTGTTGAAACAGCCATCCTCAAATCCCACCAGAGATTTTTTTTTATTTTTATTGTGATCAGTCAGGTGACTGTGATGGCCACTGTAAAATCTTCCAGGACTTCTTCTGCAACCAAAACTTAGCAGAATGCTTGGGATCATTGTCATGTTGGAAAGGTCCAATGACACCCAAGCTTCAACTTCCTCTCAGATGGCATGATGTTTTCTTCTAGGATTTCCTGATACAGCTGCAGAGCATCATCAAACACCACCATGCTTAACTGTATAGGCAGTGTTCATTTCAGCATATCCTTCATTCTTCTTCCTGCAGTCATACCGCTGATCCATAGGTCCGAAAAATTCCAGTTTTCTAACATTGCTCCACAGAAAAGAAATTCAGTGGCTTATTTATATAATTTTGAGCACTTTTCTTGTGCTTTTGGGTCAGTAATGTTGAACATCTTGGAGTTCTGGCATGGAAACCGCATGCGTTTAGTATGCGGCTTATTGTGCAAGCTGAAACCTCAGTGCCTGTTGCCACCAAGTCTTTCTGGAGGTCTTTTGCAGTCACTTGAGGGATTTCCTGATCCTGCCTTCTCAGATATCTGGTTGCAGTCATTGATAGCTTCCTTTTTCTGCCCCGTCCAGGTAGTGTTACCACTGTTCCTTTAACTTTGAACTTGCAAACTATGCAAAGGATCATTTAGTGCCTTCACTATCTTTATGTACCCTTGCTTGTGAAGGACGATGATCTCTTCTCTTGACTTTTTGGACCATTCTTTTGACTTATTTCTAACATGCAGTCAAACATGACACTCAACAAACCTAGCCAGTTCAGATATTTATATTTCATGTGTTCTAGCTCAAATAAAGAAGCCCTTGGCAATTGCATCAGGTGGGCTTGAGACAACTGTTTTGCAGATTTGTGCACTGTTTTGAGCACTGGTGTCAAAAGTATTCACATTCATTACTCAAGTAGAAGTATAGATACTAGGGTTTAAAAATACTTCTGTAGAAGTTGAAGTATCAACTCAAGCTTTTTACTCAAGTAAATGTGTAAAAGTACTGGTTTCAAAACTACTTAAAGTATAAAAGTAAAAGTAATGTAAGGAAAAAATGCCATTAAGGACAAAAGCTTAGGCCGCACCACAGGAGCCTATTGTGCACTCCACCTCCAAACATTTTTCTAAAGGCCAATAACTATAATGTTATATTAAAACAGTGGTCTCAAACTGCCGGCCTTCCCCCTCAACCCGGCCCGCAACTGATCTCAAAAATAAAACATAATCCGGCCCGCTAAATTATTATTATTATTATTCTCCAGTTGCTACCTGTCTGATATGCAAAGAAAAAGTCGCCGTTCTAAGGGGGGATTCACATATCGCGTCACATAAGCGGCCGAGCCGCATTCTCCTTCTTTCCAAAGCGCTTTTGCTCCAGTGACGTCTGTCGTTGCTATGCAACCATGAGCCGCGCTCTCAACCGCGTCGCTTCTATTATGAGCGCGCTTGCCCAAATTACAGTAAAAGCACTCGACTTTAAGTCACTAGCGTCGATTTAAACCACCGAAACGCGTCCGATGCAGCCATTAAACGTTACCGATGCTCAAACGGCATCTTGGACAAATGCGCTGCCAGGTGTCTGTCAAGAAACAGAAGAGTGTAGGCTACAAATGTATTCAGGGATTGTATTTGTTCAGTACAGTGTTGGTCAGTGCAAAATTTTAATGTTATTTAAGCTAACATAAAGTAAGGGAAAATACTTCCACTAAATATTAAAAACTAATAATGTATGTAACAATGAGATATTTTTATTTTTTGGCAAAATAAAGTTGATATATATATATATATATATATATATATATATATATATATATATATAGCTCCAGTTTTTTGTTTATTTCTGACCCCTCCACACCACAAGTGTTGATGGGTTTGTTCCTAAATTACTATATTTTTATATGTACCTTGTTGGATGTGAGAAGTTGCACCAGACTATTGCAATTAATAGTATATTAGGCCTAGTAGTATTATATTAGTAATAGTATTATATGATTATATTACACTCTGTAACAATGAGAGAGACACTGCTGTTTACATTTAGTATGGTAAATAGAATATTTATAGTATAGGTATAAAGATATTTTAGTAGGCAAATTTGATGTAAATGAGATGTAAAATGAGATGTAAATAATGCAATGTAAATTTTCGGAAATGTTGCGCTTTCTTGCGCTTGAATGTTAATGTGGCCCTCCTATGAGGTGTCAATCACAGAAACGGCCCCCCGCCAATTTGAGTTTGAGACCCCTGTATTAAAATGTTAATGATGAAAAATTTTGGATGCACTAGGCTACCCGTTTCAGCCGCATATATGCCCATTGAAAATGATTTTAGAAACGCATTTTAGTACAATGCAAATACATTAAAGCACCATATATGTGTACTACTGAGCATTAACATGTGTTTCCTGGAGTGGAAGATATGATGACTAGTTGCCTATAAGTATTGTAATGGTGCAACAAGTCATACTTCAGTTCAGAGGCATGTCATCAGTAACCTTTATTGGAATGTAAATGTGCATCCAAGCTTAAATGTACATCCAACCCCTGTTGGTGTTGGTCGGAGTCTGTTTTTACCAGACTGAATATGTTTAATCTGCGTTTATTTGGTCGTCTGAGCATCCAACAAACGGCAACAAACTCTGACGTAATCTGACCTGGCCACGAACCGTTGCCATGACGATGAGGCAAGTCCCCTGCAAAGACTGTTTGATCGCGCCCGCGCCTCATGCACACACAACAAAGCAGTGGAAATGTGATATCGCAGCTTGTTCGTTACACTCAAAAAAATTATTCTAGCTGCTTGCTCAGTTTATTTAAATAAAATAAGCTGAACTAACACAAATCTTTAGTTTTTTACTTAATTGGCATTTGCACTCAATTGTATTATGTTAAATGAAAGTAAATTTGAAAAATGTTAGGTTAACCTAAACCATTTGTGTTAGGACTACACAAGTTGCATTGATTGAAACTGGGCAGTGGATTTCTAGTTCCCAGCATGCTTTGCGTAGGGATAGATCGGGACAGTAAATGTTGAAATTAAGTGCTGTTTAATGTGTTTTTTAGGAAAGGGAAATACCTTTTAAAGTTTGATGTTCAGTTATATTTGACATTTAAAAGAGTTTATGTTATGTCGATTTTTATGAGGTTACCATTATGCTGAAGTGTAGACCTTGTGGTTAGGCTATGGGTGGCTACATGAAATAAATCTATATTGTTCTCAACAAGCTTTAACTGTGCTAAAGCCAGTGATGAGAAGTTCTTTATCTGATCATTACTTGCATGCTACAAATGTTTTGCAGAAAACTTGAGCAACTCTACACAAGGGCACCAGTCTGAATTGCAATAGCACTGGTTGGATCAACAAGAGTGAATTATGTTCAGGAAACATTCACAGATTACGTCAAATGAAACTGGTGTGAACTCATTCAATTAGGATGAATTTTACTCATCAGTACAATTAACCTAGCTTAAGTTCAAATAAATCAGTTCAACTGTGTGGAAATAGGTGTCATAATTGAATTAAGTTAGACCAACAAGTTATTTTTTTGAGTGTATAAAAAAAAAAAAAATACAGTTAAAATAAAAAAAAAAACATATGAAGGTACAATAGTCCGTAGTGCAATCCGTGCCATTCAACAAGAGCACTGCTCCACTTCACCGAGAGGTAACCACCATGAGAGCAACGCAGGTTTACCTTCATTTTCATTTTAAATTAATTCATTTTGGCTTGTTTAGCATGATTGAATATGACTATGGGTCACATAAATAAACAGGGTCACGCTAAAAAAAAAGTTTAAAAAATGGTGTATACGCTAATTTATTCAAACGTCTCTCTACCGAACTACCTACTTTAGCTTAATTTGCGGAGGACTAAGAGAAAGCACCAATTTGATAAATGAGCCAGTAGTGGAGAAATAATAACTTTTAAGAAATAATCTTTTTTGAGTAATGCCCCCTACACTGTCCTCCTTGTTGGAGTGTGACGTGATTTGATGCAGGTGCGATGGATCGCGTACAAACCAATAGTGTGTCAGAATGATATATGTTTATACTCATCCAACCACAATCAAATTCACTCTATCCAGATGGCGCGATTGATCTGGATAGTTTTTTTTTTTTTTTTTTTTAATCCGGAATGAAAACAAGCCGAAATGAAATAGGAGTAACAAGGCTATTTTTAAAATCTAAGGAGTAGAAAGTACAGATAATTGAGTGAAAATGTAAGGAGTACAAGTAAAAATTTGGCTGAAAAATAATTACTCCAGTAAAGTATAGATACCCAAAATTTCTAATTAAGTAAGGTAACGAAGTATTTGTACTTCGTTACTTAACACCTCTGGTTTTGAGTAGTGCTTGAAGTGCAATAAAACAAGTGCCGGTACTCCCAATGCTCAGTTTAAAACACAATCCTGAGCAAGGGAGGGTGAGGCGGCCCTTACGAAAAGAAATTATTTTTCCCTATATACGAATGATCAATGTATTTAATTATTTAACAGTATATTTGAAAAATACATTTATAAGGAAAATAAAAAAAGAAAAAATTAAAAAATAACGTTTTGGAATGGAATGTTCCTCTAACAAAAGTTTTTTTCAAAGTTTAAAAAACATTCCGAAATAATATTTTCATAACTTGATGGCAATGTTAGCAAAACATTCTGAGAACATATTTTTGTTAGCTGGGAATGTCTCCTTTTTTTTTTAGCTACAGATCTGTTATTTCATCTGTGTTAGCTGAAGTTATGTATATAGTAAGTTAGTAAAGTATGCAAAGTAGATGTTGAGGTAAAATAAGTGATTGTGTGATCTGTTTCCTTTTTTCATTCAGTGGCAAACAAACAACTGAAAGGAATTTCTGTCTCCAGTCTCTCATCCAGACGGATTGTTCTTCTGGGTAAAAGTGGTGCTGGGAAAAGTGCAGCTGGAAACAAAATACTGGGACAAAAAGAGTTCAGATCTGAGAGAGGAAGGAGATCAGTAACCCGTGAATGTTCAGAAGCTCACGCCACTGTTTCAGGCAGATCTGTGTCTGTAGTTGATACTCCTGGATTATTTCACACAGAGATAAAAACTGAGGAGTTAGCTGTAGAGGTAGAGAGATGCGTTTGTTTATCCAGTCCTGGACCTCATGCTTTTCTCATTGTGTTTCCTGTGATTATGAGATTCACTGAGATGGAGCAGCAGATTCCTCAGGAGATTGAGATGATGTTTGGTGAAGAAGTGTTAAAATACTCCATCATTCTCTTCACTCATGGAGATCGGATAGATAAACCCATAGCGGAACTCATTAGGGGGAACAGTAGATTAAGAGATCTAGTTGATCAGTGTGGAGGCAGATTTCACATCTTCAACAATGAAGATCAGAATAACAGAGAGCAGGTGAATGATCTACTGCAGAAGATTGACACAATGATAGAGCAGAATGGAGGAGGACACTACAGTAATCAGATGTTTGAAGATGCTCACAGATTCAGACTAGAGGAAGAAGAGAGGAGATGGAGAGGAGAAGAGAGGAGAAAGCTACAAGAAAAAGGTAAGGTTTGATTAACATCAAAACGTACATTAGCATGCTAAAAGTGTCTTCAGTGATGTATTTAATTCTACGAAAGCAATGACTGTTGCTCTTAATCATGAAACTACTTCATGGTAAGTACTCCCTAGTAAAAAAAAAGTATACTTTATTGTATTTTAAATATATTCCCTTTTTCTATAGTACACTGCAAATATACAAACAAAAAATGTACTATCATTAAATATATAAAAAGTATATTAGTATCATATTTTCACAATGCAACTTTTAACACACTTTAAAATAATTGTACTTTAGTATATTTTCTAAAAAATATATTTTAGAAAAATATACTTGAAGTGTAAGTTTAGTTTATTTTTTAAAAGTGTATTTATTTGCACTTTATAAAAATATATTTGAGGTATATTTTAACAGTGTGCTGAAAATGATCATTGTAACAATGCACTGAAAGTATATTTAAAAAATACATTATTTAATATCCTGAAGTTGTAGTGTATCTAATGTTAAATTTGAGTATATTTTTTAAGTTTACTTCTTCATCCTTGGAATTCATTATATTACTTGTGCTATTTATTTCAGTATGAATGCATTACAAGCTCATTTCGTATATGCAGTGTAGCCTATACAATTTCCAAATATGTGTAAATGTTTATTAAGTTTACACTGGCAGAATCATTTTACAATCAAACACACAAATGTATATTAAACAACACACCAGCAGCACAAGTAATGCGAAAAATATATGTCGAGTGGTTAAACTTATCGGAATTCAAATGTCTCTTCAACTTGGTCTGTGACCAATCAGATTTTGTTGCTCACTGCCTTCAGCCAATCAGAGCTGCTGACGTCACGGTTCGTCGTCTGAATCCCCTCACTCAGGCACTCAGGTGAAGTATAATGTCGCAATGTATAATTTATTTAATAAAACACTGAACGCGCAATATATCGCTCAATCTTGGGGATTCTGACCAGTTCAATCAAGTGACATCGCAGCCTGACCGTGATGGCGACGACAACCGGCTAATCTAATGGCCTACGCGATCCTGAAAGAACCGGAGAAAAGTGCTGCTATTGGGAGGTGAGTTGTAGTCTACCAGTTAACAAACTTTATTTTATTTTCTTTAACAAACGGAGAGCGATATTTCGGCTTGATTTCTCCTTTTTGAGTTTTTGTCTGGTGTTTTATGGCACATGTTTGTATGCAGCACCAAAACATTCATATGATTGGTCAAATCGGCCGGTATTCTGTACGATATTAATTCATAAAGTGTTTTATGCTTGACTATGTACCGAAAACAATATCGACATGCCATTCTGATACAGTTCCCTGCTGCTAATCCTCATTTACTGTTCAGAAATAGTATTGGTTCAATGTAGGATTTAGACAGACTATTGTAAACGTGAATAAAGAGTTGAACATGCTGTCTTATATCTTTGGTATGTTCTGTCAACAGATGCTGTTCTTCACGAGTCTCTGCGGTCATCATTGTGCCATCAGACACAATGAGAAGCTCATCAGAAAATGGAATATAATGTGTAATTTGTATTTGTATTTGTGTATAGAGGGTCACCATGGTCCAATATTTTTTTTTCTTTAATGAAAAACATGGTAAGTTTTGCTGAATCTAAGTTTAAATAAAAACTATTGGATTTGTCAATGAAATATGTCTCTGCATTAGTGATGTTGTTACATTTTATTTGTTTTAATGGCCTTGAAAACAAATGCATTCAACTTTGGGAAAATGTGTTAAACTGTATTTAAATAGTAGCACAACTGTATTGTGTGAGATTATGTTATTCAAAGTACAGTAGTCAACATTTAAAGTGGATCAAAAAAGTTAGGACAACTTTGATTAAAGGTTTTGATCCGCTTCAAATGTTGACTATATTATACAAAGTATAAGTAATAACAAAGTGTATTGTTATTGACTGCAAAGTGTGTAATGTTTAATATTTGGAATAAGCCAAAGGTACTGAGCATACAGTATTTACTATTACCTGTAAAATAATATATTCAGTGTATATTGCTTGTGTTTTCTGAAGACACTCGTAATTATTTTGTAATGTACTTAAATCACAAATAAAGTGTACTTATAACACAAAGTGTACTCATAACAGAAATAAAGTATACTTATAACACAAATAAAAGTATACTTATAACAGAAATAAAGTATACTTATAATACAACGTATATTATAACAAAAAATTATACTTTTAACACAAATAAAGTATACTTATAACACAAATTAAGTACACTTTAATATCACTAATCAAGCATGTAATTAGTCCCTACACAGACATATACTTAAAGTGTACTAAGTATACTTGAAGTTGTTCCAATTTAGTACACATAAGTATACTAAATATACTTAAAGTTGTATTTTAATACTACTTAATTTCAACTTAAATATACTTAGTACAAAATTAGTTGTTTCAAAATAGCACACTTTAAATGAACTAATCATTAACACACTTGAAATATACTAATAATTAGTCTTGCTGCAAGTATACTTAGTATACTTTTTTTTCACTAGGGCTTGTACACAATTTGTAGTTTTGTTAGCGGTTTATTGGTATTCATTTGTTATTTAGAGGTGACTTGCATGTTATGGTCAGTGTTCAGGTTATTGTACTAGTGAACTTTCTAGCTTACTACATTAGTAAACTTTATACCTTATTACACTGGCGAACTTTCTAGTCTATTCTATTGTTGACTCTTCATATAAAAGGAGGGGTCTGACATCATCAGAGAGATTGGGACATAACGTGCTGCACTGCAAAAAATGCTGTTCTTACTTAGAGTTCTTGTCTTGTTTCTAGTCAAAATATCTTAAAGTTCTTAAATCAAGAAGCATTTTCTTGACAAGTAAAAATTATTTTCTTGTTTTCAGGAAAAATAAGTCAAAATTAAGTGTGTTTATCCTTAAAACAAGCAAAATAATCTCCCAATGGGGTAAGAAAAATAATCTTAATCCAAACTGAAAACAAGATTATATAGCTTATTTTTGGTTTGAAATAAGATTATTTTGTGTTGTTCTTCTGTGAAATTTATTTTAGAATAATATAATCAGATCATCTCTTTGATAGTTCAATGACTTGGATTAAGAACTTTTGGTGCTTTTCCACTGCATGGGACGGCTTGGTATGGTTCGGTACGGCCTGTTTAAATAGCACCACCTCGGTTGAGGTTCCAAGCATGCCGAACTGATACTGAAATGTGAACTATATACACTGAAGATCACAGATTGGTCAAGATTAGCTCACCCGCATGCACCGTCGAGCAAACCAAATGATGTCAGCGTCTGCAGTTTGTTGTACAGTTCCCAAACTCTCTTTTTACGGGTTTTTTTTTAGCAGTATTTTGTTTTGCTGCCATTTGTTTTGAAACAAAATTCCTTGTCTTGCAGTGAAAAACATCCACATGCCGAGAATCAAAACACTATCAAAAACATGTTGATATGCTCCATTGCTTCTGTGTTGTGTGTTTGTTTGTGTCCTGTTTATGTTATGTCTTAACGATGTTGATGTTATGGCAGTTGAGGCTGCGCAAGGGTCATGAAACCCCAAAACACTTTTTTTGAGATTTAAACAGATATGTATAGACTGCACATCATTGAAAACACTAAAGGTACTCATTATTGTTATTCATAAGTGAAAAATAGTTATTTTTTTCATTTTTCAGAGCGATTTCTGTCTTCCTGTTTGAAAATCTGAGTCGGAGCAACGTCACAAAATCTGAAGTCATGGTGTACTTTCGAACATGCTGACGTAGATTCTCTACATATATATTCATGACATAAAGCTCATTCAATCCAATCACTGCGCTGTAGTATGAAGTTTGAATACGAACACATGAAAAATACGAGTGTTTTTATGACACACGCAGAGCGCGCATATGCTCGGTTTCAGCGCGGAGCTCCGCGATGAGTTTAATAACACTAGTCACGTGGCTCATAGCTCATACAGAATAAAGTATCCGTGTTTAAAGTTTTTATTTCACACATTCTCCTGCACCAAACATTAACCAGCACGGTGTAGTTATGCACACATATTTCATCAAGTCTTCTACAAATGAATTATATGTGCAAACTGGACACTGATACAGTGGTGAAGCCTATCTGAACGTGACGACACGATTATTCTAATAGACAAAAGACTGATTTTGAGACTGCAGTGCTCGTAAATGTAATCAAAGTAGCTATTATTAGCCCTATTAAATATTCTTTCGCATTTCTCCCTTGTGCTTGGGAGTTTGTCGTTATATTCTCTGTGCTCATATATTGATGTTCATTATTCTGTATAATGAGTGTGTTGTATGTCTGTGCTTCATTGGTTGTTCTCTCCCCTCTTCCCCCCCTCTACACTCCCACTTTTCCAGAGCTTTACACGCCCATTTCCACAGACTTTTTGAAACTCAGAGGTGTGAACGACCAGGGTAAAACAGGGGGGTTTCATGACCCATGTCTGTAATGCTACCCACTTTGAAGTGGAACTAACTGCAGTGGAAAAGCACACTGCCAAAGTGAGCCGAGTCGTACCACACAGTGGAAAAGTGCCGTAAGAGACAGAAGGACAGATATTACACAGGGATATGTTCTCTTATTATCAAAAACATATATATATATATATATATATATATATATATATATATATATATATATATATATATATATATATATATATATATCAGAAAAAAGGAGGAAAAAATACTAATAAAGAAAAAAAAATGCAAACACACAACTATACCAGTCAAGGGTTAATCATGAAAGATCAAGAGTCCTAAACTTTAAACAAGTTTTGAGATGTTTAAGTTCAGTGTTTTTATCTTTGATGTATTTTGATGGTTTTTTTTTTTTGGTTTTTTTGTTTTTTTTTGTGTGTCTCACATAATGTTTATTAGATTCACAAACAGCAGACAGAAGCAGTCCAGAGATTAATCACCTCAACAGAAAGTCTATGATTCTACAGCAAGAAAAATACAGAGTTTTAATGAAAATTCAGTTAATTTTACTTTGATACTCGTGTCACTGTTAATTTACGGATGGTCTAATACAACAAAGGTAATAATCACCCATTGTTGTTCAATGTTTGCTTTTTATTTCACCAATGAAAATCAAATATCATTACAGACAATGTGTGTATTGTGTGTTAGTGTTTTAAATGACAACCAATTTTTTATCATTGCAGATAGTTTAGTCACGTTGTGCCACAATAGTACATATGGTACACACACACACACACACACACACACATATATATAAATTTGTAATAGCTCACTGAAACAGAAAGCTTACTTGAAAAAACAAAACACAAAACAGTTTCTAGAAAGATTAGTTAGAGTCAAGATGATGTTTTAAGTGAATAAGAGAAAAATTTGAAGAGGTGAATATTTAAGGGATAATTTATTATTTTGTCATACACAATTGTGCCTGTTATTCAGCGTTGTTATTAAAGACAGTCATTAACGGCCATTATCACATGACAACCAATCAGAATCAAGTATTCTAGAGAGCCATGTAATAATGGAGTGTTAATTGAGATGTTACAAAATACATATAAAATAATAATTAGAAACTGTATTGACTAGGTTTGCAGCTATGTTTTATTATATTCTAAACAAACTGTACCGACTCTTTATGAATTAGGAAGATCAGGTGAAGAGGATGTCCATATACATGCACTCAAACTGTTCTATTTTGTCTTACAACTTGATGTTATTTATTTTTAGGTTGTGGGATAAAAATGGGTGGAACACACTCAATGCCGAAAGTGTGCTTGCATTTGGTCATGCTGGGAAGAACAGGAGCTGGGAAAAGTTCAACTGGAAACACAATACTGGGACGACAAGCTTTTAGTTTATTGAAGAGTTACAAATCTGTCACTCAAGATATTGCTGCAGAAGTCGGTGAAGTGTGTGGATTTGCAGTCATTGTTTATGACACTCCAGGAATTTCTGGTACAGAGAGAGAGGAAGAACTTAGACAATTTGAAGAGCTAATCCAGAAATGTGGATCAGGCCTGTGTGTATTTCTGCTGGTTCTCCAAGGAGACCGATTCACTCAAGAGGACCAGAAAATCATGGAGAAGATTGAAGAGCTGCTGGAAGAAAAACACATTGAAAACACCTGGATTCTCTTCACCAGAGGAGATCAACTGGGTGAAGAAAACAAGACCATAAATAAAGTCATTAATGAGACTGAATACTTGAAGAAGCTTACTCAGAAATATGAGGGCAGATTCCATGTGTTCAACAACAAGACAAAAGGACCGAGTGACCAAGTGAAATCTCTGATAACTAAAGTTTTCCAGAGGAACTTACAGAGATGTAAGTCTAATATAACTAGATCTTAGGGAAGGTTCACATAAGGCATAGAGGGATAAAGCTGTGGTCATTCAAATCGAAAGATTATTTCATTTTATTTCTTACAGTATTCACAGGTTTCCCAGTATTAGTATTAAGGATAGCATTTAAAAAATGTTTTTGGCATAAATAAAAAGTGGCTTAAAACATAAGAAAATTTGTAAAGATACAACAAACCAACGTTGTTTAAGCATTAGTGAGACTCTCTTTTATCTGCACACAGTTATTTACCGTATGGAAACTGTAGTATGTTAGTAGTAATAGGCATTTATCAAACTTCCGCTTTCAAATAGTAGCATGAAAAATCTTCCGCTGCAGCCTGTATCAATCAGTTCGTTTACATCTGCACCAATAATGCGGTTATTTCTAATAAACAGAGTAAGGTCTTAATTACAGTATGTTTACATGACACGAGCAGAACTCTTCACTCCAGTTTACATGCAGTTTTCATTATTCTGATTATTCACTAATAAGTATGGTTATACCACACTCGCAGCATGCATGTTACTGCCAGTTGTTTTAATCTACTTGCATCAAATTCACGACGTACTGGATATTACTTTGGTGGCTTGATGAACATCACAATGCCTACGCTGCCGTTGCGTTCTTCGCGCCGTCTGGATGAAGATAAAGAGCAGAGACTGAGTTGTGTTGACAGAGTTTAGTGATTTGGAAAAAAGAAAACTTCAGATTAATGTCACTGAGTTCATTCACAAAGTTGTGTGAAGAACACACGGCATCTGTGTAGACCCGAGCACATGCACTTTTGAAAGGGCGGGAATCAGAGCGTGAATAATGCAATTAAGGTGTTAACATGCCTGTATATTGCGATTAAAATTGGTGTACACCACCCAGTTTAAAGGATTAGTTCTCTTTCAAATGAAAATTTTCCTGATAATTTACTCACCCCCATGTCATCCAAGATGTTCATGTCTTTCTTTCTTCGGTTGAAAAGAAATTAAGGTTTTTGATGAAAACATTAAAGGATTATTAGGGGCCAAGCCCCAAAGGGGCTGTAGCCCCTATTGTAATTGTACGTTTTCCCTTTTATTATTATTATTCTTCCTCCCGAATGGGAGTCTATGGCAGCCCTATCAACGGAACATGAGAAAATGATGAAATTTGGCACACTTGTAGTGATGGTCATGTCTAGAAATCTGACCAATTTTGGAGTCTCTAGGACCAACTCTATAGCGCCACCACCAGTTCAAAAATTCAACATTCTAAAGTTTATAACTTTTGAACCATTTGCTCTAGAAAAATACAATTTAGTACATCTGATTCGTCTCTTCATGCTGATTCTATTCAAATTCTTACATTAAGTCTCCGCCCATTACAGTAGCGGCCATTTTGAAAAGTACAGTATTCCGTTTTTTCGCTACTCCTCCTTCAAAATTTGTCCAATTTTGTCCAAACTTTGATCAGGTGATCTTTGGTCTGAGCCGCACAGAAATGACTGAACAGATTTTTTTTATTCATCTTTGTTCAAAAGTTATGATGTCACGAAGTTAACGAGGTTGACCCAAAATTGCTATAGAGGCTGTATCTCGGCCAAACTTTGAGCAATCAAAACTAAAATTGGTACACTTGATCAAGACCATGATCTGAGGTTCCATGCCGAATTTGGGTATAGCGCCACCTACAGGTCATGAGATCTGAAAAATGGATATTTTGGCCAATAACTTTTGAACACTTTGTTAGAAAATCAAGATCTTGGTGTCTATGGATTCCTTGGGCCATGCCAAATACGAGGATATCAATTTTGTTAACATCGGATGAACCACGTGTCCGCCATTTTGAATTTTGTCATAAACTGCAATATCTTTTAAACTATTTGACATATCTTTACAAAAATTGGTATGTATGACCTTTAGAAGGTCCTGAAGGTACCTGAGAAGTTTCAACACAGCGCCACCTACTGTTCCACAGATATAATGTTTTTTGCAAAAACACTTATAACTTTTGAAAACATTTTCCAAAATGTGTATGCTTTATGTCATTTTATTCCCAGGCTAATGCCAATTCCAACGATGTGTCATTTATCATTTTCCTTAAATGTACCTGTCCGCCATATTGAAATAAATGAAAAAACGTTTTTTCGCTACTCCTCCCACAAATGTTGTCCAATTTTGTCCAATATCAGCTCAGATGATCGTTGGACCGAGCCACATAGAAATGACTGAACAGATTTTTGATATTCGCTACTGTTCCCGAGATATTCGTCTCTGAATGTGACCTTGATTGTGTTTGTTGTCTTATGCTAGTTAGCTTAGCATGCTAATTGCTTAGCATGCTAACCAGTTGTCATTCTTTTTAATGTGGCTCTTCAGCTATCAAGTTAGCCATGAGCTTCATTAGCATTAAGTTAGCTTAGCATGCTAATATGGTTAGCATGCTAAGTAATGCTTTTTTTTGTAAATTCTTTCTGACACTTAAAGTTCTCTCCCACAGCAGGTTGAACATGTGTCATGAAGTAGCTCAATGTGGAAAGCCAGGTACCTGAAGAGCCCTGTACCCAAAGATAGTGGGTTCGAATCCCGCGTGGAGCGGTTTTATGAAATAGTGTGTTTTGATTCCTTTATTGCCTCTTGGATTAGAAATAAATGCTTTTTGTTTCATGCTGTGTTCAGTTTCATCTAAGCTTCTGTACATTCTGAGTTCATTCTCACCCATAACTCTGAACCAGCTGTTTCATGATTGTTCATTTTCTGCTGTTTTTCCTCTTCCTGCTCCATATTGCGCTACAGCATGATGAGCTGCAGAATGATCTAAAGCAAAGTTATCAAATATAACATTCAGTGCAGTTTTATTAAAAGTCTTCATTTTGAGTTCATTTTCACATGAACTAATGAACTTTGGCAGGTGTGCCAACATTCACCTGCGCAGTGGTGCAATGAGATGAGAAATGGACACTGGACCCGGAGGTCGAGGGTTCCAATCCCGTGTGGGGGGTTTATACAATTGTGTGTAATGAGTCATTTTGATTCCTTTTTTATCCAAATAAGCTTTGTACTAATCTTTATTCCTCTTGAATTAGATACAAGTGTTTTTAGTTCATTCTGTGTTCATTCTCATCTGAACTTCTATTGATTTTCATTTCATTTCCACCTGTCCTTCTGAACCAGCTGTTTTGCATGTACATTCAATTTCTGCTGTTTTTGCTCTACCTGGTCCGTATTGCGCTACTGCCCCTTCTGGGGCTTGGCCCCGAATTGCTGCTTGCAGCTATATTTCTCCTTATAGTGGACTTCAATGGAGCCCAAACAGTTGAAGGTCAAAATTACAGTTTCAGTGCAGCTTCAGAAGGCTTTAAAGGTCCCGTTCTTCGTGATCCCATGTTTCAAACTTTAGTTAGTGTGTAATGTTGTTGTTAGAGTATAAATAAAATCTGTAAAATTTTAAAGCTCAAAGTTCAATGCCAAGCGAGATATTTTATTTAACAGAAGTTCGCCTACATCGAACGGCCAGTTTGGACTACATCCCTCTACTTCCTTCTTTAATGACGTCACTAAAACAGTTTTTTGACTAACCTCCGCCCACAGGAATACACAAGAGTTGCATTTGTAGAGTGTGTTTGTCGCCATGTCGTCGAAACGCTGTTATTTTCATCCCGCAGTTCAATCACCGGGTCTGATTCCGGCTCAAATTGATACGGTAAAATTAAAGACATGTTTACAATAACACTGAGCGCGTGCATCTCCACGTTATGGTAAGAGGCGAGACCTTTTCCGGGCAAGATGCGCTAAACTGCTGTCGAATCACAACACAGGAACCGCTGGCACAATCAGAACTCGTTACGTATTTCTGAAGGAGGGACTTCATAGAACAAGGAAGTCATCAGCCCGTTTTTATGACAGTGGAAACAGCGGTATACGGATAAGTAAATTATGTGAAAAATACTGTGTTTTTTTACACGCGAAACATGAACACATGTTATATTGCACACTATAAACACAATCAAAGCTTCAAAAAACCACGAAAAACGGGACCTTTAAATGATATCAGACGAGGAATAAGGGTCTTGTCTAGCGAAACGATCGGTCATTTTCGAAAAAAAATAATAAAATGTATATGATTTATAAACACAAACGATCGCCTCGCAATTGCTTCCGTCAAAACCGGACTTCCGTATTCTTCACAAAGCTTATGCTGTATGTCCTACGCCTTCCCTATTCAACTTACAGAACGAACGCGGCGCCAGTTCTGTTTTTCTTTTTTTCGATTGTTTGTGTTTATAAATCATATACATTTTATTTATTTTTTTCGAAAATGACAGATCGTTTCTCTAGATAAGACCCTTATTCCTCGTCTGGTATCATTTAAAGCCCTTTGAAGCTGCACTGAAACTGTCATTTTGACCTTCAACCGTTTGGTGTCAATTGAAGTCCATTATAAGGAGAATAATCCTGGAATGTTTTCATCAAAAACCTTAATTTCTTTTCAACTGAAGAAAGAAAGACATGAACATCTTGGATGACATGGGGGTGAGTAAATTATCAGGAAATTTTAATTTGAAAGTGGACTAATCCTTTAATGCGTTTATGGTTACTACAATTATGAGCTTAATTGCATTAGTTCAATCGAAGTACTGCATTTATGATGTAAAGTTTAATCACAATATTGCCAGAATCCCATTATAATCGCATTATGAGGGTGCATGTAAATGCACTGAATGGCTCTGGCCATAGCAGGGGATTGTGGCGATATATTTATGTAAAATTCAGCACATATAAGACACCAAACTCAGTTTAGAATAATTACTTGAGTATTGTGAAACCGAGGAAGATGGTTTCAGGATATTCAAATTCCTTTATGATACTAATCGGAGACAGATGTGACGAGACACAGACTGTGATAAAGGTCAAAGTACGTGCCAAGATGAAATATGTGAATGTTTATAATCTGTTTTCTTTTTGTCATACAGTTTCCAAACATCCTTGGCGAAGTATTCCCATCAGTATCCAGGACACCTCTGATGACAGTCTCTCATACAGAAGGATTGTGTTGCTGGGTAGAAGAGGTGTTGGGAAGAGTGCAGCTGGAAACACGATACTGGGACAGGAAGTGTTCAAATCCACAAATGGCTCAAATGCAGTAACCCGTGAATGTTCAGAGAAACGTGTCACTGTTTCAGGCAGCAAAGTATCTGTAGTTGATACTCCTCCATTCTTTGACACAGGGATGAATCCAGAGCAGATAATGACGGAGATAGCCAGAAGTGTTTATTTATCCAGTCCTGGACCGCACGCTTTTCTCATTGTGTTTAAGGTCAATATAAAGATCACTGAACAGGAGCAGCAGATCCCTCAGATGATTGAGATGATGTTTGGTGAGGGAGTGTTAAAATACTCCATCATTCTCTTCACTCATGGAGATCTGCTAGAAGGAAAATCCATGGAGCAAGTCATTGAGAAAAACAATGCATTAAGACGTCTAGTTGATCAGTGTGGAGGCAGATTTCACGTCTTCAACAATAGAGATCAGAATAACAGAGAGCAGGTGAATGATCTACAGCAGAAGTCTAACATAATGATAGAGCAGAATGGAGGAAGATACTACAGTAATGAGATTTATGAAGATGCTCAGAGATTTAAACAAGAGGAAAGAGAGAGGACACTGAAAGAAGAAGAGTTGAGACAGAGAGAGGAAGAGGAGAGAAAACCACAAGTGAAATTCGGCAGAGTTTTGATTGTTTGTGCTGGAGCTGCTGTTGCTGCGCTTGTTGGTGCTGCTCTTGCTGGAGCTGCTGGTGTTACGGCTGCTGTTGGAGCTGTTGTTGGATCTGCTGCTGCTGCTGGAGCTTTTGATGATGTAGCTGCTTGGACACAGAGGAGAAAGAGAGAGGAAGAGGAGAGGAGACAACAGGAGGAAAATGAAGAAGACCGGAACTTGAGAAAGTTAAAATGAGAAACAGTTATGAAGAAGTTAAAAGGTCAATTATGAAGAATGAAAGAGAGACAGAAAAGAAAGAAAAAATATTATAAAAATCTTCATCATCATTATCATCCTCACTAGCCAGGTTTCATCCAAGGATTTATTTATTTTTTTTGTGAATTGTTTTTTAGCAATTCAAAATGTTTAATGTTTATATGCCGTTTGTCGATAAAAAATTCTCAAATATCGACACAATCTTTTTCCGTTCTATATGTCTGATGTCATATTTCCGATGTCACAAAAATTTGTTTGGAAACATTTTTTGTCAAGAAAAAGAGCTTCAGTGTAAATTAATGTGCTGTCACATGACAGAATTAGCCTACACATGCTGCGTCCGCACGAATGTTGCTTTTATTTCAGTTTACAAAAATCACTTTACTTCAGCATCTGAATAATTAAAAGTAATGTCATATATTTGCATTTCAATTTCACTAAACTGTTCATTAATATTCATTAATATATAGTTTTAGCTCAATTTGGAAAATAAAGTAGTTGACTCCAAAAAGCTCTAATAAAATTTGAGAAATGTTATGTGAAAATAAGCATCAGACCATTTAACCAGTTTAACCTTCCTCCTTGTTCATTTTTTAAAGTTAGACATCAACCTTCTTGGTATTTCTCATTCAATTCATAATAAAGAATATAACAAGAAAAAAATCATAAAATTATAAAAGAATGCCTATTTTTGAATTCACTTTTTGTAAAAAAAAATTATAGGGTCACTAACGACCCGAGGTGTGTATCAGTGTACGTATATTTTTTCTGCACAACAATAATTGAATCTTAGGTGACAGAATAAGTGTAATTCACCTTTATTCCACAAGGTGGCAATGTCTGATGCACATTGCTGAAGTGACGATTCATTTAGGCCCCGTCCACACGGAGACGCGTTTTTGTGAATATGCACAAATTTTGTATCGGATAGGCGTTTTGTCCACACGGATCCGGCGTTTTCAAAAGGTGAAACCGCTATTTTTTGTATACAGCGCGCAAGGTTTATGCGCATGCTCCAAGTCTTCTACGCTGCTTTAAAGGTGCCATCGAACGTTTTTTTTACAAGATGTAATATAAGTCTAAGGTGTCCTCTGAATGTGTCTGTGAAGTTTCAGCTCAAAATACCCCATATATTTTTTTTAATTAATTTTTTTATCTGCCTATTTTGGGGCATCATTAAATATGAGCCGATTTATGCTGTGCGGCCCCTTTAAATCTTGTGCTCTCCGCCCACGGAGCCTTAACACTAGAACCGCCGGGGGTCGCTGTATACCTAAAACCGCCATGCGGGTAAATTTTACCCACGCACATTACACCTGTTTTTATATGGCTAAAGAACATATTATTTCCCTGTATTATGTCACTGTCTTCACAAAGAAGTGTCTAAAGTCATGAAATGATTATGTCTTGTCATCAACTATATTTTTGTCCTGTTGTTTTATGTAAAAGGCTTTTTATGCAGGCTACACTAATCACTTTTCATAACGGTCAAGCCTGCACTGACAACGAGAATTAGAAGGAAGTAAATACATATTTGGGTGGTGTAATATTATAATTAATCATATATTAAGATAACCAGATAACCCATGTTATTTAAATTACTAAAATAGCCTATAGACAATAATGAACAATAATAATTCACCACACTGCATAGGATGTATGATGCAATGACAAATTCAAGCGCGCAGCTTCACCTTAATTATTTATATCCAAAGTTTATTGATGCTCACTCTCTGTAACTATTGTAACAATCCTGTCCTGAAGAACAGACTCAGTCTAATTTTTCGGCTAATGCTACACTGTTGGAGAGATTTATAAAGAATGAAGTTGTGTTTATGAATTATATAGACTGCAAGTGTTTAAAAATGAAAATAGCGACGGCTCTTGTCTCCGTGAATACAGTAAGAAACTACAGTGTAGTAAGAATGCTACACTGTTGGAGAGATTTATAAAGAATGAAGTTGTGTTTATGAATTATATAGACTGCAAGTGTTTAAAAATGAAAATAGCGACGGCTCTTGTCTCCGTGAATACAGTAAGAAACGATGGTAACTTTAACCACATTTAACAGTACATTAGCAACATGCTAACGAAACATTTAGAAAGACAATTTACAAATATCACTAAAAATATCATGATATCATGACAGTTATTATTGCTCCATCTGCCATTTTTCACTATTGGCCTTGCTTGCTTACCTAGTCTGTTGATTCACCTGTGCAGATCCAGACATTACTGGCTGCCCTTGTGTAATGCCTTTCATAATGTTGGGAACATGGGCTGGCATATGCAAATATTGGGGGCGTACATATTAATGATCCCGACTGTTACGTAACAGTCGGTGTTATGTTGAGATTTGCCTGTTCTTCAGAGGTCTTTTAAACAAATAAGATTTATATAAGAAGGAGGAAACAATGGAGTTTGAAACTCAATGTATGTCATTTCCATGTACTGAACTCTTTTTATTCAACTATGCCAAGATAAATTCAATTTTTCATTCGAGGGCACCTTTAAGTGCATCTCTGTGGCAGAATTACAGCGCCACATAATGGTCTGGCATGTATACTACATCATTTTGAGTCGTTTCAGTGGTTTCGTGTGGACGCAGATATTTTTTGAGACAGGGAAAAAAAAAAGATCGGTTTAGGGTAAGCTCCAGCTTCATGTGGTCATAGCCTTAGACTGAAAATGAAAGAATAGGCAAAACATGAAATGGCTCAGCGATTTACTACAGAACAAGTACTGAACACAATCAAATATGACTGTAACTGTTACAGGATGGATCTGTGAAGCTGTTAGCGATCGAAATATTGATTTTGAAGATGCTGAAAATTATATAGTTTTGAGA
Organism: Megalobrama amblycephala; assembly: GCF_018812025.1. Taxonomy (NCBI): domain Eukaryota; kingdom Metazoa; phylum Chordata; class Actinopteri; order Cypriniformes; family Xenocyprididae; genus Megalobrama; species Megalobrama amblycephala. The sequence continues at coordinate 23,498,647 of NC_063065.1, read as the reverse complement.
ATACGTTTGAGATCGCAAATGGGCTCATATTCGTGACCTCAAACATAAAACTAGCCTATTATTTGCTGAATTTACTGGGAAATGAGCTCTGACGAGGACAGTGGTGATGGCATAAAACATCTGCTCAAATGGAGCCCTTTCAAGCTCAAAAAGGTAACAAAATATGCTTTATTTTATTCTTCTGTAATTGTTACTTTAATATCAGAGGAGTTTTATATTATCGCGACAGGTAGAGATCCTTCCATGTTAGATATAGATTTGGGTCGATAAAGACCCGAATGTGTAAGAATGATTGGCGAAACAGTCATGCATTTAAGGGTTAAAGACACTCCGTTCTTATTTCTTATTTATCTACATACTCGTGCTGTCAAACTGTTGTATAAATGCAATATCACACTCGTAGCTGTGCGATATGGCTGTATATCAGAACGCTGTGATTATCTACAGCCGAATCACATCAGTGCTGATATACAGCCATATTACATGGCTACGAGTGTGATACTGATCATATTTAGCTCAACTAAAGCAAATACTGAACCTCATAACAGCAACTATAAACCAATCATTTTCAATGAAACATCAATATCTAAACATCTGTTAATTCTCAATAAGAGCTTCGGTAGATGTATGACTGAAATAAAGTCAAACTGGTGAAATAATTGAAGATTGTAATGCTGTTTGTTTTTGAGATAGCGACTTTTTGGTTCAAAACCAAATGTTAATTTCAGCCCTGCATGGTCTCTGCTTGAAATAAGTCAAAATGGACAAGATTCACTGGCGTAGAAGTAAAGCAAGATTTATTCTCTTTATTTAATATCTGTATATAAAGCAGGGTTGATTTGATATTGTTTGTGGATTTGATGTAAAGTAAGTGATTTAAGTTGATCAAATATCAATTTTATGTCCATCTTGATCTATTTTTCATCATTGAAATAACATTATTCCAGGGTGCAAACCAAAAAATGTTAAGTTTCAACCTTGATTCAATGTTGATTCAACGCTGGTTTGCTATTGGAATAGAGAATTTTGAATTGTGAATTTTCACTCTGTCTAAAATGTTGGTGTCATTAATGTCTGTTTTTGCAAAAACAATTTCATGGCTGGTAAAAAAAGATTTATTTTTATAAATATTACATTTTTTTTTAAGTCACCAGCCATTGGCAGGTGTGGCAAAAAGTTTGTTTTAGGCCCTGTGCACACGTTCACATTGCAGCCTTTTGCGCCCTCTAGGGTGAGAACCACTGCATTACAGTATCCTCTCTCGGAGAATTCCTCAACAGCTCACAGCTTGTCCAAATTGTGCTTGTCTTACATAATTGTAAAGGTTTGTGTAATACTAACCTTTCTTTCTCAGGTGCTGGATAAGGGGGTAGGTCATCACATCAGAGACACAGAGCAAAGCAGCTGTTATATCACTCATCTCCAATCATATATCACTTTTCATATCACTTTCTGCCAAGCTGTCAAACAGAGTAAAGTGGGCTGTGACAAATGTGTTCAAAGTCTCATGCACAATTTAAGAATTTAGGAAAATCACAAACTAGCTTGCTTTGTCAGAATTACATGTGAATAGTGTTTTTTAAGTTTCATTTCAGCTGTGTGATCAAGTTTATTTAACCAGAAAAGATTACTATTAAAGCCACTGCATTTTTCCATGCTGTTCAGATATGACAGTGATGACACTGCACTGAGAGTATCATGTGTCGGGAAGTTGTATGGAATGTACGCCAAAGAACAAGTACATCCAGTTTGAGCTGTTATGAGTGCAAAACCTTTGATTTAACACAAGCAATCACGCTTACAGTAATGCTAAGACGACTGAAAAACATTTTATTTCTTAATGTCTGAAGTGCTGCTCTGTAGAAAAGTGACAATTGTGTGAAGATGGCCTGCTGTAGCGAATTATCCAGACAACCTGGTGAGTCTGTTCATAAGTTTTCAAAATACTGGAAGGTTTGTTGAGGATCTGTGCCACTGGCAGTACTTTGAAAGTACATACTTGAGGCCTGAAATAATGGACAGTTCATGTTGCAGTAATACATTTCTGTAAAAAAACATTTTGTACAATGATTTTATTTAGCTATTTATTTATTTATTTTTAAGAGAAGAAGGTCAGGGCAGTTTATCATTATGCCACAGAAGAGGAAATATACGTTGACCTCCGCACAGTGAGATTTGCATTTAAATGAAATAAGTGTAGAAGAATAAGAACTCCAAGACATGATATTAAAGAAACTGCTGTTACTCATTTTAAAAAGACATTCTTTGGGTCGTACTGGTTCTTTGACAATGCATATACATAATCTTTGTTTTAAGAGTCTTAAAGCAATAGTCATGTTACCAACTTCAATCATTACTGTGTTTGTGTCTCTCAATTAGGCCAGATTTTGAATCACACATCTACTCTAAATGTTAATTAACAGAACTCTTAATACTTTTTTTTTTTTTTTACATAGTATAGTATAAATCTACATAGTTTACTGACAGTATACTTCAAAATGTACCTTTATAAACTAAAAATGTGCTACAAGTATTTAACTAGTAAACTATCAGTATACCTATAAGTTCACTTGTAGTATAGTTGCTTTACAAATGAAAAACATAGTTGTAAACTGTAAAACTTTGAGTTATGTACTCAAAGATTGCTACTGCACTTAAAGTATGCTTAGTTTTATACACTAAAAAGTGGGCCAATTTACTCACAAGTAGTATTAGTACATTTATTTACATTTATTTAACTATACTTAAAAATACACTTGAACTTTACTTAAAAAGATAGTTCACCCCAAAATTAAAATTCTGTCATTATTTACTCAACCTCACATTCTCCAAAATATCTTCTTCTAAAGCAGATGAAAGAAACTCATACAGGTTTGGAATAACATAAAGATGAATAAATGATGAGATATTTTTATTTTTATTTTTGGGTGAACTATCCCTTTAAGAATATTTATTAAAATGAACTTGATGTAGGCCTATACTTATTTTTTTTTGTAAGGAACTGTCAGATGTGTGTGTTGTTAATGCAGTTGATCCGCATTTTTCAACTTGCATCTTACAGTTGTACACTTACCTGTAAATGTTACAATAAATGTTAGTATTTCCATTTGTATAAAGGATTATCTTGACAGCAAGCGAGTCTCTTTAACTCTCTTTAACGAGTGCTGGCACATGCCTGTGCATCAAATAGACAGAGTAGATATAAAGCGCAATAATTCAAACCTCATTCTTCAATATTTTACTAATATTTGCATTCCAAAATATAATCACTTCAAATGTCCTCTCCCAATTACACCAGCAATACTGACAGAAAGAGACCTTTTCAGTAAACCACTGAAAATTACTTCATTTTCATTCAAAAATAAAAATGTATGTAACGAACTGTCATTTTTTTGTGTACTGTTACACCCCTAGAAACTGCAACATTACCATGTGCTTACATAAAACCTGTTTGTGTAATTTCAGTGTCTCTGCTCAAAGAAGAGGTGAGAATAGTGCTGCTGGGGACAAACGCAGATGTTAAAGCCGCCTGTGGAAACACAATCCTGGGACAAAAGGTGTTCTCAGAGTCACTGTCCCCCTGCAATTTGTTTAAGAGTCATGATGGGATGGTGCTGGAGAGACGTGTGGTCATGATCAACACCCCTGACCTGCTTGATCTCATTCTCTCTCCTGAGGAACTCGACATGAGAAGATTGTTTTATTTGGCTTACCCTGGACCTCATGCCCTACTCGTGGTCCTCAAGCCTGGAACATTTACAGATCTAGAGCGAGGTGTCCTTAAGCTCATTAACAACATTTTTGGTGCAGGTGCATCTGAGTATGTGATTGTCATCTTCATGCATGAGGAGCAGATGGAGTATATGAGCACTGAAGACTCTGACAATGTCAGCAGAGCCATTGAGTCTCTCCAAAAGGCCTGCAGACAACCACATCATCATCTACAGAGGAATGGAGACCAATTAGAGGTGCAGAAACTCATGGAGAGCATCGAGAAGATGGTGGAGGAAAATGGAGGCCATCATCTAAAGATTTCTGATGATTCAAAACCAGCTAAGAAAAAAGAGACAATCAGAGACAATCATCAAAGATCAAATACGCTTCCTCTAGGTAAATCTTTAAAATTACGATCTGTAAAGGAACGTCTTCCCTGCTCTTTTGATCACATCCATCAAACTGAACTAAACTTTGATTTTTAAAATGTTTGACTTAACGAAGTGTTTTAATGCTGTCAAGGATATCAAGATCTTTTAAGGGCTGTTCACACTAAGAATGATAACTATAAAGAGAACTATTACCTATCCTATTATCTATTAACCATGACCAAAGCACTATAGCCTTCTGTTCATTATAAGCATGCTGGAGTTATGACATTAGGCGTGTCTCAGCTTTGATGTGGTGTCACGCAGATAGATTACCATCTGACCTGAAGCAGTGCATGCCAGTTTGGAATTTTGCTTGACTTGAAACAGCACCGTCATGTGACTGTGATGTGTGCCATCAAAGTTCCGCAAGAGCAATTCGAGAGCAGTCGGCTGGCTTATTCTATGCAATTTACACATTGCAAGCATACCCCCCCTCCCCCAACAATAAACCCCTGGCAGTAAGAAAATAAAATTCAAATAATAATAAAATATAAAAACAAATACAGGCAAATTATATAAAAGAGTATATAAACATATACATTATACCTTCACACATCCAGAGTCTCTTCAATATCTCCTTTAACAAAGTCCAAAAAATCCTCCCACACAGCAAAATCACCAGAGTTAAATCAACTCTGCTCGGAGTACATATGGTCACTCTCTAAATAGTGTTAAAGTAACCCTGAAGCAGAGTTAAAGTTAATTAGATAATTAGGGTGAATTCAGGTTGATTGGGACACTTTTTGCCATTGAGATGACTGGGAAAAAGTGTCCCAATCAACCTGAATTCACCCTAAGCGATGAATGAGCATTAGTGATGAACACCTGCTGTTAACAAGCAGAATAACTGAAGAAAAGATAATCCTCCTCTGCTGAGATCTTGAGAGATATAATGTCTTATATCTTCAGGTGATTTCATCTAAGACTGTGACTGAAGTCAGTTATAGTTCTTGTGTTTCTCTTTTCTTCATTGATTCTGCTTGTTAACAGCAGGTGTTCATCACTAAAACTCAATCATCACTTAATCGCTTAATTATCTCAATAACTAACTCCGCTTCAGTGTTACTTGAACACTATTTAGAGAGGGACCATATGTACTCCGAGCAGAGATGATTTAACTCTGGTGATTTTGCTGTGCAGTTATCATAAAATTGAGAATTGTTTTTCCTAATTATAGATATAACTTTTTTTAAGAGCCAAGATAGATATTACATTTTTCAGCCATAGTCCAAGAGAAGGGCAGCTAACATTACTTCAACATAGGGCAATAAACACTTGGCTTGTAGTAGACATAAGTCCACCACCTTTCTTTCTTTAAAATAATTGCTACAATAAGCTCCCTCAAATTCAATTCCACTAATTATGAACCTTTAAAGTGTCAGAAGAGACAACTAGATGGATGACACTGCCCATGTCTGTAATGGGAAGAATAAATGTGATTAAAATGAACATATTACCAACATTATTATATATTTTTTCAGTTGTTACCACAATTTATTTCAAAGAGTAAGGAAGCTTCTTTCTAATTTTGTTTGGAGTAACAGAAAGCCAAGACTTAGACTTTCTCTGATGTACCTGCCTTATGAAATGGAAAGGCTACATCATTGGCATCCTTCTGTCTCAAAACACAATGCAAACTATGCCTATGGGTTTCTAGACATTTGTTGAGTAACAGCACCTGCTGTTACTGTAAAGCACAAATGCTTGACATGTTTTATTGCAAATGCTGCAAGTGAAGATTATTTCTGGCTCTGTGGATGGTCTGTTCTCTGTCGTCTCCAGTCTCTCCTCACTTCTAACTGGTGTTCTCTTCTATTTTCACTGATTTCAATGGCTAATTTGATGGTAAGCTTCCATCTAGTGCGATCTTTCGCTGCGTCTTTCAAATCACCTTTTGATGTTACATGACTTTAAGTCTTGTTTACAAACATCTTTGTAGCAAAGTTTAGGCCTTCCTACTGGCCTAGAGCCATTAGCAAGTTCAACATACAGCAGGTTTTTAGGGACATGGCCAGTATTCATGCGGCTAACATGACCGAGCCAACACAGCCATCTCTGAATATATACACACAGCAAAATCCCTAGAGTTAAATCAACTCTGCTCAGATTACATATGGTCCCTCTCTATATAGTGTTAAAGTAACACTGAAGCAGAGTTAAAGTTAATGAGATAATTAAGTGATTAATTAAGTTATGATTGAGCATTAGTGATGAACACCTGCTGTTAACAAGCAGAATCCCCGAAAAGAAACACAATAACTACAAATGACTTCCAGCCACAGTCTTAGATGAAATCAACTGAAGAAAAAATACATTACATCTCTCAGGATCTGATTAAACAACTCCACAAACAGCATGTTATGTCATTAACTTTAACTCTGCTTCAGTGTTATTTTAACTCTGTGTAGAGAGGGACCATATGTTCTCTGAGCAGAGTTTATTTAACTCTGGGGATTTTGCTGTTTACCTTCCTCTGACTGATTGGAGGTGTAAGACAGCACCAAAAAAAAAAAGACTTTTGGTGCCAGGGCACATCCTTAATTCACGTCACTCCGGATTAGGAAGGGCTAAGAAAATGTGCCATCATACTGGACGGTGCCCTGCATATTTTCATGGAAGGATACAGCCATCCTCAAGAGCTTAGGAGGGCTCCAATCCTTTGAAGTAAGATGAAAAGTTAGTTCCTGACATAGTCAAATACCTTTGTAAGATCAATGAAGGTAATGTAAAGTGGTTGCCTCTGCTCTCGACACTTCTCCTGCAGTTGCCTTAATGAGAAGATCATGTCAGTTGTTGATCTCCCTACTCTGAATCCACACTGAGCCTCAGGATATACACTTTCTGCAAGTGGTTTCAACCTGTTGAGAACTACAAGAGCAAAGGCTTTTACCAGTGATACTGAGAAGGGATATCACTCGATAGTTGTTACAATCATTGCGATTCACTTCATTCTTGTAGAGGTTTATACTATTGCATCACGCATGTCCTGGGGCACTGTAACAGAAGTTCATGGAGATGGCTGAGGAGAATACCCTTCTTGCCAGCCTTGATGACTTCTGGAAGTATCCCTTCATTTCTGGCTGAAAACTTCTGAAAAAAACTTTGACCCACTAATAATGACTGAAGAATTACCAAATCCTTCAGAAGGAATTACTAATTATTTGGATCGGGATTCTTAAGTGAGAAACATGATAACTCTTTAGTAACTACTAAAGTTAGTGCTATATAGCACCTTGACCACCCCAAAGAACCAGTGAAGAACCGCTGAAGAACCATACAGAAGCTTAACAGGTTCTGTATACGCTAGTGGTGCTATTTATCACCTCATTCATCCCAAAGAACTGGTGAAGAACTGCTGAAGAACCACTGAAGCACCAGTGTTTCCCTTATGATTACGAGCCAAAGAACCACTTTTAGTACCATATAGCACTATTTGTTTAGAGTGTTCTAAAGTGTTACCCAATGAGACTGCATAGTCTCTCCTACCATTGGGGGCAGCCCATAGCTGGGCTTATATCTCGTAAATGCTACCCCCCATGTTGTTTCTGTCACTGTAAACAGCAGTACCTGAGTGACCTCTCCAGGGCGCAGGCCTGGGCAAGGTATAAAGTGGCCCTGTGATGCCCAGACATCAGAACTCCTCTTAAGGTGTTCTGGTGTTATCCAAAGGAAAGCAAAGCAATATGTTTGACACCAGCTTTGCTTCAGGGGCTGCCGGAGCAGTGATGAGTTATAGCACCAGTCTGTCTTGGGGGCCCCCACTCCTCTACATTTGGCCTACATTGAACTCCTCCGCCCTGGACAATGACTGCAGTGTAGTTCATTCACCCAGTGGTGAACCCAGTGTAAACTGTAAACACCACCCCATCATGTGGTTTAGCGCACCAGCTGAAGCAGTCTAACAGGGTGTGATGCTTAGAGCCAACATGTGAGAGATAATTAATTAATCAGTTAATCATCTATCTATCTATCTATCAATCTATCTATCTATCTATTTGTTTCTTTATAACATCCCATACCTTATTGGAAGTTCCTCATATTGAGAGTACTGTGAACATTCTGTCATTTATCTGTTTATAATCTAATAATATCTAATGATATGTTTTGTACAAACTGGTCTCATTAGAAAAACATACCTGTGGGTACATTTTTGCGAGTCGCAAAATACGTATCAATGCATACGTATCACTGCAGTTTCGATGTGAAATGTCCACTGAGTGGCGCTAAAAGCGTGTTCATTTTTTTTTTTTTTTTTTTTTATGACGTTGGTTTTTAGACGAATCGCCACGGTTCTTGATTTGACATTTGCACTCTGTTGTGTTTTAAAATAAGTCCCACCGACACTACGCCTAAACCTACCCGATAGTAAAAGCAAACGTGAGATAAGAAGCATCTGCAATCGTACTGTTTTTTTCAGCTCGTTTAGATCTCTCATCTCTGAGCTCTCTTTTACCGTCCGTCACTCGCCTTTCACGGGATTCGTACCCAGGGGACTCCTCATCGTAAGTCCAACTCTGTATCGGCTGAGCTACTGAGCAAGCTGGCCATAGATCGAAACCGTGTATGAAAACGATCAAAAGCGCTTATTGACGTTTTACCGCCTCTAGCGTTCGTTTCTGTTGGAAACCGCAGCGAGACGTATGCATCAGTGCGTAATTTTGTGACTCACGAAAACATACCCATGGGTACGTCTTTCCTATCAGACCAGGTTGGTTTTGTACATGTAAAAGTTCACTTACATTAATGTTATACTCAACATATCTTATTATGGGTGATTTTATTTTCAGAGACCAAAGGAAAGGGAAGTAAAAAAATTGATCATCCTAACAGTAAGTCGATTAATTTATATATTTTACCAAATAGGTACTATATAAATATTACTGCATATTATATCTATTATATATTTACATTTATTGTGGAATCTAGTTAGGAATTATTTATTTACACATGAATTACATCCAAGCCATTTCTCATTTCATATTCAGCCAGAACATTCAAACATGTTTAAATTGTCAGTATGATTACTGTAGTGTTGGTGCAGGTTCTTAGTTTTTTTTTTTTCTTTACAGTATCTTGGTTTGTGTTTCAGTGTGTGATCTGAGGATTGTTCTTCTGGGGAAGAATGATTCAGAAAACCACAAAGTTAGAAACCTAATCTTGGGAATAGATGTGAGTGACAGTGAAGAACTGGCAGCTTTACTAAAGCACAAAGTGCTGTTCAGTCGAACAGTGAAGGACAGACATGTGACCATCATCAACAGTCCACAGCTGCTCCAGACAAACATCTCAGATCATCAGATCACACAGACAGTGAGAGAGTGTGTGAATCTGTCTGATCCAGGACCTCATGTCTTCATACTCGTACTGCAGCACAATGACTTCACTGAGGAGGACATGACAAGAGTCAAACACGTGCTGAAACTATTCAGCAAAGAGGCGATTAAACGCACCATTATGATCACAACTGATGAAGAGACCGATGGCTCACAAATGAGTCCTATGGGAAAGAATACAAGTGTTCATCAGTTGATAAAGGAGTGTGATGAAGGATATCTGCAGCTTGATGAAACAAAACCAGAATTATGTTTTGAGATATACAAGAGGGTTGATAAGATACTCAAGGGAAACCAGGAAGACCATCTCACATGTGAGATACAAGAAGATGTGAAAGAAACACCAGTGGATGAAGAGCCTATCAATTCAGCAAAAGAAACCAAGAAGAGTTCTTCCCAAAAAGATGATGGAAAGCACAAAAAGATGAAAATAAAAATAAAGAGAAGAAGTGAAGGAAGAAATTTTTGTAAGTTTTCAGAATTTTTTTTTTTTTTTTTAAGATTAAAATCATGTTAGTTTCAACTGAAATACATTTTTAAAACCTGTCAAGGATGTTTTGTGTTTTTCAGAGATTGTATCTGATATTACATGTTTAAATACATTAGTGTCTAATCCCGTTTGATTTGAGCAGCAATATAAGATATATTACAATTATAATTTGAATCCAGCTGATTAAATAATCTGCAGTTTGCACAGTCTGAGCAATACTTATTAGAGGAAAGTTGTGAATCATTCCATGTATATAAATTGTACAGACAATGCAAGTGTTATGATACAGACGGCACGGAGGCAGAGGTAAAAGCAAGTATGGTGGTTTATTTGAGAAACAGCAATGAGCAGGTGAGTAAATGGAAGATGGAGAATTCAAATGAGATGATAGAGGTTTGATACTGTCCTTGAGATTGCAGATGGAGGTAGAAGTCGAGGAGATGGAGAATGGCTGACGAGGAACACTCACACACACGGAAGGAGGAACACAGGAGGGGAACTGGAGACAACAGAGCGATAGGGATCGCTGGTAGCAGGTAAGTAGCAGGTAAGTAGCAGGTTGAGTCCTTGAGGTTCGCATACATGAGTCTGTACTACAAACGAGACCGGACAACTGGTGTGTGTGTGAGTGTGGGTTAAATAGAGCTGGTGATTAAGTGGCTGATAATGTGCAGGTGGCGATGATTAGAATTCCGGTGATTGGGTGCGTGGGTATTGACGGGAGGTGGAGCCTAACGTGTCTGTGACAGTACCCCCCCTCCCACGGCCCGCTCCTGAGGGCCGAGGACCCCGACGTCGTGGTGGCCGACCTCGAGGGCGTGGGGCAGGTCTGTCCGGGTGGCTGGAGTGGAAGGCTTGTAGCAGGTTGGGATCAAGGATGTCGTTCCACGGGACCCACGACCGCTCCTCTGGCCCGTAGCCCTGCCAGTCGACGAGGTATTCCAGGAGACCACCACGGCGCCGGGAGTCCAGAATTTCCCGAACCTCGTAAGCAGTCCCATCCTCCAGAAGAAGTGGAAGGGGGGGCTCGGCGGCTGTCACGTCAGGCTCTGTGGAAGGAGAGAGAGAAGGGTGGTGAGGTTTGAGTAGAGACACGTGGAAAGTGGGATGAATCTTATATTCAGGAGGAAGCTGAAGACGATACGTGACGGGGTTGATCTGCTGAAGGATGGTGAACGGGCCAATGAAGCGGGGACTCAGCTTCTTGCATGGCAGACGCAGTCTGATGTCCCTTGTCGACAGCCAGACCTTCTGCCCAGGTTGGTAGTTGGGAGCGTTGGAGCGACGAAGGTCGGCTGTCATCCTGCGTCTGCGCAGGGCCCTCTGCAACTGATGGTGGGCTGAGTCCCACACCCTCTCGCTCTCCCGGAACCAGTAGTCGACAGCAGGAACGCTGGAGGGTTCCCCGTCCCAGGGGAACAATGGGGGTTGGTAGCCGAGTACGCATTGAAAAGGTGTTAATCCGGTGGAAGGTTGACGGAGAGAGTTCTGGGCGTACTCGGCCCAACCCAGGTACTGGTTCCAGGAGTCCTGGTGGCCGTGACAGAAGGTACGCAGGAAGCGGCCGATCTCTTGGATTTTCCGTTCCGTCTGCCCGTTCGTCTGAGGGTGGTATCCCGACGATAGGCTGACGGTCACACCCAGGAGCGACAAAAAGGCCTTCCAGACTCGGGAGATGAACTGGGGGCCCCTGTCAGATACAATGTCCTCGGGGATTCCATAGTAGCGGAAGATGTGGTTGAACATTAATTCAGCAGTAGTGAGAGCGGTAGGTAGACCTTGGAGAGGGATCAGCCGGCAGGCCTTGGAGAATCTATCCACTACCACGAATATGCAGGTATGACCATCAGAAGGTGGGAGATCCGTCACAAAGTCAACTCCCAGGTGTGACCATGGTCGCTCAGGAACGGGCAGAGGATGGAGCTTGCCGGCTGGCAGATGACGAGAGCTCTTCGAGATGGCGCACTCCCTGCAGCCCTGCACGTACCTTCTGACATCCCTGGCCAAGTTGGGCCATCAGAAGCGTGCTTTAAGCAGCGAGAGGGTTCCATTGACCCCCGGGTGACCAGTGCCAAGTGATGAGTGAGTTGCGTGGATGAGTTGAGTGCGTCGTGCTCTGGTGATGTACTGGAGACCTTGAGGGCAACCCGGCGGAGTGTTGGAGGAGGCATTGGAGGAGGGCAGAGTCTCTTCAGACCATTGGATGGGACTCACAAAGATGGTTTCTGGGAGGACGGTTTCAGGAGCTTCAGACTTCTCATCAGGAGCATGGAGACGGGATAAGGCGTCAGCCTTGAGGTTCTTGGAGCCGGGACGATAGGAGATGGTGAAATCGAATCTTGAAAAGAACATGGCCCAGCGGGCTTGTCGGGGGTTTAATCTTTTAGCAGCTTTAAGATACTCCAGGTTTTTATGGTCGGTTAGAACTTGGAAGGGGTGTTTGGCTCCCTCCAGCCAATGCCTCCATTCCTCCAACGCGAGCTTGACGGCCAGGAGTTCGCGGTCACCGATGTCATAGTTGACCTCCGCCGGGTTGAGCTTGCGGGAGAAGAAGGCGCATGGATGGAGTCTACTTGGTTGCCCCTGCTGCTGTGAAAGTACCGCTCCCACTCCTGTGGTAGATGCGTCTACCTCTACGATGAATGGCCGGTTGGGATCAGGGTGGACGAGGAGGGGAGCGGTGGTGAAGGCTTCCTTAAGGGCTTCAAAGGCTTGTGTGGCTTCTTCGGACCAGGACAGAGACTTGGGCTGATGGCATAGAAGGTTGGTGAGTGGGTAGACGATGGAACTGTATCCCTTGATGAAACGGCGGTAGAAATTGGAGAAGCCTAAGAAGCGTTGGAGTTCTTCTATGGTAGTCGGAGTGGGCCAGGACCGGATGGCGTCCACCTTCCCCTCGTCCATCCGGATGCCACTGTGGTCAATGTAGTATCCAAGGAAGTGGACGGACGACTGGTGGAAGGAGCATTTTTCCGCCTTGAGGAACAGCTGGAACTGCCGTAAGCGTTTGAGGACCTCTGCAACGTGGTGGCGATGTTCGTCCAGGTTCCGGGAGTAGATGAGGATATCGTCGATGTACACCAGCACAAACTTATGGAGAAACTCCCGGAGCACCTCATGAATGAAATCCTGGAATACGGAGGGGGCGTTGACTAGTCCATAGGGCATGACCAGGTATTCATAATGGCCAGTGGGCGTGACAAAGGCGGTCTTCCACTTGTCCCCCTCGCGTATCCGGATGAGGTTGTACGCGCTGCAGAGGTCCAGCTTAGTGAACACAGTGGCACCACGGAGATGTTCCAGGGCCGCTGGGACGAGGGGAAGTGGGTAACGGAACTTTATGGTGATCTTGTTGAGTGAGCGGTAATCAATACAGGGCCGCAAGCCTCCGTCCTTTTTGGCCACGAAGAAGAAGCTGGAAGCAGCAGGGGAAGTAGACGGACGGATGTATCCTTGCTTGAGGGCCTCGTCGATGTAGTCCTCCATGGCCTTCTCCTCCGGCACAGATAGGGGGTAGATCCTTCCCCGTGGCACTGGTTCACCCGGTAGCAGATGTATGCGCAGTCCCATGGCCGGTGTGGAGGTAACTTGGAGGCTCGTTGTGGGCAAAAGACATCGCTGAAGGGGGTGTAACAGGCTGGGATGTCGATGGATCGTTTCTCGATGGGGCTTTCAATGGAAGTGGCACAGATGGAGATTTCTTTGGAACGTGGCGATGGAGGAACAGGAAACCCGGAGAGGCAGGTCAAGAAACAGTGTTCGCCCCACTTCAGGATCTCGCCCGTGCGCCAGGAGATGGTTGGGCTGTGGAGTTCGAGCCACGGGCGCCCTAGAACCACGTCAGCGGTGGATTCCTCCAGAACCAGCAGATGGATATCCTTGACATGAAGGAGGCCTATGCGGAGTTGCAGAGGACCAGCACATCGGGTGATCTTTTTGCGGCCTAGGGGTTTTCCGGTAATGGAGTGGGCTTGATAGATACTAGGCGAAGGCGAGGTTTTGAACTTGAGTTGACGGCAGAGGGACCCGGAGATGAAGTTCCCGGCTGACCCTGAATCGAGGAGCGCAACAACTGGAACAGACATATTGGCAGCAGTAAGGGTTACAACGGTGGTGAGTGGTTTCATCTGGATTAAAGAGGGAAGGATGGCACTCACCAGAGGTCTTGGAGGGCGTGTTGGGCATGCGGAGAGTACATGCCCGGGAGAGGCGCAGTAGAGGCATAAGTTCAGGGTCAGCCGGCGTTGTCGTTCTGCAGGGGTGAGTCAGGAGTTTTCAACTTGCATAGGTTCGCTGGCTGGTTCTGGGGAGCTGACGGGTTCGGACCGACGGAGGAGAGGTTGAAGAGGTGGCTGGCCCTGGTGCTCTTCAAGACACGACTGCATACGAGTGCCCACACGGATGGCGAGTTGGATGAAGCGTTCGAGGCCAATGTTGTCCTCGTATGCAGCGAGATGCAATCGCAACTTTGGTTCTAACCCCTGGCGGAAGGAAGTGATGAGGGCTTGTTCATTCCATCCGCTACTGGAAGCCAGGGTACGGAACTGCAAAGCATAGTCACTCACAGCGTTAGATCCTTGCTTTAATTTATAGAATTTCTCACCGACAGATGAATCCGAAAGGGGTTTTGCAAAGACTTCGCGGAAGTGAGAGACGAAGGCTGAACAGGATCTCACCACGGGGTTCTTTTGAATCCAGAGTGCGTCTGCCCAACGGAGAGCTTTACCTTGTAGCTGCGAGATGATAAATGCGACTTTAGAGGTGTCAGTGGGGTAAAGTTGTGATTGCATCTCCAGGACCAGCTCACATTGCAGGAGGAATCCGCTGCAATCCTCCGCCGATCCTGAGTAGGGCGCCGGCCTGGCCATGGGACTGGCATGCTGGGTTGGAAAGTGCAATGAAGAAGTGACTGGGGAAGCAGCGGCAGGTGCTGGTGACGGTGGTTGTGGTGGAGTGAGTGCTCGGCGCAGCGCGCTCACGAGCTCCTGGAACGGGTCTTGTTGGCTCATGCTGATCTCTAGCCGTGTTTTACAGGTCCGGTCTTCTGTTATGATACAGACGGCACGGAGGCAGAGGTAAAAGCAAGTATGGTGGTTTATTTGAGAAACAGCAATGAGCAGGTGAGTAAATGGAAGATGGAGAATTCAAATGAGATGATAGAGGTTTGATACTGTCCTTGAGATTGCAGATGGAGGTAGAAGTCGAGGAGATGGAGAATGGCTGACGAGGAACACTCACACACACGGAAGGAGGAACACAGGAGGGGAACTGGAGACAACAGAGCGATAGGGATCGCTGGTAGCAGGTAAGTAGCAGGTAAGTAGCAGGTTGAGTCCTTGAGGTTCGCATACATGAGTCTGTACTACAAACGAGACCGGACAACTGGTGTGTGTGTGAGTGTGGGTTAAATAGAGCTGGTGATTAAGTGGCTGATGATGTGCAGGTGGCGATGATTAGAATTCCGGTGATTGGGTGCGTGGGTATTGACGGGAAGTGGAGCCTAACGTGTCTGTGACAGCAACACAATTTTTTAAAAACAAAACTAGAAAAGACTGCACTCTAAAACATATTTATTTAGCAGCAGGAGATAAAATACTAACGTTTCGGCTTTCTGCCATCTTTGATATGATGTATTATTGTTTCTCAATGAATTATATAGAAAATGTAAAAACAAATAAACATTACGTCAAACAATCCGTCTACATACCCCAATCCAATTTAAAATAAAATAAAATAAATAAATAAATAACTCAAGGGACATGGACACGATTAAGTATTTTTTAGTGGAACACGTTATACAATATTTGATATAGTATAACTTATTTGTAGAAAACATGCAAAAGTTTTGCATTGCAATACATGATATTACAGTTATGACGTGGAAAACAACCCTGTATTGTTTTTTGTCCACACAATCAACATCATTTAATGAATATATTTGCCTTTTTATTCTTATTCTTCTTATTATTAATTTATTATTATTATTTAATCTCTTATAATAAACATCGGAGGATATTTGAAAACGTCTTTCTAAGAATAATCCGAAAATTTTCCATTTGGGCAAAACCTTTTAATTGGGAGCCTCTTCTTGTGCATTTCTTCTTTGCAAGCATCAAGGGGTTCCCAAAAAAGACCTCTTAGAAATTGAAGATGTTGAAGATGAGGTGGAAAAACTTGATTCAATGGAGTCTGTAGGTTCACCTCTTGGACGTAAAACACAATGTTTTCCCAGGTTCAGATTCATTTGTAGACCTTGTTGTCTCTGTAATCCATTGTGTCTCGTTTGACTTGCAAAGTTTAAAAGTGCTCAAGTCCTCTCGAAATTTCTTGAGTTGTCAGGATGTTAGTTTGTAGTTCATCTAATTTGTCTTTGTTGTACATGGTTTCAGTTTATTTCTCCAGAATAATAGTTTTTATAGATGATAATTCCTTAGAAACAGGTTCTATAACATCACGTCGAGCGAAGAATGGTTTAATATTTACATCAACTTTGACAAAATTCTTTTTTTTTTATATTTAAGTTTTTATTGGAAAAAGATACAATTTCACAATATCAGTTTGACATTTGTCACTTTTACAGCATTTCAAAAAAAAAAAAAAAAAAAAAACTGCTCAAAGGTCTTCATGACAAAAACCGATCAATATATCTCGTTAAATTATATTCCAATTTTAGCAAAAACTATTTACAAAAGAAAGGGGGTGTAAACACAATATTTATATAAACACAAAAACATATGATCTATAACAAAAAAATATTTGGTTCAATGGGGGTTATAAACTCAATCCATTTAGACCAAAAATCAACAAACATATCTTTTTGGTTATTTATACAGAAAGTAATTTTCTCCATAATAAAAATACTTCTTACAATGTCAATCCATTCCGGTATTTGTGGTGGGTTAGGTTTGTACCAGCATCTAGTAATAGCTTTTTTACTTGAAGCAAGAATAATTCTGTACATATATTTGTTTTTCTTAACCCAGGAAACCATTGACACCTTTCCCATGTAGAGTGTCTCAAAACTGAAATCAACTGAAATGTCTAAACTTTTTTCCAATACATTATGTATATCTTTCCAAAAACTTTTGATGATAGGACAACCCCAAAATATGTGAAAATGGTTAGCGTCCTGTGAGCCGCAAAGTCTCCAACAATTTGAGTTGCCCAGAAATTTATTTATCTGTTTTGGAGTAATGAAAAACCGAATAGCGTTTTTCCAGCAAAATTCTCTCCAATAAGAGGAACGAGAAGTTGCCCATTGAAATTCACATATATTTTTCCAGTCTTCAGTTGAGATGGTGATACCACTTTCTTTCTCCCATCTCTCCTTGATGTACAGAGATGAATCTCCTTGCATATCCATCAGAGCTCCATATAGTTTAGTAATAGTCTTTAACATTGGTTCAGCCTTATAAGATGAACAGAATATTTTAACTAGAGGACTCTTAATTGGATCTTCATCAGTCCCCTTTTTAATTTTCTGACAGAAATGATGTCGGAGCTGAAGGTATCTGAAAAAATCCTTGGACTCTAAATTAAATTTTTCTTTTAGAGAATTAAAGTCTATCAATTGCCCTTTATCTATAATTGAACAATAAGCAGTGATCCCTTTCTTGGCCCATAGTCTAAACCGCATGTCTAAAGTATTTGGTTTAAAATCCGAATCATATGAAGCCCATTTCAATACAGTCACAGAATCCTCCAAATTATAGTCCTTAATGGTGTCAAACCAATTTTTTAAAGTTACTTTAATCCATTGATTTCCCTTTTTATTTTTGATTAGATTTTCGTCTGCAATGATCGCTCGAATAGGGATCTCGTCAAACCAATCATTCTCTATGTCCTTCCATCTTGCTTGATATTCTGGGTTGCACCAGCAGACAATTAATCTCAACTGTGCTGCCTGGAAATATTTTTGCAAACATGGAAAGGCCACCCCTCCTTTTTCTTTACTCAGCTGCAAGGTTTTAAATTTTACCCTTGGTTTCTTGCCTTGCCATATGAATCTGGAAAACAATTTATCCCACTCTGAGAATTGTTTTTTAGGTAAGGAAACAGGTAAGGACTGAAACAGAAAGAGCAATCTCGGAAGTATGTTTAGCTTGATTGAATCTATCCTAGATCTCATGTTAAAAAATGGTAAAAGATTCCATCTTGCAATGTCAAGTTTTATTTTTTTATTAATAGGGCCATAATTAAGCTTTTCTAAATTGTTTGTGTCCTTGGGAATATTTATTCCTAAGTATTTAATAAATTTATGATCCCATTTTAAAGAATAATTCTTATTAATTTCGTTTGGGGGGTTATAATTAAAGGTCAATACCTGTGTTTTTAGAATATTTAATTTAAATCCTGAAAAAGAGCCAAAGGTTTGTAATGTTTCAAATAGTTCAATCAACGACTCCGTTGGGTCCTTCAGATAAACTAATATGTCGTCGGCAAATAGAGCTATTTTATGTTCGTCATCTTTGAAATTAATACCTTTTATTTTTGAGTTTTCCCTGATCCACTGCCCCAGAGGTTCGATAAACAAAGCGAAGAGCAGAGGAGACAGAGGACACCCCTGTCTAGTGCCCCTCTCCAGTGTAATGGTCTTTGATAGATTACCATTTATTTTAATTCTTGCAGTTGGATAAGAATATATATTTTGAATAACTTTAGTAAATTTCTCATGAAAATTAAATTTCGTAAGAATACCCTTAAGAAAAAGCCAATTAACTGAATCGAAAGCCTTTTCGGCATCCAGACTTAAGAGGACAGCTTGTAGATTAGAATCATGGATATGACTGATAATTTGGAGAGTCCGTCTGATATTGTCTTGCGTTTGCCTACCCCGTATGAAGCCTGTTTGGTCGGAGTTAATTAGTTCAGGCATTATCAATTCAAGCCTTTTAGCTAGGATTGAGACAAACAACTTGTAGTCCATGTTCAAGACAGAGATTGGTCTATAAGCGGAACAGTCTTGTTTGTTTTTCCCCTCTTTTGGAATAACAGAAATAGTGGCTTCTCGCCACGAGGGTGGCAATTCTCCTCCGTGTAGAACAGTATTAAACGCTGGTAATAAAATAGGAATAAGTTGTTGTCTAAATGCCTTGTACCATTCAGATGAAAAACCATCTGGACCCGGTGACTTATTTGTTTTAAGCCTGGATATTGCTTTATTTAATTCCTCCTCAGTAATATCTGCTGATAGTTTAGCATTCCAGGTATCACTAACTGAAGGAAGTTTTAAAGGAGTGAGAAAAGTGTCAATTTCAACAGGATCGACAGTCTGTGTTTGAGTATAGAGTTTTTTATAGTAATTTTCGAACACTCCCTGAATATCTTCCGACTTATGAAATAGCTGTTTTGATATTGGGTCCTGTATCTTCTGTATTGTTGCGTCGGCCTGTTGCTTACATAACTTTCTGGCCAATAATTTCATTGCTTTACCTCCAGACTCATAATATTTTTGTTTTAAAAACATTAGTTTTTTCTCTATTTCCTGTGTATACAAGTAGTCCAACTCTGCTTTAATTTTTTTAATTTCCTGAGATAGATTTTTAGGACCTTTCTTGTTTTCCAATTCTAATTTATTTAAGCTATTTGTAAGTGTGTTAAGTTTTTCCAGCCTACATTTCTTTAACTTAGATGTAATAGCAATGATTTTACCCCTAAGAACCACTTTACATGCATCCCATAATATAGTAGGGGGGACTAATCCATTATCATTTTGCTCCACATATTGTTCTATTTCTACTACAATTTGTTCCCTTATCACTTTATTATTCAGGATGCCAGTATTTAGTCTCCAGAGAGTATTTTTGGGTTTATTCTCTAAATTTAGATAAAGTGATATTAATGCATGGTCAGATATATCAATTAATCCTATGTTACAATTCTTAATTCTAAATTTATCTTTTCTAAATACCAGAAAGTAATCAATTCTTGAGTAGGAGGTATGCGGATGTGAATAATAAGTGTAATCTCTTAGTCCTGGATTAAAGTCTCTCCATACATCAATCAGACCTAATTCTTTTAACATTGTATTTATTTGTTTTCTTAAAGGACTTGCTAATTGAGTGGAAGTATGCGAAGAATCTAATTTAGGGTCCAACAGAACATTAAATTCCCCCCCGCAAATAAAGATGCCCTGTGATTCAGACGCTATTAGATCTATCAAAGACTTGAAAAAGGAACATTTACTGCCTGGAGGAGCATAGACATTAAGAATGGTGACCAAGGTGCCATCAACTCTGCCTCTTATCATTATGTATCTACCCTCTCTGTCTTTTATTTCAGCAAGATGATCATACGTAATTTTATTAGAGATTAAAATCGCAACCCCTCTTCTATGTCCAGATCCAAATGAGGCAGAGTAAATGTATTTAAATCCCATCCTATTCAATTTGTTATGCTCCTTTACATTTAGATGGGTCTCTTGAAGCAATGCTATCTCAATTTTCTCTTTTTTAAGTTTAGTCAGAATCTTGCTTCTTTTTACAGGATTAAGTAACCCATTTACGTTATATGATGCTACCTTTATGTAGTTACTCATTTTCTTTTATTCCACCTATTTTCATATATTTTGAACCCCACTGCTCAAACTCGTATAACAATCGTTGATTAACGCCCCCTTCTGAATTAGCCAGGAACATGAACTCAACAACAAAACCAAAAAACGGCCAGAACTTCAAACTGAAAAGAAAAATTAAATAAAGACAAAGTCACGACTTCCAAGTAAGGGGTCGTAACATATCGACTCTTAAAAGAGCAAAGATGACAAGTATGCTCCATGGGATAGGCCTTGTGTACTTGGAGCGTACTAAGGGCCCATGCAGTTAGAGTCATTTCGTCCCAGAAATTGTTCCGTCTTTTCGTTCGGGAACCTATAATTTGCACTTAAAACGCATACTTGCTCAAATCGGGATAGAGTAACTTAAAACAAGGAAATCACAAAATGACGATGAAAGTACTTAAGGAAAAGCATCAGAGATTTTCACTCACTAATCGCCTGCTTGCGGACGTCTGAACGCAAGGAGTTTGTCTTTATAAGATGTGTGAGCGCGAGCAGGTGCGCCGCGCTTCTTGCCGGTCTTTCTCCAGGTCAGCCGCTGAACGCGCTCCATTAACGAGGAGGGTGTGCTGTGTACGGTCACCGGGAGACCTCTTTTCTCCATATCGGTCGTTGCTTCTTCCGCGGAGTTGTAGAGAACTGTGCCTCCAGAGTAAAACACCTTCAGTCTGGCCGGGAAGCACGTTTGGAATTTGATGTCGTGTTCCCTCAAAATCCTTTTAGCTTCTTGATATTTCCTCCGTTTCCACAGCACATCGGGGGCGTAGTCATGATCGAAAAAAATCCTGTTGCCATTCCATTCGATCACCTTTCTCTCCCAGGCCGTTTTGATAACCAACTCTTTTATCCTGTAGTTGAGAAACTTGGCGATTATCGAGCGTGGTTTAGCTGCGGTTGATGGGTTAGGCGCGAGAGCTCTGTGAGCCCGTTCAATCTGGAGGTCCACCGAAGCGTTCAAGATCTAGGGTCGATTTAAGTAGATCCTCTAGGAAAGAAATCATGTCAGAAGAGTTTTCCTCAGCTTTTTCCGGTACGGCGTAAATCCTGATATTCGACCGTCTGGCTCGACCCTCTTGGTCGTTTAGCCTGGCTTCAAATTGTTCCGTTAGCAGTAGCATCTCTTCCAGCACTTCTTCAGTGTTTTGGATTCGGGTCTCCGCTTCATCGATTCTATTTTCAGCCTCTTCTATCCTTTTATTAGACTTATTCAATTCTTCTTTTATATCCTGGAGTTGTTTGTAACTGTCTTGTCGAAAGTCCTTAATCTCGTTAAGAATCTTCGCCAGGCTAATTTGCTCTCCCTCATGTGCTCCGTCGCCACTCGCGCTAATTTGATCAGGTGCGTTTGGGTTATTTTCATCGTCTTTTGTAGTGTTTTTTCTTGGTCTTCCCCTTTTCTCCATATTTGCCCCATCCATAACTTTGTCAGCACTTAAAAGTTGTTTTTATCTGGTTCTGGGGCGGCGAATTCGTGCAAATTGATGGAGCTAATGAATTAAGCAGCCATTTTGGAAAGGACGCAAACCGGAAGTCAACTTTGACAAAATTCAGTGTTTTTTTTACCAATGGTAGGAGCTTTTTCATTTAGAAGGCCCCTAAAAACACTTTTAATAAAGGTCCTCAGTGGTCACTTACAGATCCCAACTGTTACACAGTAGGAATGGCAATATGCAGTATAAACATTATTTTTTGTAAAATGTTTATATTCATTCTTTTCATTTATTTTACAGTTGAGGCAAGAAAGCATTCTCCAAAATGGCTTCGCCAATGTAAGTTATTAATTAAATCACAGCTAGCTGTATATTTTAATGGTGCTTTAAAGTGATTGGTGTTAAGACATACCAAATGATGTGCCAAAGCTTGAACTAAGTATAATGTCCCTTAATCTGTTTTTCAGTGTCACTGAATTTCTCTGGAAAACAGAGGTTAAATCTGGTGCTGTGTGGAAGTGATACAACACTTAAGGACTCCGTGTCAAAACTTTTACAAGGGAAAAATCTAAAACCTTTACATGAGAGAGCAAGCAGTGAAGAGTGTGTGAAGATAGAGGAGAAGATTCATGGATGTCAGATCAGTCTGGTGAAGCTTCCAGCTCTCAATCGGCTCTCAGAGGAGAAAGTGATGCATCAGACTCTCCGCTGTGTGTCTCTCTGTGATCCTGGAGTTCATGTTTTCCTTCTTGTTGTTCCTATTGGTCCACATACTGATGATGACAAAGCAGAAATAGAGAAGATCCAAAAAATATTTGACTCCAGGGAGCATTTTATTGTTCTTTTCACAACTGAGCTTACTGTTGAAGAAATTGCGTTTGATTTTCTCAAATCCACAGAAAGTCAGAGCTTGATCAGATTCTATGGGGGTCAGTGCAGTGTGATGGGATTAAAGGAATCTGAAAACTCAAGACAGATCATAGATTTACTGTATTACATAAAGAAGATGAAGACGGAACCCTATTCACTTCAGACGCATACGGAAGCTCAAGAGAACCGATTCAGACATGGAACAGAAGAAAGACTGAGTGAAAACAAAGAACAAAAGAATCAGCCAGAGGGTGAGTGATTTTTTATTATTATAATTTTTTATATTGTGCATCTTCATAATAATGAGTTCCTCCAATTTATAATTTATTTCAATAACAAAGGGTAACAAATCAATTATATACATAGTAACAGATACTGTAACACAATATAAATAAAAGTAACATTGCAATTTTAGTTTAGTGTTTTAGTGTATATTCATTGTCAAACAAAATACGGTTACTGGGATAGATTATCAACTAAAAAAGACTTAGTGTTCATAATTTGACAACAGGATAGAAACTTAAAATTATATGAATTCTACCAACATTTTTTAGGTGCTGAAGCTGAACCAGATGATCAGGAGTGTCTGAGGATTGTGCTGATCGGAAGGACAGGAAGTGGAAAGAGTGCAACAGGAAACACTATTCTGGGAGGAAATGAGTTTCAGAGCCAATTAAATGCAGATTCAGTGACGACTGTTTGTAAGAAGGGAGTTGGGGAAGTTGATGGTCGAATAGTAGCTGTTGTTGATACTCCAGGACTTTTTGACACAACACTGACACATGATCAAGTGATGGAAGAAATAATGAAATGTGTTTCACTGTCGTCACCTGGACCTCATGTGTTCATCATTGTGTTGAGTTTGGGAAGATTCACCAAGGAGGAAAATGATACTATGCTACTGATAAAGAAGATCTTTGGCCTGAAAGCTTCTCAGTTCAGCATCATTCTGTTCACTAGAGGAGATGATCTCGAGGATGAATCTATAGAAGATTATGTGAAGAGAAATAACTCTGCAGAACTGAAGAAACTGATCAGAGATTGTGGAAACAGATTCCTGGTTTTCAACAACAAAGAAAAACAAGACAAAACTCAAGTGATTCAACTTTTAAACATGATAGAAGAGCTGAAAAATACTAATGAGGGTCGATACTTCACTAACAGCATGTTTGAGGAGGCAGAGATGAGCATTAAAAGAAGAATGGAGGAAATAATGAAAGATAAAGAGACAGAAATTCAGAATCAGAAGAATGAATTAAAAGCCAAATATGAGAGAGTAATGAAAGACATGATAAGTAGATTTGAGGAAGAAAAACAAAGAGCAGAGGAGGAAATGCTTAAAATGGAGAATCAATTCACAGAAAAGGGGGGAAAACTCAAACAAGAGTTTGAAGAAAAAGAGAAAACAGAACAGAAAAAACGAGAGATTGAAAACCAGAAACGATCAGAAGAGGAAAAACAGCAAAGAGCTGAATATCATCAAAATATTGAGGAAATGAAGAGAGAGATTGAAAATCAGAGATTACAGTATGAAAAACAGCAAAAAGAAAGAGAAGAAGAAGATAGAAAGAGAGAAGAGAAATACAGACAAGATCTAGAAAAGATAAAAAATGAACAAGAACGCATTTTAGTAGAGTTACGAATGAATCATGAGGAAGAAACTAAGAGAGATATGGAGGAGAAAAGGAGGCATGAAGAAGAAGAGGAGGAGAGAAGGAGATGGAAAATAAAAATAAAAGAGGCTGAAAATGACAGAAAAGAAATTCAAGAGGAAATTAAACGACAGCAGAGAGAATGGGAGGATGAAAAGAAACGACAGATGAGAGAACGAGAGAAAGAAGAAAGAAAGAGAAAAGAGAAACATGAGGAACAACTGAGAGAAAAACAAGAAGAACTGCAGAAAATGAGAAAAAGATTTGAAAGAGAGAGAGAAGAAGAAAGACAGAAGATAGAGGATGAGCGACAGAAACAGAGAAGAGAGAAAGAAGAAAAAGAGAAAGAATATGAAGAAAAGAGACATGAAATGAAAAGACATTTTGAACAACTGGAACAGGAGAGAAAACAGGAGTGGGAGAGAAGAAAACGAGAAGATGATGAGAGACGAGAAGAAGAGAGAAAGAGAAGGAAGAAAATGATTGAAGATCTGAAACAAGAGCGAGAAGAAGAGATCAAGAGAAGAAAAAGAGAGAGGGAGAGGAAAGAAAGAGAACAGACAGAACAAGAGAAATTAAAACAGACATATGAAGAAGAAATAAAAGACATGAAGAAGAAACATGAAGATGAAGCCAGAAAACAAGCAGAAGAATTTAATCTCAGAGAAAGAGAACAACAAAAACAAAATGAAATACTACAAAAACTCTATGAACACCTGAAGGAAGAGAAAGGAGAAGAAATAAAAGAGCTACAAAAACAGGTTGAAGAGCTGAGGAATAAACCCAACTGTGTCATTCTGTGATGTTTCTGAACATTTAAATATAATAATATTAATGAGTAAGCTTTGATTTCAGTCATTTCTTTGAACTGGATTTTATTAGATTACTTTGAATGTTGCGATCCCATCGGACTTGTGATAGCTGCCTGAATCGTAACAAAGCACTGTTCTCCAGAGGAGAACTGGCCCCCCAACTAAGCCTGGTTTCTCACCATTTTTTTTTTTTCTTTCCATTTTAACACCTGTTTGCCTCCTGATGTCACCTGTTGGAGTTTGGGTTCCTTGCCAATGTCGCCTTTGGCTTGCTTAGTTGGGGACACTTGACATTTGATATTCAACAGTGCTTTGATCTGTCTGCATTGACACCATTTTCTTTAAAAACTGCTGTGCAGCCAAAATTATATACCAGTTATCACTGTAAAGCTGCTTTGACACAATCTGCATCGTAAAAAGTGCTATATAAATAAAGGTGAATTGACTTAGATCTAACTGGACTGAGGTCCAAAAATTGAAAAATCACAGCCTTATTTTCACACAAAATTAATCATCCTCTTTAGTGTTATTTGATCATTATGATATTTTTCTGAACCATTGTACATTGCCAATTTCTTATTGCATGATTATTAATACAGAATCAATAAAAGCAATATATATAAATATTGCAACATTATTTTCCTTCGATTTTATGCTCCACTACATCATCTTGTGTTAAAGCGAAATACTGCTAATCTTGGTGTGTATCAGTCACTGCTGTCCTCTTCCTCTGCCTATGCTTTTTATTTTAGACGAAGTTTATTATTTGTCACTCATGCTAGCAGCATGATTTGCGAAGATCATCTCTGCTGAGAGTCATGGCATCAGCAACGCACCACATGTACCTTTGACTGAAGTCTTCATTGTGCATTCTGGCCTATTGACTGGGTCAAGCTGTGTTTCCTGAAAGCTATTTGGTGGAGAATACAGGCATCTTTTAATGATCAACCAGGACTATATTTACTGTTAAAAAAAATCTGGTAATCCAACAAAACCAAACAAGCAAAAGAGAAAGCAGTGAAGCCACTGAAGGTCACGATCAATGTCTTTGTATTTCACGAAGGTCTGTATCATCTCAAGAGATTTTATTGAGCCTGGTCTCATTAGAAAAAACTTACCTGTGGGAACGTTTTTGCGAGTTGCAAAATACATACCAATACGTACATATCACTGCAGTTTCAATTTGAAATGTCCACTGAGTGGTGCTAAAAGTGTGTTCATTTTTATGCCGGAACAGATAAACGTGAATATGGTATGACATTTTTATGATGATGGTTTTATATGTATCACTGCAGTTCAGTGCTCCAATACGTTATAAAATAACGTACCTCCAACACTACACCCAAACCTACCCAATAGTGTTAACAAAATAAAAAAGCTTCCGTAATCGTGCCGTTTTGCTTTCACATGATTCGTATCCAAGGCTTCCTTGCCCTAAGTACAACTCTGTACCAGCTGAGCTACCGAGCAAGCTTGTTACTGTTACAGTACAGAAGGGACTGAGGCAGATGTAAAACAAACAGGCAAATTTATTGATGTCAGCAGAGCGTGAACAGCAGTTCAGGTGATGAAAGGTGAATAATGGAGATGATGTCTTGCTGATGATTGCAGGAATGGAGAGAATGGATCACGCTGGAGACTTGGAACACAGGAGACTGAAGACTTGGAGCACAGGAGACTGGAGACACTCACACACACGAGGAGGAACACAGGAGGGAAACTGGAAACGTCGGAGACAGGTAAGTAGTTTGTCTGGAGTCCTTGAGGTAAGCATACAGGTTAGTAGCTAACAACGAGACCGGACAGTGAGTGTGTGTTAGTGTTGGCTTTTTGAAGTGCTGGTGATTGCGGTGATGATGACGTGCAGGTGGCTGTGATTAGTATTCGGGAGATGGAGTGCGTTGGGATTGAGTGAGGGTGGAGCCTGGCATGTCTGTTACAGTACCCCCCCTCCCACGGCCCGCTCCTGAGGGCCGAGGACCCCGGCGTCGTGGTGGTCGTCCTCTTCCTCGAGGGGCAGGTCTGTCGGGGTGGCTGGCGTGGAATGTCTCTAGAAGGTTGGGGTCGAGGATGTCGTTTCTAGGAACCCACGAGCGTTCTTCGGGGCCGTAGCCTTCCCAGTCCACTAAGTATTCGAGAAGACCACCATGGCGCCGAGAGTCCAAGATTTCACGCACTGCATAGGCGGCTCCATCGTCCAGGATGAGTGGGAGGGGAGGGGAGGCGGCTGCCACGTCAGGCTCTGTGGAGGGAGACATAGAGGGATGGTGAGGTTTCAACAGTGACACATGAAATGTAGGGTGAATCTTGTACTGTGGTGGAAGCTGGAGATGGAAAGTGACCGGGTTGATCTGCCGAGTGATGGTGAACGGGCCAATGAATCTGGGACTCAGCTTCTTGCAGGGCAGACGCATCCTGATGTCCTGGGTCGACAGCCAGACCTTCTGTCCCGGTTGATAGGAGGGAGCCTCTGAGCGCCGAAGGTCTGCTGTCGCCCTGCGTCTGCGCAGGGCCCTCTGTAGCTGGTGGTGAGCTGAGACCCAAACCCTCTCACTCTCCCGGAACCAGAAGTCCACTGCCGGAACGTTGGATGGTTCCCCATCCCAGGGGAATAGAGGGGGTTGGAAACCGAGCATGCACTGGAATGGAGTGAGTCCGGTGGTCGACTGTCACAGGGAGTTTTGTGCATACTCGGCCCAACCCAGGTACTGGTTCCAGGAGTCCTGGTGGCCGTGACAGAAGGTACGCAGGAAGTGGCCGATCTCCTGGATCTTCCGTTCCGTCTGCCCGTTCGACTGAGGATGGTAACCAGATGACAGGCTGACGGTCACACCCAGGAGGGAAAGGAACGCCTTCCAAACACGGGAGATAAATTGGGGACCTCGGTCTGAAACAATGTCTTCAGGGATTCCATAGTGTCGGAAAACATGGTTAAACATAAGTTCAGCTGTTTCCATAGTGGTGGGTAGACCTTTCAGGGGGATCAGACGACAGGATTTGGAGAAACGGTCTACTACCACCAGGATGCACGTGTGACCATCGGAGGCTGACAGGTCTGTGATGAAATCCACTCCCAGGTGTGACCAGGGCCGCTCAGGAACGGGCAGAGGATTCAGCTTGCCGGCTGGGAGATGACGAGGGCTCTGGAGATGGCACACTCCCTGCAGCCCTGCACGTACCGTCTGACATCCCTGGCCATGTTGGGCCACCAGAAGCACTCCTTAAACAGCGAGAGGGTCTCATTGGCCCCCGGGTGGCCAGTGCCAAGTGATGAATGTGCAGCGTGAATGAGTGGAGTGCGTCATCTTCGGGTGAGATATTGCAAGTCTTGAGGGCAACCCGGCGGAGTGTTGGTGGAGGCATTGGAGGAGGGAATGGTTTCTTCCGACCAGGAGATGGGGTTCACGAAAATGGACTCTGGGAGAATGGGTTCTGGTTCTTCAGCTTTCTCCTCCGGGGCATGGATACGGGATAAGGCGTCTGCCTTGATGTTTCTGGAACCAGGACGATAGGAGATTGTGAAATCAAATCTGGAGAAGAACATGGCCCACCGTGCTTGTCGGGGATTGAGTCTCTTGGCAGCCTTCAGGTATTCCAAGTTTTTGTGGTCTGTTAGTACTAAGAAGGAGTGTTTGGCTCCCTCCAACCAATGCCTCCACTCTTCCAACGCAAGCCAGGAGTTCGCGGTCACCGATGTCATAGTTGACCTCCGCCGGGTTGAGCTTGCGGGAGAAGAAGGCACATGGGTGTAGTCTATTTGGTGTCCCCTGCTGCTGAGAAAGCACCGCTCCCACTCCGGTGGTGGAGGCGTCCACCTCCACGACGAAAGGGAGTTCCGGGTTTGGATGAACGAGGAGGGGAGCGGTGGTGAAGGCGGTCTTGAGGGCTTCAAAGGCGTTGGTGGCAGAGAGAGGCACTTTTCAGCTATGAGGAAGAGATCAAACTGTCGCAGGCATTGGAGGACCTCCGCAACGTGTCGGCGATGTTCGGCCAGGCTCCGGGAGTAGATAAGAATGTCGTCTATGTAGACCAGGACAAACCGATGGAGAAACTCCCGGAGCACCTCATGGATGAAATCCTGGAATACGGAGGGGGCGTTGACCAGGCCGTATGGCATAACTAGGTATTCGTAGTGGCCGGTGGGCGTGACGAAGGCGGTCTTCCACTCGTCCCCCTCGCGTATCCAGATGAGGTTGTACGCGCTGCGGAGGTCCAGCTTGGTGAACACAGTGGCACCACGGAGATGTTCTAGGGCAGCTGGGACGAGAGGAAGTTTACGGTGATCTTGTTGAGTGCACGGTAGTCTATACAGGGCCGCAAGTCTCCGTCCTTCTTTGCCACGAAGAAAAAACTCGAAGCAGCAGGGGAAGTAGACGGGCGGATGTAACCCTGGTTGAGCGCCTCCTTGATGTACTCCTCCATGGCCTTCTCCTCCGGCACAGACAGGGGGTAGATTCTTCCCCTGGGCACTGGCTCACCCGGTAGCAGATCGATGGCACAGTCCCATGGCCGGTGTGGGGGCAGCTTGGAGGCACGTTGAGGGCAAAAGACGTCACTGAAGGGGGCGTAACAGGCTGGAATATCCACGGAGCGTTTCTCTACTGGGCTTTCGATGGAGGTGACACAGAGAGAGAGATCTTTTCTTCGAAGGAGACTGGAGAACAGGAAACTCGGAGAGACAATTGGAGAAGCAATCTTCGCCCCACTTCAGGATTTCGCCCGTGCGCCATGAGATGGTGGGATTGTGCTGCTCCAGCCACGGACGCCCCAGAACCACGTCAGAGGTGGATTCCTCCAGAACCAGCAGATGAATCCGTTCCACATGCAGAATGCCGATCCGTAACACCAGGGGGCCCACGCACCGGCTGATTTTCTTACGGCTCAGAGGTTTTCCCGTGATGGAGTGGACTTGATAGATGGTCGGAGAGGGCGAGGTTTTGAGCTGGAGCTGTCTGCAGAGGGAGCCGGAGATGAAATTGCCTGCTGTAAAAGTATAATGCATGAAAGCCATTCTACATTTTTGCTTGAGTGTTGAATGTGTGCATTCTTGGTAACAGAAGTGAGTCATTATATTATAGAATGTACAGTAGAAAAAGAGAAGAAGTAACAGAATTGCTCAGGGCAGCTACTGGTCAAATGTGTCCCCTATGCAGAACTTCAGTGTGAAATCTCTTTCTGGGGGTGGGTGTGTGGTGTTGATGTTGCCCCCATAGAGGTTGGGATGGTGTCCCCTTGGTAGCTAGTGCCCTATGCAGACCACATATTCTGCATATATGGAACATTGGTAGTGGAATCATTGTAGTAAAATCTTTGTAGTATAAAGACATGAAACAAAACATGAAACATGAAATTGCTGCCATTGATCAACAACAAATCCAACATACATGGTCACTGGTTATTATGGAAGCTTTTTTCCACCACAGAATAAAAAAGCATAAAAATATTTTTTATTTTGAAATTGTGAGTTTACATCTCACAATTCTGACTCTTTTTTTTTAGGAATTGAGAGAAAAAATTCAGAATTGTGAGATGAAAAGTCACAATTACCTTTTTTATTTTGTATTCATGGCAGAAATAAGCTTTCATAGGTTCCACATGTGTAAGTAAAAACAGAGATGCACAATCCAGCACACATTCTTACTCCTCTCCCATACCTCTTCTTCTCCCTTGTCCTGATCCACCTTCTCCTCTCCTCCTTCATCTATTCCTCTCCCTTACCCAGACATTATTTTCTCTCTGCTCCTCTGTGTTGTTCTTCATACACACTGAATAAATCTGATTCAAAGAGTCCTATTCTACTGTGTCCATGTAATGAAAATAAATTCAACACCTGACTATGCCTCCAACTGAGATTGGAATTTTGGAATTTCTAAATGTTTAAGTGATCTGCTAATTACAGTATTTCACAATTGCTAAAACACATTTCTTGAAACCATCACTCATTTTCTCAAAACATTAAACACAAATCCAATCTTCAAACTAATTTCACAAAACTTCTGACTCTTATGGCAAAATCAAACAAAGCTTTCAGATCACACACACATTAAGCAAAATATAAACACATACAGATCATTCATTAGACACTACATTAAAAAATGGAAAACACAACATCCAGAACATGAGGTTACAGGAAAAAAAAAGAAAGTATATTGTAACACAGTAAACACATTTTGCCATTACATAAAATGTATAGAAATCACAAGTAATGTGAATTTAAAGTATACTGTATGTACTGCAAGTACAGTATTATATTCAATATTATATAGCATTGAATGTCTGTATATACAGTACTTACATACTGCAAACATACAGCAGTCTAAATGCAAATGACTAAAAGGTCAAAGAAAACTCTAAATGAAAAGCATTATACAGTACACACACACACACACACACACACACACACACACACACAAAACAAAGGTCAGAGTCAGTGAGAGATTCATTCTGCTTCAGCATCACGTCTTCATGTTGGGTCCGGCCTAAATCAAGTCAAGTCACCTTTATTTCAATTGCAATTTATACTACACAGATACTAGTCTAGTATAGTATAGTATAGTATAGTATAGTATAGTATAGTATAGTATAGTATAGTCAAAGCAGCTTTACAGTGATAACAGGTACATGATGATCAGTAATGCAAAGAGGGTTCATTTTGGCTGTACAGCTCTAAAAGAAAATAGTGTCATTGTTCAGCTGAAGTCAGTTCAGTGTTGATTCACTTACATTGTAAAGACCATCAATTATTATGTAAATGACTGTAATTATTTTCCTCTATAAAGCAGTTCTGCAGAAAACAGTGATGTCATCATCTAGGCTAGCTTAGTTCAGTTCTCATCCTATAATGTCAGTACTGTCAGATCAATAATATTGTTGAATATTATTGAATATTGTTGAGGACATTTTCCACATCACAGGCAATGTCGTCTCTTGCCAGGCAAAGGGACAAACCTGTGCCGGATCCAGCCTTGACAGCCTTGTCTCCACACCCCTTGCTCTTTCTCCTCATCCTCCTCTTACACATACTCTTCCTCCTCTACTTTTCAGATTGTTTCTATCTATTGTTGGTATCATCATTCAGCACCTGTGTCACCTGTGCACTCTGAACTGACCTATATTTTATACAGTTGATTTGATCACATCATTAGAAATAAGTGTGAATAATTTTGAGTCATTGTGTTTAAAGGATGACAACTGTGTTGTAGTTGTGTTTAACTTTTGCCACATGTATTTACCATTTTGCAACACAGTGCAACATGTGTTTTAGTGAGTAAGAATGTGTTTAGAGTTTTGCAAAAAGAGTGGATGAGATTTGCAAACAGTGTCTTAACTACCTGAACTTGTGTAAGGTTTTGCCTACAAAGTGACTGATTCGACAAATGGGTTTAGGCCACTGAGCATTGGGTTCAGAGAATGGGGTTTAGTGTTTTAGCAATTGTGAAATACTGTAAAAATGCTTATCAATTGTTTCAGCATTTGTTTTATATATTTTTCCCAACCCTGTATCCCATGAAATACGTTCTGAGGAAACTATTTTGCAAATCGCAATTACGTTACATGCCAACATATAAGCAGTGCTATTACGTTGGTCCTTAACCTAATATAAGCAGTGCTATTACGTTGGTCCTTAACCTAATAAAGCCAATTTATTGCAGTGCTATTACGTTTGTCCTGAACATAATACATCCAAAGCAGGTTTCTTTTCACACGTAGCAGCTAATGCTGTTCATTTTGTTTTAATTATTTACTCCCTTTTTTCTGATCGGGCTACAAAATATTATTTATGCCAGGGGGAGTCAAATGGCGGCACCCAGATAATTTTTATCTGGCCCTCCAACTGGTTTTTGATGTTTAAAACCGCTCGCAATCTGATATCAAAGTCCCCGCAAAGGTTTAGCGTTTTCAGCGGTGAGTTTAACGTTGTTGCAAAGATTTTTCTGATCTCGCCAGAATAATGTGAAACTGCTACGTTTTGGTTGCTATGAACAATATTTTATTTTCTGCATCAAAATAAGGTTTGATTACATTTTAAGCAAAAAATATATATTATTTATTTTCATAATATTCATTCAGTGAATGTACATAATCACTCGCTTGCGCGTTGTTGCAAAGATTTATCTGATCTCGCCAGAATAATGTGAAACTGCTACGTTTTGGTTGCTATGAACAATATTTTGAGTTAGTTTCTGCATAAAAATAAGGTTTGATTACATTTTTAGCGAGAAATATATATTCTATTTTCATAATATTCACTCAGTGAATGTCAACCCGTTCTCACTCCTGACCGTTCTCACGCTGAAGAAGTCTCCTTCAGAACACATCGCGATATTTGGCATCAGTTCGCGTGTGCTGGATGTTGGTAAGTAGTCGTAAATACGCTGTTCTAATGTTTGATATAATGTCTTTTCTGTTTGCAGATATTAATCAGATTAACGTTAGCTCCCTCATGTTCAGTCACTGCGTTATATCTGTCACCTCCGCTAAGGTTTTGCTTTTCATTGTTTTCTATATTAAATACTAAACTAGGGTGATTAAACACTGTCACGTGACGTGCAATATATTGCACAATATATATAACATATTCATATCAGGTTCAAAGTAGTACAAGTGTAGTTTCAAAATGGTATTTGTTGTAGAAGCACGGTAAAAAACAACACTTACCATGCTTTTTACCACAGTATTGGTAGTTTTAATGTGATTTTTGTTGTAAATACAGAGTAACCACAACACTTATCATGCTTTTAATGCCTAATAATGTTAAATCCAAAAACTGTAAGGTCAATAAGAACTTATTTCCTATATATATTTATATATAAACCTATATATTATAAATAATGATATTTTCTTTTCTCTTGTTTTAGCTGAAAAGACAAAAAGGGCCTTTTGGAAATGGATGAAGGAGACAGAAAGCTGCAAAGGCAAATAATTGCAATGGTATGTATGTGTTGCTTTTAACCTTTTATCAAACATTTTATCAAGCATTTGTTAAATAGTCTCACAGTAAATTAAAATTAAAGTCAAATCCTGTACATATTTATCACCTTATTTGTAAATCAGTTGTGCCCCTTCTTGGACAGTTGGACGTCCCACACATAAAAGTTTATATTAATTCCATTGAATTCTTTAAAATGATTACAGATTGAGCCCAAAATGTTCCAATGATACATGATGTCTCTCCGCACCTCATAACTACCTCTGTTTTCAAGAGTGGAAATTATCATTTGACTTGTCACATGACATCAGATATTCAATTATTTTGTCATGATCAAAATAATTGAATATCTGATGTCTATTCAATATCTAATCAGTTACACTGCTGATAATGTCCTGCTTGCATGTGAAACATGTTTTTTTTTTTTTTTATTCTTTTAAATATAAATATAGCTTGCTATTAAAGACATATGTTTAATCATGGAAATGCCCACATATCAGTGAACTTATTACATAAATGCATTTAACATTTAATTATGCAACACTCTTTACAGAAGGAAATCCTACAGTTATGTGTAAATTGACAACTTGAATGTGATGTAATAAATTTACCTTCCTTTCTGTCTTGCAGGATTACTTGCAGATTACTTAGTCCTTCTTTTTAGGATCTCTACAACATCAAACTCAACAGCTCTTTTAAGAGCCGACCCTCACAAGAGCTACTAGTGAGTCGCTGCAAACCTGCCATGATCAGCCCTTTCCAGGTAAAGTTTCTAGATATTTAAATCAGTATTTACTCATCAAATGCTCTCCTGGATGGTATGGTAAATTAACTGATTTATAACTGTCTCAATTTGTATGTTTTAAGAACAAGTATAATTGCACACAGAGTAAGTAGAGACTTTCTTGTTTTTCTGTGCAGAGAAGGAAGACCAGTCCTTATATCAAAACAAGCTCATCGAAGTCCTTTGTTTAGGGTGAGGAAGGAACATGACCATCTCATGCCCAAAGAAGACAGAAGTCCATTGGTATGTCTTGTGTTGAGGCAATGCTGTAATATGTAGTACAGAATTTAATGTTGTTCTCTCAAAGGACTATTAAGTTCTTAAAAAGTTCTTAAAAACTGTTCCTTCTGTTTTTTTTTTTTTGTTTGTTTGTTTTTTTAGATAAAAGCAGACAGGGAAGCTTTGGAAGATAATGAGTTAATATAATATAATATAGTATAATAGGAATTAAAAAGTAAATGTTCTTTAAATTATGTGTAATACCTAGTTTTTTTGGCTTGAAATAAGGCCTTATACTGCACAGACCTAAAACATTGTATTTGTGTTTTAAAACAGATAGCAAGTGAAGTCACTAACAGAAGATCCTAGAGGAAAAACGACTGTTGTGCAGCTACGGAGGAACACAAGAGGCAGAAACTATGCATGGCCATGGCTTCTTCATGAGTACGGTAAGTCCTGTGCCTATTCTTAATTCTTGCCTTAAAGTTTTTATTGCAGTATTTTAACAATTTTACATTGTACAGGTTATCACTTGGTTTTTGACCAAATTATGCTCTTGAAACAAGAAACAGAAGAGTATGTTGTCCTGAAAGAAATCAAGGCTCAAAAGAGAGCATGCCTTTCTAAAAGATCTTTTAAAACAGGTTGCTGTTAATATGGGTAAAACAGTTTTTGTTCAGTACTTAGCTTACAGTCTGTGCTGCATTTTTATTATAATATATATATTATGTACTGCTGTTTTGTAAAGTTAAATCAGGAACAGGCAACTCTAGCCCTTTTGCTGTCTCCTTTTTGAGGTGGAGTGTTTACCTCCAACCATAATTGAGCACACCTGAAAATTTTAACCAAAGTCTTCAGGTGTACTTATAGACAGTTATAGGCAGTTGGGTTTGAGGTTGGAGCTAAATCTGCAGGACCGTGGACGCTGAGGGCCAGAGTAGCCCACCACTGTTTAAATCATGCAGAACATAAGCTGACCTGGCTGTCCATTAAACTACTTAACTTGAATTGTCTGTGTTTTTTTGTTTTACTTTTAGACCAGGACTGAAGAACGCCTGACAATGGGATGTTAAGACTTCTTCCTCTGGTTGAGAAAAAGCTACAGCACATCAGTGATCACATCTTCTGGTCATCAGTTGTACTGTAGAGTACAACTGAACAAACTGTTTAGAAGAAGAAGAACATGAACATGATAGAGACGTGTACAGGGAAGAGCAAGAACCCAGTTCAGCTGTGATAATGAATCTTTATTTTAAACTCAATATCAAATCTGTTTTCTGGATCATAGTTGACTGGATGGGATTCTGTGGCGCTCATTTGTGCAATAGGAGTAAAGTCTGTGAATGGATTATTATGACGTTAACGTATTTTTGAAGACACGTTTTTATTTATCTTGAATCTCATTTGTCTTTATGCAAATTTCAACCTTATGCTGTATCCTCCAATAAAGTGTTGTGTAATAAATTATGGTGAACGTGGTGTTTGGTAGAGTAAATACAATTTAACTAAGCTGAGTTTATTTCATAATTTAAAAAAAATGACATATAATTACCATGATTGTTTTACTTATTAATACATAAATATATATTACATAAATATTTTTGATCTAATTCATGATATTTGGGACAACAATGCACCAAAAGTTGCATATACTTTCATGTTGTGACAAGGATGGCAGTTTCCAGATAAATAAAGAGAAGGAATGTGAATAAAGAGAGGCTGCAGTGGGTTATACTGATACAAACACTTCAAGCAGAACTGAAGAAGATCGATGTTGATCATTCTGGTACATCTGCATTCAAAATGACAGCTGGACATTACTGATGTCAGGCATGTGAGGAGCAAGAAGAGGGGGTGATAATGACATTTTGGCACAGTTTCTTATTTTACTGAATAGTGCATTATCCTTGTGTAACAGTAATAGTGAAGTGTAAATATAAATAGTTTTTAGTTTACTGCCAACACTGGCAGCTGGATAATGGCAAGTTGTTTGGGTTCATCCATTATATTTATTGGTGTTCATACAAAAAAAAAAAGGAAAGAAATAATCAACTACTATTCAATTAATCAATTATTATTATTATTATTGTATTACAACATTTTGTTATAATATTTCCATATTTCATCAGATGGTCTCACAATACCCATCAAAAACCTATACAAGCATGATGTTAGAATGGAAAATGAGGAAATGATAAAATACTGCAATATTTAAATGTGATTCAACAAAGTTTGTTATCCATGATGAGGAGTACACACCTGTGTAGATTTTAATGCCCTTCCACCCCCAAGGGGCCAGTACCGGCCCCTGGAAGAGCAAAAAAAAAGGCACATTTCAAATGGCTGTAACTCAAAGTCCGGTTAGCGTATCAAAGAGAAAATCAACAGGACAACTGCTTATGCTATGATTACTAAATAATGTTGGGCACAGTTTTCAGACATACATGGAAAGCTGGCATAAAGGTTTTTTTAATAGTGATTACAGTAAAATATTAAATTTCAGCCTGTCCCTCATATATGTAATAAATGTTTGCACAATAAACATATTTAGATATCGAGTTGTCCATTAAAGATCTTATTATTTTAACATTTATCATTTCTTTACTAAACGTTTTAAACTACATTACCCATATGTCTCTGTCATTCTATCAATGAACGGGAAACATGGCGCTGTAGTTCATTGAGAAGCTAGGGTTAGGGTTGGGATCTCGGTAAAGGAGTAATTTCTCACAACATGGAAACACTTTATAGTTAACTTAATGTATGAGTAACGTAATATTCACACTAAAACAAACTTTGTAAGATAAAGCGCCGTTTTATATGGGTTGAAAGGTAGTCCAATCACAGCGAGTTCTGCGATAGAGTCACAGCCAATCACAACACAGCTGAACAGATGCGTCACGCTTACTTGTCCATTTATGGTAAATGACGACAGCTCTCCTTCGGTTCCGGCTGACGAGAAAGATTCCTTAAATATATAATTAATCTAATTAAATATAATAAAAATCACATTTTACAACGAAAGACTCCTTTGTGTTTTAAACTGATGCATAAATATATTTGAAAGAGATATAATTGCATCTACTAAAGTGCTTCTAACATTTACAGTAGATATGTAGTATATTAAAGGTATACATTTAATCACTTATTTATACCATTCTTCACCATTTGAACTCTTGGAATTAAAATAAATATAAATAAAAGCATAATGAATGTACTCGATTTTGTAATCATATTCCAATATTTAGTGTCAAAGACAAATGTAGTCCCCAAACTACTGCACAACAGTATAAAAATCAGTTAATTGTGAGAAAAAAAAATATATCCAGTTACAGAGGCAATCTATTATAGTGAAATATAACAACACAAATCGATATGATGAAGTATTATTTTTACAAACCAAGAAAATATGTTTCTTTAAAGAATAGGGGGAAAAAAATAACATTTTACATTCTCAACTTTAATACAATACAATATTGTGTTTATTGTTCACTTTTACTGTAACTAAATGAAAGGCAAATTCAAATAGTTAATGCATTTTATAAATGTTAAATATTTTCAGCAATAAAATGCTTCTATAAAATACATTCATGGGTATGTTACATTTACATTATCCAGGTACTGATATAATGATACCATAGATGTAGTTAAGGTGGACATTTACTATAGTGACACTGTAATAAAAGGTTTAATGAAACAAAATGCAAGACATTTTCAAGTCCATCTAAATGAAGAGGTAACAAACTCACAGAATAATGTCCAGAATGTCAATGTGTCATTTCTGTAATACTCTATATCAGCACCAAACAGAATTAAATAAATATTGATTGTTCTCAGAGGGTTTTCCTGAACACTCTCACTAACTTCAATTGTTCGGACAAACACCTGCTATACACACATGCAGAAATACATATTTGACTATAGTCGCAGCATTACTAGAACTTTTACCAAAACTCCGGATGAGCACTGGTGCTTCTTTGATAAAGGCAAGAATATGGAAAAAGATAAATTACTATTTTCAATATTGGTTCTGCACGTTTCAAGGAGATCATAAGGAGGAGTCCACGTGAAGACTTTTAAAAACTGTGACAGAGTGAAGGGTGCACCTCCCCGGACACACCCTAAGCATGACCAAACAACAACACCCAAAGACAGATATGAAGTGGACACCACCAGGAGAATGCAGGGGAAGACATGGAAACGAAGGCCTGAAGAATGTCGGTGTCCCATGGGAAGATGTGGAGAATGTGGTCACAGATTGGATACGTTGGAGGACACTTGTTACCCAATGTGCCCAGCACAGCACTTGATGATGATGTTGTGAGTTCATACATAACCGTAGGATTTCCTTCTGTAAAGAGTGTTGCACAATTAAATGTTAAATGCATTTATGTAATAAGTTCACTGATGTGTGGGCATTTCCATGATTAAAAGTATAGCAAGCTATATTCATATTTTAAAAAATAAAAATAAATAAATAACATGTTTCACATGCAAGCAGGACATTATCAGCAGTGTAAATGATCATGACAAAATAATTGAATATCTGATGTCATGTGACAAGTCAAATGATAATTTCCACTCTTGCAAACAGAGGTAGTTATGAGGTGCGGAGAGACATCATGTATCATTGGAACATTTTGGGCCCAATCTGTAATCATTTTAAAGAATTCAATGGAATTAATATAAACTTTTATGTGTGGGACGTCCAACTGTCCAAGAAGGGGCACAACTGATTTACAAATAAGGTGATAAATATGTACAGGATTTGACTTTAATTTTAATTTACTGTGAGACTATTTAACAAATGCTTGATAAAATGTTTGATAAAGGGTTAAAAGCAACACATACATACCATTGCAATTATTTGCCTTTGCAGCTTTCTGTCTCCTTCATCCATTTCCAAAAGGCCCTTTTTGTCTTTTCAGCTAAAACAAGAGAAAAGAAAATATCATTATTTATAATATATAGGTTTATATATAAATATATATAGGAAATAAGTTCTTATTGACCTTACAGTTTTTGGATTTAACATTATTAGGCATTAAAAGCATGATACGTGTTGTGGTTACTCTGTATTTACAACAAAAATCAAATTAAAACTACCAATACTGTGGTAAAAAGCATGGTAAGTGTTGTTTTTTACCGTGCTTCTACAACAAATACCATTTTAAAACTACACTTGTACTACTTTGAACCTGATATGAATATGTTATATATATTGTGCAATATATTGCACGTCACGTGACAGTGTTTAATCACCCTAGTTTAGTATTTAATATAGAAAACAATGAAAAGCAAAACCTTAGCGGAGGTGACAGATATAATGCAGTGACTGAACATGAGGGAGCTAACGTTAATCTGATTAATATCTGCAAACAGAAAAGACATTATATCAAACATTAGAACAGCGTATTTACGACTACTTACCAACATCCAGCACACGCGAACTGATGCCAAATATCGCGATGTGTTCTGAAGGAGACTTCTTCAGCGTGAGAACGGTCAGGAGTGAGAACGGGTTGACATTCACTGAGTGAATATTATGAAAATAGAATAACGTTATATATTTCTCGCTAAAAATGTAATCAAACCTTATTTTTATGCAGAAACTAACTCAAAATATTGTTCATAGCAACCAAAACGTAGCAGTTTCACATTATTCTGGCGAGATCAGATAAATCTTTGCAACAACGCGGAAGCGAGTGATTATGTACACTCACTGAATGAAT
The DNA here is from genome assembly GCF_018812025.1 of Megalobrama amblycephala. NCBI lineage: Eukaryota > Metazoa > Chordata > Actinopteri > Cypriniformes > Xenocyprididae > Megalobrama > Megalobrama amblycephala. The sequence continues at coordinate 23,457,696 of NC_063065.1, read as the reverse complement.
ATTATGAAAATAAATAATATATATTTTTTGCTTAAAATGTAATCAAACCTTATTTTGATGCAGAAAATAAAATATTGTTCATAGCAACCAAAACGTAGCAGTTTCACATTATTCTGGCGAGATCAGAAAAATCTTTGCAACAACGTTAAACTCACCGCTGAAAACGCTAAACCTTTGCGGGGACTTTGATATCAGATTGCGAGCGGTTTTAAACATCAAAAACCAGTTGGAGGGCCAGATAAAAATTATCTGGGTGCCGCCATTTGACTCCCCCTGGCATAAATAATATTTTGTAGCCCGATCAGAAAAAAGGGAGTAAATAATTAAAACAAAATGAACAGCATTAGCTGCTACGTGTGAAAAGAAACCTGCTTTGGATGTATTATGTTCAGGACAAACGTAATAGCACTGCAATAAATTGGCTTTATTAGGTTAAGGACCAACGTAATAGCACTGCTTATATTAGGTTAAGGACCAACGTAATAGCACTGCTTATATTAGGTTAAGGACCAACGTAATAGCACTGCTTATATGTTGGCATGTAACGTAATTGCGATTTGCAAAATAGTTTCTTCAGAACGTATTTCATGGGATACAGGGTTGATTTTTCCAGTACTTTTCCAGTACTGCTGTTGTTGCAAAAGTATAGGTTTTATCCTATATTTATTGATTGGAACATTGGGTCTTTATTTCTGACTTGCTGTGTTTAAGAATTTGCAAATAAGATAAGAAAGATCCATGATTTTGGTATGAGGTAAGCTTATAAGAAGAGAATGTAAGCATTTTAAAAATGTGTTAATTGACTGCATTTTGTGTGAAAACGACATGAATTGTGTTAATGGTGTGGCCACAACAGATGGATGTTCTGCTAAATGTGTTTAGAGTTTTGAAAATGTGACTACAGATTGGACAAAAGTATGTTAGCAATTGAAAAAAACTGTAACGTCTGGGTCTGTGCACAGCTGAATCATCAGACTAGGTAAGCAAGCAAGAACAACAGTGAAAAATGGCAGATGGAGCGATAATAACTGACATGATCCATGATAACATGATATTTTTAGTGATATTTGTAAATTGTCTTTCTAAATGTTTTGTTAGCATGTTGCTAATGTACTGTTAAATGTGATTAAAGTTACCATTGTTTCTTACTGTATTCACGGAGACAAGACTGTCGTTATTTTCATTTTTTAAACACTTGCAGTCTGTATAATTCATAAACACAACTTCATTCTTTATAAATCTCTCCAACAGTGTGTAATGTTAGCTTTAGCCATGGAGCACTATCAAACTCATTCAGAATCAAATGTAAACATCCAAATAAATACTATACTTACGCGATTAGACATGTTGCATGACGAACACTTTGTAAAGATCCATTTTGAGGGTTATATTAACTTTGTTTATGCTGTTTAAGGCAAGCGCGAGCTCCGGGGGCGGGGAGCGCAAGCAATTAAAGGGGCAGCAGCCTGAATCGGCGCATTTAAATGATGCCCCAAAATAGGCAGTTAAAAAAATTAATAAAAAAAAAAATCTATGGGATATTTTGAGCTGAAAATTCACAGACACATTCAGGGGACACCTTAGACTTATATTACATCTTTGAAAACATGTTCTTCGGCACCTTTAATACTTATCTGATCTGTATATAAAGGAATAGGCACAGAAGATATATTGCCTGATAAAAGTTGAATAAGACCTCTAGGAATGGCATCAAATACTACTGCAAACTCCTTAGCAGTTACAGGGATGTTATAATGATTCAGGAATTCACAGTAATTAAAGAGCTGTCCGTTATTCTTAAATAGATGCCTCAGCAAAATTATACCAATATTGTACCAATTCCTGTAAAATAAAGATTTATTTTTAAACTTAATATATTTGTTGTTCCAAATTACAGAGTTATGTGGAGAAAATGAGCATCCATAATAAAAAAATAAAAAACCCTGTTTATGAAAAGAAGAAAGCTTCATTGGAACCTTGTTTACATCAAAATTACACCTCAAAAAAAAAAAAAAAAAAAAAAAAAAAAAAAATTCTAAACCCCCCAACTTATCAAAAATTAATTCAGGGATGATATTCCAAATCTTGTCTTTAGAGTTCAAGTAGTTCTTTATCCATTTGTTTTTAAATACACAGTTAGCAGTATTAAGGTCAAGTACATTTAGACCACCATCTTCAATTGGGTTACATATAACTGTTCTCTTTAAATAATGTGGCCTGTCTTTCTAGATGAAAGTGAACAAAGTAGTATCTACCTCTTGTGTATGTATATATTAAGCGTGACAACCCTTCAGTTTTGGATAATAATAATATTCTTCCTTTTAATGATAGATCTCTCATTAACCATGAGTTTAATTTTTGTTTAACTTTCTTAATAATTTAGCTATTTGTTGATGATAATGTTTTTATCATCACATAGAGGTTTGATAATCTGACTTCACCCAATTTAATCCATGGTATGAATTTCACATTATTTGTTATAACAACTCTGTGATTCTATAGTATTGGATCTATCAGCACTTTTAAATCAGATAATATCAATTATTAAAATAAAAAACATGCACACAAAAATTGTAAATTCCTCCAGCATTGAGACACACTCAAACATCAAGAATGCTTCATGGTGCATTCTGGGTGCACCATACAAAACTCATCCATGACTCCCAGAATGCATTGCGGCATGAAGTGTGTCACCATTGTTGAGATTCATATGCCGATTCTTGATGTCTCTGTGTGTTTAAGTGGCTCAGTAGTTCAAAAAAGTTTGTGTACAGTAGGGATTTTTAATAGAAAAAAATTCAGATTATTTGATTAAAACACTGCTGGTTGTCATGCTGTAGAAAAATACCAGCACAATCAAAAATATGAAATTAATAACATAAATTAGACTTTGGATGAGACCAGTTGATCAGACCACTATGATGATCATATATTTACCATCAAAATCATCTGATCACAATTATTTTGGCTGTTCTTTACATAACAAACAGTTATAACAGCCAATCAAACACTAACATTTCAATGTCAGGTCAAACTGCCCAACTAAAGCAAACACTTATCTCTATAATGGTGACAGCAAACCTAACTATTATTTTTAATAAAACATCAACATCTAAAGATCTTTTCATTCTCAGCAACAACTTTTGTACACTACAGAAATAAAGTCAATCTGGTTTAAGTGAAGCTGGTAATGCTGTTTTTTGAGTTGCTTAATAATGTTGAGCTTGATTTCAAACAAAGGTTGGGTTTTCACTTTCAACCAAAATTTGAAGTCTAAGCAACATTTGAGTCCACATCCAGCAGCCAATGGAAAGCTTTCAGCTAAACTCTTCATAAGAATGTTAGCTGATAATGTTCTATCAATGTTATCATTAAACATTTTTAGAATGTTTTTAGAGAATGTTTTCCTACCTTTTAGCAGAACGATCTGGGAACAAAAATAAAACTTGCTGCTGAAAACATTCCCAGAACATTACAAATTTCTAGCTGGGACATGTATTTACCATTTTGCAACACAGTGCAACACAGTGCAAAATGTGTTTTAGTGAGTAAGAATGTGTTTAGAGTTTTGCAAAAAGAGTGGATGAGATTTAGTGTCTTAACTACCTGAACTTGTTTAAGGTTTTGCCTACAAAGTGACTGATTCGACAAATGGGTTTAGGCCACTGAGCACTGGGTTCAGAGAATGGGGTTTAGTGTTTTAGCAATTGTGAAATACTGTAATTCTCAATAAGAGCTTCGGTAGATGTATAACTGAAATAAAGTTAAACTGGTGTAATAATTGAAGATTGCAATGCTGTTTGTTTTTGAGATAGCGACTTTTTGGTTCAAAACTAAATGTTCATATTAATTTCAACCTGCATGGACTCTGCTTGAAATAAGTCAAAATGGACAAGATTAACTGGCGTAGAAATAAAGCAAGATTTATTCTCTTTATTTAATATCCTGCTGTATATAAAGCAGGGTTGATTTGATATTTTTTCAATGTGGATTTGATGTAAAGTAAGTGATTTAAGTTGATCAAATATCAATTTTATGGCCATCTTGATCTATTTTTCATCATTGAAATAACATTATTCCAGGGTGCAAACCAGATGAAAAAATGTTAAGTTTCAACCTTGATTCAATGTTGATTCAACGCTGGTTTGCTATTGGAATAGAGAATTTTGAATTGTGAATTTTCACTCTGTCTAAAATGTTGGTGTCATTAATGTCTGTTTTTGCAAAAACAATTTCATGGCTGGTAAAAAAAGATTTATTTTTATAAATATTACATTTTTTTTTTAAGTCACCAGCCATTGGCAGGTGTGGCAAAAAGTTTGTTTTAGGCCCTGTGCACACGTTCACATTGCAGCCTTTTGCGCCCTCTAGTGTGAGAACCACCGCATTAAAGTATCCTCTCTTGGAGAATTCCTCAACAGCTCACAGCTTGTCCAAATCGTGCTTGTCTTACATAATTGTAAAGGTTTGTGTAATACTAACCTTTCTTTCTCAGGTGCTGAATAAGGGGGTAGGTCATCACATCAGAGACACAGAGCAAAGCAGCTGTTATATCACTCATCTCCAATCATATATCACTTTTCATATCACTTTCTGCCAAGCTGTCAAACAGAGTAAAGTGGGCTGTGACAAATGTGTTCAAAGTCTCATGCACAATTTAAGAATTTAGGAAAATCACAAACTAGCTTGCTTTGTCAGAATTACATGTGAATAGTGTTTTTTAAGTTTCATTTCAGCTGTGTGATCAAGTTTATTTAACCAGAAAAGATTACTATTAAAGCCACTGCATTTTTCCATGCTGTTCAGATATGACACCGGCAGTGGTGACACTGCACTGAGAAGGGAAGTATCAGGAAGTTGTATGGAATGTACGCCAAAGAACAAGTACATCCAGTTTGAGCTGTTATGAGTGCAAAACCTTTGATTTAACACAAGCAATCACGCTTACAGTAATGCTAAGACGACTGAAAAACATTTTATTTCTTAATGTCTGAAGTGCTGCTCTGTAGAAAAGTGACAGTTGTGTGAAGATGGCCTGCTGTAGCGAATTATCCAGACAACCTGGTGAGTCTGTTCATAAGTTTTCAAAATACTGGAAGGTTTGTTGAGGATCTGTGCCACTGGCAGTACTTTGAAAGTACATACTTGAGGCCTGAAATAATGGACAGTTCATATTGCAGTAATACATTTCTGTAAAAAAACATTATGTACAGTGATTTTATTTATTTATGTATTTATTTTTAACAGAAGAAGGTCAGGGCAGTTTATCATTATGCCACAGAAGAGGAAATATATGTCGATCTCCGCACAGCGAGATTTGCATTTAAACAAAATATGTGTAGTACAAGAAGAACTTCAAGACATGATATTAAAGAAACTGCTGTTACTCATTTTAAAAACTGAACATATTTTTACAAGACATTCTTTGGGTCGTACTGGTTCTTTGACAATGCATAAACATAATCCTTGTTTTAAGAGTCTTAAAGCAATAGTCATGTTACCAACTTCAATCATTACTGTGTTTGTGTCTCTCAATTAGGCCAGATTTTGAAAATCACACATCTACTCTTAATGTTAATTAATTAACAGAACTGTTAATACTTTTTTTCACATAGTATAGTATAAATCTACATAGTTTACTGACAGTATACTTCAAAGTGTACTTTTTATAAACTAAAAATGTGCTACAAGTATTTAACTAGTAAATTGTCAGTATACCTATAAGTTCACTTGTAGTACTGTTGCCTTATAAATGAAAAACAGTTGTAAACTAGTTATGTCCTCAAAGTTTGCTATTGCACTTAAAGTATGCTTAGTTTTATACACTAAAAAGTGGGACAATTTAGTCCCAAGTAGTATTAGAACATTTAAAAGTATACTACTAGTACATTGATATTAGGATACTAACTACATAACCTATACTTACTTGACACGTTACTTAAATGGATAGTTCACCCCAAAATTAAAATTATGTCATTATTTACTCAACCTCCCATTCTTCAAAATATCTTCTTCTACAGCAGAGGAAAGAAACTTGATGAGAAAACTTTTATTTTGGGGTGAACTCTCTCTTTAAGAATATTAAATAAAATGAATTTGAAGTATACTTATTTTTTGTAAGGAACTGTCAGATGTGTGTGTTGTTAATGCAGTTGATCCACATTTTTCAACTTGCATCTTACGGTTGTACACTTACCTGTAAATGTTACAATAAATGTTAGTATTTCCATTTGTATAAAGGATCGTCTTGACAGCAAGCGAGTCTCTTTAACTTCGCAGACTTCACTGAACGAGTGCTGGTACATGCATGTGCATCAAATAGACAGAGTAGATAGTGCAATAATTCAAACCTCATTCTTCAATATTTTGCTAATATTTGCATCCAAAAATGTAATCACTTCAAATGTCCAATTACAGCAGCAATACTGACAGAAAGAGATTTTTCAGTAAACCACTGAAAGATTATGTACCGAACTGTCATTTTTTGTGCACTGTTACACCCCTAGAAACTGCAGCATTACCATGTGCTTACATAAAACCTGTTTGTGTAATTTCAGTGTCTCTGCTAGAAGAGGAGGTGAGAATAGTGCTGCTGGGGACAAACGCAGATGTTAAAGCCTCCTGTGGAAACACAATCCTGAGACAAAAGGTGTTCTCAGAGTCACTGCTCCCCTGCAGTTTGTTTGAGAGTCATGATGGGATGGTGCTGGAGAGACGTGTGGTCGTGATCAACACCCCTGACCTGCTTGATCTCATTCTCTCTCCTGAGGAACTCGACATGAGAAGATTGTTTTATTTGGCTTACCCTGGACCTCATGCCCTACTCCTGGTCCTCAAGCCTGGAACAGGATCTAGAGATCTAGAGCGAGGTGTCCTTAAGCTCATTAACAACATTTTTGGTGCAGGTGCATCTGAGTATGTGATTGTCATCTTCATGCATGAGGAGCAGATGGAGTATATGAGCACTGAAGACTCTGACAATGTCAGCAGAGCCATTGAGTCTCTCCAAAAGACCTGCAGACAACCACATCATCATCTACAGAGGAATGGAGACCAATCAGAGGTGCAGAAACTCCTGGAGAGCATTGAGAAGATGGTGGAGGAAAACGGAGACCATCATCTAAAGATTTCTGATGAATTAAGACCAGCTGAGAAAAAAGAGACAGTCAGAGACAATCATCAAAGATCAAATACGCTTCCTCTAGGTAAATCTTTAAAATTATGATCTGTAAAGGAACGTCTTCCCTGCTCTTTTGATCACATCCATCAAACTGAACTAAACTTTGATTTTTAAAATGTTTGACTTAACTAAGTGTTTTAATGCCATCAAGGATATCAAGATCTTTTAAGGGCTGTTCACACTAAGAATGATAACTATAAAGATAACTATTACCTATCCTATTATCTATTAACCATGACCAAAGCACGAAAGCCTTCTGTTTATTATAAGCATGCTGGAGTTATGACATTAGGCGTGTCTCAGCTTTGATGTGGTGTCATGCAGATAGATTACCATCTGACCTGAAGCAGTGCATGCCAGTTTGGAATTTTGTTTGACTTGAAACAGCACCGTCATGTGACTATGATGTGTGCCATCAAAGTTCCGCAAGAGCAATTCGAGAGCAGTCGGCTGGCTTATTCTATGCAATTTACACATTGCAAGCATACCCCCCCTCCCCCAACAATAAACCCCTGGCAATAAGAAAATAAAATTCAAATAATAATAAAATATAAAAATAAATACAGGCAAATTATATAAAAGAGTATATAAACATATACATTATACCTTCACACATCCAGTGTGTAACGAATGTGGACTCAGGTAGGGATCCATTTGCAGCTTTTATTAAAGTGAGAGTGGTCATACAGGCAGAGTCAATCAGGATCAAACAGGAACAGCAAGGGACAGGCAGAATCGTGGTTCCAGTAACTTGGGCAACCACGGAGGGTCAGGAGCCTCGGGTAGCCACGGCGGGTCAGGAGCCTCGGGCAGCCACTGCGGGTCAGGAGCCTCGGGCAGCCACGGCGGGTCAGGGGTGTCAGGAAGCCATGGTGGGTCCGGTGGCTTGGGCCGCCACAGCAGGTCAGGTGGCTCAGGCAACCACGGTAGGTCAGGTGACTTGGCCAGCCACGACGAGACAGAGTCCGTGTATGACCACAGCGGGTCAGAGTTCATTAATGGCCATAGTGAGCTACAGTCCATGGGCGGCCATGACAGAACCAAGGCCGATGACGGCAGTGGCCGGGCAGGGTCCCCACCCACAAGCTCCCCACCCCCAGGTATACTGCCCCCCCAAAAAAAGTTCTTGGGGAAATCAACGGAGTGCGTAGCAGGTTGATGGGCAAGGAGCTTGGATGACGCCGGCAGAGCAAGGCGTTTGGGCGGCGCTGGCAGGGCAAGGTGCTTGGGTGGTGCTGGCAGAGCAAAGTGGTTGGGCGACGCTGGCAGGGCGAGGAATTCAAGTGGCGCCAGCAGGGCGAGGAGCTCGGGTGGCGCCGGCAGAGCGAGGAGCTCAGGTGGCGCCGGCAGGGTGAGGAGCTCAGGTGGCGCCGGCAGGGCAAGAAGCACGGGAGGCGTCGGCAGGGCGAGGAGTTCAGGTGGTGCCGGCAGGGCAAGAAGCACGGGAGGCGTCGGCAGGGCAAGAAGCACAGGTGGCGCCGGCAGGGCAAGGAGCACAGGTGGTGCCGGCAGGGCAAGGCGCTTGGGCAGAGCAGGAGAGACCTCTGGAATGGTCTCCAGGCCCACAGCGGCCTCTTGAAGGGCGTCTGCGTCTTGAGGAGAGGAGGACGCCTTCTTCCTCCTCCTCCGCCTCCTCCGAGAGTGAGGCGATGGTTCACCGACTGGAGCGGTTTCTGGAGCGGACTCAGTGGCTGGAACGCCCCCTACTACCTTCAGCACTGCAGGGGCGGTCATCTTGCCCGTGGGCACTGGCAAAGCAGCCATTTTGTCCATCGCGTCCAGGGCGCGCGAGTGCGTTGCAACCGGTGAACTTGGCTGCGTTGCAACCGGCGAACTTGGCTGCATTGCAACCGGCGAACTTGGCTGCATTGCAACCGGCGAACTTGGCTGCATTGCAACCGGCAAACATGAGTTCACAGCAACCGGCGAACTTGAGTGCGTTGCAACAGACGACCTTGAGAACGTAGCAACAGACGAACCTGCGCGCGAAACGTCCGACGAGCTTGAGTGCGAAGCGTCCGCCGGGCTTGAGTGCGAAGCATCCGCTGGGCTTGAGTGCAAAGCGTCCGCCGGGCTTGAGTGCGAAGCGGTCTCCGGGCTTGTGAATGAAGCGGCCGGCTGGCTTGGGTGCGAAGCGGCCGGCGGGCTTGAGTGCGAAGCGGCCGGCTGATGCTTGGGAATTCCAGCCGCTCGTGCTGAAATCAGCGATGGATCAGCCACACTGGAACGCAATCCACTCCGCTTTCTGACTGATCTGGAGACGTGACGTTGCTCTGGGCGATCAGCGGAGACGTGACATTGCTCTGGGCGATCAGCGGAGACGTGACGTTGCTCTGGGCGATCAGTGGAGACGTGACTGGGCTCAAGGTAATCAGTGCTGACTTGACTGGATGTTGTTATTGTGGTGACCGCCATTTTGTGAGTGTCATCTGGCGCGGCGGCCATTACACAACCAGACGAGGAATCGTGTTCCTCCGCGACACCCACAGTAAACGGAGAGCCAACAGTCAACAAAGCATAATCCAAAAAATGACTGAGGGTGGAATGGGGTCCATTGCGAACTAATTGTTCTTTGAGGCTGGTTAACTCCATCACAGAAAAAGTCAATGAGTGCACAGTCAGGCAGATCTGAATAATATGCTAGGTTCAGATATTCTGTGATGTAATCCTCCAGAGATCGAGTGCCCTGTGTACTCCACAACAACAATTGATCAATGTCCATACCGTATAAAGGTCCTCCGGGAAAGCTGCTGGATCGTGGTGGCGGCCAAAGTCTTCTGTAACGAATGCGGACTCAGGTAGGGATCCATTTGCAGCTTTTATTAAAGTGAGAGTGGTCGTACAGGCAGGGTCAATCAGGATCAAACAGGAACAGCAAGGGACAGGCAGAATCGTGGTAAAGGAACAGGCAATGATCAGGACAGGCAGATATCATTCACAGAACAGTATACAAGGCAAGGGTCAGGACAGGCAGCAACGGGTCAATAAACAGGAACAGACAGGAACGGTGACAGACAGACAGACAGGCAGACAGGGAAATAACGCTCAGAATTGTCACAAGGAATCAAGACTTCGCCCTGAGGTGGTGTGTGTGAGTCCTTTATAGTCCAGGTAATGCGCTGCAGCTGGGTGTGGTGATCAGTGTGGTGTGCTAGGGTGGATGTGGCAACAGGTGATTGGTGTGATGTGAACACTTACAGGGAGGATTCGGGGAAGTGTAGTCCGGGAACTGACAGGAGCAGGCGGTGATCGTGACACAGAGTCTCTTCAATATCTCCTTTAACAAAGTCCAAAAAATCCTCCCACACAGCAAAATCACCAGAGTTAAATCAACTCTGCTCGGAGTACATATGGTCACTCTCTAAATAGTGTTAAAGTAACACTGAAGCAGAGTTAAAGTTAATTAGATAATTAAGCGATGAATGAGCATTAGTGATGAACACCTGCTGTTAACAAGCAGAATAACTGAAGAAAAGATAATCCTCCTCTGCTGAGATCTTGAGAGATATAATGTCTTATATCTTCAGGTGATTTCATCTAAGACTGTGACTGAAGTCAGTTATAGTTATAGTTCTTGTGTTTCTCTTTTCTTCATTGATTCTGCTTGTTAACAGCAGGTGTTCATCACTAAAGCTCAATCATCACTTAATCGCTTAATTATCTCAATAACTAACTCCGCTTCAGTGTTACTTGAACACTATTTAGAGCGGGACCATATGTACTCCGAGCAGAGATGATTTCACTCTTGTGATTTTGCTGTGCAGTTATCATAAAATTGAGAATTGTTTTTCCTAATTATAGATATAACTTTTTTTAAGAGCCAAGATAGATATTACATTTTTCAGCCATAGTCCAAGAGAAGGGCAATAAACACTTGGCTTGTAGTAGACATAAGTCCACCACCTTTCTTTCTTTAAAATAATTGCTACAATAAGCTCCCTCAAATTCAATTCCACTAATTATGAACCTTTAAAGTGTCAGAAGAGACAACTAGATGGATGACACTGCCCATGGCTGTAATGGGAAGAATAAATGTGATTAAAATGAACATATTACCAACATTATTATATATTTTTTCAGTTGTTACCACAATTTATTTCAAAGAGTAAGAAAGCTTCTTTCTAATTTTGTTTGGAGTAACAGAAAGCTAAGACTTAGACTTTCTCTGAGGTACCTGCCTTATGAAATGGAAAGGCTACATCATTGGCATCCTTCTGTCTCAAAAGACAATGGAAACCATGCCTATGGGTTTCTAGACATTTGTTGAGTAACAGCACCTGCTGTTACTGTAAAGCACAAATGCTTGACATGTTCTATTGCAAATGCTGCAAGTGAAGATTATTTCTGGCTCTGTGGATGGTGGGTCTGTTCTCTGTCGTCTCCAGTCTCTCCTCACTTCTAACTGGTGTTCTCTTCTATTTTCACTGATTTCAATGGCTAATTTGATGGTAAGCTTCCATCTAGTGCGATCTTTCGCTGCGTCTTTCAAATCACCTTTTGATGTTACATGACTTTAAGTCTTGTTTACAAACATCTTTGTAGCAAAGTTTAGGCCTTCCTACTGGCCTAGAGCCATTAGCAAGTTCAACATACAGCAGGTTTTTAGGGATATGGCAAGTATTCATGCGGCTAACGTGACCGAGCCAACACAGCCATCTCTGAATATATACACACAGCAAAATCCCTAGAGTTAAATCAACTCTGCTCAGATTACATATGGTCCCTCTCTATATAGTGTTAAAGTAACACTGAAGCAGAGTTAAAGTTAATGAGATAATTAAGTGATTAATTAAGTTATGATTGAGCATTAGTGATGAACAACTGCTGTTAACCAGCAGAATCCCCGAAAAGAAACACAATAACTACAAATGACTTCCAGCCACAGTCTTAGATGAAATCAACTGAAGAAAAAATACATTAAATCTCTCAGGATCTGATTAAACAACTCCACAAACAGCATGTTATGTCATTAACTTTAACTCTGCTTCAGTGTTATTTTAACACTATATAGAGAGCAACCATATGTTCTCTGAGCAGAGTTTATTTAACTCTGGGGATTTTGCTGTGTACCTTCCTCTGACTGATTGGAGGTGTAAGACAGCATCAGAGAAAAAAAAATGCCAAAGACTTTTGGTGCCAGGGCAAATCCTTATTTCACGTCACTCCGGATTAGGAAGGGCTAAGAAAATGTGCCATCATACTGGACGGTGCCCTGCATGTTTTCATGGAAGGATAAAGCCACCCTCAAGAGCTTGGGAGGGCTCCAATCCTTTGAAGTACGATGAAAAGTTAGTTCCTGACATAGTCAAATACCTTTGTAAGATCAATGAAGGTAATGTAAAGTGGTTGCCTCTGCTCTCGACACTTCTCCTGCAATTGCCTTAATGAGAAAATCATGTCAGTTGTTGATCTCCCTACTCTGAATCCACACTGAGCCTCAGGATATACACTTTCTGCAAGTGGTTTCAACCTGTTGAGAACTACAAGAGCAAAGGCTTTTGCCAATGATACTGAGAAGGGATATCACTCGATAGTTGTTACAATCATTGCGATTCACTTCATTCTTGTAGAGGTTTATACTATTGCATCACACATGTCCTGGGGCACCTGGGGCAGTACCTGAGTGACCTCTCCAGGGCGCAGGCCTGGGAAAGGTATAAAGTGGCCCTGTGATGCCCAGACGTCAGAACTCCTCTTTAGGCTGCACTGGTGATATCCAAAGGAAAGCAAAGCAATATGTTTGACACCAGCTTTGCTTCAGGGGCTGCCAGAGCAGTGATGAGTTATAGCACCAGTCTGTCTTGGGGGCCCCCACTCCTCTACATTTGGCCAACATTGAACTCCTCCGCCCTGGACAATGACTGCAATGACTGCAGTGTAGTTCATTCACCCAGTGGTGAACCCAGTGTAAACTGTAAACACCATCCTATCATGTGGTTTAGCTCACCAGCTGAAGCAGTCTAACAGGGTGTGTTGCTTAGAGCTAACATGTGAGAGATAATTAATTAATCAGTTAATCATCTATCTATCTATCTATCTATCTATCTATCTATCTATCTATCTATCTATCTATCTATCTATTTGTTTCTTTATAACATCCCATACCTTATTGGAAGTTCCTCATATTGAGAGTACTGTGAGCATTCTGTCATTTATCTGTTTATAATCTAATAATATCTAATGATATGTTTTGTACAAACTGGTCTCATTAGAAAAACGCGAGTCGCAAAATACGTACCAATGCATACGTATCGCTGCAGTTTCGATGTGAAATGTCCACTGAGTGGCGCTAAAAGCGTGTTCATTTTTTTATTTTTATTTTTTTTGCCAGAGCAGATAATAGGGTGAATATGGTACGTTTTTATGACGTTGGTTTTTAGACGAATCGCCACGGTTCTTGATTTGACATTTGCACTCTGTTGTGTTTTAAAATAAGTCCCACCGACACTACGCCTAAACCTACCCGATAGTAAAAGCAAACGTGAGATAAGAAGCATCTGCGATCGTACTGTTTTTTTCAGCTCCTTTAGATCTCTCATCTCTGAGCTCTCCCCTGATAGCACACGTACATCTCGGAGACGTCTATTTGATGTGCGTGTTTACGTCTGGAAGACGTATTATTTGGGGTGTTTGCTCATCTGGAATACGTCTATAGGACGTATCCTGTCAGATGTCAAATAGACGTTTAGAAGACGTCTTTAAGATGTTTATGATTTAGAATGTATGTAAAACTGACATCTTAAAGACGTCTATTAGATGTTTGTAAACAGCAGATGCTTTCCAGATGAAGTGATCTTTAACAGACGTCTTGCAGACGTACGTGTGCTATCTGGGTCTTTTACCGTCCGTCACTCACCTTTCACGGGATTCGTACCCAGGGGACTCCTCATCGTAAGTCCAACTCTATATCGGCTGAGCTACTGAGCAAGCTGGTTATGGCAAAAAAAAAAAAAAGCAAAACATAGAGAGCCGGTTAAGCGATGCAAAGTCCAAAGTTTGTTTGTTTACAAATCGTGCCCTCTGGTAAAAAGCGTTTTGAAGTCATAACATAATATTGCATGAGGACATGTGAAAACGAATCTTTATTAATCCGTAATCTGACCCTGGCCATAATCGAAACCGTGTATGAAAACGATCAAAGGCGCTTATTTACGTTTTACCGCCTCTAGCGTTCGTTTCTGTTGGAAACCGCAGCGAGACGTATGCATCAGTGCGTAATTTTGTGACTCACGAAAACATACCCATGGGTACGTCTTTCCTATCAGACCAGGTTGGTTTTGTACATGTATAAGTTCACTTACATTAATGTTATACTCAACATATCTTATTATGGGTGATTTTATTTTCAGAGACCAAAGGAAAGGGAAGTAAAAAAATTGATCATCCTAACAGTAAGTCGATTAAGTTATATATTTTACCAAATAGGTACTATATAAATATCTATTAATTATATCTATTATATATTTACATTTATTGTGGAATCTAGTTAGGAATTATTTATTTACACATGAATTACATCCAAGCCATTTCTCATTTCATATTCAGCCAGAACATTCAAACATGTTTAAATTGTCAGTATGATTACTGTAGTGTTGGTGCAGGTTCTTAGTTTTTTTTTTTTTTCTTTACAGTATCTTGTTTTGTGTTTCAGTGTGTGATCTGAGGATTGTTCTTCTGGGGAAGAATGATTCAGAAAACCACAAAGTTAGAAACCTAATCTTGGGAATAGATGTGAGTGACAGTGAAGAACTGGCAGCTTTACTAAAGCACAAAGTGCTGTTCAGTCGAACAGTGAAGGACAGACATGTGAGCATCATCAACAGTCCTCGGCTTCTCCAGACAAACATCTCAGATCATCAGATCACACAGACAGTGAGAGAGTGTGTGTCTCTGTCTGATCCAGGACCTCATGTCTTCATACTCGTACTGCAGCACAATGACTTCACTGAGGAGGACATGACAAGAGTCAAACACGTGCTGAAACTATTCAGCAAAGAGGCGATTAAACGCACTATAGTGATCACAACTGATGAAGAGGCCGATGGCTCACAAATGAGTCCTATGGGAAAGAATACAAGTGTTCATCAGTTGATAAAGGAGTGTGATGAAGGATATCTGCAGCTTGATGAAACAAAAGAATTATGTTTTGAGATATACAAGAGGGTTGATAAAATACTCAAGGGAAACCAGGAAGACCATCTCACATGTGAGATACAAGAAGATGTGAAAGAAACACCAGTGGATGAAGAGCCTATCAGTTCAGAAAAAGAAACCAAGAAGAGTTCTTCCCAAAAAGATGATGGAAAGCACAAAAAGATGAAAATAAAAATAAAGAGAAGAAGTGAAGGAAGACATTTTTGTAAGTTTTCAGAATTTGTTTCTTTAAGATTAAAATCATGTTAGTTTCAACTACATACATTTTTAAAACCTGTCAAGGATGTTTTGTGTTTTTCAGAGATTATATCTGATAGTACGTGTTTAAATACAGTAGTGTCTAATCCCGTTTGATTTGAGCAGCAATATAAGATATATTACAATTATAATTTTAATCCAGCTGATTAAATAATCTGCAGTTTGCACAGTCTGAGCAATACTTATTAAAGGAAAGTTGTGAATCATTCCATGTATATAAATTGTACAGACAATGCAAGACAATTTTTTAAAAACAAAACAAAACTAGAAAAGACTGCACTCTAAAACATATTTATTTAGCAGCAGGATGTAAGGAACCCCGCATCGGCCCAAAAACGGAATCCGACATGCCTGGGCGAAGGTTAACGCGTGTATGCCTTTTCAGCATCTCTGAATGTTCACTTAATTTCACTCGTTTAATCTGACTCCAGTTTCAAATGATTACTACTCTTAGGTTGTGTTTCCAATTAGAAATTAATCATTTGTTATGTATTAATTTAGATATTCGATTATTCTGGGTATCTCTTATTTTCAATTATTCTTTCATTACGGACCCATTATCGCTTAGAGAATTTCGCATCGGCCGACTGTGTTCTCACGGACATAAATTCACCAGTTTATGATTCTTAGTCAGAGGGTGCAGAGTTTACTAATACATTTGAGTCGAACTGCCACATGCTTGTTCATACAAAAATACAGTTTTCTTAGTCACGATACTGCAACTTGCTAAGTCAATAACAGACAAACTCAAAAAGTCCCATGATATGCAACATGCTCCTTTCATGAGGCTCTCTAGTTTGACCTGCCTGACGCAGATTTATGGAAATAACGGACTCCAATAATCTACCGGTCATAATGATTTCAGAAGAATCCAGAGTAAATCAAATATAACATTTTATTTGTCAAGTAAAAATGGATCATGCCAATTACATTACAATTAGACAATTAGAAGCCAATTCAGAAATGTTAAATGCATAACATCGATTACTCAAAGAAATGCATATACACAGAGAGGACATTCACCCATCTCTGTGGGGGCCTGCAGAAGATCCCCCATGACTGCTTTGCTTTTTACCTTTTATACCAGAACCAGAACAAAAGGATCGTAAATGCTTATTATTATATATATAGTTTTATTGCTTTATTGCAGGATGCTTGATCTCAGTTTTCGTTTAGCAGGAAAATCAAGCCTTACAGATGGCCCCTGGCCCCTTGGGGCAAATTCAATGAGTCCCTGAGGGGCCACTTTTGGACATTTCCTGCTTCCACATGTTGGGTGTTGCTTTCAGAGTGTTCATAGGCTGTCTCTTTGCAGTGTCAGTCTATGAGTGCAGGAGTCAAGTCGTCACCTGAAATAATCAACATTAAGGCAGGTTGAACATTAAGATGAAAGTACAGCAGGATGCATCTCTGTGGCACACAGTCCCTTCAGGTGTGTACTGTGCTAACTGGATGCTGCAGCAGCTGGACATATCTGTGATCCTCTTGGTCAGGTTTGCTTCCACCTGCACTTGGCTGTGGTGGTATTCTGTCTGTAGAATGACTGGTTGTACCAAGTCTGTTGTGTTGGTCAGCATGAGCAGAACGTGTCAGGAAAGTCTCATTGCACTTTGCGGAAACACCTGTGTCCGCCCCAGGTTTAATTGATCCTGTGAGAAGTCCTCGGTTACCTTCAAGTAGAAGGTCTGGTTTGCCGGGCAGGTCAAATTTCCATGGGTGAAGGATTCATTTAGCTGATGATGCTCCATTGCGTGCAGGACACCTGAACAACCTCTGAGTGACCATTCAATACTTGAACACTGATGAACTTGGTGTCATTGTAAGATGATGAAAAGGGTTGTTGGAAAAACATAATAACACAAAATAACACATGATGAACATGTCAAAAGTGCGAGTGGTAAAGAAGGTCTCCCTTTCAGAGTCCTATCTTTAGTGAGCAGGTCTCATTTAATCACCAGATTCTTCACTATGATAGTGGAATTTAGACTTGGTCTGGATGCGTTAAAGGCAAGTAGCAAAGAGTCTAAATAACTAGTCTATTTACCAGTGGTATAAATAATTAAATATATCACATACTTAAACATAGAAATACACAATTTCATAATTACAATTATAAAACTGTCTATAATAGTTGTTTTAAATGCAAATCCTTAATGCAAAAATAAGGTTTCAATCAAGTCAATTAGAGAATGGAATGTACAGAAACGGAGATTTAAAATCCCTTGTTTAGCTTTTACAACCATCATCTGTGCATTTGATGTACAAGCAAAGTCACACTCAAAAATAGAGGTCTGGGAATTGAGTAACAGATTCACAGAAATGCCTGCATTTCAGTTCTAACTGTTTAGTTCAATTTGTTATTAGTCATATGTTGGAAACTAGGGGGCCCTCCTAGTTTGCAACAATGCCAAGGACTGAAAGAGACCAGTTACATTACTGAACAGGTCTCATTTAGATTTCGAATTTGTAATTTGAATGATCAGAAATTCTATGAATTGATGTGTGACTAAAGCCATGCACATGTCCTGCATATTACAGTGCTTCCATTATACCTCAAAATTGACACAGTTAAAAAGGAAAAGAAATTATGACAATAACTTCCCTTGTCCTATATGTATGAAGGTGAATGATGTATGTTAGATTTGCATTATGTGAATGCCAGGTAGAGATGTTGTGAGTTTGTAGTGTGTGTGTTCTGTATGTTTGTGTAGAAGATGGGTGGTGTCTATCCTACCATAATTTGTGTTGCATAATTTAGTTCCAGTTTTACACTGGGAGGCCATGTATCTATTAGTGGTATGAGATGTGGATGGCCCCGTGAAGTCTCTACACCCCCATCTCCTGCGTGTAAAGTTGTGTATCATGGCCCTTAAAATGGCAGCTGTCAATCCTGAAAAGGAAACAGACACACAGGAAAACAGTTTATCTTGAACCTTCAAACAAATTTTGTTAAGATAGATGGTGCCATCTTAATTTTTCTTGAATGGTTTTATCCAGGCAGTTGTTGCAAATGGCTTTAATCTGTTAAGATTGTATGCCATTAGAAGAAAATTTGTTTTAGTTTACAGAGACATAGATCATTATTACGATTGTGTTTCTGCAAAGAAAAGGCCAGATAAAACTGAATGTTAGTGGTCAGATCTGACTGCTGGTGTTTAAGCATGGTCAGAGAATCTTGCACCTTGAGTTGCTATTGCAGCTGTGCTTACACAGTCTGTTGTCTCATGAGCATTATCACACCCAGGTCTCCTGGAGAAATCTCACACTAGCCAGGTGCTGTGCTGTTTGTTTAGCAATTGGTATTTATGGTGTCATTCAAATACTTGACCATTTGGACCTCTGTCGTCTGTAAAAACAGAAGAGTTTCTGCCTGATATTAACATTTCACACAACCTTAATTACATGTCCAGTAAAATAACTTCCCTGATCAGATCCCATATGATTTAGTGCTTCCAGAGAGGAGTTTGCTAACACTTGTCCACTTTCTCTGTGGTTTTGTTGCAAAGGAAAATCAAAACTTATACTTCCTCTTTTCACTGGGTTACAGATCAATAGAATCAAATTTTAATTAATGTTCTGATCTTGAATGGATTTAGCCTATTCAAGATATGACAGTCGGATTAATTATTTTAGTTGTTAAATACTGGTCATTGTAATTTTTCTAATTAAAGATTCTTGCACAGACTGAAGATAAAGAAGTTCTTTCCCATTAATTTTATTTATTCCTTCCATTTTTCTTAACAACTTATTTAATGCAATTGTGATGCACATTGTAGCCTTATGGCGATTCTATGCTCCTGTGCATGGTTTAACTGTAGCTATATGGAAGATCCATTTAGGAGACAAACAAATTTAACACAGACACACATGTTGTACTATTTCAGTACTAGTTATTCCAACTTGCACAAGACACATGGTCTAAAATGCATAGCATCCAACCTCAAACCTAAGTGTGTCAACGCATCACTTACAGTAAAGCAGTCATGTGTTTGTCCTCAGACATTCACCCATCTCTGCGGGGGCCTGCAGAAGATCCCCCATGACTGCTTTGCTCTTTACCTTTTATACCAGAACCAGAACAAAAGGATCGTAAATGCTTATTACACCAACACCTGTTTTGGGGGAGAGGAGAAGAGACACCACACAAAAGAGGACAGAATTTTCCTTAATTTTCCATCTTCTTCATAATTCTAGTGACTGCTGTGAAATTGAGACCATTTTACCAACCGCACTGAGACTTTTAAAATGATACCAAACATGAAAAGGGAAAAACAATAGATACACAAGTTCCATTATACATGTTGAATAACTTTCAGTCAGGGGGAAGGAGAGTGTGTGTGTGTGTGGTGGGGGGAGGCGTTGTCCTTTTGGAGTTAGGGCAAGGCATTGCCCCTTGCTCTTTCTCTGAGATCTTCTTCTCTAGGCGAGTTTTATTGCTTTATTGCAGGATGCTTGATCTCAGTTTTCGTTTAGCAGGAAAATCAAGCCTTACAAGGAGATAAAATACTAACGTATCGGCTTTCTGCCATCTTTGATATGATGTATTATTGTTTCTCAATTAATTATATAGAAAATGTAAAAACAAATAAACATTACGTCAAACAATCTGTCTACATACCCCAATCCAATTTAAATAAAAATAAAATAAAATAAATAAACAAATAACTCAAGGGACATGGACACGATTAAGTATTTTTTAGTGGAACACGTTATACAAGATTTGACATAGTATAACTTATTTGTAGAAAACATGCAAAAGTTTTGCATTGCAATACATGATATTACAGTTATGACGTGGAAAACAACCCTGTATTGTTTTTTGTCCACACAATCAACATCATTTAATGAATATATTTGCCTTTTTATTCTTATTATTATTAATTTATTATTATTATTATTAATCTCTTATAAGTAAACATCGGAGGATATTTGAAAACATCTTTCTAAGAATAATCCGAAAATTTTCCATTTTGGCAAAACCTTTTAATTGGGAGCCTCTTCTTGTGCTTTTCTTCTTTGCAAGCATCAAGGGGTTCCCAAAAAAGACCTCTTAGAAATTGAAGATGTTGAAGACGAGGTGGAAAAACTTGATTCAATGAAGTCTGTAGTTTCACCTCGTGGACGTAAAACACAATGTTTTCCCAGGTTCAGATTCATTTGTAGACCGTGTTGTCTCTGTAATCCATTGTGTCTTGTTTGACTTGCAAAGTTTAAAAGTGGTCAAGTCCTCTTGAAATTTCTTGAGTTGTTCCTGGATGTTAGTTTGTAGTTCATCTAATTTGTCTTTGTTGTACGTGGTTTCAGTTTTTTTATCCATTCCAGAATAATAGTTTTTATAGAAGATAATTCCTTAGAAGCAGGTTCTACAGTCAATAACATCAAGTCGAGCAAAGAATGGTTTAATATCTTAAATCAACTTTGACAAAATTCAGTGTTTTCTTTACCAATGGTAGGAGCATTTATTTCGAAGGCCCCTAAAAACACTTTTAATAAAGGTCCTCAGTGGTCACTTAAAGATCCCAACTGTTACACTTGTGGAGTAGGAATGGCAGTATGCAGTATAAACATTATTTTTTGTAAAATGTTTACATTCATTCTTTTCATTTATTTTACAGTTGAGGCAAGAAAGCAATGTCCAAAATGGCTTCGCCAATGTAAGTTATTAATTAAATAACAGCTAGCTATATATTTAAATGGTGCTTTACAGTGATTGGTGTTAAGACATACCAAATGATGTACCAAAGCTTGAACTGAGTATAATGTCCCTTAATCTGTTTTTCAGTGTCACTGAATTTCTCTGGAAAACAGAGTCTAAATCTGGTGCTGTGTGGAAGTGATACACTTAAGGACTCTGTGTCAAAACTTTTACAAGGGAAAAATCTAAAACATTTACATGAGCGAGCAAGCAGTGAAGAGTGTGTGAAGATAGAGGAGAAGATTCATGGATGTCAGATCAGTCTGGTGAAGCTTCCAGCTCTCAGTCGGCTCTCAGAGGAGGAAGTGATGCGTCAGACTCTCAACTGTGTGTCTCTCTGTGATCCTGGAGTTCATGCTTTCCTACTTGTTGTTCCCATTGGTCCACATACTGATGAAGACAAAGCAGAAATAGAGAAGATCCAAAAAATATTTGACTCCAGGGAGCGTTTTATTGTTCTTTTCACAACTGAGCTTACTGTTGAAGAAATTGCATTTGATTTTCTCAAATCCACAGAAAGTCAGAGCTTGATCCGATTCTATGGGGGTCAATGCAGTGTTATGGGATTAAATGAACCTGAAAACTCAAGACAGATCATAGATTTACTGTATTACATAAAGAAGATGAAGACGGAACCCTATTCACTTCAGACACATACAGAAGCTCAAGAGAACCGATTCAGACATGGAACAGAGGAAAGATTGAGTGAAAGCAAAGAACAAAAGAATCAGCCAGAGGGTGAGTGATTTTTTATTATTATATTTTTTCTTATTGTGCATCTTCATAATAATGAGTTCCTCCAATTTATAATTTCTTTCAATAACAAAGGGTAACAAATCAATTAGATTTAATAATATACACAGTAACAGATACTGTAACACAATATAAATAAAAGTAACATTGCAATTTTAGATTAGTGTTTTAGTGTACATTCATTTTCATACAAATTACAGTTAATGGGTTACGGTTAAAAGACTTAATGTTCATAATTTGACAACAGGAAAGAAACTTAAAATTATATGAATTCTACCAACATTTTCCAGGTGCTGAAGTTGAAGCAGATGATCAGGAGTGTCTGAGGATCGTGCTGATCGGAAGGACAGGAAGTGGAAAGAGTGCAACAGGAAACACTATTCTGGGAGGAAATGAGTTTCAGAGCCGATTAAACGCAGATTCAGTGACGAATGTTTGTAAGAAGGGAGTTGGTGAAGTTGATGGTCAATCAGTAGCTGTTGTTGATACTCCAGGACTCTTTGACACAACACTGTCAAATGATCAAATGATGGAAGAAATAATGAAATGTGTTTCACTATTGTCACCTGGACCTCATGTGTTTGTCATTGTGTTGAATTTGGGAAGATTCACCAAGGAGGAAAATGATACTATGCTACTGATAAAGAAGATCTTTGGCCTGAAAGCTTCTCAGTTCAGCATCGTTCTGTTCACTAGAGGAGATGAACTTGAGGAGGAGTCTATAGAAGATTATGTGAAAAGAAATAACTGTGCAGAACTGAAGAAACTGATCAGAGAATGTGGAAACAGATTCCTGGTTTTCAATAACAGAGAAAAACAAGACAAAACTCAAGTGATTCAACTGTTAAACATGATAGAAGAGCTGAAAAATACTAATGAGGGTCGATACTTCACTAACAGCATGTTTGAGGAGGCAGAGATGAGCATTAAAAGAAGAATGGAGGAAATAATGAAAGATAAAGAGACAGAAATTCAGAATCAGAAGGATGAATTAAAAGCCAAATATGACAGAGTAATGAAAGACATGATAAGTAGATTTGAGGAAGAAAAACAAAGAGCAGAGGAGGAAATGCTTAAAATGGAGAATCAATTCACAGAAAAGGGGGAAAAACTCAAACAAGAGTTTGAAGAAAAAGAGAAAACAGAACAGAAAAAACGAGAGATTGAAAACCAGAAACGATCAGAAGAGGAAAAACAGCAAAGAGCTGAATATCATCAGAAAATAGAAGAGATTAAGAGAGAGATTGAAAATCAGAGATTACAGTATGAAAAACAGCAAAAAGAAAGAGAAGAAGAAGATAGAAAGAGAGAAGAGAAATATAGACAAGATCTAGAAAATATGAAATTTAAACAAGAACGCATTATAGTAGAGTTACGAATGAATCAAGAGGAAGAAACTAAGAGAGAATTGGAGGAGAAAAGGAGGCATGAAGAAGAAGAGGAGGAGAGAAGAAGATGGAAAATAAAAATAAAAGAGGCTGAAAATGACAGAAAAGAAATTCAAGAGGAAATTAAACGACAGCAGAGAGAATGGGAGGATAAAATGAAACGACAGATGAGAGAACGAGAGGAAGAAGAAAGAAAGAGAAAAGAGAAACATGAGGAACAGTTGAGAGAAAAAAAAGAACTGGAGAAAATGAAAAAAAGATTTGAAAGAGAGAGAGAAGAAGAAAGACAGAAGATAGAGGAGGAGAGACAGAAACAGAGAAGAGAGAGAGAAGAAAAAGAGAGAGAATATGAAGAAAAGAGACATGAAATGAAAAGACATTATAAACAACTGGAACAAGAGAGAAAAAAGGAGTGGGAGAGAAGAAAACGAGAAGATGATGAGAGACGAGAAGAAGAGAGAAACAGATGGAAGAAAATGATTGAAGATCTGAAACAAGAGCAAGAAGAAGAGATCAAGAGAAGAAAAAGAGAGAGGGAGAGGAAAGAAAGAGAACAGACAGAACGAGAGAAATTAAAACAGGCATATGAAGAAGAAATAAAAGACATGAAGAAGAAACATGAAGATGAAGCCAGAAAACAAGCAGAAGAATTTAATCTCAGAGAAAGAGAACATAAAAAACAAAATGAAATACTACAAAAACTCTATGAACACCTGAAGGAAGAGAAAAGAGAAGAAATAAAAGAGCTACAAAAACAGGTTGAAGAGCTGAGGAATAAACCCAACTGTGTCATTCTGTGATATTTCTGAACATTTAAATATAAGACTCAAGTAATAATATTAATGAGTAAGCTTTGATTTCAGTCATTTCTTTGAACTGGATTCTATTTGATTACTTTGAGTGTTGCGATCCCATCGGACTTATGATAGCTGCCTGAATCATAACAAAGCACTGTTCGCCAGAGGAGAACTGGCCCCCTGACTAAGCCTGGTTTCTCACCATTTTTTTTTTTCTTTCCAATTTAACACTTGTTTGCCACCTGAGGTCACCTGTTGGAGTTTGGGTTCCTTGCCGCTGTCGCCTTTGGCTTGCTTAGTTGGGGACACTTGATATTCGATATTCAACAGTGCTTTGATCTGTCTGCATTGACACCATTTTCTTTAAAAGCTGCTGTGCAGCCAAAATTATATACCAGTTATCAATGTAAAGCTGCTTTGACACAATCTGCATTGTAAAAAGTGTTATATAAATAAAGGTGAATTGACTTAGATCTAACTGGACTGAGGTCCAAAAATTGAAAAATCACCTTCCTACAGCCTTATTTTCTCACAAAATTAATCATCCTTTTTAGTGTTATTTGATCATTCTGATACTTTTCTGAACCATTGAACATTGCCAATTTCATATTGCATGACTATTAATACAGAATCAATAAAAGCATAAAATATTGCAACATTATTTTCCTTCGATTTTATGCTCCACTGTAATCTGTCCAGACAACATCATCTTGTGCTAAAGTGAAAGACTGCTAATCTTGGTGTGTATCAGTCACTGCTGTCCTCTTCCTCTGCCTATGCTTTTTATTTTAGACGAAGTTTATTAATTGTCACTCATGCTAGCAGCATGATTTGCGAAGATCATCTCTGCTGAGAGTCATGGCGTCAGCAACGCACCACATGTACCTTTGACTTGATGTCTTTATTGTGCATTCTGGCCTATTGACTGGGTCAAGCTGTGTTTCCTGAAAGCTATATGGTGGAGAATGCGGGCATCTTTCAATGATCAACCAGGACTATATTTACTGTTAAAAAAATATAGTAATCCAACAAAACCAAACAAGCAAAAGAGAAAGTAGTGAAGCCACTGAAGGTCACGATCAATGTCTTTGTATTTCATGAAGGCCTGTATCATCTCAAGAGATTTTATTGAGCCTGGTCTCATTAGAAAAACGTACCTGTGGGAACGTTTTCGCGAGTTGCGAAATACATACCAATACTTACATATCACTGCAGTTTCAATGTGAAATGTCCACAGAGTGGCGCTAAAAGTGTGTTCATTTTTTTTGCCGGAACAGATAAACTTGAATATGGTATGACATTTTTATGATGATGGTTTTATATCGTCGCTGCCCGATGAAACTCACGTATGTCCAAAACGGTTACTTTTCAGGAAGTGAAAAAAACACCGTATTTCAAAAGCAGTTGAATGTAGCGTTGTCATACTTGGTACGGCATCTTTACATGTAACCATATTCTTGCCAGTGTAATGATATAATCCACATTTGACCAAAATTGAGTTTGTAAATGGACATACGTGCATATTTTACAGTAACGGTGGTCGATACGCGTTCTTCCGATCATTAATTAGAATGGCCAAGTCGTGTTTCATATTGACAGATGAATACGCTCAGTTTATTAAATAGCCTACGTCTTAGTTTATTAAATACGCTTAGTTTATTTAATATTAATTATAAATTTATTAAATGTCTCTTGCAAACTATGAAGGGACAATGAATCAATACACTGACAGTCATGACAGTAGCATTACAGGCTATAATTTGATCAGTTTGACTAAGAAAAAAAAAAAGTTTGAATCTTATCAATGAGACCGAGTTTATTTACATACTAGCAAGCAAACTAATCTGTGAAGAACTAGATTAGAACTAAACTGTGGAGAGCTTCAATGTCGTACTTTCGTCAGCCAGGTTCACAAATCTAAAAATAAATAAAAATATTCGGTGACAATTACTTAGTCTAGACCATTTACCGATAAATAATAGTTGTGAATATATAATAAACTTGAGAACAGTTGTCAAAAACAAACGTTTGCTGATACTTTACCTCACAGTGTTATTCGGCTATCCAGTGCTGAGCTTCGATGAAACTTCACGAGACCGGCGAGATGCTTCCACAGGGCGGGAGATACGCGGCGTGATTGACAGCTTTGACACCAAATGGATATACGTGAAAATCAGATGACATGATTTCACAACTTTTCATTGGCCATTTAGATATGTGAAGCATACTGTATACGGAAATGAACCTGGACATTCAATCCGTCTAAAAAATCTCAAAATCGGCAAAATGGACATACGTGGTTTTCATCGGACAGCGACGATATGTATCACCGCAGTTCAGTGCTCCAATACGTCATAAAATAACGTACCACCAACACTACACCCAAACCTACCCGACAGTGTTAACAAAAGCAAATGTGACATAAAAAGCTTCCGTAATCGTGCAGTTTTTGCTTGTTTTGCTCTCTCATCTTTGAGCTCTTTTACCATTACTCGTCTTTCACAGGATTCGTATCCAAGGCTTCCTTGCCCTAAGTACAACTCCGTACCAGCTGAGCTACCGAGCAAGCTTGTTACTATGTCAGAAAAGCGAAACATATGGAGCTGGTTAACTGATGCAAAGTCTATAATATATTCGTTTACAAATCATGCACTTTGGTAAAAAGCATTTAGAAGTCATAACATAATATTGTGCAAGGAGACGTGAAACAAGTCTTCATTAATCCATAATCTGACCCTGTAATTGTAACTGTGTATGGGGCTAAAGGCACTGCGGGGCAAAAGGCGCCTTTGATTTCATTTTCCTCTAAACCACTAGATGGCACAAAAACTTGCCGTAGCACTTTCCTAAATATCCACTTTTCAAAATGCATGTGCAAATTTGTCTGATCCTTGACGCAATCACGGGAAGCAACGCAAAGCTGATTCTGAGGTAGTTTGATCTCATGACATGACATGGTTAGATTCAGATGCCAAATATCATAATAATTTTGTTTCTGTATTTCTGTATTTTTAAAATCTATTTTTATATTTTATATAAAAAATATATATATATCACATAGGCCTATTTTAATGACAGTATATTTATTGAACAAAAAATGAATTCTTTTATTTATCAAAATAAACAGAAAATAGTACAAACTTTGGTAAAGTACATATACATATGGCCCCACTCTAAATAGTGTTAAAATAACACTGAAGCAGAGTTAAAATTAATGAGATAATTAAGCAATTATTTAAGCGATGACTGACTAACTGAAATACATCTGAAAGTGGATGTCTTTCAGTTAGTCAAATAGCTGGAGCTCTGCAGCCATCTACTGGTAAAAATTATAATTTTTTTACTTTTAAAACTGCATTTTCCAAAAGATGGGCAAAAATCTTACACTAAACCATGTAAAATTATCCATGTTATCCCCATGAATGAAAGTTAGAAATGTGGGTCTTTTATTTAGTGAATTTTACATAAAAAGCTGTTTTTGTATGAAAACATATTCAACAAAATATTTATTTATATAAATTTAAAAGATATGATAAATCCTCCAAAAACTGCACAAATATGAAGTAAAAAACATTAATAAACAGAGTAAAATTGCATTTGTTTTTTAAAAAAATTGTTACAAAATTGTCTGACCTGAGTGTGTTTGTTTGTAGATATAGAAAGTGTTAACCACTGTACAAAGTTTCATGTCATTTGGACAAAGAGAACTTTTTTTATTATTATTATTTTTATTTTAGCAAACGTCATTTGGGGTCTAAAAAGATTTTGGGATCTTTTTAACCCTATAAGGGTTAAAGCCTGCTGGAGAACATGATCATCAGGTATTACACACATTTGTTAAGCTGGGGAAATGCATAGGTTCTAGACTTTTGGACTGTACTATACATACACACTGACAAGAGAAGTAGAAGACAAGAGAAGCCTTTCCGACACAACATTCATTTTCAACCGGATATGTCTCCTCTTAAAAAGAAAGAAATACTACATTTTTAAAACAGAACTGCTAGTAGTAGTGGTAGTAGTGCTACAACTAATACTACTACTACTACTAAAACTAAATATATACTACAGATTAACAGGCATATATTTTTGTTGAATTTTGTTGCCAAAATATTATAAATCGATTAATAAGAATCAATAACTTTATGTGAAATAATGGTATAAACGTTATTGTCTTAATATTATCATAATAATTCAGAGACAAACTCAGGTGCACATACTGTATTAGATGATTCCATTCCCGACTTCTGATTAGTCATTACAATGTCCCAGATGTGCTACAATCCATGTTAAAATAACAGTTATGATGTGAAACATGGAATAATGGTCTTACCTGAAGCACTCAAAGCTACGAGAAGACAGAGAGACAGACAGACAGACAGTCCAGACCGCCATCGTTTCACAAAGAACACTGGAACTCTGCATAGAATTAAAAACAAATCCACAGTAATGTTCAGCAGAAGCATATTATTACAAATGTTACATGGTTTAATTGTGTATTTTTATGACACAAACCAGTTGAGTAGCTCAATGTCAATGAGTGGATATTCCGTTGTGGAGCTCTGCTTTATATACACATATACATTGAAGGGGAGTTTTTTTTATCAGCATCCAGCACCTGCTCATGTTCTCACTTCTAGTACAAACAATGTTTTTATATAGCTTGTACTTAACCTTTTCTGTTATGAAACAAGTATTATGATGTGAATTAATGCTGTCTTATCTGTTCTTGGTTTGTGGATTTTATTCAGTAGTGTAATTTTGCAATTGCATCAGTGTACATGTTGTATGTATATAAATCTTTCATACTCTTCATAAGATGCTCTTTGGATCATCTCAAATCATGCTTGAGAACATCATCAGGTTTTACACAAGCTCCTGGAGCACTTTGAGTGCTGCTGTCATTGCAGGAGAAGTGGGAAAACCCAGATTCATGTTGATTTTTCAATTTTACTTATGTGGATAATATAATGCAATGAAAATTAAATTTGAAAACAAATACAAAAAATATAAATTTTAATCAAATCAACAAAACTGTTCATTTTAAAGCTGAAACTATATTTTGTGTGACAATATATGCTGGGTAACACTTCAAATAACTACACAGGAACAAATGAATAATGCATTATTAACACATTAGTAACTACTATTAACTAACAAGAAACTCTGATGAATGAATTAGTAAGTAATAGTGCTCAGTTGAAGGTGGTAGTTCACTATTAACTAATCAGTAACTGCTGTTTTTTCATTCCTCCCAGAGAACTACTAAGAATTACTATTTGCAGGTTCATAATTAACATAATGTATAATTAATTCTAAAGTGAAGATCATAGTAACCTTTTCTAAAATGAGAAACATGATAACTCTCTAGTAACTACTGAAGTCATTGTAAGGTTTTTGTGAAGTATTGGATAGTAATAACTCAAGAGTTACTACATAACGGAATTGTAATTACTCAAGTGTGACCAAGAATGAATTGTGCACCAAAAATGTTCTCGTCACTTTATAATATTAATATTGAACCACTGTACTCACATGAACTGATTTAAATATGTTTTTAATACATTAATGGATCTTGAGAGAGAAAATGTCATTGCTGGCTATGGAGGCCTCACGGAGCCATCGGATTTCATCAAAAATATCTTAATTTGTGTTCCGAATATGAACGAAGATCTTACAGGTGTGGAATGACATGAGAGTGAGTAATAAATGACAGAATTTTAATTTTTGGGTGAACTAACCCTTTAACAGTGCTCAAAATCGACACTAAGAGACTTTGTCACACCCTTATTCACTGTTCCCTACATTAGTTTACTAATACAGTCCACATTTGAAAGAGTGAATGAAAAAAGTGACAAGACCAGAAAAAAGAGAAGCGATGAGCAGAAACACAAGTGAGTTTAAAACCAAAAAGAAAGGACAAAATAGTTTATACTTGTATTAATTTCTTTGGAATGCCAGAGGAAGACATTATCAGAACATATCGTAATTTGCTGCAGGAAATAAGACAACCTGGAACCCTCAACTACAAAGAGTCACGCAACACCTGGTGCATCGAAACTTCTTTCAACTCCTCGTTTTTTTGTCCTCTGGCTCTTTTCAACATATTGTTCTTTAACTGGGAATTCACAGTCCGCATTTTCACCTGCGTTATCCGTGGTCCTCAAGTCACTGTTAAAAATAGTGCATAAGCACATAACATTTCCAAATGACCAGGAAGCTCTCCAAAAAGTCAGGCCAGGTCAGAGTTCCCAAATGTGCTCGGAGCAATTGATGGAACACATGTTCAGTTGATCCCCCCATCTGAAATAAAGCATGTGTTCCTAATTACTAACGTTGTGGCTAAATACCCAGAGTCAGTTCACGATGCACTCATTTTTCGGAACAGCACACTTTTCCAGAAAATGAGGAATGGAGAGTATGGTGATGGCTGGCTATTAGGTAAGTCCAACATGTTTTGTGTACAACTGTGTATATAGGAGTCTGACAGGGGAGAGATAATTTTTGAAAAAAAGTAGTTATTTTTGTTTTGTTTTTGCGCACAAAACAGTATTCTCGTCGCTTCATATTTTTACTAATTTTCTGACCTTGAGTGAAGTAATTGCATTGCTTTTTACTGAAGATAAAAACAAAAAACATAATCAAAAACATCTTTTGGGTGAACTAAACCTTTAATTGCAGCACTCTCTCTGAGTTCTACTCGCTAAATAAATCCAGCTGATTGTTTTGGTCATCTACAAAGAAGTCTGGACTGAATTCCATGCGCAGTTAACAGTTTTCGTTGTTGCTTACTCCAATATAATAAATAAATCTGCATGTGATGAGCCGAGCTGGATAGCCACAGAGGGGCGCAAGTGAGGCATGTCAGTCAAAGTTTCACTTTCGTTTTTGGAAACTTCAAGGTGTTGCTGATAAAATGGCGCACGGTGCAGGTACGATTTGAATCAAGAGAATCAGATTTTTTTTGTTTGTTTGTTTTTTTTATATATATATTTATCCTAAATGTTTTTCCATGATCCATCATAACACGACTTAAACAACCGATCGTTTTGCTTATTTATTCAAATATTTCATTAGAGTTCATTAGGTAGAGGTGAGCGGGGCAAAAACTAACGCGATAGGCAAACACGTTTTAAACATTTCCACACATACTAACAAACTTAGTGTATAACACTGTGCTTCAGTGTGCCCTGCTATTATAATTATGCTATTTTAAGACGTTTGTGATGCAGTTCACATGAATTACTTTAATGATTTTATTAAGAAATCATCAGAAACAGGACTCCGGCTCATTTGTCTCCGGTTTTCTGAATGCGTTTCTGGGTTAATTTGCCCACATTTGAAATATTCTCTATGTTTTGTGATGTGTTCATTGTCAAACTCAACAATTAGTTTATTTTTAATTGTTAATAAACACAATTGTTTTATTTAAAAAGGATAATAATTGTATTTTATTGACAAAATATGTATTTATTTATTTATTACATTTCAAGCTGACAAATGGTCATGTTACAAACTGCCACCTTCAGTGTGTGTGTGTGTGTGTGTGTGTGTGTGTTGCATTCACGCATGTTTATATAATTTTCCTTTTCAGACTTTCATATGCTTCCAGTAGTAAGGAGAAAAAGGAAGTGTGAGTGTTAGAATCACTATTTATTTATTTATTTGTTTATTTCAATTTATTTCATTATTTATTTATTTATTAGGGGCCAAGCCCCAAAGGGGCTGTAGCCCCTATTGTAATTGTATGTTTTCCCTTTTATTAGGGGCCAAGCCCCAAAGGGGCTGTAGCCCCTATTGTAATTGTATGTTTTCCCTTTTA
This sequence comes from Megalobrama amblycephala, assembly GCF_018812025.1. Classification (NCBI taxonomy): domain Eukaryota; kingdom Metazoa; phylum Chordata; class Actinopteri; order Cypriniformes; family Xenocyprididae; genus Megalobrama; species Megalobrama amblycephala. The sequence continues at coordinate 23,425,649 of NC_063065.1, read as the reverse complement.
TTATTATTATTCTTCCTCCCGAATGGGAGTCTATGGCAGCCCTATCAACGGAACATGAGAAAATGATGAAATTTGGCACACTTGTAGTGATGGTCATGTCTAGAAATCTCACCAATTTTGGAGTCTCTAGGACCAACTCTATAGCGCCACCACCAGTTCAAAAATTCAACATTATAAAGGTTATAACTTTTGAACCATTTGCTCTAGAAAGATAAAATTTAGTACATGTGATTTGTCTCTTCATGCTGATTCTATTCAAATTCTTACATTAAGTCTCCGCCCATTACAGTAGCGGCCATTTTGAAAATTACAGTATTCCGTTTTTTCGCTACTCCTCCTTCAAAATTTGTCCAATTTTGTCCAGACTTTGATCAGGTGATCTTTGGTCTGAGCCGCACAGAAATGACTGAGCAGATTTTTTTTATTCATCTTTGTTCAAAAGTTATGATGTCACGAAGTTAACGAGGTTGACCCAAAATTGCTATAGAGGCTGTATCTCAGCCAAACTTTGAGCAATCAAAACAAAAATTGGTACACTTGATCAAGACCATGATCTGAGGTTCCATGCCGAATTTGGGTATAGCGCCACCTACAGGTCATGAGATCTGAAAAATGGATATTTTGGCCAATAACTTTTGAACACTTTGTTAGAAAATCAAGATCTTGGTGTCTATGGATTCCTTGGGCCATGCCAAATACGAGGATATCAATTTTGTCAACATCGGATGAACCACGTGTCCGCCATTTTGAATTTTGTCATAAACTGCAATATCTTTTAAACTATTTGACATATCTTTACAAAAATTGGTATGTATGACCTTTAGAAGGTCCTGAAGGTACCTGAGAAGTTTCAACACAGCGCCACCTACTGTTCCACAGATATAATGTTTTTTGCAAAAACACTTATAACTTTTGAAAACATTTTCCAAAATGTGTATGCTTTATGTCATTTTATTCCCAGGCTAATGCCAATTCCAACGATGTGTCATTTATCATTTTCCTTAAATGTACCTGTCCGCCATATTGAAATAAATGAAAAAACGTTTTTTCGCTACTCCTCCCACAAATGTTGTCCAATTTTGTCCAATATCAGCTCAGATGATCGTTGGACCGAGCCACATAGAAATGACTGAACAGATTTTTGATATTCGCTACTGTTCCCGAGATATTCGTCTCTGAATGTGACCTTGATTGTGTTTGTTGTCTTATGCTAGTTAGCTTAGCATGCTAATTGCTTAGCATGCTAACCAGTTGTCATTCTTTTTAATGTGGCTCTTCAGCTATCAAGTTAGCCATGAGCTTCATTAGCATTAAGTTAGCTTAGCATGCTAATATGGTTAGCATGCTAAGTAATGCTTTTTTTTGTAAATTCTTTCTGACACTTAAAGTTCTCTCCCACAGCAGGTTGAACATGTGTCATGAAGTAGCTCAATGTGGAAAGCCAGGTACCTGAAGAGCCCTGTACCCAAAGATAGTGGGTTCGAATCCCGCGTGGAGCGGTTTTATGAAATAGTGTGTTTTGATTCCTTTATTGCCTCTTGGATTAGAAATAAATGCTTTTTGTTTCATGCTGTGTTCAGTTTCATCTAAGCTTCTGTACATTCTGAGTTCATTCTCACCCATAACTCTGAACCAGCTGTTTCATGATTGTTCATTTTCTGCTGTTTTTCCTCTTCCTGCTCCATATTGCGCTACAGCATGATGAGCTGCAGAATGATCTAAAGCAAAGTTATCAAATATAACATTCAGTGCAGTTTTATTAAAATTCTTCATTTTGAGTTAATTTTCACATGAACTAATGAACTTTGGCAGGTGTGCCAACATTCACCTGCGCAGTGGTGCAATGAGATGAGAAATGGACACTGGACCCGGAGGTCGAGGGTTCCAATCCCGTGTGGGGGGGTTTATACAATTGTGTGTAATGAGTCATTTTGATTCCTTTTTTATCCAAATAAGCTTTGTACTAATCTTTATTCCTCTTGAATTAGATACAAGTGTTTTTAGTTCATTCTGTGTTCATTCTCATCTGAACTTCTATTGATTTTCATTTCATTTCCACCTGTCCTTCTGAACCAGCTGTTTTGCATGTACATTCAATTTCTGCTGTTTTTGCTCTACCTGGTCCGTATTGCGCTACTGCCCCTTCTGGGGCTTGGCCCCGAATTGCTGCTTGCAGCTATATTTTAATTATTTATTGTGATTTTCTTTGTTGGTCTGAATATCACTACATAATTATTATTTTGAACTTTATCCCCACCAACATTTTTGAAAAAAGTTGCCAGCCATCACCAACCAGCGTTTTTGATCAATTTCACAAAATGGCCCCCATAGTATTTTGTTTTATGAACATGCAATGTACATGCAATATATCAAAAGAAGAAAAAAAAATCTAGTTTTATTCTAGCTTTTATATATCATAAGAAAGAACAGAGCGTCTGATCAAAGTAAAAAAAAAAAAAAAAGATTCTAGAATAACACTGTGGATAAATTTTAATTAAAAAAGCAACATTTTGAACAAAAAGCTGAGAAAATCACATTGTTGTGGAAGACTGTGATGATCAAAACATAGATGGAGTAGATTATGTGCTTAATGAAATATTACTTTTTAAATTATTTTAAAATGCTTTCTGAATGTGGGTTCATGTTAAAATCTATTGCACACAATGTTATCCAGATCCACTAACAATCTGTGTTTGTGTTTTTCAGTGGAAAGTGGTCCAGATTTCTGTCACACCAACTGTAAGTAAATTAAATCGAAAACTTGAATACATTTGAAACACAAAGCAATTTGTTCCAGGGAGACTGCAACCTCCTTTGCTTCATTGAGACATGGTGAATCCAGTGATACCAGTTCACACCATCCAGCCAGCCGAGTTATTTTCGGTTTTTCACATAGATAGAACAATAGTGTGTCTGATGGTAAACAACAACTGGTGTGATAGCGCAAGCACTATCTCTCTCACTTGCTCAACTTCTGACCATGAAATGGCACTCTTTCTACCTTCCTAGGGAATTTACTTTGATCGTGGTCGGATTTAGTTTCTGTTCCCGCTCCCATTTTCTTTAGTTGTAAGGATTATTTGTAACACAACCTTATTATTTGAATTAGTTTGTTTTACTATTTAATGCAAAATATATAAAACAATCTATAGAGCAATAAATGTACATTAAATTAAAAAAAAAAATTGATTTTAAGTATTGTGAAAAATTCATCACCACAGTCAGTGAAAGGGTCCATTTAACAGCGATGAGCAATATTCTGTTTTGTAAATGCTAAACAAGACAATTATGGACAAATGTGATTTATAGCACTTAAATACTGTAACTTAAAGTTGTTATGTCAGGTTCAATGACAATGAAACTGTTGGACAGACATGTGATGATCATCAACACTCCTCAGCTGCTCCAGACACATCTGTCACTCCGTCAGATCACACAGACAGTGAGAGAGTGTGTGTCTCTGTCTGATCCAGGACCTCATGTCTTCATACTCGTACTGCAGCACAATGACTTCACTGAGGAGGACATGACAAAAGTGAAATATGTGATGAAGGAATTCAGTGAAGAGGCGATTAAACGCACTGTAGTGATCACGACTGATGAAGAGACTGATGAAGGAGCATCTGTGAAAACTAATGAATTAATTCAACAGCTAGCTGCAGAGTGTGGAGGAGGACATGTTCAGCTTGATAATGAAACAGGGGAACGGCGCTCTGGAATATCCCAGCGTTTAGAGAAGATACTCAAGGAAAACAATGATGAATTTCTCACATGTGAATTATATGATGATGCAGAAGACACATCAGTGGATGAAGATCCGAGCATATCTACGGGTTCAGTGAGAACAGAGAAGAAAAATGAAGATTCTGATGTACATGATGATGGAAAACTCAAAGACAACCAAACAGCAATAAAGGAAGCAAAAGGTATTCAAAAGTTCCAATAATAGGATCCTACATTCCCTGGGAGATTTCTAGATTCTACTGTTTGAGCTGCAGGAATGCTCTAGCAAATTGTAGGCCAATTCTCAGTAGTAAATTCAACTGTGTTCAGTGGCCCACAGTCCATATCCAGACTAGACTGATTATTTTATGCAGTACTATAATCAGTCCTTCAAAGGAGCCAAGTGAGATTGAGCCTCCTCAGAAGCTCATTACAGTGTAGCTCAGATGCATTTAATACAGAAGAGAGAGAGAAAAAAGCCCTGAGCTTTCAAATGTGCTTCAGAACATTTCCATTGCTGAGATCCATGAGAAACTTGTGTGCACATGAAAACTTTTTCCTACAGTTTCACAGACAAGGCGTAAGCTAGTCCTAGACTAAAATGCATGTTTGAGCTGTTTTAATTTGTACTGACATATCCTAAAATAAGTCAGTGCCATTGTTTGGTCTCAAAATGCACACCAATAATGTTTTTTTTTTTTTTTTTTTCTGGTGTACTTTTATAAAACTACTTAAATATCCTAATTGAACTAAGACCTAATAATGGCTTAGGCTAAGCCCTGTCTGTGAAACCAGGCCTTTATAAACTAAAAACAGTAATGTGCACACACAGGAACAATTTACTTTTATGCATAAATTCTATGTATGTCTAAACTGCTTGTGCATGTGTGTCACATGTTGCTCGCACAGGAACACACAACAAAGGAGATTAGATTCAAATAAATCTTTACTTAGGAAATCCAACAGGTAAAGGCAGAAACGCAACACAACACAGGATAAACGTACGAGACCGGACAATGAACATAGGGAAGACAGAAACTGATATACAGAGACAAATTAACTAAAATGACAACAGCTGTGATGAATGTGATGAGTGTCCATGGTAACAGATTGTGGCGGGAAAACAGAACAAAGGAGCACATGTGACTAATAAAAAAAACTAAAAGTCCAAACTAAAATGAACATAACATAACTGCGACTTTACATCCCCTCTAAGTAGGCACAACCTCATGCCGTAACAAAAAACAGAATAAACCAAAGAGGGTGTTGGAGGAAGACGAGGATGTGGCGGAGGGCTGGAGGAGAGAAGGGGAGGTGACAGGATGTCAGCAGCAGGCAGATTGGACTGTGGAGATGCAGGTGGTGGCTTTGGAGGAGGACGGCCAACTGGGAGGAGTAGCCAGATGGTGGCCCAGACCATAGCCAGGATGGTGGACCACGGCAGCAGCACTGGAGGGAAGAGCCGTGGTGGTGAAGGCTTCAGCGCCACCTTGGGGACGAGCGAGGGCGATGACGGAGGAACCTACGGCGCAGATGGAGGACTGATGGAGTGGAGTCAGACGACTTGTATCCAGAAGACGGAGCCGCAGCAACGACCCCCCGAGATGGCTGCAGGGATCTGGAGGGCTGTGTAGCTGGAGCGACCGAAGGCAGAGGTGGAGCCTGAGGGAGGACAGAGCTAGCCGGAGCAGTAGGGGTGAAGGGCCTGAGAGCAACGAATGGCCCGCAAGTCCATTGCGCAGGTGACGATGTCTGACCCAGGTGCAGCTGACGGTTCGGTCCATGAAAACTAAAACAAACATAACATAACTGTGACAATGTGTACCTCTAAAGGTAACCGGTCAAAATTAGGGTGCTTTCACACTTGGTCTCTGTTCACTTTGAATTATTTGTGTCTGAACCATGGTAAACTTGCATCATCAAGGTCCCCTTTTTTGAGTACTGACTGACACTGATTACCCCGCATAACCTGATATTGCTGAGTTCAACATGTTCCTGGGTCAACACTTTTGTTGATCCTGGAACAACATTCAAATCAACCATCAGATTTGAGGGACAAGTTTACAGATTATGTCAAGTTTAGGCTTAAAATCATGAATTGGTGTTTCTACATCAGTGTTATTCATCTATTATTTCCCTCTGATTTTTGGGATAACTTATGGGTAGGGTTAGGTTTCGAGGTAGGAATAGGGTTAAGACTAAATTTTCAGACTAGAATGTTGTTCTGTTACAACAGAGACGGCTCGGAGGCAGATGTAAAAGCAATGACAATGTTTTATTTAGTTCAGCAGAGTAAACGGTGAGTATGTAGCAATAATGTTAGTTTGGTGAGTAGATAGAAGAAGTGATACTGTCCTTTTGTTGATTGCAGATGGTATATGGAGAAGCACGCTGGAGACTGAAGACTGGGAACACTCACACACAGTTGGAGAAGCACACGGGGGAGACTGGAGACACTGGAGACGATGGAAGCAGGTAAGTAGCAGATTGGAGTCCTTAAGGTAAGTACACATGGAGTTGTAGTACAAACGAGACCGGACAGTGACTGTGTGTGAGTGTGGGGTATTTAAGGTGGCGGTGATGACAGAGTTGATGACGTGCAGGTGGCGGTGATTAGTACTCGGGTGATTGTGTGCGTGGGTACTGGATGGAGGTGGAACCTGACGTGTCTGTGACAGTACCCCCCCCTCCCACGGCCCGCTCCTGAGGGCCGAGGACCCCGACGTCGTGGTGGTCGTCCTCTAGGGCGTGGGGCAGGTCTGTCAGGGTGGCTGGCGTCTAATGCTTGTAGAAGATTGGGATCGAGGATATCGTTTCTAGGCACCCATGAGCGTTCTTCGGGGCCGTAGCCCTCCCAGTCGACCAGGTATTCAAGTAGACCACCACAGCGCCGGGAGTCCAGTATCTCGCGAACCTCGTAAGCAGCACAGGATCGTCCAGGATGAGTGGAAGGGGGGGGGTTCGGCGGCTGCCACGTCAGGTTCTGTGGAGGGAGAAACAGAAGGGTGGTGAGGTTTCAGTAAGGAGACATGAAAGGTAGGATGAATCTTGTATTGAGGTGGAAGTTGCAAACGATACGTGACGGGATTGATCTGTCTGGTGATGGTGAATGGGCCAATGAAACGAGGACTCAGCTTCTTGCAGGAAAGACGCAGGCGGATGTCCTTGGTTGACAGCCAGACCTTCTGCCCCGGTTGGTAGGATGGGGCATTGGAGCGCTGAAGGTCTGCTGTCATCCTGCGTCTGCGCAGGGCTCTCTGCAGTTGATGGTGGGCTGAGTCCCATACCCTCTCGCTCTCCCGGAACCAGTAGTCGACTGCGGGAACATTGGAGGGTTCCCTGTCCCAGGGGAACAGCGGGGGTTGGAAACCGAGTACGCATTGGAAGGGTGTTAGACCGGTGGAATGTTGGCGGAGAGAGTTCTGGGCGTACTCGGCCCAACCCAGATACTGGTTCCAGGAGTTCTGGTGGCCATAACAGAAGGTACGCAGGAAGCGGCCAATCTCCTGGATCTTCCGTTCTGTCTGCCCGTTCATCTAAGGATGGTAGCCGGATGACAGACTGACGGTCACACCCAGGAGCGACAGGAAGGCCTTCCAGACACGGGAGATGAATTGGGGCCCTCGGTCTGATACGATGTCTTTGGGGATTCCATAATATTGGAAGACGTGGTTGAACATGAGCTCAGCTGTAGTTAAGGCGGTAGGTAGACCTCTCAGGGGGATGAGACGGCAGGCCTTGGAGAATCGGTCTACGACCACAAGCACACAGGTGTAACCGTCCGACGCTGGGAGATCCGTGATAAAGTCAACTCCCAGGTGTGACCATGGTCACTCAGGAATGGGCAGCGGAGAGAGCTTGCCGGCTGGCAGGTGACGAGGGCTCTTGGCAATGGCGCACTCCCTGCAGCCCTGCACGTACCTTCTGACATCCCTGGCCATGTTGGGCCACCAGAAGCGCTCCTTAAGCAGCGAGAGTCTCATTGACCCCCGGGTGACCAGTGCCAAGTGATGAGTGAGCAGAGTGTACCAGTGGAGTGCGACGTGTCTGGGTGATGTACTGAAGGCCCTGGGGACAACCCGGCGGAGCGTAGGAGGAGGCATTGGAGGAGGGTAAAGTTTCTTCGGAACATTGGATGGGGTTCACGAAGATGGATTCTGGCAGGATGGTTTCAGGAGATTCGTTCTTTTCCTCTGGAGCATGGAGACGGGATAGTGCATCAGCTTTGATGTTTTTGGAGCCGGGGCAATAGGAGATCGTGAAATCAAATCTGGAGAAGAACATGGCCCACTGGGCTTGTCGAGGGTTGAGTCTTTTGGCAGCTTTGAGGTATTCCAAGTTTTTATGATCGGTGAGTACTTGAAAAGGGTGATTGGCCCCCTCCAGCCAATGCCTCCATTCCTCCAGCGCAAGCTTGACGGCCAGGAGCTCACGGTCACCGATGTCGTAGTTGACCTCCGCCGGGTTGAGTTTGCGGGAGAAGAAGGCACATGGGTGGAGTCTACTTGGATTCCCCTGCTGCTGGGAGAGTACCGCTCCCACTCCTGTGGTGGAGGCGTCCACCTCGACGACAAAGGGCAGGTCAAGGTTCGGGTGGACGAGGAGGGGAGCGGTGGTGAAGGCTTCCTTGAGGGCTTCGAAGGCGTTGGTGGCATCTTCGGACCAGGACAGAGACTTGGGCTGATGACGGAGGAGGTTGGTTAGTGGGTGGACGATGGAACTGTAATTTTTGATGAAGCGACGGTAGAAATTGGCAAAGCCGAGGAAGCGTTGAAGTTCTTTGATGGTTGTGGGAGCTGGCTAGGATTTGATGGCTTCAACCTTCCCCTCGTCCATCCAGATGCCACTGTGATCAATGAAGTATCCCAGGAAGTGGACTGAGGGCTGGTGAAAGGAACACTTTTCTGCCTTGAGGAATAGATGATACTGGCGTAAGCGTTGGAGGACCTCCGCAACGTGGTGGCGATGTTCGGCCAGGCTCCAGGAGTATATCAAGATGTCATCAATATACACAAGTACAAACTTGTGGAGGAACTCCCAGAGCACCTCATGGATAAAATCCTGGAATACGGAGGGGGCGTTGATAAGTCCATAGGGCATGACCAGATATTCATAATGGCCGGTGGGCGTGACGAAGGCGGTCTTCCACTCGTCCCCCTCGTGTATCCGGATGAGGTTGTACGCGCTGCGGAGGTCCAACTTGGTGAACACAGTGGCACCACGGAGATGTTCCAGGGCCGCTGGGACGAGGGGAAGTGGGTACCGGAATTTGACTGTAATCTTGTTTAAGGAGCGATAGTCAATACAGGGCCGCAAGCCTCCGTCCTTTTTTGCCACGAAGAAGAAACTTGAGGCAGCAGGGGAAGTAGACGGGCGTATATATCCTTGGTTAAGGGCCTCTTCGATGTATTCTTCCATGGCCTTCTTCTCCGGCACTGACAGGGGGTAGATCCGTCCCCTGGGCACTGGTTCACCCGGTAACAGATCTATAGCACAGTCCCATGGCCGGTGTGGAGGAAGCTTGGAGGCGCGTTGCGGGCAGAAGACGTCGCTGAAGGGGGCGTAGCAAGATGGAATCTTGGTGGAGCGTTTCTCTATGGGGCTTTCAATGGAAGTAGTACAGATGGAGATCTTCTTGGAGCATGGAGACTTGGGAACAGGAAGTTCAGAGAAGCAATTGGAGAAGCAGTGTTCGCCCCACTTCAGGATCTCGCCCGTGCGCCAGGAGATGGTGGGGCTATGCTGTTCGAGCCATGGGTGCCCTAGAACCACGTCAGCGCTGGAATCCTCCAGAACCAACAAATGGATATCTTCCACATGTAGGATACCTACACGGAGTTGAAGGGGTCCCACACAGCGACTGATCCTCTTCCTGCTCAGGGGTTTGCCCGTGATGGAGTGAACTTGGTAGATGGTCGGAGAGGGCGAGGTTTTGAGCTTGAGTTGTCGACAGAGGGAGCCTGAGATGAAGTTTCCTGCTGACCCTGAGTCGAGGAGCGCCACCACTGGAACAGATACATCAACAGCAGTAAGGTTTACAATAGTAGTGAGTGGTTTCATCTTCTTAATGGAGGGAATGATGGCACTCACCACAGGTCAAGGAGGACGAATTGGGCATGCAGAGATTGCATGCCCCGGAGATCCACAGTATAAACATAAGTTCAGGGTCAGCCTTCTTTGCCGTTCTGAGGAAGACAGACGGGAATTATCCACTTGCATTGGTTCGCTGGCTGGTTCTGGGGAGCTGACAGGTTCGGATCGGCGGGAATAGATGGTGGAGAGTGGCTGGCCCTGGTGCTCATCGAGACACGACTGCATACGAGTGCCTACGCGGATGGCGAGTTGGATGAAGCGTTCGAGGCCGATGGAATCCTCGTATCCAGCGAGATGCAACCGCACTCTGGGTTCCAACCCCTGACAGAACGAGGTGATGAGGGCTTGTTCGTTCCATCCACTGCTCGCGGCTAGCGTCCGGAACTGCAAGGCATAATCAATCACCGAGTTTGATCCTTGTTTTAGATTATAGAGTTTCTCACCAATGGAGGAATCCGCCGAGGTGGTTTCAAAGACTTTGTGGAAATGGGTGACGAATGCTGAGTATGATTTCACCACGGAACCTTTCTTAGTCCAGAGTGAGTCGGCCCACTGGAGCACCTTGCCTTGCAGTTGGGAGATTATGAACGCTATTTTATCCGTGTCGGTGGGGTAGAGATGCGGTTGCATCTCCAGGACCAACTCACATTGCAGGAGGAAACCGCTGCAATCTTCCGCCGATCCAGAGTAGGGCGCCGGTCGGGCCATGGGACTGGCGTGCATCATCGGTGGAGGAGTGGAAGAAGTGGAGGCGGAAGCGGCAGCAGGTGACGGTGGTTGTGGGGTGAGTGCTCGGCGCAAAGCGTCCACGAGCTCTTGGAATGGGTCCTGGGAACTCATGCTGAAATCCTGTTGTTATGGTCCGGTCTTCTGTTACAACAGAGACGGCTCGGAGGCAGATGTAAAAGTTATGACAATGTTTTATTGAGTTCAGCAGAGTAAACGGTAAGTATGTAGCAATGATGGAAGTTTGGTGAGTAGATAGAAGAAGTGATACTGTCCTTTTGTTGATTGCAGATGGTATATGGAGAAGCACGCTGGAGACTGAAGACTGGGAACACTCACACACAGTTGGAGAAGCACACGGGGGAGACTGGAGACACTGGAGACGACGGAAGCAGGTAAGTAGCAGATTGGAGTCCTTAAGGTAAGTACACATGGAGTTGTAGTACAAACGAGACCGGACAGTGACTGTGTGTGAGTGTGGGGTATTTAAGGTGGTGGTGATGACAGAGTTGATGACGTGCAGGTGCCGGTGATTAGTACTCGGGTGATTGTGTGCGTGGGTACTGGATGGAGGTGGAACCTGACGTGTCTGTGATAGGTCAAGAAAAACAGATGTATGTGTTAAAGGATAGTAATGGATGCAACACTTCAAACCCAGTAGTAATGCAAAAACTTGCTTGCTAATTTATATGCTGCTAGCAATTCAGATGAACTGTGCAGAAATCAACTGTTACAAGATCTTCCTATTTTAACATTGGAACACAAAGAATCTTTAGATACTGAACTAACTTTTGAGGAGATTACTGCTGCTGTTATGGGACTTTCTTCAGGACGTACGCCAGGACTGGACGGATTACCTGCTGAATTTTATAAGAGTTTTTGGGATGTTATTGGTCATGATTATGTTCAGGTAATCCAAAAATGTATCAAAGAAGGATTTCTTCCTTTGAGTTGTCAGCGGGCAGTTTTAACCCTTTCACACGTAAGTTTAAAATATTCTTTCTGAGTCCCCAGCGTGAGTTTTTTAAGGCGACCGTTATCGATAGAACGTATCACTTTATGGTTTCCATGGTGACGCGTCAATGCTTGTTACATGACACACCGCAGCACTGTATGAATGATGATCTACTTTCATTTAATTTCTCCTTTTTTATTCAAAATATTCACAAATTTGTTAACTATAGCATGAAATATCTAATATTTCGATTGCCAAATATGTGCAAGTGGATGTGTTTTGCTGTTTAAACACCTTTATAACGATCATGTTAGTTGAGCCATATGCGTGATGGGCGCCGCCATGTTAGTTTGCGCCGCACAGAGAATCGGATCTGTTGGATTTACAACACGTTAATTTATCCACTTCTTCCGAAATACATGAAAGTAAGTAAGTCGGTGAACTGGGGAAGAATAGAGTAAGCTTTATAGTTACTTTCACAATGTGTATCTGATATGAATAAAACGTGTCGTCTAATTATAATGGAAAGGGTTGTTATTTCCGCTTCTATAGACATCATTGTGTATTTTTCAAACTCTAAATATATTGTTTTGTTAGTACTCATGTGTATTTAAATTTCTGAAACCTAAAATAAACATTATTTGGTTGAAAACACTGCATATATGTAATATATGAAAAGTGCTGCGCACGTCCGTCTCTGGTTTAGCACCAGTTAAAGCGCGCACGCACATTTGAATTTGGCAGTTGATCACGTGATGCACTGAACGTTCTAATCACACCGGTGTGATCGTATGCTCCTGGGGCCAGCCAAGACTGATCACACCGGTGTGATCGTACGCGTCAAAGGGTTAATGTTACTCCCCAAAAAGGTGATCTGACATTCTTAAAGAACTGGAGACCTGTATCAATTTTAGGCTCTGATTATAAAGTTTTTTCAAAATGTTTGGCCAATAGGGTAAATGGCGTACTGCATACAATAATACATAAAGATCAGTCATATTGTATAAAAAAAAGATCTATATTGGATAATTTACATTTGGTACGAGACATTTTTGACTTTGCCTCTTATAATAATACCAATATAGGTTTTCTGTCATTAGATCAGGAAAAAGCCTTCGACAGAGTTGATCGCTTTTTTCTTTTTGATACTTTAAAGGCTTTTGGTTTTGAAGACAATTTTATTTAAAAAATAAAACTGTTGTATGCTGGGGCCACGTGTATGATTAAAATAGCTGGTGGCCTTAGTATTCCTGTGAAAGTCAATAGAGGCATTCGTCAAGGTTGTCCTATTTCAGGTCATCTTTATAGTATAGCCATTGAGCCTTTACTATGTAGACTGAGAAGACAGCTAACAGGTCCACAGGTCAATACACTGGTTTTCAAGGGTCCCATTAAGCTCTCTGCATATGCAGATGATGTCACAGTTTTAATCAGAAATCATAATGATGTTGAGTGTGTAAAAAAGGCTTTGGAATGTTATGGGAATGCGTCTTCAGCCAAAGTTAATTGGCAAAAAAGTGATGCTTTGTGGTGTGGTCAAGACTTTATTAGTCCATCACTACCTGGTGGTTTGCAGTGGGGAAGAGCGGGATTTAAATATTTAGGTGTTTTTTTTAGGGACAGATGAATATAGAAAAAAAAATAATAATTGGGAGGGACTTGTGGAAAAAGTGTGTGCTCGGTTGTCTCACTGGAAATGGTTGCTACCCCAGCTGTCCTATAGGGGGAGAACCTTGGTCTGTAACAACTAGGTTGCATCATCGTTATGGCACAAAATGATGATTCTAGAGCCTCCGGAAGACCTAGTAAGAAGAATTCAAAAGTGCCTGGTGAATTTCTTCTGGTCAGGACAGCACTGGCTGAAGGCACCAGTGCTCTATCTGCCTATACAGGAAGGAGGACAGGGGTTGGTCGACATTAAATCCAGAGTCAGAGCTTTTAGACTCCAGGCAGCCCAGAGACTTTTATATGGAGAGGATGTGAGCTGGGCTGGGGTAGCCTGCGCCCTTCTAATGAAAGCAGGCAATATGGGATTAGACCGCCACTTGTTTCTTATGGACACTGAAAAACTAGCCCTTGTGGAAAAAAAAAAGTAGTATACTTTAGTATACTTTTATAAAGTGTACTTATTGCACAAATAATATACTTTAAAAGAACACACTTAAGTGTGAATTAAATGTAATGTTTTCATCGCTTAAGTGCATTCTATTTGTAATTAATTTCAAATATATCACAGATTAAGTTCATATTAAATGCAATAAATTGAACTTTTGATTGATTTTTTTGAACAACTTAAGTGGGACTTTAATACAACTTTATGATAACCTTCATAATTGCTTCTAGTACCTTTAAAATATAGTTGAAGTGCACTGCCCAATGTACTAACAAGCAATTAATGTGAACTAAAATATATTTTAATATCAATTATCAATACACTTAAGTGTGAATTAAATGTAATGTTTCAGCCGCTTAAGTGCATTCTATTTGTGATTTAATTTTAAATATATCAGAGATTAAGTTCATATTAAATGCAATAAGTTGAACTTCTGAGTGATTTTTTTAAAGCACTTAAGTAGGACTTTAATACAATTTTTTATGTACTTTGAAATATGGTAAAAGTGTACTTCCGAATGTACTGACAAGCAATTAATGTGAACTTAAATATACTTTAATGTAATTTACATGTACACTATTTATATAATTTAATACATTTGTAATTACATTATTTGTTATTATAATGAAGTAGTTACAATTTAGTATATTTCAAAATATTACAATCAACACAAATGCAAATTGAAACCCTCTACATTTACTGACAAAATAATCTCTAAAACAAATACACAAAAACCTTTTTGTTGATTCACAAGAAAAAAACAAGAAACACTATACATAATCACAAACAATTACAACACTTTAACTCTCATTTAGAAAGAGTCTGGAGGACAGTGAGGCTTATATGCACTATAATTTTCTCCCTCACATACAAAGGTACCTAAAACCTACCCATCACAAACTTTCTGCATTTTTACATTTTCAGATAAAATCATTCTGTATGATGTATAAGATGATAAATAAGATAACACCCATGAATTAATACAAACAAAATGTAAAGAAAAGAAAAGATTCAAAACTTTGGGTAACACTGTACAATAAATTTCTATTAGTTAACTACTTTAGTTTACATGAACTATGAATGAAAAATACTTTAAGCAGTTATAAATCCTAGTTAATATTACTTATGCATTATTAAAATCAAAAGTTGCATATGTTAATAGATAATGCACTGTAAACTAACATGAACAATAACTATACATTTTATTAACTTGAAAAAAATATATTTTTATTACCTAATGTTAACAAATATTGATAAATACTGTAAAAAAAAAAGTTAATGCACATAGTTAGATAATGTTGTCTAATATATTAATTGATGTTAACAAGCGAGACCTTTTGTAAAATGTTACCTTTTGTAAACCTTGTTACTTATAAGCTCTGCAACCCTTACTAGCACAAACATTAAACAGGACCAAAAGTTTTCTTCTAAAATCTTACTCCAGCATTACAGTGAATGTAATTTTGAAAAAAAAACAAAAACAAAAAAAAAAACAATGAATTCCAAAGGTACAAAAACAAGAAAACCAAAATTGTCTGTCACCACCTTTTTTTAAGTTGTATGAAAAAGTGCTGTTTATGTCAATGTCCCAGAAGCTCTCCATCAGCAGAAAACCTTAAATGTCCATGAAGCTGTGCACCACCTCTACACAGTATGCGTAAATGGACATGTTCCAAAGAGGCAAGAAAGTAAAAAAAATAAATACCTGGAGGAAAAAAAAAAACAGAAGTAAAACAAATGTTTGTAAACAGAGTCAGTCCATTATTATAATTGGCTCAATTGAATGAAAGCAATAGATATAGATATAGATATAGATATATACTTGAACTCCAAAGTTTATATACACCTTTGTAGTTGTATATAAACTTATATACACCTACTTGTATACTTATATACACCTTTGTAGGTGTTGTTTTGAAAATAATAAAAAACGAACAAAGACATTTCTGTCGTTTTCCACCACCCTCCTTGACCCATTTGGTATTCCTAAAGGCAAAGAGTTGCTGATAGTGATTGAAGCCTGTGGCCAAGATGTTTACTGTGTACTGATCATCTCCTCCACTTTAATACCAGTTACAGTGTGAAACAAATATGAATGAACGTCTGAAGGTATGTTACAAGATACAGTACAACTGATCCATAACATGTCACACTTATGTGTTTCAACTGCGGAAAGACGTCAATAAAACAGCTTGTAAACAATGTCACGTAACGTCACATTTACTTCAGAAAAATCATATTCAGCATAAACTCATTAGTCAGCTATAGAGAGGAGCATTCTGCTAATATATGCACCATGTTACATGTTCATTATAATTTTATTTTAAATATATATTTTTTTATAATTCATTTATGTATTTAATGTTTGAATAAATCATTTATGACAGCTACAATTTAAATGTTTATATTTCAAAAAACAAATTAGAGTAGAAATATGATTATATAATTCTAAAGTTTACATAATCATAACTTTATTATAAAAAAACATAATTGAGTGTAATTTTAGTTTTGGATATGTAAATCAGTTAATTTAAACCTTCAATATTATAGTAATATATTACCAAGTGACTCCCTCTTATAGTTTACAGCATTATTTGAGAGATTTGAGAGATTTTTTAAATTTGCCATTTACTGTATCTGATATACATCCAAATAATCGATATTGAATCGAAATCGAATAGTAGAATAGAAATTAAATCGAATCGTGAACATTGTCAATACCCAGCCCTACTGAATACTGTTAGACTTAGCTGAAAAAAATATAAAGCACAATTTATTTAATTTGTTTCTTTGTTCTATATGCTTATAATTTGTTCATTATTTTCTGTGTGCATGCACTCATCTAATTGACCCAATGATTAATTCAAATGATTAATTCTTTCCAAATAGAGCTATTTAAGTCATCTGGTGATTTTTTTTTTTTTTTTTTTCATATCACAATATATATTGCTGACTATTATTGACTTTGCTGATCAAAGAAGAAAACAAAGGAGCGCATGTTTGGATGACTACAGATGAGACGTTATGTACTACAAATAAAGAAGCAAGTATCTTGATATATGCTCTGTTTATTTTTATTTTTTCACCTTAACATAGCAGTTCTTATTGCCATTAAGAGTGTACTTGTTTAGTTTAATCGCAATATGAAGGTGAATTAATCATGTTTCCTGTAATTTATTTATGATTGCATTATAATAATTTCTTATATATGAATGTGATCGCGTGTGTGGGCGTGTTCAAAGAATTTGGCAAATATTATGTAGAAAACTGACACTAGTCGAGTTTAGAGCAGGAGCTGGTGATAAAAATTTCAACAATAAGTTGTACTGGATTATACTGTATAAGCAAGTGTATTGAAATTCAAAAGAAAAATAAATTTCAAGTGTATTATTTCACTTCCTGCTTCGCTACTGTTCGGACGCTCTTGCTTACAGCTCCGCGCTTTGCTCTATTGCTTTTATATTTTATCTCCTAATTTTAACTACAGCAAATCGGCACAGTGCTCAAACGACAAATCTTGGCAACAACAATCTTTTTAACTGGAAGAATTGCTACAAAAAAATGGGAATTTTTATCCAACCAGCCTCCCACTGACCGCCATCAGCTTACATTCCGGAGAAGGGAAAACACAGCTGCCTACATCCAAAAGGATTAGAAATAATATGCCTCTTCTGGTTGAAGAATCTACCTGCTGCACAAACTGCCACAGACTTCTACAAAGGATTGCAGTTCTTGAAACAAAGTTACTTGCGGGACTACCAAACCAGAAGGAACACACAACAGAGCTTCGTCATGGACGTCCTCAGCACAAAGCCGGTGAGTCCCATGAATCTAATGCCCCTAAACAGACCGTACTGAGTGCCGGAACTGATCAGCACATTAATCGATGGCACACACAGGGAGCGAGACCCAAAGGCACTCGAGACATTAGATTGACACGAGTATCACATATTAATGCAGTAGCATCCTCTACCCCAAACAATAGCTCCCTACCACCGCCAATACATCTGGAGAACAGATTTGAAGTGTTAATGAATGTGGGTGAGGAATCTCCAGACTTGATGAATGTGGGTGAGGAATCCCCAAACATGATCAGACACAGATCAAATCAGCCAGCAGCTAACACCGATGCTAACTGCCGCTCAAGGTTGAACAGTCAGCGGCACTCAGCTCTTAGAGCAGCCGAGCCCAGGACTCTGATAGTGGGTGACTCTATTATCAGAAACATTAGCAGCAGGGATACAACTACATGCTGCCTTCCACAAGCAACAGTTTCTGATGTAAACAGGGAACTTAAGAGCATTCTGATGAAATATAAGACTGCAAATCGACTAATCATTCATGTGGGGAAGAATGATATTCGGAAGGAGCAGTCAGAACTCCTTAAGAGGGATTTCAATGAACTTTTTGAAATGCTTAAAAGACTAAAAGTTCAGTCGTTCATCAGTGGACCACTCCCAGCAAGAGGAACAAATAGATTTACACGGTTGCTTGGACTTAACACATGGCTGCAAAAAACCTGCAACTTAAAAGGACTGAACTTCATCGACAACTTCAATCTGTTCTGGAGTCAGAGACAATTGTTCACTCATGATGGCCTGCACCCAAACAAACTGGGCTCAAGAGTGCTAAAGGACAATATCTACTTCTGCCTCCATCATCCTTCAGCAGTGTGTGCAAATACACTCGACCTGAATGGCACAAACACACCTGGACAGAGTACAACTGACCACAGGACTTCACTTCAGCAGCTGAATGGACATGCGGTTGACACTTCCCACAAGGTCAATGATAACACCACGCAGCCACAACAACCACTGCTCATGGACACAATCCTAACTGAGCCCTGCCCACAGAGCTCACCGAGAGACAGTGACGTGTTAGAACTGCTCCAAGATTCAGCACCCAAGGACGACTTTTGGGAAAACAGCCAGGGAAGCCAGGACAACATGTTACAGCCTCCGGTAACACCAGAGCAACAGCCCCTCTCACCGGACATGTTATCCCTCTCTCCAGCATCCCCTCTTCTGTGCTTTTCAGAGAAAATGGAGGAACTGGTGTATGCTGGAACCAAACTCTCCCACTCTTTTGCTGTGAGCCCCAAGATATCAACAAAAAAACGTCAAGCCCCGAAACCACCAAAGCCTGTGGGCCCAGCTCGGCCACCCCCTCCTCCTGCGAGAGCTCTTCGGCCCCTGCCACAACGCCAGGGCCCTCACCCTCCTCCATCTGTTCTAGGTGAATCAAAAACAACCGATAACAGCTCTCAGTGATGTGTGTTGGGTCCCCGCTACGATAACAGTGACTTTATCAATTGTTTACAGAACAAGCGGGAACCCAGTGTGCCTGTAGCTTTCTCTATTTCTGTTTTATTACGTTATAGAAAGCCTAAGGCCTTTTCAAACCGTTTGGCAAACCCATTTAATCTGCTACCTATTACACGTCAAACTAAGATTACTGTAGAGACAGAAAGTAAGACTGTTAAGTTAGCACTTTTAAACATCCGCTCACTTAAAAATAAATCACTTCTAGTCAATGACTTAATAACCACAAACAACCTAGATTTTATGCTTCTAAATGAAACATGACTTGAAGACAGCTGCAGTGCAACAATCCTGAATGAAACAGCCCCTCCTAACTTTACTTTTATGAGTGTCTGCAGAGCTGTTAGGAGAGGTGGAGGTGTTGCGGCTCTATTTAAAGATGTCTATCAATGCAAGCAAGTGTCATTTGGGGATTACTTGTCTTTCGAATATTTAGGTATTGTGTTAAAAGGTGCTCCTCGCATTCTACTTATAGTTATTTACAGGCCTCCAAAATACTCTCCAGCCTTTGTGGAGGATTTTACAGAACTGTTATCAGCAATTTCCTCAGAGTTTGACTGTTTTGTTATTACTGGGGACTTTAACATCCACATAGAAAATGCAGAATCCAATATGGCAAAAGAAATCATAACTGTTCTGAATACTTTTGATCTGACTCAGCATGTACATGGACCTACACACAATCGTGGACACACTCTAGATTTAATTATTAGTAAGGGTCTAAACATTTCATCCATTGTCATTAAGGATGTAGCGCTATCTGATCATTTCTGAAATATTGATCTGTCCGACTGTTGAAGCTAGATCTGTCTCGGGCAAAAAGCGATGCTTAAATGAGAATACTAGTGCACTGTTTATGAAGGCTATATCTTTAACACCAAGCATATCCGCAGACTCTGTTGATTTTCTCCTTGATTCTTTTAACTCAAAAGTACAGAATGTTATTGATAACATTGCTCCTGTGAAAGTCAGGAAGAAAAGTGGCAGACAAAAAGCACCGTGGAGAAACTCAACAGCAGTGCAAAATATGAAAAGACAATGCAGAAAAGCTGAGCGCATGTGGCGAAAGACAAAACTTGAAATTCATTATAACATCTATAAAGATATTCTTCATGCTTTCAATGTGGAATTAGGCAAAGCTAGACAGACCTTCTTCTCAAATATTATAAACAGAAACTTAAACAACACCCGTACTCTTTTTGCTACTGTAGAGAGACTAACAAACCCCCCAAGTCAGATTCCTAGTGAAATGCTCTCAGACAGCAAATGTTGTGAGTTTGCTTCCTTCTTCTCTGAGAAAATTAATAATATCAGAAAGGCGATCAGCACATCCTTGAGCTGCACTGGGGTAAAACAGATCAGATCACAACCTCAGAAAGTAGCTATTATGTCTGATTTCGAAGCAATTGATGGTAAAATTTTGGAAGAAACAGTACAGCACCTTAAAACATCAACCTGCGCCCTTGACACACTTCCCACATCTTTTTTTCAAAAGAGTGTTTAACTGTTTAGAAGCAGATCTCCTAGAAGTGGTAAATGCCTCACTTCTCTCTGGGACTTTTCCAAAATCCCTGAAAACTGCAGTTGTTAAGCTCCTCCTGAAAAAGAGCAATCTGGATAACACCATATTGAGCAACTACAGGCCAATCTCAAATCTTCCTTTCATAGGCAAGATCATTGAAAAAGTTGTTTTCAATCAGCTGAACAAGTTCTTAAGCTTGAATGGATACTTTGACAACTTTCAATCTGGTTTCCGACCGCATCACAGCACAGAGACAGCACTCATAAAGATAATAAATGATATTCGCCTAAACACAGATTCAGGTAAATTATCAGTGCTGGTTCTACTCGACCTCAGTGCTGCGTTTGACACTGTTGATCACAACATTCTTCTTGACAGGCTCAAAAACTGGGTTGGGCTTTCTGGGATGGTCCTTAAATGGTTCAGGTCATACTTAGAAGGGAGAGGTTATTATATGAGTATCGGTGACTATAAGTCTGAGTGGACATCCATGACATGCGGAGTCCCTCAAGGTTCAATACTTGCACCCCTCCTGTTCAACCTATATATGCTGCCACTGAGCCAAATAATGAGAAAGAACCAAATTGCATATCACAGCTATGCAGATGACACCCAGATTTACCTAGCCCTCTCACCTAACGACTACAGCCCCATTGACTCCCTGTGCCAATGCATTGATGAAATTAAAAAGTGGATGTGCCTAAACTTCCTTCAGTTAAACAAAGACAAAACTGAAGTCATTGCGTTTGGAAACAAAGACGAAGTTCTCAAAGTGAACACGTACCTTCACTCTAGGGGTCAAACAACTAAAAATCAAGTCAGGAATCTTGGTGTGATTCTGGAGTCAGACCTGAGTTTCAGTAGCCATATAAAGACAATAACTAAATCAGCATATTATCATCTCAAAAATATTGCAAGAATTAGATGCTGTGCAAAAAAAAAGCTTAGTTTCTGGCTTTTATATGGAGTATAACAGCATATTATAGTGTGTGTGTGTGTGTGTGTGTGTGTGAGTGTGAGTGTGTGTGTGAGGGCAAAAACAGCCACGAACAGTAAATGAGGGAGAAAAAAAATAAATCTGATGCTGCACAAAAACTAACAATGCATTAAAACCAATGTTGTTACTAATCTTTCACATGTCCAAGACTGTGATAAATCATGTTTTACATTGAAAATAAGTCATTTTGTGTGTGTTTTTTTCCCAAAAATCAGTGACATCATTTATAAACTTGGCAATAAAAGACTACAAAACCTGGATTTTTTTTTTTATATTTAGTAGTTTTGATCAGATTTATGCAAAAAAAATTTGAAAAAAATATTTATCTGATACATTTTTACAGCAGTTTAATTTAGTGGATGTTTTCATCCACGAACATAACGAAAGTGTAGTAAATTTGCCCACAGTTTATTTTTGAGGTTTTGATTTCAAAGCATTTTCTCAAAATGTGTATCAAAATAAGATTTGTCACCAAAAATCATTCCATTTGCTGAAACACAGAGAAAGTTGTGGCCAAATTAAGACTCAAAAACACTCCATAGTGGATGAAAACATCCTCAACAACACATAAGGGTTAATTTAATATTGTATATGTAATTTGCTAATTTGCTTCTTTGTTCTTTATATAGCCTTATAAAAAATAAGTTATACAATTATAAAATGTATCATATTACGGTCATATTACCCACTCTTTGCCTACCCGTACATACCAGCTGATATACCATGTAGCCCTTGTCTTGATTTTGGTGTAATTAGTAATTTTACCATGTCAAAGTCAACTTTAATCATATAAAATGTAATTTCCCAACAGCAAAATTGTGGCCAGTGAAAATGCTAAGGGGCTAGTAACTTTGGAAAACGACTAGCCACATAGGCTGGTGAGCAAAAAAGTTCATGTCAAGCCCTGCTGGTAATGATAAATGCAATAATGTGTAATAATTGGAAGTCAGTTGTAGTTGTTGTGTTTCTCTTTTATTGTTTATGTTTGGGGAGATATGAAGTTTCTTTTCTTTTCTTTTCTTTTCTTTTCTTTTCTTTTCTTTTCTTTTCTTTTCTTTTCTTTTCTTTTGTGGACTACAATTTGTAAGAGGGAAATACTGTTTAGCATTTCCGAAGTCAAAATATATTTCTGTTTGTCATTTACAATTATTTATTTATTTATATGTTTGTTTGTTTGTTTGTTTGAATTTTAGTATAATCCACTCAGTTTGGTGAAGCTGCTGTTTTCAGAGACAACAGAGACAAGAGGCCTTTTGGATATTTGAACATAAGTCTTTATTCCCTGAAGGTATGAATGAAGAATTATAACTTTCTTGCTTTTTGTAATATTTATTTTTTTATTTTTTGATGTAATATTAGAACATTCCTGTTTGTTTGTTCGTTTGCTTGTTTAAATAATAAAATACATTTGATTTATTTTTGGATATATGGGGTTCATTTGATTATTAATAATATTTGTATTGCTTGTATATTTGTCATGTCTATATAGTTTGCTGCAGTTGTGTACTGTGATGTTATTTGCCATACATGTTAATTGCCACACTCTCTCAGGGTTCTACTCGCTAATTAAATCCATCTGATTGTTCCTAACTGGTAATCTACAAAGAAGTATGGACTGAATTCAATGCATGGTCAGCAATTTTCTTTGCTGCATATAATACAAAATAAGCAGAATCTGCTGTTCAGTCTGCATGTGATGAGCTGTGGGTGACCAACCGAGCTGGATATACTTTAAGCCACAGAGGGGCGCAAGTGAGGCATGTCAGTCAAAGTTTCACTTTCGTTTTTGGAAACTTTAAGTTGCTGGTGATAAAATGGCGCACGGTGCAGGTAAGATTTGAATCAAGAGAATGAGATTTTTATTATTATTATTAGTATTATTATTAATCTTTATTCTATTTTTTTTTTTTTTCCATGATCCATCATAGCACAAATTAATCTTAAAGGTGCCCTAGAATTGAAAATTTAATTTACCTCGGGATAGTTAAATAATTAGACTTCTGTACATGGAAATGACATACAGTGAGTCTCAAACACCATTGTTTCCTCCTTCTTATGTAAATTTGATTTGTGCAAAAGACTGAATCTCAACACCGACTGTGATGCAACAGTCGGCATTAGTTAAGCATTAGTAAATAGTTAATTCATCACTTATAAAGCATTAATATACATTGGTTTATAAATAAAGCTATAAATGCTTTATTCTTGATTTATAAGCATATCTATAATGTGTTTAATAATTGTATTTTCATACTTTATTAATAATTAATTTATCATTTCTAAATTAAGTATTACATTATTTACAAGCCAGTTATTTAGGAGTTGTCAGTGGTTCATAAGATCATTTAGGAAGTGGAAGTAAATCATTAATAAACTATTTAAACATTAATTTATACATCTTATTATTTAGACATATAGTAAGTTTCTTAGTATGTTAATAAATGCTTTATATTCCTACACTCTAAAAAATGCTGGGTTAAAAACAACCCAAGTTGGGTTGAAAATGGACAAACCCAGCGATTGGGTTGTTTTAACCCAGCGGTTGGGTTAAATGTTTGCCCAACCTGCTGGGTAGTTTTATTTAAACCAACTATTGTTTAAAATTTGCTATATGGCTAGCTTAAAATGAACCCAAAATAGTTGGGAAATTAAAAACCAGATGCAATTAGAGGCAACAATAATAGACAAAAGGTGAATGTTTATTAATAAGCTTTAATATTTTATTAATATAAATGTAATAGTTTAATAGTTTATTAATATAAATTTATGAATAAGCAATTCAATAAATGTTTATTGTTTAATAATTATTCATTGAACATTAATAAATGTTCATTTCCAACATACTTTGGGTTAATTTTAATTAAGCAATACAGTAATTTTTAAACAGTAGTTGAGTTAAATAAAACTACCCAGCAGGTTGGGCAAACATTTAACCCTACCGCTGGTTTAAAACAACCCAATTGCTGGGTTTGTCAACCCTAACCCAGCATTTTTTAGTGTACTGCAATTCATGATTAATTCAGGTAGTTATAAAACATTTAGTAGTCAGTTAACTATTTTTGTGAGTTCATCTAAAGTGATATTTTATTAATCATTTACTTACACTTCCTAAATGATCTTATGAACCACTGACAACTCCTAAATAACTGGTTTGTGAATAATGTAATACATAATTTAGAAATGATACATTGATCATTAATAAAGTATGAAAATACAATTATTAAACTTATTATAAATATGCTTATAAATCAAGAACAAAGCATTTATAGCTGTATTTATAAATGGCTTACTAATGTCTATTAATGTTTTATAAATGATGAATTGACTATTTACTAGTGCTTAACTAATGCTTCATAGTGTGCAGTTATTATAAAGTGTTACCAAACAGTGACATCATCATCCAGCTCAGTTCAGTTCGCATACATTGGTGTCAATGCAGGCAGATCAAAACACTGTTGAATATCAAATGTATAATTATGGAGAAGAAAACCTTGGGAGAAACCAGGCTTAGTCGGGGGGCCAGTACTCCTCTGGCGAACAGTGCTTTGTTACGAATCAGGTTGCTATCATAAATCTGATAGGATCGCAACATTCAAAGTATTTATTCCAGTTCAATCCAGTTGAGGATCGTATTCATCACGCCGGTATGGACGGTCTGTTGAGGAACTGTGCTACTGGCTGTCGTGTTGATGATGTCTTCACAATGGATGATCTAGTCGACTCGATCTCTGCTGATACTTCAGGGCTGCGTTGTGGTCGTATCAAGGCGCCGGTCCTCGGTCTCAGCTGGATACGGCCCGGATGCGGTTGACTACGGTAAAGCTCGGGATAAACAGAAAGACTAATATTAGCGTAGATGCCATTCTTTTTCTGATGTAACGAGTATATCTGGTGTTATAGGAAGTGTTCCCGGTTCCAGCTGACCTAATTTATGCAGCCTAATAATCCTTTAACGGATTTGAAAATATAAATTGATAATGTGTTATGTGTATGCCAGGTTAAAGAGATGCATTTTTAGTCTAGATTTAAACTGACAGAGTGTGTCTGCATCCCGAACAATGCTAGAAAGTTTGTTCCAGAGTTTAGGTGCCAAACAGGAGAAGGATCTACCACCTGCGATTCTGAGATCGCAATAAACGTGAAGGACTATAATGTATTAAGAGCTCACTTAGGTACTGGGGGGCTAAGCCATTTAGTGCTTTGCAAGTAATTAACAAGATTTTAAAATCTATACGATGTTTAACAGGAAGCCAATGCAGTGATGACAGAACTGGGCTAATATGGTCATACTTCCTAGTTCTAGTAAGAACTCTAGCTGCTGCATTGCACAAAGCAATTTTTTTCCAGGGAGATCTTAAAAACTGTAACCTTCTCTGCTTCATTAAGACATTATTTGTAACACAACCTTATTATTTGAGTTAGAATGTTTTAATATGTAATGCAAATTATATAACACAATCTATAGAGCAATAAATACATTAAATAAAAAAATAGATTTTTGATTTAAAGTATTGTGAAAAATTCATCACCACAGTCAGTGAAAGGGTCCATTCAACAGAGATGAGCAGCTCTTAATATTCTTTTAGTCAGAGGAAGATTGAAGGACACGTGATGGTCATCAACAGTCCTCAGCTGCTCCAGACAAACATCTCAGATGATCAGATCACACAGACAGTGAGAGAGTGTGTGTCTCTGTCTGATCCAGGACCTCATGTCTTCATACTCGTACTGCAGCACAATGACTTCACTGAGGAGGACATGACAAGAGTGAAATATGTGCTGGAGAAATTCAGTGAAGAGGCAATAAACACACTATACTGATCACAACTGATGAAGAGATTGATAAAGGTGCACCTGTGGACGTTAATGAATTAATTCAACAGCTAACTGCAGAGTGTGTAGGAGGACATCTGCAGCTTGATAAAAAAAATAAAAAATAAAAAAAATAAATAAAAAAAAATAATTGAGGAACCCACTCTGGAATATTCTACCCTTTAGAGAAGATATTCAAAAAAAAAAAGATTAATTTCTTACATGTAAGTTATATGATGATGCAGAAGACACATCAGAGGATGAAGATCTGAGCATATCTACAGTTTCAGCCAGAACAGAGAAGAAAAATGAAGATTCTGATTTAAAGTTGAACTCGAAAGTTTACATACACCTTGCAGAATCTGCAAAAATGTTAATCCTTTTAACAAAATAAGAAGGATCATAAAAATTGCATGTTATTTTTTATTTAGTATTGTCCTGCATAAGCTATTTCACATAACAGATGTTTACATTAAAGCTACAATATGTAATTTTTTGCTGCTAGAGTTCACTCCTTCAAAACAAAGGTGACGCTGAGATTGAACACAGAAGGCCGATAGAGCGATTGATAATGAGAGACGAGAGCGACACACGTCTCAAGAGCAGCAGAGCTGTTGTTAAAATGTTACTCTGCGTTTGCTTGGCAGTTCCAATGAGACACTTGTTGCACACTGCAGTAAGGCACGTCCTGATATTGCTAAGTTAGATGCGTTCCTGGGTCCTGATCCTGAAACAACATTCTAGTCTGAAAATTTAGTCTTAACCCTATTCCTACCCCTAAACCTAGCCCTACCCATAAGTTATCCCAAAAATCAGAGGGAAATGACAGATGAATAACACTGATGTAGAAGCACCAAATCATGATTTTAAGCCTAAACTTGACATAATCTGTAAACTTGTCCCTCAAATCTGAATGTTGTTGCAGGATCAACAAAAATGTTGACCCAGGAACATGTTGAACTCAGCAATATCAGTTTATGCCTGCAGTAAGACAGATCAATGTTAGTCATGTAAAACATAGTGTAAAAGCTGTAAATCAAGAAAATGAGATTTAAACAGTAAGACTTACTGTGTTGAGCTATATAACATGATTAGTCTTCTGTCGAAGAATGTTTCCAAACATTTGCTCACCTGTCTAATAAAACACATAATATATCAAAGCGTCTTTGGTGTTTAAACATTCTTGGAAGCATTTGGGATAATGTAAGTAGACTACACCAGTCAACAAAATATATAACATTGAAAAAAATTAACATGTGCCTTTAAGTCATAGGATAAAAATAAAGTAGCTGTATTCATAAAAATTACCCAGTTCAAAAGTTTACATACCATTGATTCCCAATATTGGTTACCTGGATGACCACGACTGTTTTTGTTTTGTGATGGTTGTTCATGAGTCCCTTGTTTGTTCTGAACAGTTAAACTGAGCTCTGCTCTTCAGAAAAATCCTCCAGCTCCTGCAAATTATTTGGTTTTCCACCATCTTCTGCATATTTGAACCCAGCAATGACTGTGTGATTTTGAGATCCATCTTTTCACACAACTGAGAACAACTGAGGGACTCAAACTCAACTATTAAAAAAGGTTAAAACTTGTACTGATGCTCCAGAAGGAAACAATTAATAATCATATAAGTTATAAAAAGATTATTAATAAAAAGTTAATAATCATATTTTTTTTTTCATTTAGTACTGCCCTTTGAAAGCTACAGAAGATGCTTACATGTTTCACAGAAGACAAAACAAGTACAATTTATCCTGTTTATCCAATTCAAAAAGTTTTCACCCCCAACTCTTAATGCATCGTGTTTCCTGTTGTTGATTTTACAGTTATTGTTGTATTTCAGATTATTAAGTGTTAATTGTGCTGCACTATCTTTGTTTCTCTGACCTTATGCTCTTGTCACAAACATTTCAAAGCCCAATTTATACTTGGTGAGATCATTCGCTGCATGATTTGTAAGAAGGATTTGTCAGTCTGATTCAACCCCCCTTTAATTTGTTTTTGAATCAGACTACATCGATCCTGCTGCTAGCGCTGGAAAAGTTGCAGTAAACGCAGCATGCATATTCAGTTCTTGAATTTCATGTGCTTGAAGCAGGAAAAATGGGTAGAAGATCTAAGTAACTTTGATAAAAGGGTCAAATAGTGATGGCTAGATGATTGGGTCAAAGCATCTCCAAAACAGCAAGTCCAGTGGGGTGTTTCACATTTTCAGTGGTGCAAGAAAGGATAATCGGAGTCATGTTCTGAGCAATGGTCTGCTGGGGAATGTTATTTTACATGTACCACCTACCTAAAGATTGTTGCAGAGTGAAGATCATGTACACTCTTTCATGACAATGATATTCCCTAATGGAAGTGGCCTCTTTCAGCAGAAAAATGCACCCTGCCACACTGCAGATTTTTCTTTTCTTTTTTTGCATTTACGGGACGTTTTGGACAAACAAATCTGATCAGCAGAGACCACACCTCACAACTTGCAGGACTTAAGGGATCTGCTGGTAATGTCTTGGAGCCAGATACCACAGGACATGCTTAGAGGTCTTTTTGTGTCTATGTCTTGACAGAACAGAGCAGTTTTAGCAGCACAAGGGGGGCCTATACATGATAGTTGGATTTAATGTGGCTAATCAGTATATTTTCACTATGTGACCTGCATAAAAAATAAAATCCATCATGACGTCAAGACAGCAGGTACCAGGCAACCAAAAGGTCTATGCTACATCCTGCATGCACAATATGCTTTAGCTAGGCAAATGCAAATTGTACCACATCTTGCTATCTACACTCTAAGCATCTACCTACCAATCTGGTGCTGTTATTACAGAAGTTTTGGTGATAGAACAAGCATGCATTCAAGTAACCACAAGAGCTACAGCACAAGCCTGTTGTTACATTAAATGTCTGATTTATTTTAAACTGTTAATGCACATTGAACTGATCATGTAGTGAAAGAGACATATTTCATTTAAAACGTATTGTGTTTGAAATGTATAATGTGTTTAAAAGAGATATAAAAAATATTGGTTCTTATTCTGACACATTTCACAACTTTTCGTCAGTTTCGCAGTTGGGGCTTAGGGGATTATGATTCAAGCAGTTAATTTTGAGTTACACATATGAATTAAATATGACAAATTATTTTATATTTTTATTATAGATCAAGATGGTACTGCGAATGGCAGCCACTGAGCAATTTTTAGTAATTATGGTCTTATGCCTTGCACAGATTTTTATATGTTTATAAAAATACATTTATACCAGAGTTATTGCTATGAGGATATGAGGAGACTTTCAATCAGTATAACTAAATGTTTCTGTAGAGAATCACCTATTGCACCTTTAAGCCACATTTTTGTCGCATCTAGGTCACATTTAATAAAATGGTTTGATCAAGAAAAAAATCCATGTTAAAACTACTATAAATTCAAATGTCAAAGTAAACTGTTAAAACAGCAACATATTTTGACATATTTTAACAATATATTGACATAGATTCATTAAATTTTAAGTGTATTCATTTGTATTTCATTTACATCTTTATTTGTGAACTAGAAATGTAGATCGTGATCGACCCTTCTGATGCGGTTTTTTTTTTTTTTTTTTTGGTCTTCTCTGGTAAGCGCATTTGTCTCCGCTTTTTTTTTTTTTCCCTTCAGTCAAATTTTCTCTTTCGATTTTGAACCTTGGAGGGAGAGATGGCTTGCAGCCTGTGTAAGTATCAAATTATTATTATTAAAATATAAATCTTTTAACAAGTCAGTTGTTTAAGACTCTGTATGATCAAACGAGCTATAAATCATTTTCAGTGATGCTAAATGCGTTTTATTTTTTATTCGATTACAGTATTTCTGTAACTGCAAGTCGATGCTTAATGACTTAAAACCGTAAACAATATGTCGCTAACATAAATCTTACCATTAAGAAACCTCAAACACAATGCAGATTATCTTTTTAAACCTATAAATCATCGTGATATTATACTGAAGATGTGCTGCTGCTTTACTGATGTTGTTCGTTACGTAAATAAAGACACTCTCTTGGGTCAGAAAGATAGCAGCTGTATTAGAATAATTTTATAAGTTGAACGTTCAATGAATATTCCTAACTACACATTGCATAGTTGTCCATATTAATCATAGTAAGCATTAAGCAGATGATTATAGCCTACCAGTTTATAAAACAAAGCAACATTATTATGCAAGTGACATCAAAGGCACATCTAGCGGGGTGTTTGTTGTTGTTTTTACATTATGTAAGTTCACCGCCTGCTGGCGCGTGTCTGAAATTGGACACGTTCGTGCAAATGAGGCAGTGGTTATTGCACAGAGGTTGCTGGCTACGGTGGCCGAGAGAGCTCAACGCGCTGCAAATGAAGAAAACACATGCAAATAAAGAAAACATCTTCATCAGTTTGACAACACATGCGCTGCAAATTCCACAACACTTACAAATAGTGAAACGCGCTGCAAATAGGACTGCTCATAATCAGAATGTTAACAAACAAAACGAAAAAACTCACCTTTCAGGTGCACACCACCTAAGAGTAGGCTAAACATGAACAAAACCAGCCAGCGGTCCCAGACAGGTACGTCAATGTGTTCCCTATAACATTTTCATTGTGGTCTGTGCCAGTCTCGGCGCCAGGACAAACGATTTGGGGGATATTATTTTGCATTAAAATATTATTAATAAATGATTAATAATAAATAATATATATATATATTTAATAATTTACTTGATTTTATGTCTCAAATCCCAGTCAATTATTCACTGCAGAAAGTGAAAGTAAAAACTCAGCGATGAGAGCTCTACTTCAACATGTTCTGATAACTATTTAACCTTATTTCTTAATTTCTCTTGTGGCCCATACGTATTGAAAAAAAATGAGAAGAGATATAGGTGTTTAGGCTTAAAAAAAAAAAAAAAGGCTAACACCTATATCTCTTTTCATTTTTTTTTTCAATACGTATGGGCCACAAGAGAAATATTAAGAAATAAATTAAGGTTAAATAGTTATCAGAACATGTTGAAGTAGAGCTCTCATCGCTGAGTTTTTACTTTCACTTTAGCTGAGTTTTTCTAATTAGCTAATCTCATCGCGTCGGTTATGCGTGATGCGCTATAAATTATTGCGAGGCAAATTAACCCTTTGATGCGCAAGCTATGAAAACCCCTTCTAATGCACAACATGGGTCAAAAATGACCTGTATTCATTTCCTATGTAATTTCAATCATGGTTGAGTGTTTCTTTGCTGAATCTTTGAAAGAAATGTATTTTATCATTAATTTATTTCAGGTATTCCTTAAATATCTTGTTTTTGATTGTCAAAAATCATTATGTTCATTTTTTCTTTCTTACTTTATAAACAAACACAGTTTTTGTATGTCTACATCAATTTTACACACATGGGTCAAAAATGACCCGTATTCATTTCCTATGTTATTTCAATCATGACTGAGTGTTTCTTCACTGAATCTTTGAAAGAAATGTAATTTGTCATTTATTTATTCCAGGTATTCCTTAAATATCTTGTTTTTGATTTTCACAAATCATAACTTTTGTATTTCTACATCAATTTTACACAGACCCATATTAGAAAATTTTCGCAAGTAGGAACATATTTACTGCAGACAACTGTTCATCCGCCACACATTTCACGTCTCAACATGGCTGCTTTTGTATATTTGATGGATGAAAGTCATATTATATTTCATATAATAGGCTATATATTATATTTCATAATCTTTATTTTTTGTCATAAGCCACTGCTACTGGTCACCTTTTACATCTATCAGTGTTCCTGAAAAGTAACAGTTTTGAACAAGGTTTCTGTCCAACAGTGAAAATATATAATAAGTGTATTTGAATTTGAATATTTGAATATTAAGTGCTTTTGATTTTCTTTATCTAGAGTGTTGGAATCTGGTGGAAATTATAAAAAGTTACAAAAATCTGTATGCTGACCCTCACGTACGCATAAAACGCGAAGTATACTTTGGCCTTTAGAAAGATAATGACACAAAAAAAAATTCATTCAAAAAGAAAGGAAAAATTTAAATAAGGATTTGTTTGAGTAATACCAGGAATAATGAATGATGAAATTAATTTATTGTAATATATGCAATATAGAAAATAACTCATTCAGGTCACTTTAGACCCATGTTGTATATGTCCAAAACTGTTACTTTTCAGGAACACTGACAGACTTAAAGGGTGACCAATTGCATTGATTTATGACAAAAAATAAAAAATTATGAAATATATAGCCTAATATATTAAATATAATAAGACTTGCATCCATGAAATATACAAAAGTAGCCTTGTTAAGATGTGAAATGTGTGGCAGATGAACAGTTGTCTGCAGTAAATATGTTCCTACTTGCAAAAATTTGCAAATATTAAAGATTTCTATATGACCATTTTTGACCCATGTGTGTAAAATTGATGTAGAAACTGTGTTTGTTTATAAAGTAAGAAAGAAAAAATAAACTATTATTTGTAGAAAATCAAAAATAAGATATTTAAGGAATACCTGGAATAAATAAATGACAAATTACATTTCTTTCAAAGATTCAGCGAAGAAACACTCAGTCATGATTGAAATAACATAGGAAATGAATACGGGTCATTTTTGACCCATGTGTGTAAAATTGATGTAGACATACAAAAACTGTGTTTGTTTATAAAGTAAAAAAGAAAAAATGAACATAATGATTTTTGACAATCAAAAACAAGATATTTAAGGAATACCTGGAATAAATGAATGATAAAATACATTTCTTTTATAGATTTAGCAAAGAAACACTCAACCATGATTGAAATTACATAGGAAATGAATACGGGTCATTTTTGACCCATGTTGCGCATTAGAAGGGTAGTGATAGAAAAATGATTTTTATTCACAAAGTAAGAAAAAAAATTAAAATGAGGATTTGTGATGATCAAAAAGAAGTTAATTGAGGAATACCTGGAATACTGAATGATTAAATTAATTTCTTGCAAAGATATAGAAAATACAAACTCAGCCGGGTCATTTTTGACCCATGTTATGCATCAAAGGGTTAAATTATTATTTTAATTCTAAAAGTAGCCTAATCATTATAGTCACCGTCATCATCTTCATTCAGATCATCGCAGAAGGACTTGAGATCGCTAGGCCTGGTATGTGCTATTTGCAGCGCGTTTCACTATTTGTAAGTGTTGTGGAGTTTGCAGCGCATGTGTTGTCAAACTGATGAAGATGTTTTCTTTATTTGCAGCGCGTTTCACTATTTGTAAGTGTTGTGGAGTTTGCAGCGCATGTGTTGTCAAACTGATGAAGATGTTTTCTTTATTTGTATGAAGATGTTTTCGTTTGTCTATTTGTAAGTGTTGTGAAATTTGCAGCGCATGTGTTGTCAAACTGATGAAGATGTTTTCCTTATTTGCAGCGCGTTGAGCTCTCTCGGCCACCGTAGCTGGCCATAAACCAGCAATCACTCTGATCACAAACCTAAACAAGCACATTAAAACAATTACACATAGACAATATATTTCCAATGAATAATCAATATACAATATATTGAAAAATATACAGAATCAATTTTTTTGTCAATATATTACAATATAATGAATAATGCTGCTTTCATATATTGAAAAGTGACAATATATTTTACTAATATATCCTAATATATGTAATTTCATAAACGTACATGTGATAAGATATGGTACTGCACGGGTATAAATAGTGCACATATATTTACTCAAATAATATAAACACACATAGGATATTACTTATATTTTATAATTAATTACTTTAAAAATGTTTAATAACATCAAGCTAGTTAACAATAGCATAAGTACACCTGCATGTACTAAAGTGTTTAGGAGAAAGACTATCATTGTGCTGAAGAGAGCACAGATTCAGTGGCCGACAGTAGCGCAGTCTCGGTCGAGTGGTCACTCTTGAAACCAGATTGATTGACATCCAATTGGTTGCTCTTTGAGAGGAAAGATGACACCTGGTTGAAAACAACTCGTTCAAGTGTTTTTCCTATGAATGGTAGGAGAGAAACAGGTCTGTAGCTGTCTACAAGAGACGTGTTTAATGTGGGTTTCTTAAGCAGTGGGGTTACCCGAGCCAGCTTGAATGTGTTAGGGAAAGTGCCAGTGTGTTGATAATGTGTGTAAGTGCTGGTAAAAGTGTGGGAGCGATGGCTTGTAGAAGGTGTGTGGGGATGGGATCTAGAGGGCAGGTAGTAGGATGATTGGAGAGGAGAAGTTTGGATACTTCTGTCTCAGTGAGGGGAGAGAATGAAGAGAGGAGGTGTGTGGCTGTGTGTGTGGTTGGTCTGAGTTCCTGTGTGTGTGGAGCGGAGAACTGACTGCTGATGGTAGATGTTTTGTCAGTGAAAAATTTAGCAAAATTATCAGCAGTTAGAGATGAGGTGGGTGATGGTGGAGGGGGGCAGAGGAGAGAGTTGAATGTTTTGAAAAGTGTGCTTGTGTTTGAAGCGCTGTTGATTTTGTTGTGGAAACAGGAAGATTTAGCAGCATGAATTTCAGCAGAAAAGGATGAGAGCAGAGATTGATAGCTACTTAGGTCAGATTGGGCTTTTGATTTGTGCCACTTCCTCTCTGCAGCCTTGAGTTTGGTCCGATGTTCACGAAGAACATCAGATAACCAGGGATTAGAGGGAGTGGCACGTGCAGGCCTGGAACCGGTCCCTTTCAGTATAGTTTAGCGTTAACTAAACTTAAAACATAAAACTTGACATACCAGTTTAAACAATAAACATATCAGAACAATGACAAATATACATGGGTTACACAATGAAATACCTGGACAAACAAAGAATTAATATTAGGATGCAGCATGTATTGAGCGACTCAAAAACATCTGTTAGAAAATAACAACACATAAGTCATGCGAGCATACAAACAATAATAACTTCAACAAAACGGCACATCAGTGTAATCCCACATTGTAAATCAAGTAAAAAACACTCCAAAGAACACTTTTTGACACAAACATAAACTAATATTTTGAAATTACTACCTATGGCTCCGTGAGCCACCAGACATCCTCCTTTCAGTATAGCTTAGCATTAACTAATCTAGGAGAGAACGCGCCTAAAGTTAAGATTTTCTTAAAGGGGCAGTACACTTCATTACACTTTATTACAATATCATATATAAAACTCCAAAAACATACATACCAGCATAATTAAATCAAAAGATAATACAATGGAATAAAACAATATATTCAAAATAAGAGAATCAGTTATTAATTAGAAAGAAATGATTTTGAGTGAAAATAATAATGCTAATTTTACACTCGTTACACATGTGTAAATGAGGTCAAGTTGGTTGCCAGATTTGTGTGTACTCGTGGTGAAGCACTGCATTCAAAATATCACAAACACATCTCACAACATTTGTCTTATGTTACAAACACCTTTGCCATAATATTATATTTTTCATTATATCATATACACTCAGTTATTCAAAGCCTAAAGCTCTTCTTTCATAAGCTGCTATGTACATTTCTGTACAAGACTGAAAGTAGTTGGCAGAGAGATGTTGAAAAATTGATGGTAAACATGGAAGCATGATTGAAACCAAACATCAACCATGTGTATTTTGACAGAAACAATTGTGTTTGAAAAAGGAAATAAAAAATACTTCCTGTCAATAGCCAAGGATTAGTGTATGGTTTTGCAGATTAGGTGTGTGGTTCTGGTGTCAGGTTTCAGAAATTGTGTTCAAAGTAAGGATTTTGTGTGTAAGCAGTTGAAAAAAAAAAAAAAAAACTGTAATGAACAGGGGTTCCCTCTGTAGTCTTCTAGCTTACAGTTTTTTTTTTTTTTTTCAACTGCTCACACACAAAATCTTTAATTTGAACACAATTTTGAAACCTGACACCAGAACCACACACCTAATCTGCAAAACCATACACTAATTATTGGCCTTCGACTTGAGTTTTCAATTTCATAAAACACTTTTTGCAAAACACAACACAATTCTCTATGAAAGACAAATGTTTGCTTATGAGATGTGTTTGTGATATTTTGAATGCAGTGCTTCATTTTGCAAGAGATTTTGAATTTTGAGATTTTGAGGCATTTAGAATTTTGTGTGTGCGGAGGAGGCACAGTTTTGAAAATGTATGTAAGTGGTTTAAAAAAAAAAAAAAAAAAAAACTGTAAAAATGTGAATAAATCATCCACAAATGCCGAGCAGTAAAATTTATAGTTTGCATTATTTTCTCAAAACTGTTAATTTATTCAGTATGGCATTTGGAATTTGTACATTAAATTAGATACAAAATTACTGTGTGTATTGTCCTTCAGCTCATTAACATTCAGTAAATAAGAATGCAGATATACTTAACTGTTTATTGTATTTTTTTCCTCATAGGGTGCGAAAGAGCTCAAAGTCCACCTTTGATTCGTCCCAAGACTAAGTAAAAAAAAAAAAAAAAAAAAAAAAAAAAAAAAAATATATATATATATATATATATATATATATATATATATATATATATATATATATTGTATAGCTAACTTGAAGCTTAAGAACTCATTAAACCAGCATTTTGTTGTTAGCACATTCAGTCTATAAAATGTATACTGTCTGAAAACTGATGTTGATAGTTTGAATATTTCAACATATGGTACATCTATCATTTGACAATATGGCCATGTGTGTGTGTGTTTCAGTGAGTGATCTGAGGATTGTCCTGTTGGGGAAAAACACATTAGAAAACAACAAAGTGGGAAACTTAATCTTTGATAAACAAGTGTTTGGAAAGAAAACACCACAACCTGATGTAGAGGAGCACAGTGAAAGACTGGAGGAGAGA
The DNA here is from genome assembly GCF_018812025.1 of Megalobrama amblycephala. Taxonomy (NCBI): domain Eukaryota; kingdom Metazoa; phylum Chordata; class Actinopteri; order Cypriniformes; family Xenocyprididae; genus Megalobrama; species Megalobrama amblycephala. The sequence goes on along the minus strand of NC_063065.1, from coordinate 23,388,534 downwards.
AACATCACAGTCATCAACACCAATAACCTGCTCAAATCAAAATTCACGCTACAAAAAATAGCACAGAAAGTGTCTGTGTTTTCTTCTCCAGAACCTGATGTGATCATACTGGTGCTGCAGCACAATGACTTTAGTGAGAGGAAAAGAGACAGATTACCTTCAGTGTTGAACTGCTTTGGTGAGCAGGCCATGAAACGCACAATGATTCTGACCACTGATGATGAGCCACACAGTGCTAAGCACAAACCTGTAAAAGAAAATGAATTTATTCAGCAATTATCTACACAATGTGGAGGAAGATGTCTTCAACTTCAAGACATACAACGCTCTCAAATACTTCAAAATGTGGATGAAATAATCAACCGTAGTAAATGTAAGGAGATACAACAGAGTTCATCATTAGACAATACGTTTTCTACTGCTGATACCAACTGTTGTCAATAATTTTCCATTGACCACTTTAATTTACCACCAAATGCGTCTGATTTTAAAAGTGCACCTAGTAATGTTTTGCTCATTAAAATATTTTATCTAAAGAAATGTAGGTTTCCAGAAAAGTTATTGTTCTTGATTGAGGACTTGTCTGAACTTAAAACTAAAAGAAATTTTCATAATTTTAAATACATTTAATTTTAAGTGGACACAAGTTCTGGCATACATATAAATGTGCTGTCATTGTGTCTGTATGAATAGTTTAAAGATAAAAACTATGTAAATTCATAAACCTTTGTCTGGTTAGACGCCATATTGAATTTATCATGGATAAGAACAAAGCTGTGAGGGATAGACATACAGGCTTTCCTTATGAAGGTCCTAGATCATGTAATTTCTAACAACAATTTTCAAATATGGAGTTTTTATCTCCTGATTTTTTTTCCTCCTCCAGAAAGACATTTAATTAGCAGAACTATCAGTATGTTATTAAACAACAGTACAATCCAGGACATCAGTAAAAACCATAAGCATAGCAGAGTGAAGAGAAAGCAGCTACACTCTAAAAAATGCTGGGTTAAAAACAACCCAAGTTGGGTTAAATATGGACAGTCCCAGCAGGTTTGGTTAAAGGGCACCTATTATGCCCTCTTTCACAAGATGTAATATAAGTCTCTGGTCTGGTCAAGTTTCAGCTTAAATTACCCCACAAATTTGCCCCTATTTGGGGGTGAGCAAAAACATGCCTTTTACTATATTAATATATTGCTGGCTAAAAAAATAAATCCAAAATTTGTCAAAAAAAATGGCTGGGTAAAAACAACCCACTCCCTGGTTTTGTCCATATTTAACCCAGCAGTTTTTAGAGTGTACATATCCATAGATATATCCATGCAAAATATTTTAATGTTCAAATATAATTCTACTTGACTGTAAACCATAGTATATTTTCCAAAAGTTTGTTATCTCTTCCACATTGTATTGTATTGTAGTGCTAAAGTGTCTGAAATGTGTCTTTTGTCTTTTTGTTTTTCAGTGTCAAATCTATATAAAAGTTCTGAAAATCAAAAGCTGATCTTGGTGCTGTGTGGATGTAATGAAGAACTGAAAGCCTCCATGTCAAAACTTTTACTGGGGAAAAAGATGTCCATATCAGCAGAACAAGAGTTGAGATCTGTGTATGTGATGGAGGAGGAGAAGATTCATGGACAACCAATCAGTCTTGTCAATCTTCCAGCTCTCAATCAGCTCTCAGAGGAGGAAGTGATGCGTCATACTCTCCGCTGTGTGTCTCTCTTTGATCCTGGAGTTCATGTTTTCCTCCTCATTATTCCTGATACTCCACTTACTAATGAAGACAAAGCAGAAATAGAGAAGATCCAGAAGATATTTGACTCCAGAGAGCATTTTATTGTGCTCTTTGTCACAAGTCTCTCTGTTGAAGAACATGTGACTGATTTAATCACATCCAGCCCAGAATCTGAGAAGTTAATCAGTCTCTTTGGAGGTCAGCACAAAGTTATTGGGTTAAAGGAACCTGAAAACTCAAGACAGATCCCAGAACTACTGGAATATATAAAGAACATGAAGATTGAACCATATTCACTTCAGATGTATGTGAAAGCTCAAGAGAACAGAGTCAGACGTGAAACAGAGGAGAAATATAAAGAAGAACTGAAGAAAATGGAAAAAGAAATTGATGGGTTAAAGCAGAAGATTCAGTCAGAGGGTGAGTGAATTTTACTGTTAAATTCTCTCATAGGTTTTGATTATTTCTTCAGTGCTGGAAGAGAAAAATAGTGCAACATTTGTAGTCTAATCATCAGCACATTTGCATTTTTAGCTGCAATCCCACTTTTAGAAATTGTACACAGCAGATATTATTTTATTGTGAAATAATTTTTGCCTGGGATTGTTGCAGTGGCAAGTGGTGACTCTTTCAACTAGGTGTGTTGTAACCAACTGTCCCACACCCACACTTTTCCATGACTTAGCCAAATGCAGCTGTGATGCTTAGAACAAATTCATCTTCTGTCTCTTGATCTGAGTCCCATGACAGAAGGCCAGACCACACTGAATTAGCAAGGATGGCAACGTTCAGTGTGTGGAACTTTATGCCATAATTCTTCCTCATTTATCTCACCCAGGTCCATTGTTCCCTTGAGGAACACTTTGTGAGTTTGTACATCAGTGCAGTAACAATGCAGTAAGACGCTCATTGCCTCCTTCTGAGCTGGCATTAACAAATTCCTCAAATCACTGATGCCTGCCCATGGTCCTGGAGGGACGCTTTGCCAATTTCTGTATCTGGCAATTCTGTTAAGTGAATCCCCCTGCACCTTCAGAGAAGTGGTGGAGGCCCTAGATACCCCCTTTCCACCGGCACGAACCGGGTGCTAGTTCAGAGTTAGTGCTAGTGCCAGTTCGGAGTTGGTTCAACTGATGAGCCTTCTAAGAACCAGTTTGCCTTTCTACAGACTAGAGAGCAGCACAGAGCCAGGTCTTGCATCACTGTATACGTCTCATATTTCACAGCAAAGCTAGCGCTGCAGCACCAAACACAAACACACCAGGCTCGTTTGAGATGCATCGGCTTCTCGCAGAGCGATCGGCGCATGACATCAAAGCTCTGCGAGAATGATCCAAAAGTACAAGGAGTCGTATGCTCTACAAACGCTCCCGTGGACCCGCGGCACTTCGATGTCACCCGCCGAATTGGTCCGCACTGCTCCGATGCATCTCGAACAAGCCTCCTATCAACAGTCGCGGATGTTTCACTACTGTTGATGCTCATGGCTTTGCGAACCTACATTGGCATCCAAACACGGTTCGCCGTAATTTGTATATAGACGGAGATTACACTCGAGCTTCTATTAGCTCGATTAGCTGCTATTTCAAAAATGGCGGTCACAAGTTTCTTGTTGGTCACAGTAACCCCGCCCCCAGCCCCTGACGCAAGCGGTTCTTACTTCTAGCCCAGCAATGTTTTGGTGCTACTTACGAACCACTTTTCCTGGTTCGGAGCTGGTGCTTTGTGTGTCGAAAGACAAAGAACTGATTTGAAACTAGGCTCTGGCTCCGAACCAGCACTCAAACTGCCTTGGTGGAAAAGGGGTAAGAGAGACTGGAACAGAATGGCTGAGTGCCTCCTCCACCTCTCCCATGGTTAAGGGGGATTCTGCTCCAGACTTCCCTCCTGCTTATTCCTCTAGATCTCCATCCTCCAGGCATCCCAGGAGGCAAAGGAGGTAGAAACAGTGTCGCAGAAAGCTTTGGAGAGCTCCCAAGTCTAGTGGTTCTTAAAGATCCAAAGTCTAGTCTTAGCATGGAGGCAGCTCCTCGTACACTTATCTTGGATGGGAAAACAATCACAGCCATTGAAACATTGAAACTAGCCCCTACTCAGTGTCACTTCAATGTCAGCTGCCCTGTCAGTTTTTGGCATGCTCTCCATCCTTGTGCCAACCCTCAAACTCTTCCTGCTCTGCTGGTTCTGCCTAGCCTCTTATCTCTGTTGTTTCAATTGGCTCTGCACAGTCCCCTGGCTCTGCCTCATTCTCCTGATGAGCCAGCTCTCCTCAGTCCTCCAGCTCCACCAGCCTGACCATAATAATAATATGTTTTATTTAATTAGCACCTTTCAAGAACCCAAGGATGCTTTACATGAAGTTGCTAGATAACATAAATACATACAAGTATACATTCAGTATACAACACATAATCAACCAGATGGAACAGACAAAGAAAGTTCCCTTTCGAGGGAACTCCACACTGCGTCCAATAGGATCGCTTTGGGAACGCCGTCAGCGTGATTGCGTCTGATGCACGTATGTCAACTTAGCCAATGGCGAGAGTGAACGTCACGGGCGGGTGACGTCACGACCAGGAAAGGATAAATACACATCCGGCCAGACCGGCTTCAGCTTTACTGCCTCAGCAAAGCGTTCTATGTCAAACTGTGTGTCTTATTTATTGTTGTCTGTCAGTTACATATATACAGAAGCATTCTCACAGTCATGGCGAACACAGCCGCATTTAAACAGTGTACTCCTCCGTGTCCCCGCTTCCTTACGGGTGGAGATACACATGATTTGTGCGTTATGTGTTTGGGAGTGGAGCATATTCTGGCAGCCTTCGAGGGGGCTGACTGTGAGCATTGCGAGAGGCTGCCGCTTCGCACGCTCCGCTCCCGCCTGTCACTTTTTGAGAAGGGTGATCAGGCTAGCGTTCCCTCTGGTTCTGGACCCGCTGCTACCGAGGCACTGCGGAGAAAGACATCATGGGGATCGCAGATGGATCTCGCGGAGGGGTTGGAGACGGGCGTGAGCGCTCTTTCTCAGCCCTCACCCGGGAGATCTGTCGCTCAATCTCTGGGGTCGGAAGCCCGCGCTGCGGTTTCTTCCGCCCGGGGGGAGAGCCCGTCGTTTCAACACTCCAGTTCTGAGGAGGTGGATGTGTTGAGCGTCGGATTGGGGGAAGAGGATTCGCCATCTCTTTCCCCTGCATATGAGGAGCTGGTGGAGGTGATAACTCGCGCTGTTGCCAAATTAAGTATTGAATGGCCGGCCGAGAAACAAGGCGCTCGTCCGAAAAGCAAGTTAGACGAGCGTTTTCTCACATCAAATGTATCACCTTCACCACGGGGCCTTCCGTTTTTTCCCGATTTGCATAGTGAGCTGTGTAGATCGTGGAAGAAACCATATTCTGCACGTTTATTCAGCCCTCAAGTGAAAACATACAGTGATATAAGAGGGCTGAAAGATTATGGTTATGGGGCGGTGCCTAGGGTGGAGCAGACGCTTGCGAGCTATCTGTCTCCCGCCTCAGCATCGTCCATGAAGGCCCCCACGCTTCCCACTAAACCATTAAAGACCACATCAGGGTTAGTTGGGAAAGCGTATACGGCAGCAGGACAGGCTGGTGCTTGCTTACACACTATGAGCATATTGCAAGCATATCAAGCCGACCTGCTGAGGGATTTGGATGGCGGTGAAGGGATTGGCCCTGACGCAGTTCGCAAACTGCGGCGAGCCACAGATTTATCTCTCAGAGCCACCAAGGAGACCGCTAGAGCTATTGGGCGGTCCATGGCAGCCTTGGTGGTGACAGAAAGGCATCTGTGGCTCAGTCTTACTGACATGAAGGACAAAGATAGAGCTTTTCTCCTTGATGCTCCGCTTCAGCCTTCTGGTCTGTTCGGTGACGCTGTCAACACAGTCATCGACAGGTTCCAGGAGGCAAAGAAGCAAGCGGAAGCATTTAAAAAATATCTACCGCACCGCCACCAACCCTCTGGGGGTGCTGGGCGTGAGCAGCCCCAGCCGTCAAGCTCCTCATATAGGCAGCAGCAAAAGGAGAGTGTCACATCTCGTGCTCCACCTCAAAAATACGGAGGGCCGGGTCGGCACTCTCAGCCCAAGCCTTCTAAGCAGAAGACCGATCTGAGGGTCGTGCTTCAAGCGAAGAAGGCTGCGGGCCAAAAGAGGTCCTGACGCCACTGGTGTCAGGTCTCTGAGGGCGGCCCCCCGCGGGGTGGAGCGGTGTTCACCTCATTATACGGTGCCCACTCCACCTCGTTGCCCTCAGGGGACCGTTCTGCCAACCCCGCCACCCTCGGTGCTTCGGGGCGCAGCGGTTTCCAGCGAGCTCGTGACCCAGCGTCCACAAGACACTGCGTCACACTCGCAGCCTCTGAGGAGGTTAAAAATACAGTCAAATCGGTTAGTTCCTGCCAATATGCTTCAGGTCACCGAGATGGGTGTGTTAAATACATCAGAGACCAGTCTCGAGAGGCTGGTTCCCTTAGTAGATTTTCTGGCAGAGTGGAAACTTCTACCAAATACATCGCTATGGGTCCTGCAAACGATAGAGAAAGGGTACAGAATTCAGTTTGGATTCCGCCCACCTCGATTCAACGGGGTGCTACATACATTAGTGCATCCCGAGCAGGCTCTGATAATAGAACAGGAAGTAAAGACCTTACTAGTGAAGGAGGCTATAGAACAGGTCCCTGTAAAAGACAGAGAGTCAGGTTTTTACAGCCGATACTTCTTAGTTCCAAAAAAGGATGGAGGGTTGCGTCCCATATTAGATCTTCGCCATCTGAATCGTACAGTCAAGAAACTAAAATTCAAGATGTTGACGTTAAGTCAAATTGTGACTCAAATCAGATCCGAGGACTGGTTTGTCACAATAGATCTAAAGGACGCATACTTCCATGTCTCCATCCTTCCTCAACACAGGAAGTTCCTGAGGTTCGCTTTCGGGGGCAAAGCGTACCAATATCGGGTTCTTCCATTCGGCCTAGCTCTTTCACCCCGCACTTTCACGAAATGCGTAGATGCAGCGCTGGCCCCGCTCAGGCTGCAGGGCATACGCATTCTGAACTATATAGACGACTGGCTGATTTTAGCACAGTCAGAGGAAATGGCGGTTCGGCATCGAGATGTCGTCCTCGCTCATATCCAAAAGTTGGGGATGAGACTGAATGCCAAAAAGAGTGTGCTTTCTCCAGTACAGAGGACCACTTTTCTGGGCGTGGTTTGGGATTCAGTGACGATGCGGGCATGTCTTTCACCCGCTTGCATCACTGCTATTCTATCAGTCGTGAAAAGAGTAAGGCTAGGCCGGTCACTCACTGTGAAACAGTTTCAAAAACTGTTGGGTCTGATGGCAGCAGCGTCCAACGTGATACCTTTTGGCCTGCTGTACATGAGACCCTTACAGTGGTGGCTCAGGACCAAAGGGTTTTCCCCGAGGGGGAACCCCTTTCGTATGATCAAGATCACGCGGCGGTGCGTCCGCGCCTTTATTATATGGAAGAAAAATTGGTTCCTGTCCCAGGGCCCTGTGTTAGGAGCTCAGTGTCGTCGAGCTACTCTCACGACAGATGCGTCTCTCACAGGCTGGGGAGCCGTAATGGAAGGCCGCTCAGGTCAGGGTCTGTGGAGGGACCATCATCTCTCTTGGCACATAAATTGCCTGGAGATGATGGCTGTCTTCAATGCGTTGAAGTTCTTCCTCCAGACCTGAGAGGCCATCATGTGTTGATCCGGACAGACAACACATCGGTGGTCTCTTATATAAATCGACAGGGGGGTCTGCGTTCGCGTCCACTATGCAAACTGGCGCACCAGATCCTCCTGTGGTCCCTGGGGAAGTTACTCTCCTTGAGGGCAATCTATATCCCAGGGACCCAGAATATAGGAGCAGACATCCTGTCGAGGCAGGGCTGAGGCCAGGGGAATGGAGACTTCACCCCGAGGTGGTGAAGCTCATTTGGGAGATTTATGGCCAAGCAGAGGTGGATCTGTTTGCGTCTCAGGATACGACGCACTGTCCACTTTGGTTCTCCCTGACGCATCCAGCTCCTCTGGGACTGGATGCCATGGTACAGACGTGGCCGAGGCTGCGTCTGTACGCGTTTCCCCCAGTTGTTCTGCTCCAGGGAGTTCTGGAGAAAATTCGCCGGGAAGGGATAAGTCTACTGCTAGTAGCACCTTACTGGCCGAGCCGGATTTGGTTCTCGGACCTTGTAGCTCTGCTCGATGGCTCACCTTGGAAGATTCCGATCAGGAGGGATCTTCTATCTCAGGCGGAGGGTTCGATATTTCACCCCCGCCCAGAAATGTGGAACCTGTGGGTTTGGCCTCTGAGGGGGCCAAGCTCATAGAATCTGGTCTCTCAACTGAGGTTGTAGAGACCATCCTTAGCTCCAGAGCTCCATCCACCAGGAAGCTTTACGCCCTGAAGTGGAAAGTGTTCACTTCTTGGTGTCAAGAACGACAGCTAGATCCAGTTAACTGCCCCATTGGTTCAGTGCTGGATTTTCTACAAGATCGTTTCTCTTCTGGGTTGACCCCGTCTACACTAAAAGTGTATGTGTCTACTATTTCGGCTTACCATGCCCATGTGGATGGTACCACTGTGGGGAAGAACCCATTAGTAATCCGTTTCCTGCGTGGCACCCTGAGGCTGAGGCCTACAGTGCGCACTAGAGTTCCTGCTTGGGATTTGGCTATCGTGTTGGAAAGTTTATCATCGGCTCCGTTTGAGCCACTGGATACCATCTCAGAGAAGCTTCTGACTCTAAAAACTGTTTTCCTTCTTGCCATGTCCTCCTTAAAGAGAGTAGGAGACCTTCAGGCCCTGTCTATATCCCCCACGTGCTTGGAATTTGCACCGGGGATGGTCAAGGCTTTCCTTTACCCTAGAGTAGGGTATATCCCGAAAGTACTGACCAATGTTCCACGGCCTATAGTGCTGCAGGCTCTCTGTCCTCCTCCATTTGAGAACTCGGACCAGGAAAAGTTGAACCTTGTATGTCCAGTGCGAGCACTGGATGCTTATGTCCACAGAGCTGCCCTGTGGAGAAAAGCGGATCAACTGTTTGTCATTTTTGGGCCGCATAACAGGGGTCAAGTGGATAGTCGAGGCTATTTCACTGGCTTATGAGTTTTCTGGCCAGCAATGCCCTTTAGCTGTCAGAGCTCACTCTACAAGGAGTATGGCGGCCTCCAAGGCCTTGATTTCTGGAATTTCCCTTAAAGAGGTCTGTGATGCGGCCGGTTGGTCCTCGCCACTCACCTTTGTCAGATACTACGATCTTGACCTGGACGCAGCTCCAGGGTCCTCAGTGCTTCTGTCTTGAGTGTGCCACAGTTTCACACTACAGGCATTTTGGTATTATGGCGTTTTGGTATATAGTTCCCAAAGCGATCCTATTGGACGCAGTGTGGAGTTCCCTCAAAAGGGAACGTCTCAGGTTATGACTATAACCATAGTTCCCTGAGAAGGGAACGAGACACTGCGTCCCTTTGCCATACTCCCTGCATCCCTGTGATCGATTTGCTTCGGCAGTTTAGCTGAAGCCGGTCTGGCCGGATGTGTATTTATCCTTTCCTGGTCGTGACGTCACCCGCCCGTGACGTTCACTCTCGCCATTGGCTAAGTTGACATACGTGCATCAGACGCAATCACGCTGACGGCGTTCCCAAAGCGATCCTATTGGACGCAGTGTCTCGTTCCCTTCTCAGGGAACTATGGTTATAGTCATAACCTGAGACGTTAATCTACATTAAACAAAAACAAGCATAGAGCTGGAAAATTGAGACAATCAATTAACAAAACATAAAGTGAATAAGTAAGTTTGGAGAGTAGTTTTAAAGGTCTGAAGAGAAGAGACATCACAAAGGTATTGTGGTAGTTTGTTCCAGAGCTTAGAAGCTGATATGCTGAAAGCCCTACCACCCACACTAGATAGACGGAACTTGGGTACTGCAAGCAAGTTTTCAGAGCACGATCTCAGAGTACGGGCAGGGACATAGAGGATAATCAATTCGGAGACTCCTGAACAGGGTCGTACACAGACCTTTTGAGGGGCATGTGCTGAAACTGAAAAAGGGCACCCCCCCCTCCTCCTCCAAATAAATAACACAAAATAATAGTCTCAAAAGCTTTATATTTATTCACTATTACTGACAGTTATATAGATATAGATATACAGGGTTTCAGGGCTTCTTTAAAACTAATTACAACAGTGTGAGCCATGTGCTTGAAGATGTTTATGACTTCACTGTGATCCACTGGGATGTCCCTCTCAACACACATTAATACACACATTACATTCTGCATGATAAAATATAAAGAAGCACAATGACCTGATGATTCTGTGAAGTTTTTTAGTTACTACAACAGTTTCACCATGTTTTACTATTACTATTATTATTTACTATTATTACTATTATCTAGCGAGCAAATACATATTAACATCCTAAACATTAACCATACTGTGTGACGCTGTGACCATATATAATATGATTAAATGTTAATAAATTAAGTGTATCAGCAGATAGCCATCATAAATCAAAGAAATTTCTTAGAAATATATTTTACCTAGCTGACGAGGATCACTCAGTCGCTTTGTGTCAAACTCAAATGCAGTAACGGCGGGTTTTTGACCAGCGAATGTGTGCAAATGTGCAATTTGTCTGTCATTAAAATGACGGCATCACATTAGGCTACTTTAGGCCACATTAGGTTATGAGCGCTCAGTTTTTCCTGTTGTAAAATACGTTGGGCCAAAATCTCAATTTATAAAAGATGTAATACTACTGTAATGTATGCACAGGCTATTTAAGGCTATTTGTGCTTCACACTTGAACACCTGAACACTTAATATCTATTCTGCAATGCAAAGAACTGTTATTCTCAAGCTAAGCATTTACCTGCCAACAAACCCCAGCATTCAGTTAATATTCTATCTCTTCCTATGTTATTGTTAACCATCAGTTATGAACAGCTGATATAAAACCTGTGTTGTTTAATTTCTTAAACTCTATGTTTCCTGTCAATATTGTTCTACTTCTCTAAAATAAAATGTATAATGTGTATGTATAATGTATGATTAGACTCTTATGTATAAACAGAGCACAACACCCTGCTTTGAACAGGGTCTAATTCTGCAGCAATTTCTAACATAACTTTTATCAACATGCATTTTTACCAATATGTGTTTCAGGTTCTGACAATAATGCAGATGATGATGAGTGTCTGAGGATTGTGCTCATCGGAAGGACAGGAAGTGGAAAGAGTTCAACAGGAAACACTATCCTGGGTAGAAATGAGTTTGTGAGTCAAGCAAGAACAGATTCAGTGACGACTGTTTGTGAGAAGGGAGTTGGTGAAGTTGATGGTCGATCAGTAGCTGTTGTTGATACTCCAGGACTCTTTGACACATCACTGTCAAATGATCAAGTGATGGAAGAAATAGTGAAATGTGTTTCACTGTCGTCACCTGGACCTCATGTGTTTGTCATTGTGTTGAGTGTGGGAAGAATCACTAAGGAGGAAACAGACACTATAGATCTGATAAAGAAGATCTTTGGTCCAAAAGCTGCTCAGTTCAGCATCGTTCTGTTCACTAGAGGAGATGATCTCGATGGTAAATCTATAGAAGATTATGTGAGGGAAAGTAACTCTGCAGAACTGAAGAAACTGATCAGAGATTGTGGAAACAGATTCCTGGTTTTCAATAACAAAGAAAAACAAGACAAAACTCAAGTGATTCAACTGTTAAACATGATAGAAGAGCTGAAAAATACTAATGAGGGTCGATACTTCACTAACAGCATGTTTGAGGAGGCAGAGATGAGCATTAAAAGAAGAATGGAGGAAATAATGAAAGAGAGAGAAGAAGAAATTCAGACTCAGAGAGAAGAATTACAAACCAAATATGAGATGGAAAAGGAAAACCTGATGAAGAGACTCGAGGAAGAGAAACAAAGAGCAGATGAGGAGAGAAAGAAAATGGAGGATCAATATAGAGAAAAAGAGGAAAACTTTAGAAAAGAGATTGAAGAAAATGAGAAAATTAAACAGAAAAAACGAGAGATTGAAAACCAGAAACGATCAGAAGAGGAAAAACAGCAAAGAGCTGAATATCATCAGAAAATAGAAGAGATGAAGAGAGAGATTGAAAAACAAAGATTACAGTATGAAAAACAGCAAAAAGAAAGAGAAGAAAAAAATCTAAAGAGAAAAGAGAAATACAGAAAAGACCAAGAAAAGATGAAAAATGAACAAGAGTGTATGATAGCAGAGTTAAAGATTAAACAAGAAGAAGAGATAAAAAAGAGAGAACTGGAGGAGAAAAGGAGGATTGAAGAGGAGGAGGAGGAGAGACAGAGATGGAAAATAAAAATAAAAGAGGCTGAAAATGACAGAAAAGAGACTCAAGAAGAAATTAAACGACAGCAGAGAGAATGGGAGGATGAAAAGAAACAACAGATGAAAGAACGAGAGGAAGAGGAAAGAAGGAGGAAAGAGAAACACGAGGAACAACTGAGAGAAAAACAAGAAGAACTGGAGAAAATGAGAAAAAGATTTGAAAGAGAGAGAGAAGAAGAAAGACAGAAGATAGAGGACGAGAGACAGAAACAGAGAAGAGAAAAAGAGAGAGAATATGAGGAAAAGAAAGCTGAAATTGAAAGACTTTTTAAGCAGCTAGAACGTGAGAAAAAAGCAGAGTGGGAGAGAAGAAAAGATGATGATGAGAGACGAGAAGAAGAGAGAAAGAGGTGGAAGGAAATGATTGAAGATCTGAAACAAGAGCGAGAAGAGATCAAGAGAAGAGAAGAAGAGGAGAAGGAGAGAAAAGAAAGAGAGGAGAAAAAGAGAGATGAAATGAAAAAGGAATATGAAGAGGAAATAAAAGTCATAAAGAAGAAACACGAAGATGAAGCCAGAAAACAAGCAGAAGAGTTTAATGAGTCGACAGAAAGAAAACTGCAGCATGTTCTGGAGCTCACAGAGATGATTAAAGAGTGGCAAGAAGAAAAACTGAAAAATAACCAGACTGTGCCTACAGATGAGTGTTAACAACATTAATGTCTCTGTTTTTATCTTCTGTATTTACTCACCTTAAGCTATTTGGTTTCAGTTGTCTTGCTGACAAAATGAAAAAAATTAAAAACATAAAAAAGTGGTTATAAAATCATTCCAACAGTCTGTTTTTCACACAAAATTAATCACCAACAATAGTGTATTTATTTTTTCATATTGGCATTTTGATATTGCTTGTATACTTCAGTATTTAATAAAAACATCAAATATTGCACAAATATATATATTTTTTTTTTTTAAGGGGCGGTATACGGGCACTATGTGTGCGTCAAGTGTATGTGTGTGTGTGTTTCTTGCGTAGTTTAAATACAAATATCTGACTGATAGCTTTTAATGTATAAAGAACCCTACAAGAAGACGTCCAAGGAACATTCTCAGTGGCTATTCAGGAGGCATTCTATTTGGCTAATAATTGCCCAGATCCAGCAGGCCAGAAAAATGATTCAGCCCAGTTGGACGTGGGATGAATGATGCCCCAGAATTGGCCCAAACACTGATATGAGTCAGGATGCCAAAACTGCCTGCACTAGGCTACAATCACACTGACAAGGATTGAACACTTGGCCTGTACTGGCCCAATCTAGGTACTAAAACTGAGCTGACACTGCCAGCACTGGGCCACAATCACGCCAACCAAAATGTTACACTTAGCCGCTGCTGTACTTATGGAACGAAATATATTTCCATATATTTATGATCTCTATATTATATGTTGTAAATATAATATATGAAAATATATATTGTGTTTATATATATATACTCTAAGTTGAAATTTTCTAATAAAAAACAAAAGAGTGTTGAGATATTTATAGACTGCAAATACTTTGAAATATTTGAAACTAAATTTAAAAAAAAAAAAAAAAAAAAAAAAAAGTATCTTGAAGTACTTAGTAGACAGCACTGCAATACAGTTATTGCCTTTTAAATAAAGCAACATGCAGCATATAATCAGTGTTTATTGGTCTTCTCTTGGACTGAAGCACAGGACCTAGTCTTCAGCACAATGGTGAAGAGTAGAGCCTGTGCTATGCTTGGTATTTAAAGGGTTTCTGTTGTCTGGGATTTATGGGTCACCATTGTGCTGAAATATTAATAACAACATACATACATACAATTTAGCACATTGTAAAAGGATACCCACCCCCAGCACTCAACCTAAACTGGTCCAGGTCTGTATGGCCATATCTCACCCAAAATCAGACCAGCCCTTATGGTCCATAATCGGGCCGAATGTGGCTCAATGTGGCTCAATGTGCTGTGTCTCATATCTGTGCATATGGTTTAAAATTAATAATCATTTACAGGTTTGGAGTGAGATGGCAAGACAGACTGAAGCAGTGAAGCAGCAGCAGAGTAACCTGCGTAGTGATTGTGTTAATGCTAAAACGTCTGGCTCCGTAGACAGAGTCATAAGCAAAAGTAAGCCATCTCAAAGCAGGCAGAACACAAATTAAGATATTTTAGTTGAAATCCGATGGCTCTGTGAGGCCTTCATAGGAAGCAATGACATTTCCTCTCTCAAGATCCATAAAGTACTAAAAATGGAGCATTATGAATCAGTGTATCGAATCATGAATCGGATCGCGGTTCAAACCCGCCAAACTGCTGAAATCACGTGACTTTGGCACTCCGAACTGCAGATTTGACACACTGATTCATAACGCTCCGAAGCTTCCTGAAGCAGTGTTTTGAAATCGGCCATCACTAAATAAGTCTTTTTTTTTTTTTTTTTTTTTTGGCGCACCAAAAATATTCTCGTCACTTTATAATATTAATATTGAACCACTGTACTCACATGAACCGATTTAGATATGTTTTTAGTACCTTTATGGATCTTGCGAGAGGAAATGTCATTGCTCCCTATGAAGGCCTCACTGAGCCATCGGATTTCAACTAAAATATCTTAATTAGTGTTCTGAAGATTAACGAAGGTCTTACGGGTGTGAAACAACATGAGGGTAAGTAATAAATGAGAGAATTTTAATTTTTGGGTGAACTAACCCTTTAAGTCACCAGCCATTGGCAGGTGTGGCAAAAAGTTTGTTTTAGGCCCTGTGCACACGTTCACATTGTAGCCTTTTTGCGCCCTCTAGTGTGAGAACCACCGCATTAAAGTATCCTCCCTTGGAGAATTCCTCAACAGCTCACAGCTTGTCCAAATCGTGCTTGTCTTACATAATTGTAAAGGTTTGTGTAATACTAACTTTTCTTTCTCAGGTGCTGGATAAGGGGGTAGGTCATCACATCAGAGACACAGAGCAAAGCAGCTGTTATATCACTCATCTCCAATCATATATCACTTTTCATATCACTTTCTGCCAAGCTGTCAAACAGAGTAAAGTGGGCTGTGACAAATGTGTTCAAAGTCTCATGCACAATTTAAGAATTTAGGAAAATCACAAACTAGCTTGCTTTGTCAGAATTACATGTGAATAGTGTTTTTTAAGTTTCATTTCAGCTGTGTGATCAAGTTTATTTAACCAGAAAAGATTACTATTAAAGCCACTGCATTTTTCCATGCTGTTCAGATATGACACCGGCAGTGGTGACACTGCACTGAGAAGGGAAGTATCAGGAAGTTGTATGGAATGTACGCCAAAGAACAAGTACATCCAGTTTGAGCTGTTATGAGTGCAAAACCTTTGATTTAACACAAGCAATCACGCTTACAGTAATGCTAAGACGACTGAAAAACATTTTATTTCTTAATGTCTGAAGTGCTGCTCTGTAGAGAAGTGACAATTGTGTGAAGATGGCCTGCTGTAGCGAATTATCCAGACAACCTGGTGAGTCTGTTCATAAGTTTTCAAAATACTGGAAGGTTTGTTGAGGATCTGTGCCACTGGCAGTACTTTGAAAGTACATACTTGAGGCCTGAAATAATGGACAGTTCATATTGCAGTAATACATTTCTGTAAAAAAACATTATGTACAGTGATTTTATTTATTTATGTATTTATTTTTAACAGAAGAAGGTCAGGGCAGTTTATCATTATGCCACAGAAGAGGAAATATATGTCGATCTCCGCACAGCGAGATTTGCATTTAAACAAAATATGTGTAGTACAAGAAGAACTTCAAGACATGATATTAAAGAAACTGCTGTTACTCATTTTAAAAACTGAACATATTTTTACAAGACATTCTTTGGGTCGTACTGGTTCTTTGACAATGCATAAACATAATCCTTGTTTTAAGAGTCTTAAAGCAATAGTCATGTTACCAACTTCAATCATTACTGTGTTTGTGTCTCTCAATTAGGCCAGATTTTGAAAATCACACATCTACTCTTAATGTTAATTAATTAACAGAACTGTTAATACTTTTTTTCACATAGTATAGTATATCTACATAGTTTACTGACAGTATACTTCAAAGTGTACTTTTTATAAACTAAAAATGTGCTACAAGTATTTAACTAGTAAATTGTCAGTATACCTATAAGTTCACTTGTAGTACTGTTGCCTTATAAATGAAAAACAGTTGTAAACTAGTTATGTCCTCAAAGTTTGCTATTGCACTTAAAGTATGCTTAGTTTTATACACTAAAAAGTGGGACAATTTAGTCCCAAGTAGTATTAGAACATTTAAAAGTATACTACTAGTACATTGATATTAGGATACTAACTACATAACCTATACTTACTTGACACGTTACTTAAATGGATAGTTCACCCCAAAATTAAAATTATGTCATTATTTACTCAACCTCCCGTTCTTCAAAATATCTTCTTCTACAGCAGAGGAAAGAAACTTGATGAGAAAACTTTTATTTTGGGGTGAACTCTCTCTTTAAGAATATTAAATAAAATGAATTTGAAGTATACTTATTTTTTGTAAGGAACTGTCAGATGTGTGTGTTGTTAATGCAGTTGATCCACATTTTTCAACTTGCATCTTACGGTTGTACACTTACCTGTAAATGTTACAATAAATGTTAGTATTTCCATTTGTATAAAGGATCGTCTTGACAGCAAGCGAGTCTCTTTAACTTCGCAGACTTCACTGAACGAGTGCTGGTACATGCATGTGCATCAAATAGACAGAGTAGATAGTGCAATAATTCAAACCTCATTCTTCAATATTTTGCTAATATTTGCATCCAAAAATGTAATCACTTCAAATGTCCAATTACAGCAGCAATACTGACAGAAAGAGATTTTTCAGTAAACCACTGAAAGATTATGTACCGAACTGTCATTTTTTGTGCACTGTTACACCCCTAGAAACTGCAGCATTACCATGTGCTTACATAAAACCTGTTTGTGTAATTTCAGTGTCTCTGCTAGAAGAGGAGGTGAGAATAGTGCTGCTGGGGACAAACGCAGATGTTAAAGCCTCCTGTGGAAACACAATCCTGAGACAAAAGGTGTTCTCAGAGTCACTGCTCCCCTGCAGTTTGTTTGAGAGTCATGATGGGATGGTGCTGGAGAGACGTGTGGTCGTGATCAACACCCCTGACCTGCTTGATCTCATTCTCTCTCCTGAGGAACACGACATGAGAAGGTTGTTTTATTTGGCTTACCCTGGACCTCATGCCCTACTCCTGGTCCTCAAGCCTGGAACATTTACAGATCTAGAGCGAGGTGTCCTTAAGCTCATTAACAGCATTTTTGGTGCAGGTGCATCTGAGTATGTGATTGTCATTTCATGCATGAGGAGCAGATGGAGTATAGGAGCAATGAAGACTCTGACAATGTCAGCAGAGCCATTGAGTCTCTCCAAAAGGCCTGCAGACAACCACATCATCATCTACAGAAGAATGGAGACCAATTAGAGGTGCAGACACTCATGGAGAGCATTGAGAAGATGGTGGAGGAAAATGGAGGCCATCATTTAAAGATTTCTGAAGATTCAAAACCAGCTGAGAAAAAAGAGACAATCAGAGACAATCATCAAAGATCAAATACGCTTCCTCTAGGTAAATCTTTAAAATTATGATCTGTAAAGGAACGTCTTCCCTGCTCTTTTGATCACATCCATCAAATTGGACTAAACTTTGATTTGTAAAATGTTTGACTTAACTAAGTGTTTTAATGCCGTCAAGGATATCACGATCTTTGAAGGGCTTAGTTCACACTAAGAATGATAACTATAAAGAGAACTATCATCTATCCTATTATCTATTAACCATGACCAAAGCACTATAGCCTTCTGTTCATTATAAGCATGCTGGAGTTATGACATTAGGCGTGTCTCAGCTTGATGTGCGGTGTCACGCAGATAGATTACCATCTGACCTGAAGCAGTGCATGCTGGTTTGGAATTTTGCTTGACTTGAGAAAGTCCCCCTGCCCCAACAATAAACCCCTGGCAATAAGAAAATACAATTCAAATATAATAATAAAATGGAAAAATAAATACAGGCAAATTATATAAAAGAGTATATAAACATATACTCTATACCAGTGGTCACCAACCTTTTTAAGCCCAAGATCCCTGACCTCGACCTTTTTGAAAGACAAGATCTACTTGATAGAAAAAGACAACCCAGATTGTATTTTGTATTTTTTTTCGTGGTCAGTGTAGATTCTGATTTATTTATTTATTTTTACAAGCAAATTGGCCGATTCTGATACTGGTTGCAGATATTTATTATTAATATAATAAACAAAAATACATTTCAAATTAGAGGGAACCACTGATTTTAATCACAATCCAAACAAACAAAGAATAATTTTTAATTTCAAGATTTAAAGCAAAAACAGATTGATCTGACTTAATCTTTGTGAAATTATAAATGCTACACACACAAAAAAGCATGAAACAAAAACAGCAGACTGAATGAGACGCAGATTCACTCTCTGACAGCAGGTGGCGCTTATGGAGCAGCAGTGATACAGCGTTTCATTGGTTACCGCTGTAAACAAAGCTGAAATGCGCTAATAATGAGCTACTTTATTCGGAGGTAAGAGGAAAATAAAATGCCATTGCCATCGAAATCTTCCTGAAGACTGATCTCCTTTTCGAGATGAATTCATAATCCCTCACCCCCAATTCAATATTTATATTTTCTTCCTATATTTCGAGCATTGTGAACAGTGAGCTGCTCTGCCTGCTACAGAATTTTCTCCTCTTCGCGTCCGTCTTCAGCGCCTCTGGCCTCTTGTTAACGGCCGTTTACAGACTCAGACATAATGTGGGCTATTTACCTTTATCTGTCTGTTCCAGTAGCTCCATTAACATAAAAATGAATACAAAAATACAGTACAAAGACTGGAGAAATGTAATGTATTTTTGTACTCATATTTCTGTTATTTTCGCGAGCTACTGGAACAGTGATAAAGATCGACGGGTTGGCGACCACTGCTCTATACCTTCACACATCCAGAGTCTCTTCAATATCTCCTTCTTTAACAAAGTCCAAATAAATCCTCCCAGTTATCATAACATTGAGAATCTTTTTTCCTAATTACAGACTTTTAACTTTTTTTAAGAGCCAATATATATATTACGTTTTTCAGCCATAATCCAAGAGAAGGGCAGCTAACATTTTTCCAACATTGGGCAATAGAACGCCTGACTTGTAGTAGACATAAGTCCATCACATTTCTTTCTTTAACCCTTTAACGCGTACGATCACACCGGTGTGATCAGTCTTGGCTGGTCCCAGGAGCGTAGAATCACACCGGTGTGATTAGAACGTTCAGCGCATCACGTGATCAACTGCCAAATTCAAATGTGCGTGCACGCTTTGGCTGGCGCTAAACCAGAGACGGACACGCGCAGCACTTTTTATATATTACATATATGCAGTGTTTTCAACCAAATAATGATTATTATTATTATTATTTTAGGTTTCAGACATTTAAATACACATGATCACTAACAAAACAATATATTTAGTGTTTGTAAAATACACAATGACGTCTATAGAAGCGGAAATAACAACCCTTTCCATTATAATTAGACAACACGTTTTATTCATATCAGATACACACTGTGAAAGTACCTTTAAAGCTTACTCTATTCTTCCCCAGTTCACCGACTCACGTACTTTCATGTATTTCGGGAGAAGTGGATGAATTCACGGGTTGTAAATCCAATAGATCCGATTCTCTGTGCGGCGCAAACTAACATGGCGGCGCCCTTCGCGCATGCAGCTCAACTAACATGATCAATATAAAGGTGTTTAAACAGCAAAACACATCCACTTGCACATATTTGGCAATCAGAATATTAGATATTTCATGCTATAGTTAACAAATTTGTGAATATTTTGAATAAAATAGGAAAATTTAAATGAAAGCAGATCATCATTCATACAGTGCTGCGGTGTGTCATGTAACAAGCGATGACGCGTCACCATGGAAACCATAAAGTGATACATTCTAAATAACGGTCGCCTTAAAAAACTCACGCTGGGGGGTCAGCCAGAATATTTTAAACTTACGTGCGAAAGGGTTAAAATAATCGCTACAATAAGCTCCCTCAAATTCAATTCCTCTAATTATGAATCTAAGTGTCAGAAGAGAGAACTAGATGGATGACGCTGTCCCTGTCTGTAATGGGAAGAATAAATGTGATTAAAATGAACATATTACCAAAATTATTATATATTTTTTCAGTTGTTACCACAATTTATTTCAAAGAGTAAGGAAGCTTCTTTCTAATTTTGTTTGGAGTAACAGGAAGCCAAGACTTTCTCTGTTGTACCTGCCTTATGAAATGGAAAGGCTACATCATTGGCATCCTTCTGTCTCAAAAGACAATGGAAACCATGCCTATGGGTTTCTAGACATTTGTTGAGTAACAGCACCTGCTGTTACTGTAAAGTTCAATTCTTGACATGTTCTATTGCAAATGCTGCAAGTGAAGCTTATTACTGGCTCTGTGGATGGTCTGTTCTCTGTCGTCTCCAGTCTCTCCTCACTTCTCACTGGTGTTCTCTTCTATTTTCACTGATTTCAATGGCTAATTGATGGCAAGCTTCCACCTAGTGCTAGTCTTTCAAATCACCTGGGTTGATGTTTCATGACTTTAAGTCTTGTTTACAAACATCTTTGTAGCAAAGTTTAGGCCTTCCTACTGGCCTAGAGCCAGGCGCAAGTTCCCCATACAGCAGGTTTTTAGGGATATGGCCAGCAGAGAGAAGAAAATGCCAAATACACCAAAAAATTTGGTGCCAGGACACATCCTTGTTTCACGTCACTCCGGATTAGGAAGTGCTCAGAAAATGTGCCATCATACTGGACGGTGCCCTGCATGTTTTCATGGAAGGATACAACCATCCTCAAGAGCTTGGGAGGGCATCCAATCCTTTGAAGTAAGATGAAAAGTTAATTCCTGACATAGTCAAATACCTTTGTAAGATCAATGAAGGTAATGTAAAGTGACTGCCTTTGCTCTCGGCACTTCTCCTGCATTTGCCTTAATGAGAAGATCATGTCAGTTGTTGATCTCCCTACTCTGAATTCACACTGAGCTTCAAGATATACACTTTCTGCAAGTGGTTTCAACCTGTTGAGAACTACAAGAGCAAAGGCTTTCCCAACAATACTGAGAAGGGATTTCCCTCGATAATTGTTACAATCATTGCGATTCACTTTATTCTTGTAAAGGTTATTTGCATCACGCACGTCCTGGGGCACTGTAACGGAAGTTCATGGAGATGGCTGAGGAGAATACCCTTTTTGCCAGCCTTGATGACTTCTGGAAGTATCCCTTCATTCCTGGGTGAAAACTTCTGAAAAAACCTTTGACCCACTAGTAATGACTGAAGAATTATCAAATCCTTCAGAAGGAATTACTAATTATTTGGATCAGGATTCTTAAGTAAGAAACATGATAACTCTCTAGTAACTACAGAGGTCATTGTAAACTTCAGTCATTACTAGTGTGTTACCATGACCTTCATCTTAGCACTTATTGGCTCGTAATCATAGGGTAACCACTTTTGGTGCTATGTAGAACCATATCTTTAAAGGTGCTCTACAGCACCTTTGTCAAATGGTTCTATGTAGAACCCATAAGAGGTGCCATATCGCATTTTATTTCTTCAACAAATATGGTGCTATACTGCACCAACAGTGGTTATTTTGCTCGTAAAGAACCTGGCAGTGGTTCTATATAGCACCTTAACCACCCAAAAGAACCACCGAAGAAGCACTGAAGAACCATACAGGGGATTAAAAGGTTCTGTATGCGCTAGTGGTGCTATATAGCATCTCTGTCATCCCAAAGAACCGGTGAAGAAACACTGAAGAACCGCTGAAGCACCAAGATTTGGTGCTATACACAGTGGTTCCCTTATGATTACAAGCCAAAGAACCACTTTTAGTACTATATAGCAGTGTTATCCAATGAGACTGCAATAGTCTCCCTTCCATTGGAGGCAGCCCGTAGCTGGGATTATATCTCGTACCCCCGTGTTGTTTCTGTCACTGCAAACAGCAGTGTCTGAGTGACCTCTCCAGGGTGCAGGCCTAGGCAAGATATAAAGTGTCCCTGAGATGCCCAGTCGCCATCCGTTGGAACTCCTCCGCCCTGGACAATGACTGCAAAGACTGCAGTGTTGTTCATTCACCCATTGGTGAACCCAGTAAACACCACCATGTGGTTTAGCCCACCAGCTGAAGCAGTCTAACAGGGTGTGGTGCTTAGAGCCAACACGTGAGAGATAATTAATTAATTAGTTAATCAGTTAATAATCCTGACCCGCCATCCCCCTACCCCTCCCCCGACCCGAAAATATTTGTCTATCTGTCTATCTATCTATCTATCTATCTATCTATCTATCTATATATATATCTTATCTATCTATCTATCTATCTATCTATCTATCTATCTATCTGTTTCTTTATAACATCCCATGCCTTATTTGAAGTTCCTAATATTGAGAGTACTGTGAACATTCTGTCATTTATCTGTTTATAATCAAATAATATCTAATGATATGTTTTGTACATATAAAAGTTCACTTACGTTAATGTTATACTCAACATATCTTATTATGGGTGATTTTATTTTCAGAAACCAAAGCAAGGGGAAGTAAAAAATTTGATCATCCTAACAGTAAGTAGATTAAGTTATATATTTTACCAAATAGATACTATATAAATATTACTGCATATTATATTTATTGTTATTATATCTAGTGAATTGTTTGTTTAGGTTTTACATTTATTGTGGAATCTAGTTAGGAATCATTTATTTATACGTGAATTACATCCAAGCCATTTCTCATTTCATATTCAGCCAGAACATTCAAACATGTTTAAATTGTCAGTATGATTACTGTAGTGTTGGTGCAGGTTCTTAGGTTTTTTTCTTTACAGTATCTTGGTTTGTGTTTCAGTGTGTGATCTGAGGATTGTTCTTCTGGGGAAGAATGATTCAGAAAACCACAAAGTTAGAAACCTAATCTTGGGAATAGATGTGAGTGACAGTGAAGAACTGGCAGCTTTACTAAAGCACAAAGTGCTGTTCAGTCGAACAGTGAAGGACAGACATGTGACCATCATCAACAGTCCACGGCTTCTCCAGACAAACATCTCAGATCATCAGATCACACAGACAGTGAGAGAGTGTGTGAATCTGTCTGATCCAGGACCTCATGTCTTTATACTCGTACTGCAGCACAATGACTTCACTGAGGAGGACATGACAAGAGTCAAACACGTGCTGAAACTATTCAGCAAAGAGGCGATTAAACGCACTATAGTGATCACAACTGATGAAGAGACCGATGGCTCACAAATTAGTCCTATGGTAAAGAATACAAGTGTTCATCAGTTGATAAAGGAGTGTGATGGAGAACATCTGCAGCTTGATGAAACAAAACCAGAATTATGTTTTGAGATATACAAGAGGGTTGATAAAATACTTAAGGGAAACCAGGAAGACCATCTCACATGTGAGATACAAGAAGATGTGAAAGGAACACCAGTGGATGAAGAGCCTATCAGTTCAGCAAAAGAAACCAAGAAGAGTTCTAACCAAAAAGATGATGGAAAGCACAAAAAGATGAAAATAAAAATAAAGAGAAGAAGTGAAGGAAGACATTTTTGTAAGTTTTCAGAATTCGTTAGTTTCAGTTAAATACAAGGATGTTTTGTCTTTGTTAGAGATAGATGATATTATATCTGATAATATATGTTTAAACAGTGTCTAATCCCATTTGATTTGAGCAGCAATATAAGATATATTACAAGTAGAATTGTAATCCAGCTGATTAAATAATCTTTGCAGTTTGCACAGTCTGAGCAATACTTAATATTACTCGTACTTTGTTGACTGTGTTCAGGAATGTTGTGAATCATTACATGTATATAAATTGTTCAGAAAGTGCAAGACAATTTAAAAAAAACAAAATAAGAAAAGTCTGCACTCTAAAACATATTTATTCAGCAGCAGGAGATGAAATACAAACATTTTTCAATTAATTATATAGATTTTTTTTTTATTTTTATTAATTATAAATATATAGACAATTTAAAAAAAAAAAAACTCAAGGGACATGGACACTGGAGTAAGTATTTTTTAGTGGAACACATTATACAAGATTTGATGTAGTATAACTTATTTGTAAAAAACATTGCAATGCAAAACCTTTGCAATACATGATATACAGTTATGACGTGGAAAACAACCCTGTATGGTTTTTTTGTCCACATACTCAACATCTGATTTAATGATTATATTTGCCAAATTTTTATTATTATTATTATTTATTTATTTTTATTTATTTATTTTTTTTTAATCTCTTATAAGTAAACATCAGAGGATATCTGAAAACATCTTTCAAAGAATAATCCAAAAATGTTCTATTTGGGCAAAACCTTTTAATTGGGAGCCTCTTATTGTGCTTTTCTTCTTTGCAAGCATCAAGGTGTTCCCAAAAAAGACCTCTTAGAAATTGAAGATGTTGAAGACGAGGTGGAAAAACTTGATTCAATGGAATTTGTAGGTTCACCTCGTGGAAGTAAAACACAATGTTTTCCCAGGTTCACATTCATTTGTAGACCTTGTTGTCTCTGTAATCCATTGTGTCTTGTTTGACTTGCAAAGTTTAAAAGTGGTCAAGTCCTCTCAAAATTTCTTGAGTTGTTCCTGGATGTTAGTTTGTAGTTCATCTAATTTGTCTTTGTTGTACATGTTTTCAGTTTATTTCTCCAGTCCAGAACAGAAGTTTTTATAGATGATAATTCCTTAGAAGCAGGTTCTACAGTCAATAACATTAAGTCGAGCGAAGAATGGTTTAATATCTTACATCAACTTTGACAAAATTCAGTGTTTTCTTTACCAATGGTAGGAGCTTTTTCATTTCAAAGAAATGAACACTTTTAATAAAGGTCCTCAGTGGTCACTTAAAGATCCCAACTGTTACACTTGTGGAGTAGGAATGGCAATATGCAGTGTAAACATTATTTTTTTGTAAAATGTTTACATTCATTCTTTTCATTTATTTATTCATTTTGCAGTTGATGCAAGAAAGCAATCTCCAAAATGGATTCGCCAATGTAAGTTATTAATTAAATCACAGCTAGCTATATATTTTAATGGTGCTTTAAAGTGATTGGTGTTAAGACATACCAAATGATGTACCAAAGCTTGAACTAAGTATAATGTCCCTTAATATGTTTTTCAGTGTCACTGAATTTCTCTGGAAAACAGAGTCTAAATCTGGTGCTGTGTGGAAGCGATACAACACTTAAGGACTCCGTGTCAAAACTTTTACGAGGGAAAATTCTAAAGCCTTTACATGAAAGAGCAAGCAGTGAAGAGTGTGTGAAGAGAGAGGAGAAGATTCATGGATGTCTGATCAGTCTGGTGAAGCTTCCAGCTCTCAATCGGCTCTCAGAGGAGGAAGTGATGCGTCAGACTCTCAACTGTGTGTCTCTCTGTGATCCTGGAGTTCATGCTTTCCTTCTTGTTGTTCCTATTGGTCCACATACTGATGAAGACAAAGCAGAAATAGAGAAGATCCAAAAAATATTTGACTCCAGGGAGCATTTTATTGTTCTTTTCACAACTGAGCTTACTGTTGAAGAAATTGCGTTTGATTTTCTCAAATCCACAGAAAGTCAGAGCTTGATCAGATTCTATGGGGGTCAATGCAGTGTGTTGGGATTAAAGGAATCTAAAAACTCAGGACAGATCCCAGATCTACTGGATTACATAAAGAAGATGAAGACGGAACCCTATTCACTTCAGAAGCATACGGAAGCTCAAGAGAACCGATTCAGACATGGAACAGAAGAAAGACTGAGTGAAAACAAAGAACAAAAGAATCAGCCAGAGGGTGAGTGATTTTTTATTATTATAATGTGCATCTTCATAATAATGAGTTCCTCCATTTTATAGTTTTATTTCAATAACAAAAGGTAACAAAATCAATTAGATTTAATAATAGATACAGTAACAGATACTGTAACTCACAATAAATAACAGTAACACATTGCAATTTTATATTAGTATTTTAGTGTACATTCATTATCATACATATTACGGTTAATGGGACAGATTATCAACTAAAAAAGACTTAATGTTCATAATTTGACAACAGACTAGAAACTCTAAACTTAAACCTGCATGGTGTTATTATATGAATTCTACCAACATTTTCCAGATGCTGAAGCTGAACCAGATGATGATGAGTGTCTGAGGATTGTGCTAATTCGGTAGGACAGGAAGTGGAAAGAGTGCAACAGGAAACACTATTCTGGGAAGAAATGAGTTTCAGAGCCAATTAAACGCAGATTCAGTGACGACTGTTTGTAAGAAGGGAGTTGGTGAAGTTGATGGTCGATCAGTAGCTGTTGTTGATACTCCAGGTCTCTTTGATACAACACTGTCAAATGATCAAGTGATGGAAGAAATAATGAAATGTGTTTCACTATTGTCACCTGGACCTCATGTGTTTGTCATTGTGTTGAGTTTGGGAAGATTCACCAAGGAGGAAAATGATACTATGCTACTGATAAAGAAGATCTTTGAACTGAAAGCTTCTCAGTTCAGCATTGTTCTGTTCACTAGAGGAGATGAACTTGAGAACGAGTTTATTGAAGATTACGTGAAGAGAAATACCTCTGCAGAACTGAAGAAACTGATCAGAGATTGTGGAAACAGATTCCTGGTTTTCAATAACAGAGAAAAACAAGACAGATCTCAAGTGACTCAATTGCTAAACATGATAGAAGAGCTGAAAAATACTAATAAGGGTCGATACTTCACTAACAGCATGTTTGAGGAGGCAGAGATGAGCATTAAAAGAAGAATGGAGGAAATACTGAAAGACAAAGAGACAGAAATTCAGACTCAGAAGGATGAATTAAAAGCCAAATATGACAGAGTAGTGAAAGACATGATAAGTAGATTTGAGGAAGAAAAACAAAGAGCAGAGGAGGAAATACTGAAAATGGAGAATCAATTCACAGAAAAGGGGGAAAAACTCAAACAAGAGTTTGAAGAAAAAGAGAAAACAGAACAGAAAAAACGAGAGATTGAAAACCAGAAACGATCAGAAGAGGAAAAACAGCAAAGAGCTGAATATTATCAGAAAATAGAAGAGATTAAGAGAGAGATTGAAAATCAGAGATCACAGTATGAAAAACAGCAAAAAGAAAGAGAAGAAGAAGATAGAAAGAGAGAAGAGAAATACAGACAAGATCTAGAAAAGATGAAATTTGAACAAGAACGCATTATAGCAGAATTACGAATTAATCAAGAGGAAGAAACTAAGAGAGAAACTGAGGAGAAAAGGAGGCATGAAGAAGAAGAGGAGGAGAGAAGAAGATGGAAAATAAAAATAAAAGAGGCTGAAAATGACAGAAAAGAAATTCAAGAGGAAATTAAACAACAGCAGAGAGAATGGGAGGACGAAAAGAAACGACAGATGAGAGAACGAGAGGAAGAAGAAAGAAAGAGAAAAGAGAAACACGAGGAACAACTGAGAGAAAAACAAGAAGAACTGCAGAAAATGAGAAAAAGATTTGAAAGAGAGAGAGAAGAAGAAAGACAGAAGATAGAGGAGGAGCGACATAAACAGAGAAGAGAGAAAGAAGAAAAAGAGAAAGAATATGAGGAAAAGAGACATGAAATGAAAAGACATTATGAACGACTGGAAGAGGAGAGAAAACAGGAGTGGGAGAGAAGAAAACGAGAAGATGATGAGAGACGAGAAGAAGAGAGAAAGAGATGGAAGAAAATGATTGAAGATCTGAAACAAGAGCGAGAAGAAGAGATCAAGAGAAGAAAAAGAGAGAGGGAGAGGAAAGAAAGAGAACAGACAGAACGAGAGAAATTAAAACAGGCATATGAAGAAGAAATAAAAGACATGAAGAAGAAACATGAAGATGAAGCCAGAAAACAAGCAGAAGAATTTAATCTCAGAGAAAGAGAACAACAAAAACAAAATGAAATACTACAAAAACTCTATGAACACATGAAGAAAGAGAAAGGAGAAGAAATAAAAGAGCTACAAAAACAGGTTGAAGAGCTGAGGAATAAACCCAACTGTGTCATTCTGTGATATTTCTGAACATTTAAATATAATAATATTAATGAGTAAGCTTTGATTTCAGTCATTTCTTTGAACTGGATTCTATTTGATTACTTTGACTGTTGCGATCCCATCGGACTTGTGATAGCTGCCTGAATCGTAACAAAGCACTGTTCGCCAGAGGGTAACTGGTCCCCCGACTAAGCCTGGTTTCTCCCCATTTTTTTTTTTTTCTTTCCATTTTAACACTTGTTTGCCACCTGATGTCACCTGTTGGAGTTTGGGTTCCTTGCCGATGTCGCCTTTGGCTTGCTTAGTTGGGGACATTTGACGTTTGATATTCAACAATGCTTTAGTCTGCTTGCATTGACACCATTTTCTTTAAAAGCTGCTGTGCAGCCAAAATTATATACCAGTTATCACTGTAAAGCTGCTTTGACACAATCTGCATCGTAAAAAGTACTATATAAATAAAGGTGACTTGACTTAGATCTAACTGGACTGAGGTCCAAAAATTGAAAAATCACAGCCTTATTTTCACACAAAATTAATCATCCTCTTTAGTGTTATTTGATCATTATGATATTTTTCTGAACCATTGTACATTGCCAATTTCATATTGCATGACTATTAATACAGAATCAATAAAAGCATAATTATTATTATACATTAAATATTGCAACATTATTTTCCTTCGATTTTATGCTCCACTACATCATCTTGTGTTAAAGTGAAAGACTGCTAATCTTGGTGTGTATCAGTCACTGCTGTCCTCTTCCTCTGCCTATGCTTTTTATTTTAGACGAAGTTTATTATTTGTCACTCATGCTAGCAGCATGATTTGCGAAGATCATCTCTGCTGAGAGTCATGGCGTCAGCAACGCACCACATGTACCTTTGACTGAAGTCTTCATTGTGCATTCTGGCCTATTGACTTGGTCAAGCTGTGTTTCCTGAAAGCTATATGGTGGAGAATGCGGGCATCTTTTAACCCTCTGGAGTCTGAGGCTGATTTGGGGCTTGGAGAAGTTTGACATGCCCTGACATTTGTGCTTTTTTCAGTTGTTCATAAACATAAATGACAAAAGTGTCATTACACTGTATTCAGCACAAACTAGGCTACAATAATATGTGAGGAACATGTATGTACATGTTTGTGTTTTTGAAGTAATATTTATTGAATAATGTTTATGCAGCCGGAGGGCACTCTCTGTGGTTATTGAAAAAACAAAAAACTTTAGGCCACAAATTCATATAAAGAAGAAAAGAAACTAGGAACTAACGGCATGTCTTCTAGAGATCGCTAACCAAGGCTTTAACATCCAAATAAACACTTTTCAAGACAATAAATACACGATTGAGACAATGAATGCATGTATTGCCTCTGAATTTGCGTCTGAATAGTGCTGGCTCCGTGGGCGTGGCCGCATTAGCGGGTAATGAGCTGAATCACAGACTTCTGACATGGCTCTCTTTTCATACAGATTACATAAACACAGAATGTTTGTTTTCGATTTGACTTGCATGATTTAAAACCTGACATTTCAACGTTTCTTTAGACGTAAGTGTCATTTTTTTGTCATTAGTATTCATAAGTTACAGTTCATTTTCTGAGAACTATAAGATTGGACTTCGTTCAGAGGGAGAGGAGAAATCACGCATCATGTTAGTTTTCTTTATTTTACAAAAAGCACAACATTGTGTTTTTACTCTGAGTGTACACAAATAAAAGAAGACATTCTATAGTTTCAATTAATATATTACTTATGTCTCTATGACAAGAAATGACGGAGTATTTTAAGTCTGTTTTGCTGCAATGTGAAAAAAATCCTGCAAAACGCGCCGGCGCGTTTTCAGACCTCAGGGAGTTAATGATCAACCAGGACTATATTTACTGTTTAAAAATCTGCTAATCCAACAAAACCAAACAAGCAAAAGAGAAAGCAGTGAAGCCACTGAAGGTCATGATCAATGTCTTTGTATTTCATGAAGGCCTGTATCATCTCAAGAGATTTTATTGAGCCTGGTCTCATTAGAAAAACGTACCTGTGGGAACGTTTTCGCGAGTTGCAAAATACATACCAATACGTACATATCACTGCAGTTTCAATTTGAAATGTCCACTGAGTGGCGCTAAAAGTGTGTTCATTTTTTTGCCGGAACAGATAAACATGAATATGGTATGACATTTTTATGATGATGGTTTTATATGTATCACCGCAGTTCAGTGCTCCAATACGTTATAAAATAATGTACCACCAACACTACACCCAAACCTACCCGACTGTGTTAACAAAAGCAAATGTGACATAAAAAGCTTCCGTAATCGTGCCGTTTTTGCTTGTTTTGCTCTCTCATCTTTGAGCTCTTTTACCATTACTCGTCTTTCACAGGATTTGTATCCAAGGCTTCCTTGCCCTAAGTACAACTCCGTACCAGCTGAGCTACCGAGCAAGCTTGTTACTATGTCAGAAAAGCAAAACATATGGAGCTGGTTAACTGATGCAAAGTCTATAATATATTCGTTTACAAATCATGCACTTTGGTAAAAAGCATTTAGAAGTCATAAAATAATATTGTGTAAGGAGACGTGAAAACAAGTCTTTATTAATCCATAATCTGACCCTGTAATTGTAACTGTGTATGACAGTTATTTGTATTATTTATTATTAGTGTACAACGGGGCTAAAGGCACTGCGGGGCAAAAGGCGCCCTTGATTTTATTTTCCTCTAAACCACTAGATGGCACAAAAACTTGCCGTAGCACTTTCCTAAATATCCACTTTTCAAAATGCATGTGCAAATTTGTCTGATCCTTGACACGATCACGGGAAGCAACGCAAAGCTGATTCTGAGGTAGTTTGATCTCATGACATAACATGGCTAGATTCAGATGGCAAATATCATATCAAATTGGGTATCCATCTTAGAGATAATACCCATATTTATAATGAAACAATCATATTTTAAAATATATTAATCATGTCATAATAAAATAAAATTTATTGTTACTTCTGTAAATCTATAATAAATAGGCTATTATGGGATCTCCTTCAATGCTTTCAGAATCTTTACTTTTTTAAAATAATTTTGTTTGTGTATTTCTGTATTTTTAAAATCTATTTTTATATTTTAAAAATATAAAAAAATATATATATCACATAGACCTATTTTAATTACAGTATATTTATTGAACAAAAATGAATTCTTTTATTTATCAAAATAAACAGAAAATAGTACAAACTTTCGTAAAGTACATATACATATGGCCCCACTCTAAATAGTGTTAAAATAACACTGAAGCAGAGTTAAAATTAATGAGATATTATTTATTTAAGCGATGACTGACTGTGAAACTTTGTCTTTCAGTTAGTCAAATAGCAGGAGCTCTGCAGCCATCTACTGGTAAAAATTATATATATATTTTTTTACTTTTAAAACTGCATTTTCCAAAAGATGGGCAAAAATCTTGCACTAAACCATGTCAAATTATCCATGTTATCCCCATGAATGAAAGTTAGAAATGTGGGTCTTTTATTTAGTGAATTTTACATAAAAAGCTGTTTTTGTATGAAAACCTATTCAACAAAATATTTATATAAATTTAAAAGATATGATAAATCCTCCAAAAACTGCACAAATATGAAGTAAAAAAACATTAATAAACAGAGTAAAATTGCATTTGATTTTTTTTTTTTTTTTTTTTTTTTTAATTGTTACAAAATTGTTGTCTGACCTGAGTGTGTTTGTTTGTAGATATAGAAAGTGTTAACCACTGTACAAAGTTTCATGTCATTTGGACAAAGAGAACTTTTTTTATTATTATTATTTTTATTTTAGCAAATGTCGTTTGGGGTCTAAAAAGATTTTGGGATCTTTTTAACCCTATAAGGGTTAAAGCCTGCTGGAGAACATGATCATCAGGTATTACTCACACTTGTTAAGCTGGAGAAATGCACAGGTTCTAGACTTTTGGACTGTACTATACATACACACTGACAAGAGAAGTAGAAGACAAGAGAAGCCTTTCCGACACAACATTCATTTTCAACCGGATATGTCTCCTCTTAAAAAGAAAGAAATACTACATTTTTAAAACAGAACTGCTAGTAGTAGTGGTAGTAGTGCTACAACTAATACTACTACTACTAATAAAACTAAATATATACTACAGATTAACAGGCATATATTTTTGTTGAATTTTGTTGCCAAACTATTATAAATCGATTAATAAGAATCAATAACTTTATGTGAAATAATGGTATAAACGTTATTGTCTTAATATTATCATAATAATTCAGAGACAAACTCAGGTGCACATACTGTATTAGATGATTCCATTCCTGACTTCTGATTAGTCATTACAGAGTCCCAGATGTGCTACAATCCATGTTAAAATAACAGTTATGATGTGAAACATGGAATAATAATCTTACCTGAAGCACTCAAAGCTACGAGAAGACAGAGAGACAGACAGACAGTCCAGACCGCCATCATTTCACAAAGAACAGTGGAACTCTGCATAGAATTAAAAATAAATCCACAGTAATGTTCAGCAGAAGCATATTATTACAAATGTTACATGGTTTAATTGTGTATTTTTATGACACAAACCAGTTGAGTAGCTCAATGTGAAAGAGTAGATCTTGTGTTGTGGAGCCCTGCTTTATATACACATATACATTGAAGGGGAGTTTTTTTATCAGCATCCAGCACCTGCTCATGTTCTCACTTCCAGTACAAACAATGTTTTTATATAGCTTGTACTTGACCTTTTCTGTTATGAAACAAGTATTATGATGTGAATTAATGCTGTCTTATCTGCTCTTGGTTTGTGGATTTTATTCAGTAGTGTAATTTTGCAATTGCATCAGTGTATGTTTTATGTATATAAATCGATCATACTCTTCATAAGATGCTCTTTGGATCATCTCAAATCATGCTGGAGAACATCATCAGGTTTTACACAAGCTCCTGGAGCACTTTGAGTGCTGCTGTCATTGCAGGAGAAGTGGGAAAACCCAGATTCATGTTGATTTTTCAATTTTACTTATGTGGATAATATAATGCAATGAAAATTAAATTTGAAAACAAATACAAAAATTATAAATTTTAATCAAATCAACAAAACTGTTAATTTTAAAGCTGAAACTATATTTTGTGTGACAATATATGCTGGGTAACACTTCAAATAACTACACAGGAACAAATGAGTAATGCATTATTAACACTCTAGTAACTACTATTAACTAACAAGAAACTCTGATTAATGAACTAGTAAGTAATAGTGCTCAGTTGAAGGTGGTAGTTCACTATTAGCTAATCAGTAACTACTGTTTTTTTCATACCTCCCAGAGAACTACTAAGAATTACTATTTGCAGGTTCATAATTAACATAATGTATAATTAATTCTAAAGTGAAGATCATAGTAACCTATTATAAAGTGAGAAACATGATAACTCTCTAGTAATATTGAACCACTGTACTCACATGAACTGATTTAAATATGTTTTTAGTACATTAATGGATCTTGAGAGAGCATGAGGGTGAGTAATAAATGACAGAATGTTAATTTTTGGGTGAACTAACCCTTTAACAGTGCTCAAAATCGACACTCAGAGACTGTGTCACACCCTTATTCACTGTTCCCTACATTAGTTTACTAATATAGTCCACATTTGAAAGAGTGAATGAAAAAAAGTGACAAGACCAGAAAAAAAGAGAAGAGATGAGCAGAAACACAAGTGAGTTTAAAACCAAAAAGAAGGGACAAAATATTTTACACTCGTATTAATTTCTTTGGAATGCCCGAGGAAGACGTTATCAGAACATATCGTAATTTGCTGCAGGAAATAAGACAACCTGGAACCCTCAACTACAAAGAGTCACGCAACACCTGGTGCATCGAAACTTCTTGCAACTCTTCGTTTTTTTGTCCTCTGGCTCTTTTCAACGTATTGTTCTTTAGCTGGGATTTCACAGCCCGCATTTTCACCTGCGTTATCCGTGGTCCTCAAGTCACTTTTGAAAATAGTGCATAAGCACATAACATTTCCAAGTGACCAGGAAGCTCTCCAAAAAACTCAGGCCATGTCAGATTTCCCAAATGTGCTCGGAGCAATTGATGGAACACATGTTCAGTTGATCCCCCCATCTGAAATAAAGCATGTGTTCCGCATCAGGAAGCACACACACTTCATTAACGTCCTGGTAGTGTGTGACTCCACAAACCTAATTATTAACGTTGTGGCTTAATACCCAGGGTCAGTTAACGATGCATTCATTCTTTGGAATAGCACACTTTTCCAGAAAATGAGTGATGGAGAGTATGGTGATGGCTGGTTATTAGGTAAGTCCAACATGTTTTTGCTATTCTTTTTCTTACAACACATTAGGTGTTAATATTTTATTAAGAGCCTCACTCTCTCTTATGCTCAAGGTGACCGTGCTTACCTTATCTAGATCCAACCCCGCCCCTTGGATCTTGTGTTCTGCAGTGAGGGCCATCTCAGAACCCGAGGTCGCAGTCAGAGGAGCGTCACAATCAGGCCCAACGTCATAGAGCGCACATTCAGTTTGTTGAAAAGCCGTTTCCGTGTCCTAGACCGAACTGGAGGAGCACTTTTCTACAGCCCAGAAAATGTCTGTGAAATTGTTGTGCATGCTTCACAAAATTGCAGTGCACAGTTGAAGAGCCGAGGGATGGAGATGCAGACTTTGGGCCAAACCCTGAACACATGCAGACCGGGGATGGACGACAGATGTTTTCTCTGTGATGTGTGATGTTTGTGTTCACTTTTTGAAAATTTGAGCTGGTCTATTAATTTAGGTTAAGATTAAAATAAATATAAAAACACTAGCCTACTTCACGTAATGGTCCGTGGGGACAATCTGACCCTCGCTGACAGTTTCCTTTGTTTTTAAAAAGGGTTCTCTTCATATCAGGGGCATGAGACTCTGTGACTTTTCCTAAATAATCTATCTAAACATGCACAAAAAAATCTGGGCTTGATTTGGTTGTTCTAAAGGTGTGTAAAAAAAAAAGAAAAAAAAAAGTCACAGTTAAAGCTGCAGTCCGCAATTTTTTTTTGTGTTAAAAATTTACAAAAATTATATAATGAGAATATACAACATGAATCCATTTTCCAAACCGTGTTTTTGTCTTATCCTGAATCATTATGGTACACTTATAATAAGTGTTTATATTGGGACTATTTCAGACCGGACTGGTAGGACCCGCCGCAGAGTATCACAGTAACTGCGTGACTCGCCATAGACAAACACTGAGAAAAGTAGGTCCAGCTAGATCGTTCCTCAGCAAGACGTGTGCAGTTCTGTTTATTAACCACTAGAGGGCCAAAAATCGCAGACAGCAGCTTTAAAGTCCCTCGGGGTCAGATCGACCCAACATTGAAAATGAATGGGAAAATTAAAAAAAAAATACTTTTTTTTCGTTTCATTTGTCAAAAAAAAAAAAATAAAATAAAAAAAAATAAATCCAGTATAAATCTGAAATGTTCGACATTTAAATAAAGGTCTGGTCCTAGACCATAAACACAAAGTGGAACGAACTTTATATCTCACACACACACACACACAAACACACACACACGTGTGTGACTGCAACAGAGAATTTTTTTTATAGAAATTGGCAAATAAAATCAACAAAACTGGCATAAATCTGAATATTTCTACATTTAAATAAAGGTCTGGTCCTAGACCATAAACAAAAAATATAACGAACTTTGTATCTCATATACACACACACAAACAAACACACACATGTGTGTGACTGCAACAGAGACCATTTTTATAGAAATTAAAATCAAATAAAATCATCAAGACTGGCATAAATCTGAAAAATCTCCATACATAAATGAAGGACTAATACTAGAGCACAAAGGCAACATGGAACAAGCATGTTCACAAAATATATCATAAAGCTGTGAGGAGAAGTTGAAGCATCAAGAAAAATTAAGTGAAAATGAAATGAGTCTCTATCGACCTCTACTGGATATATGTGGTCATTGCACTTTCTTTCTATAATTCCTAAAGTTTTTCCACAAACCTGTAGATGGCAGTATTCTATCCCTAACACATAGAGCAATGTCTAAATACAATTTATATTTAATTAAGTTCATCAAAGTGAATTTTTCATTAAAAATACATTTTTCATAAGCCAATTTATGGCATAGTTTAGTAAAAAAAAAAAAAAAACAGCATAAATGCATAGGTGAGAAGTAAATAAAAAAATGATATATAGTTTATTATATTAAAAAATGTATATTTCCTTATGCAGTCGCTCTGTAAAAGTGTCAAGGGGTCAATCTGCAAGGGACTAAATCGTCGGTACAATTAAGGGACCATTAAGGGTTATTAAAGGCTTACAGTCAGAGAAGAGTCATGGCATGTCATCCTTTACATGTACAAAAAATAATAATGATCAGATTTCTTTGGATTTTCCCACTTCAGGACCATGGACAGCACACAATGTTCTCCCGATTGTGTTTTAAAATTGTGTTAGCTACTGGTTATGTTTGTCCAGAAAAACAGTGTTGTGAAAGCGATATTTCAATTGTTTGCTATGGTATCTTAAAAATGGTGCATCTCATTTGTACTAAAATCATACTGAAAAAAGCATATGTGTAAAACCTACATATATATATATATATATATATATATATATATATATATATATATATATATATATATATATATATAGGCCTATATGTGTGTACATGTAACAAGTTGTGCCTGTGTCGACCCGCACCTGATGAGCATCAGCTCTGCTTATTTGAAATCCAACGCTAATTTGCACTGCTCGTTAGATTGCGTTGGTCATTATGTAAGTGATTTGACTGCATCAGTGTTCTTTCATTTGCGCATCAGTAGATCACGTGCAAAACTTGCCACTCCCATTGGAGCATTTGTGGAATTGCGCTCTCATGCTAATTTGCCCTGTTCAGTAAATCTGACCCTTAATAATATGAAGCGACGAGAATACTTTTTGTGATCAAAAACAAAACAAAAATAAATTTATGCATCAAATTCGTTTCTCCCCTTTCATCCTCCCATGCTATTTTCATTTCAGTGCTTCCAGGTTCAGAATGCAGTCTCAGTATCGGCTGACGCCTGTTCATGTGAGCAGCATGTGCACGTGTAATGCTGATGCAGGAAGCCAATAATGAGTCGGTGTTCAGACGTAAACACGGAAGCGCTGCACTGCGTTCACTGTGTCAACTGTATATGAGTCTGACAGGGAAGAGATGATTTTTTTTTTTTTAAAAAGTAGTTATTTTTGTTTTGTTTTTGCGCACAAAATGTGTTCTTGACACTTCCTAAAAAAACCCATCAAAAACATATTTTGAGTGAACTAAACCTTTAATTGCAGCACTCTCTCTGAGTTCAACTCGCTAAATAAATCCAGCTGATTGTTTCTAAATGGTAATCTACAAAGAAGTCTGGACTGAATTCAATGCGCAGTTAACAATTTTATTTGTTGCTAATAATTCAAACTTACTTCAATGTAATAAATAAGCAGAATCTGCTGTTCAGTCTGCATGTGATGAGCCGAGCTGGATGAGCCACAGAGGGGCGCAAGTGAGGCATGCCAGTCAAAGTTTCACTTTCGTTTTTGGAAACTTCAAGGTGTTGCTGATAAAATGGCGCACGGTGCAGGTACGATTTGAATCAAGAGAATCAGATTTTTTAGTATTAATATTTCTAAATGTTTTTCCATGATCCATCATAACACGACTTAATCTTAAACGACCGATCGTTTTGCTTATTAAAATATTTCAGTTCATTATGGTGAGCTGGGCAACATCTAACACGGGGCTAGTTGTAGGCACACACGTTTTAAACATTTCCACACATACTAACAAACTTAGTGTAACACTGTGCTTCAGTGTGCCCTGCTATTATAATTATGCTATTTTAAGACGTTTGTGATGCAGTTCACATGAATTACTGTTATGGGTGCTGCTGTAAAGACGAGGCGAGTACGGAAATCCACAATGTAATAGGCTTTAATAATAATCCAGGAACATGGAACAACATAACACACATTAAACAACAACAAGAACGGACAAGGAGTGCAGGGAGTGAGTCCAACTTAAAGGGAGTGCTGACGAGGAAAACAGGTGCTGGGAATCCGGGGAGATGGCGGGAATCTCCCGGGAAGTGCAGACAGGTGTGTAGAACAGGAGGATGCTGGGAACTGGAGTCCGGGAAGGCGTGAATGTAACAATTACTTTCATGATTTTATTAAGAAATCACGAGAAACAGGATTCCGGCCCGTTTGTCTCCTGTTTTGTGAGCACTGTGTGAGGGGAGTGTAGTGATCAGCTCTGTGTTTTGCTGAATCTGAATGCGTTTCTGGGTTAATTTGCACACATTTGAAATATGCTCTATGTTTTGTGATGTGTTCATTGTCAAATTCAACAATTAGTTTATTTTTAATTTTCAATAAACACAATTGTTTTATTTAAAAAGGATAATAATTGTATTTTATTGACAAAATATGTATTTATTTATCACATTTTAAGCTGACAAATGGTCATGTTACAATATGCTCATGTTACAAACTGCCACATTCAGTGTGTGTGTGTGTGTGTGTGTGTGTGTGTGTGTGTTGCATTCACACGTGTTTATATCATTTTCCTTTTCAGACTTTCAAATGTTTCCAGTAGTAAGGAGAAAAAGGAAGTGTGAGTGTTGGAATCACTATTTATTTATTTATTTAAATGTATTTGTATTTAATTATTTATTGTGATTTTCTTTGTTGGTCTAAATAAGACTACATACAGGTCCTTCTCAAAAAATTAGCATATTGTGATAAAGTTCATTATTTTCCATAATGTAATGATAAAAATTAAACTTTCATATATTTTAGATTCATTGCACACCAACTGAAATATTTCAGGTCTTTTATTGTTTTAATACTGATGATTTTGGCATACAGCTCATGAAAACCCAAAATTTCTATCTCAAAAAATTAGCATATCATGAAAAGGTTCTCTAAACCAGCTATTAACCTAATCATCTGAATCAACTAATTAACTCTAAACACCTGCAAAAGATTCCTGAGGCTTTTAAAAACTCCCAGCCTGGTTCATTACTCAAAACCACAATCATGGGTAAGACTGCTGACCTGACTGCTGTCCAGAAGGCCATCATTGACACCCTCAAGCGAGAGGGTAAGACACAGAAAGAAATTTCTGAACGAATAGGCTGTTCCCAGAGTGCTGTATCAAGGCACCTCAGTGGGAAGTCTGTGGGAAGGAAAAAGTGTGGCAAAAAACGCTGCACAACAAGAAGATGTGACCGGACCCTGAGGAAGATTGTGGAGAAGGACCGATTCCAGACCTTGGGGGACCTGCGGAAGCAGTGGACTGAGTCAGACAGGTGGACAGGTGCCGCATTCCCCAGGTCAAGCCACTTTTGAACCAGAAACAGCGGCAGAAGCGCCTGACCTGGGCTACAGAGAAGCAGCACTGGACTGTTGCTCAGTGGTCCAAAGTACTTTTTTCGGATGAAAGCAAATTTTGCATGTCATTCGGAAATCAAGGTGCCAGAGTCTGGAGGAAGACTGGGGAGAAGGAAATGCCAAAATGCCTGAAGTCCAGTGTCAAGTACCCACAGTCAGTGATGGTCTGGGGTGCCATGTCAGCTGCTGGTGTTGGTCCACTGTGTTTTATCAAGGGCAGGGTCAATGCAGCTAGCTATCAGGAGATTTTGGAGCACTTCATGCTTCCATCAGCTGAAAAGCTTTATGGAGATGAAGATTTCGTTTTTTCAGCACGACCTGGCACCTGCTCACAGTGCCAAAACCACTGGTAAATGGTTTACTGACCATGGTATTACTGTGCTCAATTGGCCTGCCAACTCTCCTGACCTGAACCCCATAGAGAATCTGTGGGATATTGTGAAGAGAAAGTTAAGAGACGCAAGACCCAACACTCTGGATGAGCTTAAGGCCGCTATCGACGCATCCTGGGCCTCCATAACACCTCAGCAGTGCCACAGGCTGATTGCCTCCATGCCATGCCGCATTGAAGCAGTCATTTCTGCAAAAGGATTCCCGACCAAGTATTGAGTGCATAACTGAACATAATTATTTGAAGGTTGACTTTTTTTGTATTAAAAACACTTTTCTTTTATTGGTCAGATGAAATATGCTAATTTTTTGAGATTTTTTTTTGAGGAATTTTTTTGAGGAATTTTGGGTTTTCATGAGCTGTATGCCAAAATCATCAGTATTAAAACAATAAAAGACCTGAAATATTTCAGTTGGTGTGCAATGAATCTAAAATATATGAAAGTTTAATTTTTATCATTACATTATGGAAAATAATGAACTTTATCACAATATGCTAATTTTTTGAGAAGGACCTGTAATTATTATTTTGAACTTTATCCCCACCAACATTTTTGAAAAAAGTTGCCAGCCATCACCAGC
Source organism: Megalobrama amblycephala (assembly GCF_018812025.1). Taxonomy (NCBI): domain Eukaryota; kingdom Metazoa; phylum Chordata; class Actinopteri; order Cypriniformes; family Xenocyprididae; genus Megalobrama; species Megalobrama amblycephala. The sequence goes on along the minus strand of NC_063065.1, from coordinate 23,347,797 downwards.
GTTTTTGATCAATTTCGCAAAATGGCCCCCTAGGGTATTTTGTTTTATGAATATCTGAACATGCAATATATCAAAAGAAAAAAAAATCTAGTTTTATACTAGCTTTTATATATCATAAGAAAGAACAGAGCCTTTGCTCAAAGAAAAAAAAAAAATTCCAGAATAACACCGTGGGTAAGTTTCATTAAAAAAAGCAACATTTTGAACAAAAAGTTGAGAAAATCACATTGTTGTGATGATCAAAACATAGATGGAGTAGATTAAGTTGATGTGCTTAATGAAATATTACTTTTTAAATTCTTTTAAAATTCTTTCTGAATGTGAGGTCATGTTAAAATGTATTGCACAAGATGTTATCCAGATCCACTAACAATCTGTGCTTGTGTTTTGCAGTGGAAAGTGGTCCAGATTTCTGTCAAATAAACTGTAAGTAAATTAAATTCGAAAACACGAATTCATTTGAAACACAAAGCAATTTGTTCCAGGGAGACTGCAACCTCCTCTGCTTCATTGAGACATGGTAAATCCAGAGATACCAGTTCACACCATCCAGCCAGCCGAGTTATTTTCGGTTTTTCGCATAGATAGAACAATAGTGTGTCTGATGGTAAGCAACAACTGGCGCGATAGTGCAAGCACTATCTCTCTCACTTGCTCAAATTTGAAACTTCTGACCATGAAATGGCACTCTTTCTACCTTCCTAGGGAATTTACTTTGATCGTGGATTTAAGCCGCGCACACACTTAACGATTGTAAGGCCGATTATGAATGTAAATCGATACTTATGACTGATCGCGCTCAAACGCGTCCAGTCAGAGCTAGTTGCGTTCAGTCTGCGATTACAGTCAGTGCTCAAATTCCATGTGAAAGTATATAAATCGGCTTCAGTCACAGGAAACAATCACTTGTATGTTGAGCATAGTCTTAGAATGTTCCCATTTTTTTAACATGTCTTAATGCTTCGTTTTTTTGAAAACGCTGTATTTTTCATATATTTTACGTTTATTCTACACCTCTGTTTCCACTGTCATATGAACGGCTCGTTTACTTCCTGCTATATGCGTTTTCATTGCATGATATTTAAACACCCACCAGTTTGAAAATACCCACAAATACAGATACTCCCACTTTTGTTCCGCAGAGACCTCATACTCTCCTCGGAAGCCAGAATTTCGAGGATGATACGTCATCGACATCCGTCGAAGGACTGTTCCAATGTCGAGGATCCTCTGAATTTCAAACAAGGACTGAGTCCTTTGTTCGAAAAATATCCCATATACAGGAGGCGTTTCTCAATGTCAAGGATACTTCCTTGGCAGGACTGGTCCTTCCAAGTCACTTCCTTCAGAGGCTAGGCGAGGCTCCTCTTTAGCATTCAGAGAACACGTAAATGGAACAGACTAGCAAGTGCACGTCATTGCGTGATTACCCCCCGGCAGCTGTTTGTTTTCTACACGGAGACGTATGAACGCCTCCGTTTGTTTCTTGGTCCCTGTTAAAAAAGACAAGAAAGCTATGAATAACGCTGTGAATGATATAATGGTATAATATTAACGTTAAATTACTTTGGACAACTTAACTAGTTATTTATAAAGGAAATGCCGGTGACGGCAACCAAGCTAACAATTGTTAAATGACGGTCCGGTTCAGTTAACCATCAATAACGTAATTTGTATTTGTATAATTTATAATATCAATACGGTAGTAATTTGTACTGGCATTTAAAATTTAAACTTTATTTATCTGACATATTTACTACAGTTATAACAAATGTTTGGTAACGTAAATATACTTACATTTGAAAGCATATTATTTATACCATTCACAGCGTTATTCATAGCTTTCTCGTCTTTTTAAACAGGGACCAAGGAACAAACGGAGGTGTTCATACGTCTCCGTGTAGAAAACAAGCAGCTGTTTACGGGGGGAGAGACGTGCACTTGCTAGTCTGTTCCATTTACGTAGGGTTGCCACCTTCAATACAGAAAAATAAGGGACGCCTACCTAGGGATGCACCGATCCACCTTTTTCGCTTCCGATACCGATCCGATCCGATTTTCAAGTAATAAGAAAAGTGCTAATAAACTGTATGCCTCACTTAGGGCTGTGACGGTTGGCATGACGACCGCGCCACCACGGTCGTGGAGTGTCACCGGCGGTAGTGTGGCGTGTATATCATATATAATCTCAAAGGTCATGTTAACCGAAAATTTTCCGTCATTGATGGATTTTTTTTAGCAGTGACGGAAAAAATCTGCAGCCTGTCCGTCATTTTGACAGATTACTGAGGCTGATGCAACTTGTAATTCCCACCCCTGTCCAGTAGGTGGTGAGTGCGCAGTGTGGCAGCAGAGCGCGAGTTCAGTCTCCAGAATAAAATGAAAACGATGCGTTTGATTACGCACCCAGTTTGTCCATTTTATTATATATTATAATACTTATGCTTACATAATTAAGTTTCTAATCCATTTTGTTTTGTTTTAAATAGTTTGTCTTATTTTTCTTTATTTTCTGCTTACTATAAGTTTATGGTCAACGATCGTTTCTGGCTTTTCTGAGGTATACGTGACATTGTTTACAACAGATTGAACTGACGTGATACAGCTGTATTAGATTTCGGTAAGCTACTGCAACTTTCAACATATTTTTTGATTTTCATGTTTATTTCCTTCTGTAAAGTAGTAAAGAGGAAGAGATGATCGCGTTCACTCACGATCCTCAAAAAGTGTTCAAGATGAAAACTAAAAACTGACGCAGACAGACTTTAACTTTTTTTTCATAATACTTTCTTTTCATGATATAAATAAATGCATAGCCTAGGCCTATTTGTTTATCCTATAAGTTTGTGAATAAATATGAAAATGTGGACGAAATCAAAAGCTATTAAATGTCTTATAATTAAAATATAAACATTAAAATGATGCAGCAACATATGATAGATAGGACAGAACAAAAAATGCTATTAACAATATGTCAAAAGTGTTATAATATGAACAGCTCCCATACAGAGCGGCACAAAGCGCTTATGCGCATCCCGTGTGCAGAATGATGCGCTTGAAGCATCATGGATTCAAAGCGCTCCGCAGTGAAAAGTTCAAAGCACAAAGTGAAGATATATGTGTATTGTATTATACCGGTGTCTTAATTAAGTATAATAAAAGAAACATTGAATCTTGGAGAGAGTTTCATTGTGTTGACTGTCGTAACCGAACGCGACACGCAGTCTGAATGCTGAATGGAGAATGGCTAACAGCCGCAGCAGAGGGAGGCATTTACGTGAACTTTAATTTAACGACTAAAATATTTACCTGTACCTCAAATTAAACTGTGGAATGGCTTCAGAACACTTGGAATATAGCGCACAGAAACTTTATGGTGCTTTTTAATGTTTTTGTGCCTTTTGTGGAGCTTAATAATAACACAGAATAGTACACGCACAGTATCGGATTTGGATCGGTCCCGTCTGGCCGATACCCGAACCGGCAAAAATTGCAGTATCGGAGCCGATACCGATCGGTGCATCCCTACGCCTACCGCAGCGGGGGCCACACCCCTCGGGGCCACGATGACCACAGTCCCGATGGCATGCCAGTGGTGGTATATCATAACTTAAAACATGTTTTCATAAAAATATTAAGATTGATACCAATGGACATTATAATAAGATATCTGCTATTAAAATCAGTGTGAACAGATGCACTCAGTCTCTCACTATCACAACTTAAGTGGTCATATTGAATACACAACTATGACAATAATAAAAAGTGTGACTGAGACCACAAAAAAAATAAGCTTTTGGAGGAACTTGTGAGATGTGAACCATATTTTATTAACTTATTAAATGAAAAGATCCATAACTTAGTAATTATAAATTAAACAAATTGTAAATTGTCATTTGTTGTGAACAAAGATTTTGGTGAGGTGATAAAAAAGGTGATAAATAAAAAAAAAAAAACATTACACTATCTGCCTCAAGAGAGAACTGGCGAGGCGGCGTCCCACCCTCCCCTGACTCTGATTGGCCTTGTTTCACGGCCCGTGAACCTGAAACAAACCAATCAAACCAACGATGGCGTGTCTTCACACAATACGGATGGGGTGATTTCCATGGGATGTTGCATAATGTGGACCTATGTAAAATACGGGACAAATCGCGTCCCGTATCAATTTTGCCTGTAAATACGGAACGATTCCGTATTTCACGGGACGGTGGCAACCCTACATTTACGTTTTCTCCGAATGCTAAAGAGGAGCTTCGCCTAGCCTCTGAAGGAAGTGACTTGGACGGACCAGTCCTGCCAAGGAAGTATCCTTGACATTGAGAAACGCCTTTTGTTTCCACATGCTGCACCACATGGCCTCGCCCACTTTGTTGCACGTTCCCAGGGGCGTGTTTTGAGGGTTTATGATGTCACCAACCCGTTTTAGTCCAAAACGGGTCATTTTTGTAGGCATTAAACTGCCATAACTTTAAAAGATAATATCTCTGTTTGCATTGAACTTTCAGCACTGTAACTTTGCAGATACTGTTTATGCTCAACCAGCAACATTACACACTAACTAAAGTTAAAAAAGTGAAATCGCATTTAACCACCCCTTTAAATAAATGACAATGAAACTGTTGGAACACTGTTCAAACTTTTTTTTCCCTTTTTTTCCAACAAGGAACGTTCCAATCAAATGCTATTACAGTGAACAGTGTTGTGTGTTGAGAATAATATGTGTGTGTGTGTGTGTGTGTGTGTGTATGTGTGATGTGAGGGTTGTTAATACTTGATGTCTTTCTTTTGTTTCTTTTTTTTTTTTTTTTTTTTGCAGTGAGGATTATTCTTCTGGGGAAAAGCGTGTCAGAGAACAGTCGTGTGGGAAACTTCCTGTTGGGACGAGCAGCGTTTGACAGTGAAGCTCCTCCAGATGTTGTAGAGAGAGTCGGAGGAAGATTGAAGGACAGACATGTGATGATCATCAACAGTCCTCAGCTGCTCCAATGAGATCTGTCACTCCGTCACATCACACAGACAGTGAGAGAGTGTGTGTCTCTGTCTGATCCAGGACCTCATGTCTTCATACTCGTACTGCAGCACAATGACTTCACTGAGGAGGACATGACAAGAGTGAAATATGTGATGAAGGAATTCAGTGAAGAGGCGATTAAACGCACTATAGTGATCACAACTGATGAAGAAACTGATGAATGGGCACCTGTGAACATTAATGAATTAATTTAACAGCTAACTGCAGTGTGTGGAGGAGGACATGTTCAGCTTGATAATGAAATAGGGGAAGGGTGCTCTGGAATATCCCAGCGTTTAGAGAAGATACTCAAGGAAAACAGTGATGAATTTCTCACATGTGAATTATATGATGATGCAGAAGACACATCAGTGGATGAAGATCCGAGCATATCTACGGGTTCAGTGAGAACAGAGAAGAAAAATGAAGATTCTGATGTACATGATGATGGAAAACTCAAAGACAACCAAACAGCAATAAAGGAAGCAAAAGGTATTCAAATGTTCAAATAATAGGATCCTACATTCCCTGGGAGATTTCTAGGTTCTACTGTTTGAGCTGCAGGAATGCTCTAGCAAATTGTAGGCCAAATCTCAGTAGTAAATTAAACTGTGTTCAGTGGCCCACAGTCCATATCCAGACTAGACTGATTATTTTATGCAGTACTATAATCAGCCCTTCAAAGGAGCCAAGTGAGATTGAGCCTCCTCAAAAGCTCATTACAGTGTAGCTCAGATGCATTTAATACAGAAGAGATAAAAAAGCCCTGAGCTTTCAAATGTTCTTCAGAACATTTACATGCATGAGATCCATGAGAAACTTGTGTGCACATGAAAACTTAAGGCTTAAGCAAGTCCTAGACTAAAATGCATGTTTGAGCCATTTTAACTTAAAGCAACTGGCACTGATATATCTTAAAATAAGTCAGTGCCATTGTTTTGTCTCATGATGCACACCAGTAATTTTTTTTTTTTTTCTGGTGTACTTTTATAAAAGCTACTTAATATCCTATATCTTATATCCTAATTGAACTAAGACCTAATCCTGGCTTAGGCTAAGCCTTGTCTGTGAAACCGTGCCTTTATAAACTAAAAACAGTAATGAGCACACACAGGAACAATTTACATTTATACATAAATTCTATGTATGCCTAAAATGCTTGTGCATGTGTGTCACGTGTTGCTCGCACAGGAACACACATCGAAGGAGATTAGATTCAAATAAGTCTTTACTTAGGAAATCCAACAGGTACAGGCAGAAACACAACACAGGATAAATGTACGAGACTGGACAATGAACACAGGGAAGACAGGAACTGATATATACAGACAAATTAACTAAAATGACAACAGCTGTGATGAATGTGATGAGTGTCCATGGTAACAGATTGTGGCGGGAAAACACAACAAAGGAGCACATGTGACTAATGAAAACAAACACAAAGTCCAAAATAAAATGAACATAACATAACTGTAACATTACGCCCCCTCCGAGAAGGCGCAACCTCACGCCATAACAAAAAACAGAATAAACCAAAGAGGGAGGGAGGGTGTTGGAGGAAGACGAGGATGTGGCGGAGGGCTGGAGAGAAGGGGAGGTGACAGGATGGCAGCAGCAGGCAGATTGGACCGTGGAGACGCAGGTGGTGGCTTTGGAGGAGGATGGCCAACTGGGAGGAGTAGCCAGATGGTGGCCCAGGCCACAGCCAGGATGGTGGACCATGGTGGTGAAGGCTTCAACGAGGGCGATGACGGAGGAACCTACGATGCAGATGGAGGGCTGATGGAGTGGAGTGACGCTGAAGACCCAGACGACCATGACGGAGCCGCAGCGACGACCCCCAGAGATGGCTGCAGGGATCCGGAGGGCTGAGGTGTAGCTGGAGCGACTGAGGGCAGAGGCGGAGCCTGAGGGAGGGCAGAGCTAGCCGGAGCAGTAGGGGTGAAGGGCCGGAGAGCAACGATGATTTACAAAGACTATATATACCCCCCTGTATCTGCTGCTCCTCTCTCTAGTCTTGTTGCCCTTGTGTTACAATACTAACTTTTTCAATTTTTGTTACCTTTTAGTTATTTCCCTTTGCCTGATGTTTTTTCTTCATCTGACTCATGAGCTCTGGTTGTTCTTGGATACTTTCCCTTGGATTTGTGTGGATTTGAGTATGGTTCCGGATTCTGTCTCCGATTCATTGTCGCAGAAGACTGCAACTACCTGAGACCCAGCAGAGATTCTTCAAGCTCAAAGCACTATCGCAGTTCTAGCTAATGCTAGTCTGACACTACCAAAACCTCTATTTTTTAAGGCTGAACTGGCATCCTGCAATGAACAACATTCACTCCAATGATCATCTGTCTTTACATACAGATTAATACAATCTGGACTTTCATCGCTCCCAATGAGAGGAAAGGACAAAGGAAGCATTATGCTCATACTGCTGGGATCCTGCCCACATCTGTATTTCTGCCCTAAACATCCATCAACCTCTCTACAAGATCATTGAAACTGGAGATTGAAAGAAAACACATGGAAGACATCAAGTTAATTGTCTCTCATTCTACAGACATCAGTATAGTTTTGGGTAGACTTAATAATAATCTTGCAATAATCCCCTTATCTCCTGGTACAGGGGTAGGCAAGCTCGGTCCTAGAGAGCCGCTGTCCTGCAGAGTTTAGCTCCAACCCTGAAAAAAAACCCTCAGCTGCCTATAGCCTTAGTAATCCTGAAGAGCTTGATTAGCTTGTTCAGGTGCATTTAATTTAGGTTGAAGCTAAACTCAGCAGGACAGCAGCTCTCTAGGACCAAACTTGCCTACCCATGTCCTGGTAGGAAAGAGCGATTTTGTAATTAGGTCCTTCTTGTATCTTAAAGTGCATACTTTCCTACAAATAAGATTGGGATGTCAGTATCATCACCATAACCCACTCAGCTGTCCTACCGGGTATACTGGAGTGTATGCAGACCTCAAAAGGCTTTCAGTAAAGTCAAGGCCACACAACCTTCCCCTCTCCATCAATTTGTTGTTCAAAGGAAGCCAAATAATTCTTCAATAAGGTTCTTCAAGGTTCTTCAACCTATCCTCAGGCGCCCTGGACATTTATCATGGAAACAGGTGCTTTAAACTCTGGAGAAGGAGCAGTATCTCTTAACCATGTTCCTACAATTTAGGTAACAACTGGGCGCTGTCCTTTTTCCATTTCGACTTGACTGTCTCCTACATACCAGATTCTAAGACTGTCTAGGCAGATGCCCTTTCTAGAATCCACAATGCAGACAATCCTGATGAAGCCACTGGTTCCATTATTCCCATTATTCTAATTGGATTATTATGCAAGAGAATCCGCAGAATTTTCTACGAATATGGCACATTTTCCCCAACAGTTGAGACACAGTTGTACATATGTTCTCTTCTCTCACTGTTTGGGGCATCCAGGTGATAAATACACCAGTAAGTTCTGGTTGCCTTTTTTTTTTTTTTTTTTTTGATGTTGTGAAGCTTGCATGGAGTCAACATCTTTCCTATGGATTCCTACAACCCCTTTCCTATGGATTCCAACCCCCTACAACTCCTCATTGTCTGTCGTCTCATATTGTTGTGCTTGTTTTAATTACATTAGCCCTTCTCAAGGGAACATTGCCATCTTTGTTTATGTGGTCTGATTTTTTTCAAGTCCTGTTGCTCTAAAGAAGCTACCCTCAGCCATGGACATGGCAAAGCTTTCTTTCAGAATATCTTTTGTCTATATAGTCTCCCTGAGGATATTTTTAGAGATAGAAGGACCAGGTTTATTTCCAGAGAATGGACTGCTTTCTGTGAAAAAAACTTGAAATTAACATCAGCCACTCATCTGGGTACCAGTGGCCAACTGAAAAGGCTCAACCAGGAAGTTTCTACCCTAGGTCGAGTGTGTTCCAAACTGAATTTGCAGTTTATCCACAGTTTTGACTCCATTTCAATGTGTCTTAGGCTTTCAGCCTCCACTTTTTCTGTGGTCTGGAAAGCCGTTTGAGGTTCTGGCCACTGGTTAAGAAACATGACCAAGTATGTGAGTCTCTATAGGTCACCAGAAGATTAAAGCAGACAAGCAACGACATCCCACTTCTGCATTCCTTCCAGGCTAAAGAGTGCGGTTATCCACTAAGGATAGTCTCATTAGGTCCAACATACCTGGGACTGAGTTTCTTGCAGGGAAGTCTTTCAAAAGCATAAATCATGTCTGTGTTCCATGTGTTCCTGCTGAAACCTGCCTGTCTCTCTCCACGCTGACCAAAGAGCAGACTTGGCAACGTTTCAATTACTAAGTATCACTATGTATTGTACTGTATCACAGTCTTAATGACATCATATGTTAGTTAGTGATACCAAGCCCTAGTCATATGTACATTAAAGTGGAGATGAAATGGTAAATATAGGCTGTACTACAGTTTTTACATTGGTATTTTCATACTTTTAAAGACTTTTAAACTGTAAGTTTGCTGTAATCAGTTTATAATGATATGTATTCCAGTAACATATTTTTTGTTTTTGTTGTTTAAGGAGAATTAAGTCTCACCAGAAAACAGAAGCTGAACTTGGTGCTTTGGGGAAGTGATGAATCACTGAAGATCTCAGTGTCCAAACTTATAAGAGGGATAAAAAAAAAATCAGAGAGAGAGAAAATTAGAGTGTGTGAGGAAAGATGTTGAGCTTGATGGTCAACAGATCAGTCTGGTGGAGCTTCCAGCTCTGTGCAACACTCGGCTCTCAGAGGAGGAATTGATGCGTCAGACTCTCCGCTGTGTGTCTCTCTGTCATCCTGGTGTTCATGTTTTCCTCCTCATTATTCCTGATGCTCCACTGACTGATGAAGACAAAGCAGAAATAGAGGAGATCCAGAGAATCTTCAGCTCAAGAATCAACAAACACATCACGGTTCTCAAAATCAAAGAGAAGAACATGATTAGTAAACTGATTAGTAAAATCCATCAATTTCATTCTTCAAATACTGAGACTGAGACATCTTTTCACACATTTGGAGGTGGATGTTTTGTTCTGGAGAACAGCTCACAGGTTCCAGCTCTACTGAAGCATGTGGAGAATGTTGTTGAACAAAACAATGGAAGATGCTACACGACTCTCATGTGCCTTCAGGCTCAAGTAGAATTTGAGAGAAGCAAACACAGAGCTGAAATAGAGGAACTGAGAAGAGCTATGATGAAAACAGCAGGTACACTCTCAGAAAATAAAGTACATAATTGTATTTAATTTGTACCCTTGGCATAGGATTCCCAATGCTTGGGAACATATATGTACCAACATACATGTACCTTGAGGTCCAATAATAAGCCCAATGGAGTACGTTAGTGTAGATTGTACCTTCGGGGACAGAAATGGACTCCTACTGTACCCCTATTTCTGACAGTTTATCATTCATAAACATTTGTGCTAAATTGTTGATTGTGATTTAAATTTCACTCTATTGACATGATGTTAAATAATTTTGCAGTATACCATAGGTTGTCAACTCTGAGTTTAGCTTCAACCTTGATCAAATTCACCTGCCTGTAGCTTTCTAGTAGGACCTGGATTAGCTTGTTAAGGTGTGTTAGATTAGGGTTGAGGCTAAACTCTGCAGGAAAGTTGATGTCGAGGGCCAGTTGAGAACCCAGGGGTACTATACTTTTACCTGCTAATTTCAAGAATGCACATTTTGAAAGCATGATTACTAAACACAAAATTTTCTTTGTTTCTGTTTTTGAAATGATCAGCATCTCAAAGTGAGACAATTCAAAATCCCCTTCAGATATGGACACAATCCACATAGGGCACAGTGCAATATAAAATCATATGAGAAGCATTGTGTCTAAAGTATAGTGTTTCTGAAAAATTCCATTGTATTAACTCTCATTCTCATGCTGTTAGCAGGTGTAACTTGCATTGCTGATTACAATGATGATCTGAGGATTGTGCTTCTGGGAAAGACGGGTGTTGGGAAGAGTGCAACAGGAAACACCATACTGAGAAGACAAGCCTTTAAATCAACAATTAAATCAAGTTCAGTGACCAGAGAGTGTCAGAAAGAAACATTTGAGATCAGTGGAAGACAGATAACTGTGATCGACACTCCAGGACTGTTTGATACTGGAGTTGATAATGTTGAGACCAGGAAGGAGATTGTGAAGTGCGTTTCAATGGCGGCACCTGGTCCACATGTGTTTCTGCTGGTGATTCAACTGGGAAGATTCACTCAAGAAGAGAAAGATGCTGTGAAGATGATCCAGGAGACTTTTGGAGACAAATCCAGAATGTACACCATGGTGCTCTTCACCAGAAGAGATGAACTTGGAGAAACAACAATTGAAGATTTTATTGAAGGTGATGGTAGCTTACAGAACGTCATCCAGCAGTGTGGAAAGAGATACCATTTGTTCAATAACAAACAGACTGAAGATCAAAAACAGGTTTCTGAGCTGCTGGATAAGATTGACTGTTTGGTGAAAGTAAATGGAGGGAGTTTCTACACCAATGAGATGTTCCAGCTGGTGGAGAAGAACATCAAAGAAGAACAAGAGAGAATCATGAAAGAGAAAGAAGAAGAGAATAAAAGAATAGAAGAAGAGCTGAAAACCAAATATGAAGCTGAAATGGAACATATGAAGAAAGAAAATGAGAGAGAGAGACAAGCGATGCAGAATGAACTGAGAAAAAGAGTAGAGGAGTTTAAAGATAGAGAAGAAGAGATCAAGAAAGAAACAGATAAGAATCTGCAAAAAGAGCTGCAGAGAAAACTGAAAGAGAAACAGAAAGAATTTGAAAAGGAGAGTAAAAGAAAAGAAAAGTCTTTAGAAGAAGAACAACAGAATTTCATAAAATACATGGAGGAAAAACACGAGAAAGAAAAACAAAAACTCAAGGAGAAAATTCAAAGAAAAACAAGAAAACAAGCAGAACGTGAATATCGTGAAAAGCTTGAGCTAGAAGTGGCTACAGCTTTGGAAGAAGCTGAAGAACAACTCCCACACAGTGCAAAGCGAGCTCGCAACTGGAATAAGTTTGTTCCTTTTCTTGGAGGAGCTGCTGGAGGTTGTGTTGGTTCTCTTGAAGACTTTGTGCATTGGTTCTCTCAGCGCCTGGCTCAATATCAAACTGAGTTCAGGTAAACAGGGACAAATCATCTGAAGCACACATTATAATATCTGAGCACATAATGCTCAGTTTCAAAACCCTTCTGTTTGTGTTGTTATTTGTTTGTAGATCTTTGTGCCCCCCACCCCACAACACAACACAAAAGATGAAGGAAAAATTATGCTGTAAATGATTTGTTTGCAATGAATTACATGTTTTGTAGTTGACTTATTATTGTAGCCTATTGTAGCAGTTGTTTATATCTCCAAAAATATTAATAACTTGAAGCATGATTCATTTAGAAAATAAGAATATAGCTTTTTGTTTCTGAGCAGAATTGCAGGTAAATTTGTCGTCTGCAGGAGTAAATATGAATTAAGCAGCCCAACTGTCTTTATTGATAATAAATCAGCATATTAAAATGATTTCTGAAGGATCATGTGACACTGTAGACTGAAGTAATGATGCTGAAAATTCAGCTTTAGCATCTCAGCAATAAATTATATTTTATATAACAATAGAAAACCGTTATTTTAAATTGCAATAATATTTCACAATATTGCTTTTTTTCTGTCTGTATTTTGATCAAATAAATGCAGGCTTGATGAGAATCTTCTTTATAAAAACATTAAAAATCTTACTGATTCCAAACTTTTTGAGTGGTATTGTGTGTATAGATCATTTCTAAAAGCCCAAGGTCCTTTTACACAAACACAAAAATCATAATTATACAATATATATATATGAGTATTGTGTTGTCTGAAAGTGAATGGGGACCGTGGGGATAAAGATTGTTGTCATTATATAAACAGGTGATTTTTAGAGAAGAGATGATCAGACTTTACCAACCCACTTCTGCTCATTTCTCTTGTGATTACAATGACAGGCTTGATACACTTACAGTAATTTACTATGGTAACCATTTGCACTGTTTTGCAGTGGTATTTTGACTGAAGCTATGGTTGAAGCTAGGGTAGATGATTTTATTGTTATCATTGATTAGAAAAGGATGCAGCTCACATATGCTCACTAAGAGCGTGTTCTCTAGAGCTGCTTTGTTGTAATGTATTATGGAGAGTTTATTCATACATGGTTTCTACTCTTTGCCATCACATCGGACTGGTGTTATGATAATGCAGAAAGTCTCTTATTTTAAAGTGAATAGGTGTGGTCTATGGATTCATCAATCAAAAATATTTTGTCTTAAAGGGACAGTTTACCCCAAAATTAAAAGTATGCCACCTTTACTCTCCCTCCACTTGCTCCAAACCTGTAGGAGTTTATTTCGTCTGTTGAGCACAAAAAACAATATAAAAGATACATTTGATGGTAGTCATTGATTTCCATAGTATAAAAAATACCCAAAAGTCAATGGCTAAAATCAACTGTTTGGTTACCAACATTCTTCTTCAAAATATATTTTGTGTTTAACAGAAGAAAGAAACTTATAAAGGTTTAGAACAAACTGAGGGTGAGTAAATGATGACAGAAATTTCATTTTTGAGTGAACTATCCCTTTAAGATGTAAATTAAAGTTTTTTATAGGAACCATGAAGGAACTAAACACATATTTATTAAAGGGTGGTAATCCACAATCACAATCCAACTCCAGGCAAAGGTCATTCACATAGCAATCAAACCAAACAAACACAACGGGGCAATAAACACAGGCAAAAGGTTAATCCAGAACAATGGCGAAGAATCAAAACCAAGAGACTGGAAACAAGGAAACGCTGAGAAATGCTGTGTAACAAACAAAAAGACTAAGTAAAGACTGACTGAGAGATACATGACTTTTATAGGAAGAGGTAATGAGATAATAACACACAACTGAATATAATCTGATTTATCTGGGCAAAGGATTATGGGGAATGGAGTCTGTGATGATGTGGTAATAGTCCGGGTTGGAGTGCCCTCTGGTGGTAATCCCAGACACTCTCACTGGTGATCATGACATCCTGTAGGATGAACACATCACAAAGTGAGAAATGAATTACATCAGTATTGTTTTCTGTCACTACATGTGCAGTGCATTTATACATGATGATGACTTGGTAAAAAAAGAGACCATTTTTATAATTTCAGAAATTATTTATAAATGTAAGAAAGGTTTTTCTTAAAGTAGGACCAACAGTCACCCGAGTTAAAAATGGCCATATTATAAATGCTACTTTGTTTTTAAAAGGATATTAACTAACAATGAACTCTGATGAATGAATTAGTAACAGTGCTCAGTTGTAGGTGGTAGTTCACTATTAGCTAATCAGTAACTACTGTTTTTTCATTCCTCCCAGAGAACTACTAAGAACTACTATATACAGGTTCATAATGTGAATGGTGTATAATGTATAATTAATTCTAAAGTAAAGGTCATGTTAACCCACTAGTAATGACTGAAGTATTATACATGATGATGACTTGGTAAAAAAAGAGACCATTTTTATAATTTCAGAAATTATGTATAAATGTAAGAAAGGTTTTTCTTAAAGTAGGACCAACAGTCACCCGAGTTAAAAATGGCCATATTATAAATGCTACTTTGTTTTTAAAAGGATATTAAGTGGGTATTAAGACTTCCATGCCTTACAAGATTATCGTTGCCCCAAAGTATGATATAATTTACATTTCACAAAATATGTCTTAGTTGTTATAAAGTTTGTAAAAAAATAACAGCGGTTGTAAGCCTTTATTGTTGTTAACATTGCAATGCATTCTGGGTAGTGACATCAAATGGTTGCTCCGATCTCGGCTCGGTTATCTTGATTCCAATGTTTTACAAAAATGTCATCTGTTTAGCCTTTTCAGCTTGAGGCAGGGTGCAAAATTAGTGAGGATGAAAACATTGAAGATGTTCAATATTAATTTATTCAAATCGAAGACGGAGGTTGAGGAGGCGAGAGAGGGGCAAAATGGATGGTGTCTCTGTGGCTGAGAGGGAGAGCGTTTGCTGTAAGGAGCTGCAATTTCTCACTGTAACTGTTCAAGGTAAGAGAAGTGGGTAACACTTTAGAATACTGATCCTTCATTAATGAATAACTACACAGGAACAAATGAGTAATGCATTATTAACACTCTAGTAACTACTATTAACTAACAATAAACTCTGATGAATGAATTAGTAACAGTGCTCAGTTGTAGGTGGTAGTTCACTATTAGCTAATCAGTAACTACTGTTTTTTCATTCCTCCCAGAGAACAACTAAGAACTACTATATACAGGTTCATAATGTGAATGGTGTATAATGTATAATTAATTATAAAGTAAAGGTCATGGTAATCCACTAGTAATGACTGAAGTATTACCAAATACTTAAGAAGGAATTACTAATTATTTGGATCAGTATTCTAAAGTGAGAAACATGATAACTCTGGTAACTACTGAGGTCATTGTACATTTTTGTACAGTTATGTACAGTAATTCATTCTGATGTATTTGGTAACACTTAGGTAATTACTAGTGGGTTACCATGATCTTCACTTTATAATTAATTATACATTATGCATAATTCATGTTAATTATGAAAACGTATATATACCAGTTCTTAGTTGTTTTCTTTGAGGTGTGAAAAAACAGTAGTTACTGATTAGCTAATAGTGAACTACTACCTTCAACTGAACACTATTACTTACTAATTCATTGGTCAGAGTTTCTTGTTAATAGTAGTTACTAGAGTGTTAATAATGAATTAACCATTTGTTCCTGTGTAGTTATTCATTCATGAAGGATCAGTATTATAAAGAGTTACCCAGAAATGTTACAGATATTGTGTGTTTTGTGGTTAAATCTCTTATGAAAAGGAAGTTTATTCAAGTGTGCTATTAGTATACGTCTTTTAAACTAAAACTAAACTTCTTTTAAACTCTAAAAAGAGTTCCAGTGGCACTCATAAAACACCTAAAATATGAGCGTGGTAGAGAGAGGCATTATAGCTCAGGCAGAAAAGAGAACAACCATCTGGAAAGTTATGAATTTATATTGACCCAAGACCACTAAACAAAGCATTAAAGCATCAAAACTTCCATTTTTTAAAAAAGGTTTTACTGCTTTACAGCAATTGTTAAATATTATCTACTCACTAAGTGATAGAGGTTTGAAATCCACTGCTTAATTTGTCTTCCTGGTCACATGGTTTGGGGTGTGGCCAAATATTTCATTAGTCCAGAGTGAGTTTCAGTATTGACAAAAAATGAAGGATAATCAATTTTCGTATATGAAAATATTCTTAAAAGATTTAATTAAAGGGCAGAAAAACCATGACAGCTAAATTTGATTAGAACTTTACAAGGCACATTAGGATGAGGTGTTTTTTTTTAAAAAAAAAAAAAAAAAAAAAAGAAAGAAAGAAAATATATATATATATATATATATATATTATTTTCTAAGTGAAGTTTAGAGGGTTAGACTGGAGGACACATGCCACTCAATAGAGAAGTGTTACGGTAGCTGGTGTAAAGACGAGGCAAATACGGATCTCCACAATAACAATGGGTCTTTTTAATGAACAACGCAAGGAAACACCAGACATACTCAATATAACATTTAGGACAGACAAGGAGTGAAGGGAGTGAGTCCATTATATAGGAGGTGATGATGATCAGGAACAGGTGCAGGTGATCCGTGACGATGAGGAGATGACGAGGGAAGTGAGTGCAGGTGAGGAGACAAGAGGATCATGGGAAATGGAGTTCTGGAGACGAGGGAACTGTGACAGTACCGCCCCCTCCCGGTAGGCGCGACCTCGCGCCGTAGATGTAACACCGGGGAGGGGGGTGGGCGCCCTGGAGACCTCATGCCGGTGCAGGGAGAGGCATGGGTAGGAGAGGAGGTCTCCAGGGCGGGTCCATGAGCCATGGCGGGTCAGGCGCATTGGGCTGCCACGGCGGGTCAGGCACAGAGGGCTGCCACGCATGCTCTGGAATTTGATATACTCCTCCTAGGCAATTAATCCAATCACCACCAAACTCGGTCAGCATGAAGTCAAGACATTGAGGATGTAAAACTGCGAGCGGAGTTTTGATATCTGGAACGGTTTGGCCGTGGCAAAACAAATTTATAGTGAGAAAAGGGAAACAGGAAATGTGTTAAATGCACACATTGATTGATGTTTATGAAACTTAAGCTGTGTGCTCATTGTAGGAAGCCGATCACAAGGAGGTGACTATTGTGAGTCAAAGTTATAGCGCCATCAACTGGCAGCAGGAAGTGTGTTATTTTCAAAATGCTTTAAGATCACCCTCTAATTTTTACCCAATTTGCTTCAAACGTCATTAGAATAATGTCAAGACATAATGAATATAGACCTGTAAAAAGATTTTTAATATTTTTAACAGTGTTTCCATAGCAACATATCAAACTTCAATATTTGTTTTGGATGGGTTTGAGGCACTTAGCATGTTTCAAATTGCATGAAACTCATATGTCTTATATGTCTGACTCATATGTCAGGATTGTCATCCAGTAGACATGGGCAAAGCCTCAGAAACGAACAGGAAGGAGGGCCTCTATAGTGCTCCCTTTTTTTTAAAAAAAAAGTAGGGGGATATAGTTTAACCTACAGTCACCAAACTCAGAAGACATATTGTTCTCATTAAGCTCTTTCTGTGTGTGTGTGTGTGTGTGTGTGTGAGAGAGAGAGAGAGAGAGAGAGAGAGAGCGAGAGAATTGAATTTTGAAAAAACTTTATTCACAATAATTCTTCATACAAAAAAACAATCTTCAAAAAACACCCCAAAAAACTATTCCAAAAATATCAGCTTAGAGAAGAAATGAAATTAATAAAAATTACAAAGAAAAAAACAAAGCACCTTCAGAAACAACACACAATGCTCCATTGCTGCACCAAATCATCTCAAAAGTTGACAAATCATCCATAGTTTTATAAAACTTAAAATCAACCAACACTCTTGATTTAACCAAACTTAAAAAGACTCCAATGACACCTTGGCAAGGTTTCTGCTCAATTTTGTTCTTCCTACTGATATATATCGCCAATTTTGCTTGTCCCAACATAAAATTTAACAACTGACAAACATGCCTCTTATTCCGGCTATACTTGAACCCCAAGATAAAAATCTTAACTGAGAAGAATTCATTAAAACAGCTGAAGAATCCTTTCAAAAACAAAAATAGAGGTTCCAATCTAGAACATTGCGTAAAAGCATGAAATATTGTTTCCCTTTGACAACAAAAGGGCATTCAGAGCTAACTTCTGGATTTAATACAGAGATAAAAGAATTGATGGCAATAATACCGTGAAGGATTCTCCACTGTATATCCCCTCCCCTCTTAGACAGTGGCAGTCTTATGCCTCTTTCAACCTGGAATGGAGCGCATAAACCGCCATTAATCTTCAGTATACTCTCAACTTCACTATAGAGTACCTTGACCATTACTATAAACTCATGACAAAAACCAAAAGCTTTTAAAGTTCTCCATAAATAAGAGTGCTCAACTCGGTCAAAAGCTTTTTCCTGATCCAAAGGCATCACCGGCATCTTACCTTTAGACAAGCTGTCATTCAGTACCTGCAACAAATCATCTCTGAGCTCTGACCAGAAATATTTGTAGAAATCAACTGGGAGCCCATCAATTCCAGGAGCCCTCCCAGACTCCATTCCTTGCAGGGCCTTATACAGCTCTTCCAAGCTCAGAGCACCTGAGAGAGCTGCATTACCCTCCTCGGACATCTGCGGTAGGGAGGCAAAAAAAGCACTTTCTCCTTCAAACACAGACTTTAACTCACTTCTGTAAAGATTTTTGTAAAAACTCACTGCTCTCCTCCGTATATCCACAGGATCCAGCAACACCTGTCCATCTTCAGAGCGCAAGGCCTGAATTAACCGACTTTGTCCACTCTTTTTCTCAAGGCTAAAGAAGTATTTAGATGGAGCATCCATCTGAACTATACTTTGAAATCTCGACCAGTGCCCCCTGTGTTTTATAGCCAAGTAGATCACTTAACTGGGCCTTTTTCCTTAAAGAAACATCCAAGTAATAATTATCACCAGTAGATTCAGCTAGCTGTTGACATTTATTTATTTCAGTTTCCAAGTTCTCCAAAGATCGTTGTAGCTCCCTAGTTACATTGTGAGTGTACTGCTGACAGAACTGCCTAATCTGAACCTTGCCAATGTCTCACCACCGTTGTAAAGTTTGAAACTCAGGTTAAGTTTTCCTGTAGTTCTCCCAAAAAAACTTGAAAGACTCCCTAAAAAAATTATCACTCAACAATGAAATCTTAAAATGCCAATAAGCACTTCTAGGTTTAACAGAACCTAAAACAAAAACACATTGCACCATAGCATGGTCGGAGAAACCTATTGGAGTAATCGAACAACTATTAAAAATGTTGAGGTGATGTTTAAACCCGTAAAACCTATCAAGTCTAGCAAAAGATACATTATCTCTCGTATGAACCCATGTGTATTGTCTTTCATTTCCATTCAACTGCCTCCAGATATCACATAATTCATGTTTTTTTAATTATATGAATGAGTCGTTTTTGGGAAGGCAAATGAGGTTCAATGTGATTCCTATCAATCATATGTTCAGTACAATTAAAATCTCCACCCAAAAATAAAAACTCTTCAGAGGAACAATTTTGTAAAGTAGAGCATAATAAATCTAAAAACAACATTCTTTCAACAGCAGAAGTTGGAGCATAAACACAAATAAATACAAACACATTACTTTCAAAAACAGCTCTCACTTTTAAAAGTCTGCCTTTAACAATTTCGTCAGAATCAAAAGAAATTGGACTAAAATTCTTTGCAAACAAAACAGCAACTCCAGCACTAGTTGAGGTATGATGACTCAAAACAGAGATCCCCTCAAACTCCCTTGCCCAGTCAGCAGCATTTTCTCTGTCACTGTGTTTCTTGCAACATTATAATATCAAGGTTCTTTTGTTTAATTACTTCATTTAACAAAGCTCTTTTCTTCATATCCCTGGCACCGTTCACATTCAAGGTAGCCAAACGTACCTCACTCATGGCAAAAATAAACAACAAAACCAACAGCTTACCAACACACAACGGATCAGGAACATCCCTTAATTTTCTAAGCATCATTGTTCAATTCTTTACCTAAATTCCTCACAATTTTCTTTAAACGATATACTTCTTTATTAGTAAAACAGCCTTCTGCCATTAGACTTCTTGTTTTTTCAACAAATTGCTTGATATCAGGAAAATACTCCTGAACACAAACACCTCTCCTATTTTTAGTTGATTTGAGAAACAACTTTATGTCATCAACGTCATAGCGTCTCATGATCATCACTACCTTGCAAATCAGTTTTTTTGGGAATTTTTACAATTTGAGATTTATCACTATTTTTCCTTTTCTGGGGAACTTTGAACATATTCATCTCCATCCCTGTATCGACACAATCCACCTCACATACACTCCGCACAATCGGTAAAACAGGATTCTCTACAGCGTCACATACCTGCTCTTTTTCGGGGTTCCCAGATATCTGTACACCATCCACAGAATCATTAACAGACTTTACAGCATAAGTCGCACTTGAACTCCCCCGATCCGACGAGATTGAACCAGCCTCAGCAACACCAGCGGCCTCCGGTCTCTTGCTAGGGGCAACTTCCCCCGTGACCAACTCTGCCTCAACCCGACTCACCCCCGGTGACTCTGAAGTCACCAAGTCGGTCTCAATTGCGTCACTCGTACTGGGAACAGAAACAGCATTCGTTCCCCCGATAACTTCATTTTCTTTCAGTTTATCAGGACACTTTCGAATTAAATGACCTGCTTTCCCACAACCGAAACATTTTGTTTTCGCCGTTGTAACAAAAATGACATACTCAAACCCATCAACTCTAAAACTGAGTGACAAGTCTAGCTCGGCATCATCCTGGACTATCATATATGCGAAACGCCTAAAAGACACAATGTGTTTCAAAAGAGGAGATTCACTGCTGATCGGAATCTTCTTAATTGGAGATACCAATTTTCCGTAACGTGACAATGCCTCAGTTAATATATCATCGCTGAGAAACGGAGGGACATTAGATAAAGTAACTCTCTTTGATGGCAGAGAGAGAGGGAGGACAGAAACAAACTCGTCGCCGTGGGGGGGGGGGTGGGGGGGTTATGTATCTGTGTCCCTCTCTGGACCAAATGTCTTCCCTTATTGTGGAATACTTTCACAACCCATATGGACATTGACTGTTATTAAACTTGTCGTTGCAGGTTCTGTGATTTGGCTTTAATTTATTCATTTTATAATTTTATTTTTTATACCTGTCACATATCCTGCGCCTGCTGTTTCCTGCTACTCCCCACCAGAGGTCACCTTTTCATGGCACACACAGTCACACATCACTCTGGACTACATTTCCCACAATTCCCCATCTAGCAACCAATCACACACTGACACCTGTTTCCCATCAGTGACACTTTATAAGCTGCACCCTAATGCCGAGTTCAGACTGCACGATTTTCAAAGTAGTCGGGTTACTGTTCTTTTCACACTGCATGACTATCTTGGCCAGCATTCAGTCGCTGCTGTGTTCAAACTGCACGATGGATCTGCGACAGAAGGTTTCACACTGCATGACTTTACAATAGGAAGAATCGCCGACAACTCTGTCTGGCACACAAACTCCGTTTCACAACCAAACACGCGTGAGACGTGACAAGGAAACAATGCAATATCACGCGTTCAAGACCGGAGTTCTCACAAGAGACTGGCCAGGCTGCGGCTCAATCAGCTCCCTAGCTCCCTAGGTCGTGAATCAGTATATAATGAAAGTGAATGTGGGTGATACTGAACTAGGGAGCTGATTGAGACACACGGCCATTATTATTAAAAATAGTAGCCCGCAAGAAGCTTGAAATACGAATTGCCTGTGCGCTGATTTGCAGCGAAAACAACAAAAATAAAAGAAGAATAGGGAGAAGGAAATGTTTGGGGAGAAGCGAGGAACAAGGATTGTGTGTTCTGCAACAACAGTTAGAGCTAAATACATAACTTTTCAATGTGCTGCTGTTGCAGATGGTCAAGCAAATGTTTGTGCTTTGTTTCTGTTTGATAGAATTGTAATGTTTATGTGTATGAAGCCATGCTTGCTGATATTGTGGTCTATAACTCCTCCCCGAACTCCCGCTGCTCTGTATCTTGCTCTCTCATTGGCTGTCAGTCATCGCAATGTAGTTTTCAGTCAGGACACTTTTCACACAGCATGATTTTGAATCGCCGACAGATCCAGATATTTAGCATGCCAAATATCTCATGGGCGTCGGCGACTTGTCTGCGATTCTCTCAGATCGTGTCTTTGCTCATTCACACTGCGTGATTGTCACTCGCGTGAACGAGCACCAATTTGCCTGTGATTTTGGGCATTTGTCAGCGATTTCTCAAAACCTGTCGGCGAGCCAAAATCGGGGCTAAAATCGTGCAGTCTGAACTTGGCTTAACACGCACACATTGCTGAGTATTGTTTAGCCTTGTTTTCAACCTTGTCTTCATGTTCCTTGTTCCCTGCCTTGCCTTTGTTTTTGACCCTGGACTGTTTCTTTGTTTGATGATCGTTTGCTGCCTGCCTTGACCTTTGCCTGTGTTTTGGATTACTCTTTTGCCTTGCCCTCCTGTATCTGTTTGCTGGTGTTTGACCTCTGCTTGTACGACTATGCTCATTTTAATAAAGCCTGCACGTGGATCTCCCACTCTGACGTCCAGTTCCCTTCATTGCAATACGACACATATTGAAAATAAATGAAAGCACGAGACTGGTGCACAAACAATAGTTCAGGGAGGTCAAAAAACACATGAAGAGAAGTGTTAGGATTCTACAACCTCAGCAATCACAGACATTCACATTAGACTGGATTAGATTCCTCAGAGCATTGTGGAGTTTGAGTAAATAACAGTATATAATTTGCTCTGGAATTTTTATAGAGGTTGTCTGAGAAAAACATAGACATGTCAGATCAGAATGATATTATGCACTTATTTGGAATTGGCCTATGACATTCTATGACATGAAATTCATCAAAATCTTATGGATGTGGCTGTTGTGGTTTGTGATCATAGGAGCATCAGCTGCTGCAGTAAATATGGTGCATTCAAATAACTTTGACATAGTCTTTTTATGTTTACCCCTTTTAAATGCCTATTGTGGTGGCGGTGCTACCGGGCTTGGGCCCGCCATTGCTGCTTGCAGCTATATTTGTTATTATTATTTTAAGTAACCATAAAAAATGAAATTGTAAAGTAAAATCAAACACATTTAATTAATACAGAGTTTGTTTAGTTTATTAACCAACATTACATTTCCATTTATGCATTAGGCAAACACAATTCTATCCAAAGCATTTACACTGTATTAAGGCAGATGCATCATCCCAAGTCAAATGGAATTTGAAAGCAACATCCACAAGAGCAAAAAAATAAAAAAAATTAAAAATCCACAATTATTGTATGTACAAAATGAATAGTGCCCCCAGAGCTGTCGTCTTTCAATAGCTAAAATATACAATTTGTGCTTATTTGATTCATGCAGAAAATGGATTTTGTGTGGCCGTAGTTGAGGAATTCATCCCCAGTTTTACAAAATATTATATAAAAATGTTTTTCTAGCTTTTTGTGAAAATTCAACCATAATCATTTGCAGATGTGGGAATCTGTGTCACGATGCGGTGCAGTTCTTCTGCACTTCTGGCTGCTAAGTTTTCTTTACCTATGTATAGATAAAATTATATCAAAATTATTCCAGTTTGCATAGATGCATGGAAACAACTAGTTTTTACAATGGAAGTGACTCAATCAAAAACTTACTTTAGCTCAATAATAATATTTCTTAGAGCTGCTGTAAAGCCAAAATAATCTGTCCATTAATTTTCTATTACTGTAAAACTGCTTTGAAACAATCTGTATTGTGAAAAGCGCTATATAAATGAAGATGACTTGACTAGTGAAAATTTATTTTTTCCATTAGCAACAGAATCAGAGCATGTTTACTCCGCAGACAAAGAAGTGATGGACTATTTGAGGGCAGGACATGAGATTGAGACCCTCAATCAGTACTCAAGGATAAAATAATAATAATAAAAAAAAAATTATGAAATACAACACCCCCACTCCATCCAGACTGTTTAGCTTAGGGAAATTGGTTCTGACACCCAGAAGAAACAGTCTGTCCGATAAAATGTTTGAAAAGCTTCTCCTGATGAGATATATTCACCACTTCAGATATGAGCAGTATACAACTGGCAATAGTCTAAAAAAAAAAGTGTAAAATTAAACATGAATGCAAATAGCCTATTACTTATTGTACTTGAATTTAACTTAATTTTTGCTGTGCACCTACTGTTTTATTTGTCTACTGTAATATTTTTAGGTCAATATTTAAGTGAACCATTCAAAGACCACGTTCTATTGTTGTTGCCAGATATATACATAGCATTCTACTGTATAAACTTATTTCATTATCAGATTAAATGTGCTGGTGCTTGTTGGCCCCTTTTTCGTTCTGCCAACATGTTTGGTTGGTTATACCTGCTTGTGCCTTGTTGCAGATTTAGTAAATAAAAGAAGTTGTTTAAATAAATGTGGCTTGTCATCAGTTTGAGCCATTTGTACTCTTAATTTATTTGTAACTTTCATGGATTCACAGGCTACAAAAATGATGCAATTATCAATTTTGGGGGGTGTTATGAAAAATTAATGAGTAATATATTCAATTTTTTAATTAATTAATTAATTGAATGATTTTTGAGTAACAAGCCCAACACTGCATGTAAGTATCAGATTACTGAAATATATCTAATGTGGATGATCAAAGCAGTTAATCATGAAAGATATGTTTATTAAATTGACATTAATTTTCATTTGAGGTGTTGTGATCACTGAATAACACACTGTGTTGCAGTTTTTGCAATCTTCATCAGCTCTCCAAGTTGTTTTAGTAAACATGGTGGTGTTTTCTGTTGTTTCAGTTGTTCATAGACTTTCTCCAGTGTTTCATAATTTTTCTGAGCATCTTCTAGCTTCTCTTTGAGCTCCTTAACGTGCCGTTCTTTTCTCTCTCTGAAATCATTCAGTTCTTCTGCTTGTTTTCTGGCTTCATCTTCATGTTTCTTCTTCATGACTTTTATTTCTTCTTCATGTTTCTGTTTCATTTCATTTCTGTCTTTATCTTCTCTTTCTTTTCTCTCCTTCTCCTCTCTTTCTCTTCTCTTGATCTCTTCTTCTTGCTCTTGTTTCAGATCTTCAATCATTTTCTTCCATCTCTTTCTCTCTACTTCTCGTCTCTCATCATCTTCTTGTTTTCTTCTCTCCCACTCCGCTTTTCTCTCTTGTTCTAGTTGATCATAATATCTTTTCATCTCAGCTTTCTTTTCTTCATATTCTCTCTCTTTTTCTTCTTTTTCTCTTCTTTGTTTTTGTCTCTCCTTTTCTATCTTCTGTTGTTCTTCTTCTCTCTCTTTTTCAAATCTCTTTCTTATTTTCTCAAGTTTTTCTTGTTTTTCTTTCAGTTGTTCCTCATGTTTCTCTTTTCTCTTTCTTTCCTCTTCCTCTCGTTCTCTCATCTTTCGTTTCTTTTCATCCTCCCATTCTCTCTGCTGTCGTTTAATATCCTCTTGAATCTCTTTTCTGTCATTAACAGCCTCTTTTATTTTTCTCTCCCATCTCTGTCTCTCCTTCTCTTCTTCTTCATTCCTCCTTTTCTCCTCCAATTCTCTCTTTCTTATCTCTTCTTCTTGTTTCATTCGTAATTCTGCTATAATTTGTTCTTGTTCATGTTTCATCTTTTCTTGATCTTGTCTGTATTTCTCTTCTCTTATTCTATCTTTTTCTTCTCTTTCTCTTTGTTGTTTTTCATACTGTGATCTCTGATTTTCAATCTCTCTCTTCATTTCTTCTATTTTTTGATTATATTCATTTTTTTTCTGATTTTCCTCTTGTAATTGTTTTTGTTTTTCAATCTCTTGTTTCTTCTGTTCTTCTTTTTCTTTCTCTTCAAACTCTTTTCTGAGATTTTTCTCTTTTTCTCTCAGTTGATTCTGCATTTTCTTTCTCTCTTCATCTGCTCTTTGTTTCTCTTCCTCGAGTCTCTTCATCAGGTTTTCCTTTTCCATCTCATATTTTGCTTGTAATTCTTCTTTCTGAGTCTGAATCTCTCTCTCTCTCTCTTTCAGTATTTCCTCCATTCTCTTTTTAATGCTCATCTCTGCCTCCTCGAACATGCTGTTAGTGAAGTATCGACCCTCATTAGTATTTTTCAACTCTTCTATCATGTTTAACAGTTGAATCACTTGAGATCTGTCTTGTTTTTCTCTGTTATTGAAAGCCAGGAATCTGTTTCCACAATCTCTGATCAGTTTCTTGAGTTCTGCATTTTTACTTTTCTCTACATATTGTTGTATTGATGTATTTCCCAGATCATCTCCTCTAGTGAACAGAACGATGCTGAACTGAGCAGATTTTGGACCAAATATCTTCTTTATCAGATCTACAGTATCTGTTTCTTCTTTAGTGATTCTTCCCAAACTCAACACAATGACAAACACATGAGGTCCAGGTGATGACAGGGAAACACATTTCACAATTTCTTCCACCACTTGATCATTTGTCAGTGTCGTGTCAAACAGTCCTGGAGTATCAACAACAGCTACTGATCGACCATCAACTTCACCAACTCCCTTCTCACAAACAGTCGTCACTGAATCTGTGTTTAATTGGCTCTGAAATTCTTCTCTTCCCAGAATAGTGTTTCCTGTTGCACTCTTTCCATTTCCTGTTCTCCCGATCAGCACAATCCTCATACTCTCCTGATCATCTGTTTCAGCTTCAGCACCTGAAAAAAAATGCATGTATACATGTATTAATATCATGTGGTTTTAGTGACAAGCTTTACATGCAGGTGTTAAAGGCACACTATATAAACAAAGTTGTAGCTTGATGACGGCAAGTTTGAGTGCAGAATCATGGGAGTTGTCGTCTTCACCTCAGCCCATGGAAAAGAATCTGGATAGCACAAATCATGTTCATGGATGAGATTATTAATGTTACTGTAGTATGAAGCAGACCAGGGTGAGTGATGTTAGATCTGAACAAGGCTGCTGGAGCGATTGCTAATGAGAGACGAATGCGTCACATGCGGAACTTTTATCATACTACAATCGCCGCTTCCGCTTCTTCTGGTCATGTGTATTTGGGGTAAATCAGTGCTGTTTTATCATATTAGATACATTTGACTGTGTTGTGTATTTGTGGTTCACTGAACCTCCGTACAAGTTTAAAAAAAAAAAAAAACTCAGCCACAGATCCATCTATATGCAGTAAGACACACGTTTACACCACTTATCATCTGTAATTCACACATTTTTGGATTATGAGGGAAACCAGATCTAAATGAAAGACTTTCTGGCTCAGCTGAGACTCAAACCAGCATCCAGAAACCTTATATATACCTTATATATAACTTTGTGTGACCGTTTGAATGGGGTAAGGGTGGGTATTGACACTCGTGATCACCAATCAGCAGTAAGTGTTCACTATTTCAGGGCTGGTTAGTTTCAGAGCCATAGAAAGAGATATGGCTCTGGTTAGTTTCAGCCTGGGATGTGTCAGTTCCAGACAGTGTTGCCAGAAGTACAATAATTATCGTATCTCATATCACGTTACGTCTTCTCAGCCAATCATCATGGAGAATGACTTTCATGCTCACGAGCAAAAGTTAACGTTCATGCTGCAGCACCAGTTGTTTCAAAGCTGAGTTCGATAATTTAGTTTAGAAGTGTAAAAGTATAGAAAATGAGTGCTGAAAAGGAAGGTGATGACAGAGAAAAGGCAAAGAGGAAGGCAGCCTAAAAGTAAGCACCGACAGCAAACATACAGAACTGAGTGGGAAAAGGACCCCAGTTTTGCAGGATGGTTAAGACCTGTTTCAGGCCATGACACCAAAGCCTTGGCAGAGCACAACATAGCATTGAGGTAATTTGCAGGTTGAGTCAAAACGTTGTTGGTCTAGATAAATAGCCTGTATTCTGTACGTTTGACTTGTGTATGATAATTTTCTTCCAAATACGATAATTTTGAGCTTCTGGTACGATACTTGAACATTTCCAATCTGGCAACACTGGTCCGGATCCTCCCCTTTTTCTGTTTGCTACGTCGATTTCAGGCATGTGCTGTTAGCATGTAGCATTTTGTTAATCATTATTAATACTTGTGTACAAAAGGCCCGGATGCTTTAAATGTCCCATTTAATCCTGACCAATCACAGCGCACAATGTTACCATTGCGTCACGTGTGCTGAAGCGGAACTGCATTGGAAATAGAGAGAGAAGAGTCAGCGCATGTTAGAGTCTAAAGTTTGTCATCGTCATTATAGTTCATCCATCGATGCTTTATTGCTGTTCAGTTTAATACTGTATTGAGGTCTAAGCTGCTGCAAATTTCACAAGAAGAAGAAGAAGACTGTATTGAGTTGAGTTAAAACGTCATATTGAGTTAAAACATGCATCTTTCCTGCATTATCCACACATAACACAGACTCTCTTGCATTAATGTATAGACAGACTGTGCTATAAATGAACATACCATTCCCAGGAGATGGTATCCATTATTACCGTTGCTGTATTACAATCATTGTATTCACGTATGTATGTGTATGTTTTATGATACATTTAAGGTAACTTCAATCATGCCATGTTTAGTGTCTATGCATTCGTATCGGGAAGATTTAAATGCTTGTGTATGCGGTATGTCCATACCTGCGCAACACATGAGTATTACAAGAATCTTTAATAGTTCTTATTCAAAGACTCAGCTTGTTAATCTGCTTGGTCATAAAAGCCCCGACAAGGGGGTATGTGGTCACCCGGAAATACAACACCTTCATTGGCTACAGCAACCTTAAGAGGTTGGACTTTGACCAGAGGTTAAAAGCTAGAGAACAATGCCACTCCCTCTCTTTTCCTTGCTTCTGGATCTCCTTGCGGCCGGTCTCTCTAGGCCAGGGCCGTAAGGCCTGTAGGCCTTGGCCTACAGACCAGCCATGTGCTCAACACCGAAGAGAGAAAAAGACTGGCAACAACTTCAGATGAAAACCTCAAGATTTATCCTCAACCTGCAAATCCGACGCTTCTCAGCCTAAAGGCATCTTGCAAGTATCGGACATTTTAACACTAAACAGTGATTTAGTATTAATTTGTAAGACTTACCTCTGCTATTGCTGAAGAAACTGATGATTCCTTTCCAGACTGTCTTTGACTGTTTCCTATATAGGTCCTTCTCAAAAAATTAGCATATTGTGATAAAAGTTCATTATTTTCCATAATGTAATGATAAAAATTAAACTTTCATATATTTTAGATTCATTGCACACCAACTGAAATATTTCAGGTCTTTTATTGTTTTAATACTGATGATTTTGGCATACAAAATTCCTATCTCAAAAAATTAGCATATCATGAAAAGGTTCTCTAAACGAGCTATTAACCTAATCATCTGAATCAACTAATTAACTTTAAACACCTGCAAAAGATTCCTGAGGCTTTTAAAAACTCCCAGCCTGGTTCATTACTCAAAACCGCAATCATGGGTAAGACTGCCGACCTGACTGCTGTCCAGAAGGCCATCATTGACACCCTCAAGCGAGAGGGTAAGACACAGAAAGAAATTTCTGAATGAATAGGCTGTTCCCAGAGTGCTGTATCAAGGCACCTCAGTGGGAAGTCTGTGGGAAGGAAAAAGTGTGGCAAAAAACGCTGCACAACGAGAAGAGGTGACCGGACCCTGAGGAAGATTGTGGAGAAGGACCGATTCCAGACATTGGGGGACCTGCGGAAGCAGTGGACTGAGTCTGGAGTAGAAACATCCAGAGCCACCGTGCACAGGCATGTGCAGGAAATGGGCTACAGGTGCCGCATTCCCCAGGTCAAGCCACTTTTGAACCAGAAACAGTGGCAGAAGCGCCTGACCTGGGCTACAGAGAAGCAGCACTGGACTGTTGCTCAGTGGTCCAAAGTACTTTTTTCGGATGAAAGCAAATTTTGCATGTCATTCGGAAATCAAGTTGCCAGAGTCTGGAGGAAGACTGGGGAGAAGGAAATACCAAAATGCCTGAAGTCCAGTGTCAAGTACCCACAGTCAGTGATGGTCTGGGGTGCCATGTCAGCTGCTGGTGTTGGTCCACTGTGTTTTATCAAGGGCAGGGTCAATGCAGCTAGCTATCAGGAGATTTTGGAGCACTTCATGCTTCCATCTGCTGAAAAGCTTTATGGAGATGAAGATTTCGTTTTTCAGCACGACTTGGCACCTGCTCACAGTGCCAAAACCACTGGTAAATAGTTTACTGACCATGGTATTACTGTGCTCAATTGGCCTGCCAACTCTCCTGACCTGAACCCCATAGAGAATCTGTGGGATATTGTGAAGAGAAAGTTGAGAGATGCAAGACCCAACACTCTGGATGAGCTTGAGGCCGCTATCGAAGCATCCTGGGCCTCCATAACACCTCAGCAGTGCCACAGGCTGATTGCCTCCATGCCATGCCGCATTGAAGCAGTCATTTCTGCAAAAGGATTCCCGACCAAGTATTGAGTGCATAACTGAACATAATTATTTGAAGGTTGACTTTTTTGTATTAAAAACACTTTTCTTTTAGAGGTCGGATTAAATATGCTAATTTTTTTGAGATTTTGGGTTTCCATGAGCTGTATGCCAAAATCATCAGTATTAAAACAATAAAAGACCTGAAATATTTCAGTTGGTGTGCAATGAATCTAAAATATATGAAAGTTTATTTTTTATCATTACATTATGGAAAATAATGAACTTTTATCACAATATGCTATTTTTTTGAGAAGGACCTGTAGCTCTAGTAACAGTACCTCCTCCGGTTCAAACCTATCATTACTCATTCTTACCTACAGTATGTGTGTGTGACCTTTGTTGTATGTTATGTGTTTGTTAGTTTAGTTATGTGTCTGTGAGTTAGTTAATAAAGATTGTGCACAATATATGTTTGGTTCTGACTCCGTCTGCTAATAAACTGCCTCTTAAGTGATTTAGATCCCGACTAGGTGCTCTGAGTAGTACGGTACAATAAGAATGTTATTTTTCCATAACCTGTAAATGAACATTTCTTAGAATTATTAAACAATCAACACTGAGTGTTCCCTGGACAACAGGTTAATTGATTGTAATATTAAGATTAATGTAGCTATATCCAGTTAATCTGATTAACAGATTCACATATTCATAATTACTCATAATTAATAAATCATATTGAGTTATGAATAATTATTAATATTTCCCATCTGAGTTAATTCGCTACACCTCTGTGCGTTTTTTCAGGGGTTGCTGTGAGTAAGCTAGATCGATATTAGAATATCATATTGATAAATGCTGGATGGCTTCGGTTGACAAATGGCATGTAATTCATTTTAAAGCAATGTATGACACAAAATGCTGTATTAATGTAACTAAAAATAAATATTCTTGGAAAAATTTTAAGATAATGTAAGTACACAAGTCTAAAAGAAAAAAAAAAACGCACACCCTGGCCAAAAAAAAAAAAAAAATCACTGTTTGGCTTATAATAGGCAAATACGTAAGAATCTATGAATGGATTATTATTACAGTGATTATGTTTCTATCATGTTATAGTTTGGCATTGGTTCTTTTAACCTTAAAGCTGCAGTAGGTAACTTTTGTAAAAATGTATTTTTTACATATTTGTTAAACCTGTCATTATGTCCTGACAGTAGAATATGAGACAGATAATCTGTGAAAAAATCAAGCTCCTCTGGCTCCTCCCAGTGGTCCTATTGCCATTTGCAGAAATACACCGCTCCCGGTAAGAACCAACCAATCAGAGTCAGGAGGAGTGTCTTAGCAGTGTCAATCAAGCTCGTGTGCGCGCTGATCACACTCCTATCATGCACAGCCATAGTGCACAGCGTGTACAGGCATTCAAATTTAAGATTACCGGTGTGCAGCAGCTTTGCTTATGGCGGACAAACAATCCAGTTTCGTACGTATAATACCCCATAAAGTGCGTATCATATGCACGCGAAAAACTCATTTTGGCGTATATATTCTACGAGATTACAAACTCGTACTATTGATACGCATTTTCGTGTGATCGGGCTCTATTAATTCATGATATGCAGTTTTAAGATTTTTTCAGGCGAGAATGTGCTGGTTTAAAGCTCAAATTTGTGGTTAATTGATAAAGATAGCGCCTTTCTGAAAATTTGATCTGACGTTGTCGGAGTTTTGAGATCCAGGCGATCACCGGACTCTCAGAGCTCATGTGCCCAGCCGAGAGCAGCCTTACCTTGGCTAATCCTTCTGACGTTTGCCGCTGGCTCCGTTTTGGCCATAGACTGTAAAAAATATGGACGTAGCGTCCGTGACGTCACCCATAGAGTTCTGAACAGCAGTTTTGAAGCGAAAATGAGGCCGCGGCCATCTTAGCTGCGCGTCACCGCACGTCACTCCCGGATAACTGAAAATGGGCAAAGAGGCGGGGAGGTGGTTTGAGCTGATGTGATTGGTTGCTGAAACCACGCCCGCCTAGCTCGACGTGACCACGTTAGCAAGCAAAGGAGCTATCTATTTAGATACTATCTAAATTATTAATAAAGATAAGTTTTAACATCAGAAAGTTCTAAAGGTTTACTGTCAATTTACGGTGTTTTTTTAAGATATAGATGCTCCAACACCAGTAGTGTTGGGTGTGCAAATAACAACATGGAAAATCAAATGGGACTTCATACCTTTATAATAGAGATCGCGAGATGAATCCAATCTGTGGCACTTGGGTAAAATATAAATGTCCATTGCAAAACAAAAAAAAACATTTCACATTTCTTCTGAATGATCTGCTCTCTGTCATCGTTCTTCAAGAAAGGATGCAATCTGAGCAGCGATCGTATCTAACAAACAAATGAGCCTGTGTCCAAAGTATATTTTTTTCAAAATAGTGCAGCAGTTTTAGTTATAATATCCAAGCAGTGCTGTCAGAGTTGTATATCCTCCTGGTATTGTCATTGTTGTAAATCTCACAACCAAAACTTTCAGCCAATGCCACGATCCAACAACGTGTGTTCTGTGTCTCTTCCGCATGCATGCACATCTACGACACACATCTCGAATATTATGCAGCAAGCCATATTTTATAATTGTATAAAATAATCGAGAAAAAAAGCACAAAAACGGCTGAGATGCCAAATTCAGCGGCAGCTGTGGTAACATGACGGCTCACAGACAGCAGCGCAATCTACCTGTCACTCAAGTGACCACGCCCTTAATTATGCAGAACTTTAAGGCTTAATATAATTTAAACGGATAAGTTATAAAAAAATTCACCCCCCTCAGAGTTGTCATGAAGGGCAAAAATAGCAGTATAGACCAAAACCACAATTTGAACCAACTTGTAAACATGTTTTTTTTCTGCTATAAACTTGGCCAATTTAACATGGGACTCTATGAGATTCTGCTCTCTTTTGGAGCCTGTCCCTAGCGGCCAGTCGATGAATCGCAGTTTAAGTTACTTCCGTATTGGCTTCACGAGAGAAAGGGGGAGGTTGCCGCTTGGTTTTGGCTGAGGGCAACGTGACGTTTCATAAATTTATATATGGCTATTTAACTTTTGTATCATACTAAAGCGCTGATTTTGTATGCTTGACTGAATTGTTTGCTTTATTTCTTATTGTAAATTTTTTATACCTTTTATAATGGCTATTATTGAACATTAAAACTGACATTTAACAAAAAGAGAAGGTTGTGTTTTATGTTAAAGCCTATTTCATTTC
Source organism: Megalobrama amblycephala (assembly GCF_018812025.1). Taxonomy (NCBI): domain Eukaryota; kingdom Metazoa; phylum Chordata; class Actinopteri; order Cypriniformes; family Xenocyprididae; genus Megalobrama; species Megalobrama amblycephala. The sequence goes on along the minus strand of NC_063065.1, from coordinate 23,313,888 downwards.
ATTACAGTAAAGATAATCAGAGTATGCACAAATAGTATTACATTTAATATGTTTGAAATGTAAACGAAAAGAGGCAGGGTTGTTTAATATTTCGTTTTGTTATAAATATAAGCAGACATTGCAGATAATTAATCACTCGTTGCCTGAGGCTATTAATATGTTTTTGTTTGTTTTTTATTTAAATAAAACTAAAAGAGGCAGAGTGGTTTAATAACAAATTTTGTTTTATTCTTGGCTAAAATATACATACAGAGATAACCGGAGAAGCCAGTTATTTGCGTACTGTAACATTACCGTTATATTATCTTACTAGCTATTTATTACTTATAGAAATAGTGCATATACGTCATATAGTTACATTACATGTATTGCAAAATACGTAATGTTTTGAGGACCAAGTTTATAGTCAAAGTATGGGAAGGCCATAGTCAATGTAAATCATATTGTCGATGTTTTGTCCGTACCAGTGAATGTGCCATAACTGTTTATCCGCCGTCATCGGTGGCCCTGCTTGCTTACTAGCCTGCGCGTTCACGGCAGGCTCCGTTGTGATGGGGGAGGAGCTGTGGAGGGAGGGCTGTAGCGCAGCAGAGAGCAAGGGGAGTGACCTGTGAGTTGTGCTTGTTCAAATTTTCAGGCTAAGTCAACGTTTTCTAAAAACTCCCTACTGCAGCTTTAATTGATGGAGTATGTAGCTTTTTATTTCTTACAAAGTGCTCACCTCTTGTATTGTCAATACAAGCTCTTGACCAAAAATTGATGCACCTGTTGATGGAAATAACATCACAACATGAATTTCCATCAAGAGGTGCATCATTTTTTGGTCAAGAGCTTGTATTGACAATGCAAGAGGTGAGCACTCTGTAAAGTCTCCTCCAGCATATCTCAAAGACTTACACTGAGGTCAAGGTAAGTGCCGATTCATGTGTGAAAATGATTCTTCATTCTTCATGAACAATTCTTTCACAATTTGAGTCTAATGAATCTTGACATTGTCATCCTAAAATATGGCCATGATAATACATGGTTGTTTAAGAAATGAAAAGCTACACACATCTTTTAGGCTGGGTTCACACGACACGCGTCAGCAGCGCGTAAGCAGCGCATACTTTTTTCGGCACCCATGTTAACAGATGAAAGCGTTCACACTGCACGCAGAGGTTGTGTGGCAGCGCGTAGCAGGAGCAGAGCAGAAGCGGCAGTGCCACGATCATTTCGGCACTGAGTCTATTTTTGCTGTGCTGCTAACGCTCAATTAAAGTACACCTTTGATGGACAAAATAAATATGATTTCACACAAAAAGTGCTCAAAATGCACAGAATAAGCATATCTAGTGTTTTAACAAGAATTGAAGTATTTCAGGAAAGAAAATTAATTTTTAAAACATTATTTTAGTAATTACACAGACAGCTGTATAGGCTCTTGCATACCCAAATCAAACCCAAGTTTGCTGCCTTTTTTGCTGAGTTTGTGTTGTAAACATGTTAATGCGTCAGATGATGTAAAACACAAAGCTTACCTCATTCGTGTGCAGCAATGGATGACACAAGGCTTTTTTTATTTATATGCGAGTGTTGTACACCTTGCATGTTAACAAACTTTCAAGACTATCAAGTTTATAAATGACCAACTTATAAAAACAAATTTATAGCTGTCTTTGTAAAGAAATGCTCACTTTATATGCAGCTTCGAGCCGCTGCTGTGATGCTGTTCAAATGCTTCCAGTGGGAATACTCACGCATCTCTGCAGCTACAGTTCACACTCACTCACTGCTAATGCGACACGTGCGGTGTGAACCCGGCCTTATGCTGAATTCACACAGGGCGTCGGCGTTAATGCCTGACGGAGGGTGTGTCTGAAGCTCGTGTTGACACGACCATTATAGTGATAACAGCCAATCGCATTACTTTCCGGTTTTGCATGAACGCAATTGGCTAGCGACTGCTCTAGAGTGTTTGCATAAGGCGATCTTATTGGCTGACGCCTGCGTTAGCGCTTGAAAAGTTGAGAAATCTTCAACTTCTGCCGCTTGCAACACGATTGAAGTGACGCGACGGAACCCACAATGCAGTTCGGCAATGCATGACGTCACCCATTCAAAGTAAACGAGAAGCGTTAACTCCTACACCCTGTGTGAATTTAGCCTTAGGGTTAATAGATTTGTTGCCAAACATATAACATGTTAAATAATAATGATAATAATCAAGCATTTGAGGATTTAATAAAATTGTTCCGAAAAACGGTTCGTTACTCAAAGCTTTTAACACAGTGTGCATTAGTGACATCTGGTGGTCAGACTTGTTTTCTCCACCATATCTAACAAACCGGGGAGCAGATCCAGAGATTGTATTATTATAGGGAGATGAGAGGGTCTTTATCTTACCATTGGAGAAAGCATAACGGCTAACTTATTCATGTTTACTACTTTAATGAAAAAATTATCATTCTAGATGGGATATGTTAAATGCTACAGTGTCATTTAAATTTATGTCATCCTATCAACATTCGATGTTCATCGAGCTGGCACAGCAATGACATATTTAGTATTTCGTATTTAGTTCAGTATATCTTCAAAGGGACTATCATCAAAGACTGCAACCTTCTCCATTCTCGCATCATCACTACAGATCAGCCATTTAATCTCAGTGATAAGTATTTTCATAATTTTTTGCACTTTCATGTCAATTGAGTGTAGAATCGTAGGCTACCCTTTTGCTCTCTTTACACATACATAATAAGCAGTATTATGCAATCGCACATATTGTTAGAGACAGAGTGAGTTCAACGTGAGCGCTCGTCATGCTCATTCACATTGTAACTTCTAGCACGTTTTTGATCCACTTGATTGATCCACTTGATCGTTGTTATTCAAGGCTATCATGTCTATGTGACCTAAAATGGGCATTTTCGCCATTCAAGGCTATCGTGTCTATGTGGCCCAACGTGGCCGCTGTAACTGTTTAAGGCTATCGTGTCTATGTGGCCTAACATGGCCGTTTTCGCCATTCAAGGATATCATGTCTACGTGGCCTAACGTGGCCATTGTAACTGTTCAAGGATATCGTGTCTATTTGGCCTAATGTGGCCTTTGTGATCATTCAAGGCTATCATGTCTATGTGGCCTAACGTGGCCATTGTCGCCCTTCAAGGCTATCATGTCTATGTGGCCTAACGTGGCCATTGACACCATTGATGGCCTTCATGTCTATGTGGCCCAACGTGGCCGTTCTCGCCATTCAAGTCTATCATGTCTATGTGGCCCAACGTGGCCATGAGCTGTGTCCCAATTCAGGGGCCGCGCACTTCGAAGTGCATGAAAGGGGTGGGGTTTTGGAGTGGAGGGTTGCCAGGTCTGTGCAACAAAACCATCCCAAAAGTAGCGTAATCACAGCACAAGTGTAAAAGTATCCCAATCCCTGACGTGGCAACAGTGAGCCGAGCGCATAGTCCGAGCTTCGTTACATGGCTAGCGGCTGTGTGACAGACAGCTGACAGTTGATGTTTGTGTGCATTTTAAAGTTTTATGACTTTCTATTGGGTTTTGACACGTTCACTGCCGCCGACGACGGGACACTGGACCAAAATATGCATGGTTAAACTATGTAATGTTAGTTTTATATCTTTAGCAAGTTAACCTTGTTTGTTTTTTTTTTTATGTTAAATGAAATGTTAATTTGGAAAATATATATATTCATATTTATACATTTACTCTGTATTTAAGTCTGAATTTAAAGTACAGTAGTTTACGATTTTATTCAACTGCACTCCATCTCAGAAACAGATATTGCATTTATGAACTGACTTGGACATCACTGATATTACAGTTTGATTGGTGAAACCGGGGCATTTATTTGAATTCACACCTGAAGTCCTGTCGTCACTGGCACGCAATGAACTGTGGGATAGTGTAAACAGCGAAGTGTCTTGAGATCGGTGCTTCATTCCCCTGGAAATGGAGAGGGTGCACTTGAAGTCGCTCTCGAATTACGTCATCCCTCCTCGCGCCGCGGTGAATCGCACTTCAAAGGACACCCCCTTCCCCCATTCTCTCAAGAACAGAATACAGTGCATAAAAATGTGTCGATATAAATATTATTAAATGTCACTTTGTCAATGAAACAGCCTAATTTCTGTACAGTTTTTTTTTTTTTTTTAAGTTAGCAAATGCATACAGTTGTGGCCAGAATTATTAGACCCCTTCATAAATATGATCAAAGATGACTCTAAAAATAAATCTGCATTGTTTATCCTTTTGATCTTTAATTTATAAAATTAGCAAAAATCTAACCTTTCATTGAAGGAAAATAATTGAAAGTGGGGGGGAAATAACATTATGAAATAAATGTTTTTCTCCAAAACACGTTGCCCACAATTATTAGCACCCTTTTATTCAATTCTTTTTGCAACCTCCTTTTGCCAAGATAACAGCTCTGAGTCTTCTTCTATAATGCCTGATGAGTTTGGAGAACACCTGACAAGAGATCAGAGACCATTCCTTCATACAGACTCTCTCCAGATCCTTCAGATTCCAGCTCCATGTTGGTGCTTCTTCTCTTCAGTTCACTCCACTCATTTCTTTAGGGTTCAGGTCAGGGAACTGGGAAGACCATGGCAGAAGCTTCATTTTGTGCTCAGTGACCCATTTTTGTGCTGGTTTTGATGTTTGTTTTGGATCATTGTCCCGACGGATGATCCAACCACAGACCATTATAAGATTTCTAGCAGAAGTGGTCAGGTTTTGATTTTTTTATCTGTTGGTATTTGATAGAATCCATGATACGATATATCTGAACAAGTTGTCCAGGACCTCCAGCACAAAAAAAGGGCCACAACATTAAAGATCCAGCAGTATATTTGACCGTGGGCATGGGGCACTTTTTATCCATGTGTGCACCAAAACCATCTGGTGGGTTTGCTGCCAAGAAGCTCTTGTTTTAGTTTCATCTGACCATAGAAGCTTGTCCCGTTTGAAGTTCCAGTCTTGTCTGACAACTGAATATGCTGGAGATGTTTCTGGATGAGAGCAGAGGATTTTTCTTGAAACCCTCCCGAACAACTTGTGGGGATGTAGGTGCTTTTGATAAATTATTTTTAGGCTTTCTGAGATTCAAGACTCAACTAATCTCTGCAATTCTCCAGCTGTGATCCTTGGAGAGTCTTTGGCCACCCAAACTTTCCTCCTCACCACACATTAGGATGATTTAGACACACGTCCTCTTCCAGTCAGATTTGTAACACAGTGTGCCGTTTTTCAATGCTTCAGCTATTTTCTTACAGCCACTTTCTATTTTGTGAAGCTCAACAATCTTTTGCTGCACATCAGAACTATATTCTTTGTTTTTTCTCATTGTGATGAATGATTATGGGAATTTGGCCTTTGTGTTTCCTCATGTTTATACTCCTGTGGAACAGGAAGTCATGGCTGGCCAATTTCATGTTCATAATCACCCCGGTGAGCTAAAAAAATGTAAATATGAATGGGAATATACTTCAGAGATATTTTACTCATAAAAAATTCTAGGGGTGCTAATAATTGTGGGCAATGTGTTTTGGAGAAAAACATTTATTTCTTAATGTTATTTCCCCCCCACTTTCAATTCTTTTCCTTCAATGAAAGGTTTGATTTTTGCTAATTTTATGAATTAAAGATCAAAAGGATAAACAATGCAGATTTATTTTTAGAGTCATCTTTGATCATATTTATGAAGGGGTCTAATAATTCTGGCCACAACTGTAAGTTGTATACATATATTTGTAATGTAATTTATTTGTAAATGAGTCTGAGTAATTTCTGTTAAACTTTTTTTACATATGTTCACATGTGTAAATAAAAGAGAATTGTTCTGTTCATAGTTTATTTCTTTTATGCAACTTGTAATTTTAAATGAAAAATTATACTTAGGCCTATATAATTTTTCTCATGTAAATTAAATGTTTTTACATTAAATACATCGTTTTAAAGCTACATTACATAAAGTACCTTTTACAACTATATACAGAACTTAGATTTAACATCAGAAGAATAGCATAACATTTTAAATCATCAGTATATAAAACTGAACAAAACATTTGTGTACACTTTCATTTGGCTGAGAAGGGAGACGCTGGTGGAGCGTATTATATAAATATATAAAACATCTGAAATATTTGAGACCTCATGCCGGTGCAGGGAGAGGCATGGGTAGGAGAGGAGGTCTCCAAGGCGGGTCAGGCGCAGTGGGCTGCCACGGCGGGTCAGGTGCAGAGGGCTGCCACGGCGGGTCAGGCGCAGAGGGCTGCCACGGCGGGTCAGGCGCAGAGGGCAGCCACGGCGGGTCAGGTGTACTTTGAGGCCCACCCATCTGTATCCCACCCCTGGGTACCTGGCCCCCCCAAAAAAAATACTTGGGGAGGTTAAGGAGGGCCTTCAGGAGACTGCGGAATGGTGTGGGTTTGTGGACAGGAGTGGGCTCATGGGCAGCGGAGCATGGAGCGGCTGGCTCGGCGGCTGAGACTGGGGATACTGGCTCGGCGGCTGAGACTGGGGATACTGGCTCGTTGGCCGCTGAGGGCTCGTTGAGGGCTGGAGCGATGGACTCTGTGATAAAGTCTATCAACCAGCCAGTATCCTCTGGCGGCTCGTGAAAGGCTGGAGTGGATTGCTCGGCGGCAGCGGCTGGAGCGGATTGCTCGGCGGCGGCGGCTGGAGCAGATTGCTCGGCGGCGGCGGCTGGCGGCCAGGAGTGGGCAGGACCGTTGAAGCGGTATGTGCAGGGCTTTGGGGTAAGGTGAGCTGGTGATGCCCGATAAGCTGCTGATGGGGCTGGACAAGGACTCTGGTTCTCTAGAACTTTCTCTAATTCAAAACTAGAACCATTTAACAGGAGAATCACATTCAGGGAATCGACTAAGGAGAAATTACAGGCTGGTTCGTTATAACAAATAACGTCCTTGTCCAGTCCCATCAGAAAAACAGCATTAAGGCAGGCATCGGTCCAGCTCACCAAATAAGAGACCTCCAAAAATTCCTCCACATACCTCTCCAACGGCCTGCCACTCTGCCGTAAATGGCAAAGCCTATCCTCTGTGTTCAGAGGCTTCGGGGGTACAGGAACAAGGAAAATCCCCATTGTTTCCACTGTGGATATCCAACGGTTAACGGTCTGTCCTTCTGTTACGGTAGCTGGTGTAAAGACAAGGCAAATACGGATCTCCACAATAACAATGGGTCTTTTTAATGAACAACGCAAGGAAACACCAGACATACTCAATATAACATTTAGGACAGACAAGGAGTGGAGGGAGTGAGTCCATTATATAGGAGGTGATGATGATAAGGAACAGGTGCAGGTGATCCGTGACGATGAGGAGATGACGAGGGAAGTGAGTGCAGGTGTGGAGACGAGAGGATCGTGGGATTTGGAGTCCGGGAGACGAGGGAACTGTGACAATCTATGGTTCATTCAAATTTTGTCTTAGTCATCATAGCTTTAAAATTCTTGCCTGTTACAAATAGTCATGCTCAGCAGGTATATTTTAAGCTGTCAGTGCAAGTTTCTTTTAGTTAAAACAACTGACAGTTAACAGTTCATTTAACATAAAAACAAGTTTAACTAGTTGCTAACGATTTAAAACTAACATTACATAGTTTAACCATACATATTTTGGTCCAGTGTCCCGTTCGGCAGTGAAGCATGTCAAAACCCCATAAAGACATAAATGCACACAAACATCAGCTGTCTGTCACACAGCCGCTAGCCATGTAACGACGCTCGGCTCACTGTTGCCACGTCTGTGATTAGGATACTTTTACACTTGTGCTACGTTTGGGATGGTTTTGTTGCGCAGACGTGGCAACCCTCCACTCCAAAACCCCACCCCTTTCACGTACTTCGAAGTGTGCGACCCCTGAATTGGGACACAGCTATTGTCACCGTTCATGGCCTTCGTGTCTATGTGGTCCAACATGGCCATTCTCGCCATTCAAGTCTATCGTGTCTAGGTGGCCCAATGTGGCCGTCGTCACCGTTCAAGGCTATAGTGTCTATGTGGCCTAACATGGGCATTCAAGGCTATCGTGTCTATATGGTCTAACATGGCTGTTCAAGACCATTGTGTCTATGTGGCCTAACGTGGCCATTGTTGCCGTTCAAAGCTATCATGTCTATGTGGCCCAATGTGGCTGTTGTCGCCATTCAAGGCTATTGTGTCTACGTGGCCCAATGTGGCCATTGTCATCGTTCAAGACTACCGTGTTTATGTGGCCTAACATGGCCGTTCAAGGCTATCGTGTCTATGTGGCCTAATGTGGCCATTGTCACATTCAAGGCTACCATGTCTATGTGGCCCAATGTGACTGTTCAAAGCTATCGTGTCTATGTGGCTCAATGTGGCCATTGTCATTGTTCAAGACTACCGTGTTTATGTGGCCTAACATGGCCATTCAAGGCTATCTTGTCTATGTGGCCCAATGTGACTGTTGTTGCCATTCAAAGCTATCGTGTCTATGTGGCCCAATGTGACTGTTGTTGCCATTCATAGCTATCGTGTCTATGTGGCCTAATGTGGCCATTGTCGCCGTTCATGGCCTTCGTGTCTATGTGGCCCAACGTGGCTATCATCACCGTTCAAGGCTATCGTGTCTATGTGGCCTAACATGGCCATACAAGTCTATCGTGTCTATGTGGCCCAATGTGGCTGTTGTCGCCGTTCAAAGCTATCATGTCTATGTCGCCTAACGTGGCCACTGTCACCATTCATAGCTATCGTGTCTATGTGGCCTAATGTGGCCATTGTCGCCGTTCATGGCCTTCGTGTCTATGTGGCCCAACGTGGCCATCATCACCGTTCAAGGCTATTGTGTCTATATGGTCTAACATGGCTGTTCAAGACTATTGTGTCTATGTGGCCTAACATGGCCATTGTCACTGTTCAAGACTATTGTGTCTATGTGGCCTAACATGGCCATTCAAGGCTATCATGTCTATGTGGTCTAACATGGCTGTTCAAGGCTAGCGTGTCTATGTGGCCCAACGTGGCCGTTGTCATCGTTCAAGACTACCGTGTTTATGTGGCCTAACATGGCCATTCAAGGCTATCGTGTCTATGTGGCCCAATGTGACTGTTGTTGCCATTCAAAGCTATCGTGTCTATGTGGCCCAATGTGGCTGTTGTCGCCGTTCAAAGCTATCATGTCTATGTGGCCTAACGTGGCCACTGTCACCATTCATGGCTATCGTGTCTATGTCATCATTCATGGCTATCGTGTCTATGTGGCCTAATGTGGCCATTGTCGCCGTTCAAGGCTATAGTGTCTATGTGGCCCAACATGGCCGTTGTTGCCATTCAAGGCTATCGTGTCTATGTGGCCCAACGTGGCTGTTGTAGTCATCCAAGGCTATCGTGTCTATGTTACCCAGTGTGGCCATTGTCGACATTCAAGTCTATCGTGTCTATGTGGCCTAACATGGCCGTTGTAATGGTTCAAGGCTATCGTGTCTATGTGGCCTAACATGGCCATTGTCACGTTCAAGGCTATTGTGTCTATGTGGCCCAATGTGGCCACTTTCGTCGTTCAAGGCTATCGTGTCTATGTTGTCTAACATGGCCATTCAAGGCTATCGGGTCTATGTGGCCTAACCTGGCCGTTGTCACCATTCAAAAATATCGTGTCTATGTGGCCCAAGGTGGCCGTTGTCGTCATTCAAGGCTATCATGTCTATGTGGCCTAACATGGCCGTTGTCGCTGTTCAAGGCTATTGTGGCCATTGTCGCCATTCAAGGCTATCGTGTCTATGTGGCCTAACATGGCCGTTGTCACCATTCAAAGCTATCGTGTCTATGTGGCCTAACGTGGCCATTGACACGTTCAAGGTTATTGTGTCTATGTGGCCCAGTGTGGCCCTTGTCGTCGTTCAAGGCTATCGTGTCTATGTGGCCCAATGTGGCCATTGTCATTGTTCAAGACTATCATGTCTATGTGGCCTAACATGGCTGTTCAAGGCTATCGTGTCTATGTGGCCACTATGTCACTATGTTGCCATTCAAGGTTATCTATCGTGTCATAGACAGCAACTTTCCACTTTACTACACTCTAAACCTGCTCCTCCCACATGCATACAGCTGAGACAATGTCAGAGACAGAAGTTGCTATCTCTAATCTCTATCCCTCATTGAAAAATAAGTTACAATTTGCAGTATGGGAATACTTTCGAAATGGAAAAACAAATGCGGGATGTCCTTCAGTGTAGATATCCACATTTGTAAAAAAAAAAAATGCGGACACAAAGTAAGCCTACACACAAAAGGAGGAAACACATTGAACATGTTCACCTATATTCAAGAACACCATCCATGCCACATTGGGCCAAATAGACACGATAGCCTTGAACGCAGACAACAGCCACATTGGGCCACATAGATTCAATAGCCTTAAATGCTGACAATGACCACCTTGGGCCACATAAACATGATAGCCTTGAACGGCCATATTAGGACACATAGACACAATAGCCTTGAACGGCCATGTTAGGCCACATAGACACGATAGCCTTAAACGGCGACAACGGCCACGTTGGGCCACATACACACGATATCCTTGAAAATCCATGTTAGGCCAAATAGACACGATAGCCTTGAACGCCAACAACGGCCACACTGGGCCACATAGATACAATGGCCCTAAACGCCAACAATGACCACCTTAGGCCACCTAGACACGATAGCCTTGAACGGCCATGTTAGACCACATAGACATGATAGCCTTGAACGGCCATGTTAGGACACATAGACACAATAGCCTTGAACGGCCATGTTAGGCCACATAGACACGATAGCCTTGAACGGCCATGTTAGGACACATAGACACAATAGCCTTGAACGGCCATGTTAGGCCACATAGACACGATAGCCTTGAATGCCAACAACAGCAACGTTGGGCCACATAGACACGATAGCCTTGAACACCGACAACAGCCACATTGGGTCACATAGACACGATAGCCTTGAACGTCCATGTTAGGCCATATAGACATGATAGCCTTGAACGGCCATGTTAGGCCACATAGACACGATAGCCTTGAATGCCAACAACGGCAACGTTGGGCCACATAGACACGATAGCCTTGAACTCCGACAATGGCCACATTGGGTCACATAGACATGATAGCCTTGAACGGTGACAATGGCCATGTTGGACCACGTAGACACGATAGCCTTGAATGTCCATGTTAGGCCATATAGACACGATAGCCTTGAACGGCCATGTTAGGCCATATAGACACAATAGCCTTGAACGGCCATGTTAGGCCACATAGACACGATAGCCTTGAATGCCAACAACGGCAACGTTGGGCCACATAGACACGATAGCCTTGAACTCCGACAATGGCCACATTGGGTCACATAGACATGATAGCCTTGAACGGTGACAACGGCCATGTTGGACCACGTAGACACGATAGCCTTGAATGTCCATGTTAGGCCACATAAAAACAATACCCTTGTCGCCGTTCAAGGCTATCTTATCTATGTGGCCTAACGTGGCCTTTGTCTCTATTGTGACGAGCGTCCTGAGTCCACATCAGTGTTGCCCTGGAAACTCACGAGGAGCACCTGCTCACAGGTCATCACAGGCTGATCGGCCACACCTGCACACCTCTATCCTGTTCCAGAAAGCAGTGTGCACCGCACCGCACGGATTCACCCGCACTTGGACACGACTGTATACACATGTCTTTCAATAAAATCCACCCTCCGGGGCCGTAAACTGAGCTCTTCTTGTCGTATGATCCTTCCACCCTGCCACACTATGTAGTATTGTTGTCTTACACTCTTGGTATTTTCTTTTTTTCTTGTCTTCCTCTCTTCATGACTTATTTTGCGCTCTTACAGCTTTCCCCATTTTCTCACACCACGGCGAACTGGCTCTGTTCCACTGATAAGCATTATGGTCTTTTCATGTTTAATTCATTTTTATCTCTATGTTTCAGGAACCACAAGATTCACCACTGGTGGGTATATATTTCCTTTTACAACTCCGTCCTAGTGTGGAATAATTCTTCTTCACTATTTTTGGGGGTCAGCTATGCCCCTGCCTTCATCTTCAGGCAGGAAATGCAGAGTCTGCAACCCTTTAGGATGTGAGCTACCGACAGGGCCTACACGAAAGAACTTTATCTTACAATATTTTGCTTGCTGATTGTTAATAAATATTGTTGTTACGTTGTCTTGCCTTCCGAGTCTTTCTGGTAGAACCATTAATAAATGCATAAGCTAAAAAAAAAAGAAAAAGGAATGCTCACCTTCTAAATGAATGTTCTGCTTTAACTCTTTGATTTCATCCTTCATTCTCTTCAGCTCTTCTTTATATTTCTCCTCTGTTTCACATCGGACTCTGTTCTTTTGAGCTTTCACATACATCTGAGCTGAATATGGTTCAGTCTTCATGTTCTCTATATAATCCAGTAGTTCTGGGAACTGTCTTGAGTTTTCAGACTCTTTTAAACTCATCACACAGTACTGACCTCCAGAACGACTGATTAACTTCTGAAATTCTGGGCTCTGTTTGATGAAGTCTGTCACTGGTCCGTCAACAGTGCCATCATGGACAAATATTACAATTAAGTGATCTCTAGAATAAAAGTTCTTTAGGATCTTCTCTATTTCTGTTTTGTCTCCATCAGTAAGAGATCCAGCAGGAATAATGATGATGAAAGCATGAACTCCAGAATCACAGAGAGACACACAGCGGAGAGTCTGACGCATCACTTCCTCCTCTGAGAGCCGACTGAGAACTGGAAGCTCCATCAGACTGAGAACACGTCCATGAATCTTCTCTTTCTTAACACACACTTCACTGCTTACTCTTTGATGAGAAGGGTTTATCTTTTTATCACGTAAAAGTTTTGACACAGAGACCGTAAGTGATCCATCACTTCCACACAGCACCAGATTCAGCTTCCGTTTTTTAGAGGAATTTGCTGACACTGAAAAACATAAAGACATCAGACTTCCTTTATCAATAGCCACATTTTAAAATATGAAATATATATATATATATATATATATATATATATATATATATATATATATATATATATATATATATATATTTATATTTGTATATATCATCTAAATGCTTTCAACTTACATTTGGAGCGACTCCACTCTCTTATATCAACTGCAAAATTAAATAAAACAATTATGAATGGCTGAAAATGCAGAATGTTAAATGTTAATTTTAAATTTTTAATCATATTTAATATTTATATCAATATTTAAATCAAAGCTAACAACTGTTAAATTCCTTGTCATTTTCTTGGACTTTTAGTTTTAGTTTCTGTTTTTCTTTGTTCAATTTTCCTGCCACTTAACTGGTACTAACTTAAGTATTAATTATAAGTATTTTCAACTTGACAAATGTAGTTGTCTGAATTTATAAAGTTTAGTTGGAATAACTTTACAAAAGTAAAGTGTACTTACATTTTCTAAATAAAAATAAATAAATAAATACATTTTAACCATAAATGCTCATCTTGAACTAGCTCTCTTCTTCTTCTCCTCTATTTGAATTCCAGCAGTGTAGACACTGCTAAGTGTATTATTGCAGGGAATGTTTGTTCTGAAAACAAGTTCACCAATAAGTTCACCTTTCATTAATCCAACTAAAATTTATAAGTTCAAACTATAGACCTGCACGGGACAGATTTTTTAGCCCCATGCCTGCCCACTCCCACAAGATTTTGTGCAAAAATGCAAAAAATAAAGGCATGTATGCAGCTATTACTCATATCGTAATAATAGTAGACAAATAATAAAATATGGCCTATCACTTATGTTATGTTGCTTGCTATGCTATTACACATTGGGCAATTCATTTTTCTGTACAACTAGCTTAACCAGACAGTAAAATGTGATTTTGTAACATGTAACTTTTTTAAACAAACGTAATAGCCTACTTTAATATTTTACTGTAAAGTTGTGCAATTTTGTAGGATTTATGGTATTTTGTGTTATTTATTTGCCTCAATTTGTAATAATTTAAGTATATACATTTATATGAAATAGCAAAATTTTATGTTAAATCCACTTTAATAGATATTCACCTAGATATTATCACATAGAGACTGTGTCTGTATCTCGAACTAGTAAATACAAAAAACTTCCGAAACCTTTTAAGGGTAAAAATTTAATTGATGTTCAAAAAATGAAAATCACAGATAAATCAGATAAACAAATGATAAAGCTTGGGCTACTGATATTAGATCTATTTCTTCAAAAGCACTTATTGTAAATGAAATTATCACAGACAATAAACTAGACTTGCTGTGTTTGACAGAAACCTGGCTAAAACCAGACGATTACATTATTTTAAATGAGTCTAGTCCTCAAGGTTATGACTATCGACACAATCCTCGACAGAAAGGCAAAGGGGGAGGTGTTGCTGTAATTTATAGTAATATATTCAGAATCATTCAAAAGAATTTCAAATCTAATTCCTTTGAAGTGATGGTGCTTTATGTAACATTATGTAAGTTGACATTTGTGCTGGCTACTGTATACAGGCCACCAGGCACCATACTGACTTTATCAAAGAATTTGCTGATTTTCTATCAGAGTTAGTACTGGCTGCGGATAAAGTCCTTGTTGTTGGTGATTTTAATATCCATGTAGATAATAATAAAGACGCATTTGGATTGGCATTTGCAGACATTTTAAACTCTATTGGAGTTAGACAACACGTGTCAGGACCCACTCATTGTCGTAATCATACCTTAGATCTAATACTGTCGCATGGAATTGATATTGATGCTGTTGAAATTCTACAGCAGAGCGATGATCAGATATCAGATCATTATTTAGTCTTGTGTATAATACAGTTAGCCAAGGCTACAAAACCACCACCCAGCCATAAATATGGTAGAACCATCACTTCTACCACTAAAGATTGCTTTATAAATAATCTCCCCGAGCAGTTTCATCGCCTTAGTATACCTGACAACTTAGAAGAACTCGATGCTGCAACAGAAACTATTGGCTCTCTCTTTTCCAGCACATTAGATGCAGTCGCTCCTTTACGTCTAAAGAAGATTAAGGAAATTAATCCAACGCCGTGGTATGATGAGCACACTCGGGCTCTAAAACGAGCTGTGAGAAAAGCTGAACGTAGTTGGAAGAAAACAAAACTAGAAGTTTTTCGCCTTTCGTGGAAAGAAAAAATGATTGAGTACAGAACGGCTATAAGAAATGCTAGATCTACTTATTTTTCAAATCTCTTAATAGAAAACAAACATAATCCTAGGTATTTATTTGACACAGTGGCTAAATTAACTAGAAAACAGAGATTCAACTGCTGACGTTTCCAAAGAGCACAGCAGTAATGACTTTATGAACTTCTTTACTTGCAAGATTGACAATATTAGAGAGAAAATTATAAACATGCAACCGTCTACAGCAGGGATGGACAACTCCGGTCCTGGAGGGCCAGTGTCCTGCAGAGTTTATCTCCATCCCTGATAAAAACTCACTTGCCTATAACTTTCTACTAATCCTAAAGACCTTGATTAGCTGGTTCAGGTGTGTTTGATTAGGGTTGGAGCTAAACTCTGCTGGACACTGGCCCTCCAGGACCGGAGTTGTCCATCCCTGGTCTACAGTTTCGCTTCAGACAGTGCACTGTAGTGTCCCTGAGGTAAAACTAGAATCATTCGCCGCTATAGGAGAGGAAGAATTATCTAAACTTATCAAATCATCAAAATCAACAACATGTATGTTAGACCCAATGCCGACTAAACTACTGAAAGAAATGCTTCCAGAGGTCGTAGGTCCACTTCTTGATATAATTAATTCATCGTTAACACTAGGATACATGCCAAAAACTTTTAAGCAGGCTATTATTAAACCTCTTATTAAAAAACCTCAACTAGATCCGAGAGATTTAGTAAATTACAGGCCAATCTCGAATCTACCTTTTCTGTCAAAGATACTAGAAAAGGCAGTTTCAACACAACTGTGCTCCTTTTTAGAAAGAAATGGAATCTGTGAGGATTTCCAGTCAGGATTTAGACCATACCATAGTACTGAGACTGCTCTCGTTAGAGTTACAAACGATCTACTCTTATCATCCGATCGTGGCTGTATTTCTCTATTAGTGTTATTAGATCTCAGTGCTGCTTTTGACACTATCGATCACAACATTCTTTTAAAAAGACTTGAAAACTATATTGGCATTAGTGGAATTGCTTTGGCATGGTTCAAATCTTACTTATCTGACCGTTATCAGTCTGTAGTAGTTAATGAAGAGATGTCGTATCGATCAAAGTTCAATATGGAGTACCACAAGGCTCAGTACTAGGACCGTTGCTTTTCACTCTGTACATGCTGCCCTTAGGAGAGATAATTAGGAAGCATGGTGTTAGTTTCACTGCTACGCTGACGATACTCAGCTCTATATTTCCTCGCGCCCTGACGAAACCTACAATTCACAAAACTAACAGAATGCATAGCTGACATTAAAAACTGTATGACAAGAAATTTCTTATTATTAAATTCAGAAAAAACTGATATCCTAATCTTTGGACCAAAAACTTCCTCACGAAAAAACCTTGAATACTCTCTAACACTTGACGGGTGCTCCATTAAATCTTCGTCCTCAGTTAGGAACCTGGGTGTGCTCTTTGATACCAATCTTTAATTTGAAAGTCATGTTTTCTAGTATCTGTAAAACCGCCTTCTTCCATCTAAAAAATGTATCTAAATTACGACATATGCTCTCAATGACAAATGTGGAACAGTTGGTTCATGCATTCATGACCTCAAGACTAGATTATTGTAACGCTCTACTGGGTGGTTGTTCTGCTCGGCTTTTAAACAGACTACAGTTGGTCCAAAATGCGGCAGCTAGAGTTCTTACTAGAACCAGAAAGTATGACCATATTAGCCCAGTTCTGTCAACATTACATTGGCTCCCTATTAAACATCGTATAGATTTTAAAATCTTGCTACTTACTTATAAAGCTCTAAATGGTTTAGCTCCCCAATATCTAAGCGAGCTCTTGGTGCATTATAGTCCTTCACGTCTATTGCGATCTCAGAATTCAGGCCAGTTGATAATACCCAGAATATCAAAATCAACTGAAGGCGGCAGATCCTTTTCCTATTTAGCACCTAAACTCTGGAACAATCTTCCTAGCATTGTTCGGGAAGCAGACACACTCTGTCAGTTTAAATCTAGACTAAAAACACATCTCTTTGCTCTTGCATACACATAACACATTATCAATACATTAACATTTTTCAAATCCGTTAAAGGATTGTTACGCTGCAATAATTAGGTCGGCCGGAACCGAGAACATTTCCTATAACACTAGATATACCTGTACATCAGAATAAGAATGGCATCTACGCTAATATCAGTCTCTCTGCTTATCCTGAGGTTTGCCGGGTGCTGGATCCAGGCCGTATCCAGATCAGATGGAGAACCTGTGTCTGGACCTGACTACAACGTAGCCCAGGAGACAATGGGCCTACAGATCCAGTTCTGGCTGCATCTATAATTCAGATTTTTAAATCTCTGTATCCGCTTACATATATCTATATATATCTATTTTTAATCTCTATAATAAAAATGTATAATTCAGATTTTGATCTCCATATCCATTTACATATATTATATATATCTTCCAAGGGGTTTTTTCCCTCCTAGGACTTTTTTCCCAGTGCTAGCACGCTGGGTTTTTCTCCTAGGGATTTTTTTTCCACCCCTGGGAGTCAGCCGACATTGGCTTAATGTAGCACCATCTTGTATATGTTACATATTACCACGCTTGCTTGTACAGCTTATTTTTAACCACTTCTCTTTTTTCTGTGCTCCTAAATATGTAAAGCTGGTTTGAAACAATTACCAATTGTAAAAAGCGCTATATAAATAAATTTGACTTGACTTGACTATATACATTTATATGAAATAGCAAAATTTTATGTTAAATCCACTTTAATAAAGATCTACATTTCTAAATTTCATTCATAGTGATAGACATGAAAAATGTGCCTGGGTTTAGTGGACGATCACTGCCATCTACTGGAAAGCAAATTAAAATAACATGAATTTTTAACTACATCCACTAGATGGCTAGAGAATTAATCAATGGTTCACATTATAAAATCATTATTATAACTATAAAAATAACTTTTTTGTACTATCATTTGTACTATCATGGGTATTTGAAGATATACACGGATTTACAAGGCTGTACAGAACAGTGCACTATTACAGACTTATAAACTGAGGTTTTAATTACATTATTTTAATATAGTCAGTCGTGAATTAAAGTGGGCGGTCTAAGGCATGAAACTCCAGGGCTAAAAATGAGTCCCAATACAGCCCTGTCACAAAGAGTGCTCCCTTTATAATGATTAAAACTGACATCTCAGTTCATTGCAGTCTCACAAATCTCTGTTATAACACAATTATTATATGAACAATGGTTCTTTCTTAATGTTTACACTTCGTGTGTTATAAAAATAGGATTTGTGAGCACTCAGGATAGGATTTTTTCAGCACTGGTGAGAGGATTCTAATAAACACCAGGGGTCTCATTTATAAAACTGTGCGTAGGATCCCTACTAAAAGTGTACGTACGCGCAAAAGCTAAATTCTGTGTACGCACAAAAAAAATCAAATTTATAAAACCATGCGTACACCAGAACCTGCGCACAAATCCCTTTATAAATCCCAGTCAGCGGAAGATTGTGTGTACATGCATCTCCACCCTGTCTCCTCCCCTAAATCACCATATACGGAGCTTATGACGCCTAGTTTTACTATGCATAACCTCATCTGCATATCATTTCCATGCATATTCTCATCCACGTGACACCATAGTTAACACCATCAAAGGTACAAGACATTGGAAAATATTAGATACAGACTATAAATGCCATTTGTGCCATACACTACATTGATAAAAAATCATACAATATCCTCTTTATGTTTTAGAATAAATATATCAAAATATCCATTAAAACAAAATTGTATTAAATACTTAAGATAAAGGTTTTAAAATACAGTTGATTTATTCATTTCCACTGGCCAAATATTTGTATTTTAATAGTATAAAACATATGTATGCAGTTTTGCTGATAAGGTGAACATATCTTTCAGGAAGTTTAGGCCTACTTAAACAGATAGGCCTACTTATTTATTGCAGTGTAAATACAATTGTCTTTCTCGGCGCTTCACTGAAGTATTTTAAAAAGGAAACACGCAAATCCTACCGTTTTCCTCAAATGATATCCTTCAAATGGTAATTGTTTGAAGATCCTTCACACAACATCAACACCTCCTGCAGTTGTGGTACAGTAAGATATTATTGGACCTATTCAAACTGGACAACAGACTGTTCGACCACCGAATCCAGCAGTGTCTGCCATAATATCTAAGTTAAGTGTTCATCACTGATCGTCATTCTCGAAAAAATATTTTGTCATAACATCTGCAGTGTAGTTTAAAGAGGATTGTGCTCCCAGCACTCCTCACTGTCATTAAAACAGCGTGTCACTGGAAAAGTGATCGAAAGTATCACATCTACTATCTCAATTCATATTACTTTTGTCTCCAGAATGTGCGTACGCACAGCTCAAAGTGGCATTTATAGTCTGTATCTAATATTTTCCAATGTCTTGTACCTTTGATGGTTTTAACTATGGTGTCATGTGGATGGGAATATGCATGGAAATGATATGCAGATGAGGTTATGCATAGTAAAACAGACCCCTGATTGTGTTGCCTCTCCATTGTGTGTCAGAAATCAACAGATATGTCTGTGATTGGCTACATTGCTCAACACTGCAAACACAAGTTATAAATAAAATCTCATATATGCTTGCGACTGTAAATAGTTTTTACTTTATATTAGTTATTCTTATTGCTTTTTTGCAATATATGAATAGCAATTTATTTGTTTTTAGATATTTTTTATTTAGATATTTCTACTTTGCGGGAGTCCCGCTAATCATTTGATTCTCCCGCAACCCGTACACAAACCCGTTCTCGCGACAATTCGTACGTATTTTAAGAGGTCGCTAATTCGTACAAATTCATATGACCGGAGTGCAGGTCTCTAGTTCAAACAACATTAAATATGTCAAGCTAAACATACATAATATTCTATGTAAATACAAATTAACCAAGTCATTGCAAAAAGATAACTCCAAAAAATCAATTAATTCAACTTAACTTGTCTTTTTTCCCTCATCCTCCTGCAACAATATGTGACACATTTCTTTGAGCACTAGACTATGTTTAATAATGTAACACTCCACTTATTTAAATGTTTGATATATGTAAATAGTTTTTCAAATGATGTGCACTATACAATGTGAATGATTCACAGTGCATGTTTGTGCAACACTGTCTATCACTCCACAGTGCACTAGTTTGACAACAGTAACAAAGTAAGTGCTGATAGTCTGATGAAAACTTTCCTGACAAGTTTTGTTTAAAACAGTTTGGAAGCTTTTTATTGAAATGTACTTATGCTAATTTACTAAATTTCAGCTATAATAAAAGTAATTCTGACAACTTACTTAGACTTTCTTCAATTCTCTTGCTCTCTTTGAGGTTTTCATCATCTTTGTGATAAGAAATCTGTATGTTTTCTTCCTCTGATCTGAATGAATCTAAAGATCTGCTCAGCTCTTTATCCATTGATGGTTCTGCAACATCTTCATATGTCTCACATGTGAGATATTCTTCCTGGTTTCCCTTGAGCATTTCATCAACATTCCTGAATATCTCAGATTGCCATTGTGGTTTTCTTTTTTCAAGCTGCAGATGTCTTCCTCCACACTCCTTTATTAACTGATGGATAGCTGTGTTATATTCAATTGGACTTGACATGTGCAAATTGTGCATCTCTTCAGTTGTGATCACTATAGTGCGTTTAATCGCCTCTTCACTGAATTTGTTGAGCACATATTTCACTCTTGTCATGTCCTCCTCAGTGAAGTCTTTATACTGCAGTACGAGTATGAAGACATGAGGTCCTGGATCAGACAGAGACACACACTCTCTCACTGTCTGTGTGATCTGATGATCTGAGGTGTTAGGATTCAGCGTGTTAATGACTGTATTGCGTCTGTTCTTCACTATTCCACTGATTCTCAAGCAGTGCTGCTGTAAACCTGTAGACACATCACTCTCATGCACATCTATTCCCAGAATTGAGTTTCTCACTCTGCTGTTTTCTGACACATCCTTTCCCAGAAGTACAATCCTCAGAACATTCACTGAAACACACAAAACACATCATGAATATCAAAAATAGAAACACTGTAAATATTTAATATTCTGGTTTTATTACTATTTGAATGTGTATTGATATTCATATCCAAGCCTTTTATCATTATAGGCTAACTGTAGGCTAACTAAACACATTGCATTATTTTGGAATTACAGAGTAAAAAACAACTGTGCCTGAATAGATCAAACACATAATTACTCAAACTGAACAGTTGCCATTCAATCAGTCACAGACTGATGAATAGGAATCTTGCTAGAGAGGCTGATCTACTTTGAGTGTAACTAAAAAGGAGCCAATGCCCATTGGCATACAATCACAAGCGACAGCTGCTCTGCCATGCAGCGTGGGTATTTAATGAGCAGCAGGTGCATTGGTTTTCGCTTCTGAGCTGAACAGTTTGTTCCTGTTTTCTACAAGCAAGTGTCTGCTAGAAGACGAGTCAAGCTTTTTGGTCAAACTTTTTTTTAAAGTGCGAGCATACAGCACAGCAGCAGGGTCGAAGTCTTCTCTTTATTTTCTGTTTATTATTATTGTGTTTCATTTGCCATTATTGAGCAAACAGCTGTTTTGACATTGTCAGAAGGCTGTTCTCGGCTGGTACGGTGCGCTTTTGAGTGTTGAAAAGCCGTTTTTACGGCTGGTAAGAGTGAGTGCCTTCAAAGAGAGAGCACACGACAGGCTGCACACAATCCCTGTCTGTGTTGGGCGGCCATTCCCCTGCATGGTTCAGCACTTTTAAAAGAGTCAAGTCCCTAAAAGAGCTTACACAAGTAGAGCTTGCATCTTTTAAAAAGATGACATTCAATTTGTATGCTTCTGGATGTGGTCATTTCCTGTCCTCACTGACGGCCACATTCATTGTTTCACATGTCTGGGCATAGCGTGCTGAAACGTTGTTCATGGGTGGTTCAAGTTAAGTGAACAAAAAACATATTTTGCAGGGAACGTTTGTACTAACTTTTACACCTTACTTTCATAAACTTAATCCAACTAAACTTTATAAGTTTAAACAACATTATATATGTCAAGCTAAACATAATTAATATTCTATGTAAATACAACTTAACCGAATCAGTGCAAAAAGATAACTCCAAAAAATTAATTAATTCAACTTAACTTGTCTTTTTTTCCCTCATCCTCCTGCAACACTACGTGACATATTTCTTTGAGCACTAGATTATAATCTTGTACAATGAGAATTTTGCACGAGAACATGATCACATCGACACGCCGGTAGTGACTCTTTCTCTGGGAAGCTTGAGTCCCCTCTGTTGTTGGCCAGCT
Source organism: Megalobrama amblycephala (assembly GCF_018812025.1). Taxonomy (NCBI): domain Eukaryota; kingdom Metazoa; phylum Chordata; class Actinopteri; order Cypriniformes; family Xenocyprididae; genus Megalobrama; species Megalobrama amblycephala. The sequence continues at coordinate 23,291,321 of NC_063065.1, read as the reverse complement.
GCTGCTTGTGTGTAAAAGCACAGTCACGGGTCTGCCCAACACTCTGGGAGACCGGGGAGATCAGACCTCTTGCTCCTCTGTGTGTCGTGTGCCATCGACACGGCAACCCAGCTCTCGCTTTGCATTCTATATGCCTACTGTAATGGTGTGTGCTTATGCTGACTCAGATTCTCTTCTTAAGAATTTACGGCCATGCTTTCCGGGTCTTTCCAGATGTGTATGGAAAACTTGGCAGTATGAAACTATATTGGTGCCAAAAATATGGAATGCCAAAAGTGCTAAACTCTTGTTTTGTGGCTTATCTTAACACATTTTAACCTTATTATTTATTATTCTCAGGTTAGGTAAAGTAAGACGAGTCTGGCCTAAATTATAAGCATTTTAAATTATGTAGGGCTAATACACCCTAGGAAGTAAAATTAGCTCAAATGAAATAATTTATCAGGGAATTATAAAGAGTTGTAAGTTTACGACCGAGCAACTGATTCGTCCAGCGTTCATTTGCTCGAGCCGCAAGGTCTTCTGATTAGAGCGGGTAGGGCTGCACGATTTGGGGAAAATGTCATATTGCGCTTATTGAGGTCAATATTGCGATTGCGATATAATAAACAAATAGTATCATGAGTCATCTTGCTTGGTTCTCAGTGAAAATGCACACACAGATTACTGATAATGCTGAAATGTGTATTTCTCAACTCAAACTAGCAACAACAGCAAACAAATGCACAGTGTTTTCAAATTAAAATATTTTTACAAAATTAAATAATAAAATCTTTGCATTACTGCAAACTTGTTATAATCCCATTTAAGATGTTCGTTTCTTTACTAATTTGTGGTTTAACGGATCACAAAACTCACGGTTCAGATCACATCATGGTTATGACGTCACAGATCGGATCATTTTTCAGATCAGCACAAAAAAAAATTGGGGGATGGGGGTAACTTAACTTTGCATGTATTACTTAGCCCACTTAAACTACTCTGATACCACAGCATAAACTACTAGCCTAAGTAATACATTATAAAAGGCAAGTGAACAGACTGTAAAAAGAACAAATACTGTACACCAATTACAACAAGCTACATAAAGTTACAAATAAAGTATAAGGTCTAACTGTAGTATTAATTTTCATGCACAGAAATGTAATAAATGTAAAATGACACTGTTCACTGTATAAATTTAATATAGATTAATCTTTATCAAAACTGTGTTTTGTTGTTTGATTTACATGACAGACAGCAGCAGGTATTTATAGGTTGCTGTCACTTTAAGAGTAAGACATGCACGCACACATCAGATAGATACACATCCGAATTCTCACCTCGTTCAATTAAGACATAATTGAATGGGTTTACATGAATACTTGCTGAGAGGGGTATTTTGACTGACATAATGCATGTATGGGACCATCCAAGTGCATTGAGGACACGAAAGGGAAATCAATTTGGAGTTCGCGAGCTATAACGCGCCTCTCTCTCTGTGTGTGCGCGAGCCTTTTATGTATGTGCGTCATGTGCGCACCGATAACAGCGCTGCGTGCGATATCGAATTAAATCCTCTTTTGCCTCTTCTAGCGCGCTGGAATACTTTTATATCTATTTAATGTGTAAACTAGCAAGACAAAACACGTTCAAATGATAACCTTTCACTCTATTGCGGTTAAAGTTGCAATTGATCCGCGAATCACATGTGTCCCGAACCGTGGGCCTTGGTCCGTACGGATCACGGATCAACAACGATCCCTTTAACCACTAATAATCTGGGTTTATAATCTTATAGCCAAAATATCGCCATATAACAGAGGTAGCGTTTTTTTCTTGCCACCAGTTCAGTGACCGTTTGCTCCGCATCCATCTTTACCCGTTCTCTGCGCTGCACACCGGAAAAAGTCATGACATGACCGTGCGCGCCACACGTGCCACTGCCTAAACTGAAACTGAATGGTCTTCTTTTTATTAGCGGTGTATAAAATGGGCAAACAGCTCTCAGAGAATGGGTTGTCATGTCCTCACATGTATTTATTTATTTATTTATTTATGTAAAGAATTGTTCGGCTCTTAGGTGCCAATTAATACCCGGTGGCAACCACCAAATAGTGTCCGATCAGAACAATTAAGTGTTGTCCATTTAGAAGGAGCTAGATGCACACACCACTCATAGACCACCCATTGCAAACTTGAACAGTCTTTAATAAAGTGTGGTTCTAGAAAAAGAAACAACAATAAAGTATAAATATACACTAATAAAACATCAATATGCAAATGAATAATATTCACATTTGTTATGACATTAACACTGAAAATACGTCTGTACAGCGATCGTGTAATAAGATTAGCTTACAGACACATGTGCTTGGCAGACGCGATAAGCACGTCTTTAAGGACAAATTCGCGATCAAATGTAAACAGTATAAAGAACGACTTACTCTTTGATGCACGCACACATGCGATTACTCAGTATCGCGGCAGAACGGCATTATCATCACCGTTAGTATCGTCTCGCGGCAGCAATAATAAAGACGATAATAAATGAATTCTAAACTGCGTCAGCATACGGGTCCTTTCCACCTTCTGGGTCCTAACTATAGGCGAGTGACTGATGCCTGACTAAATAACACGAGCAAATTAACCATTACACGTACAAAGAATGAATGAACATATTAATCACTGGCCCTCAGTTTAGTACAGCCGCCCCCAAATGTGCTTGCAGATTTGTATCTTGGGCCAGAACTCACAATCATTCAGGGAGTGAAGGGAGTTTAATCAGTCTGACAACAGGTCTGATGTAGGTTCTGTCTTTGACCTGGATTTCTGCAGCTCTTACTTTGTTATCAGCTCCGGTATGGACAGCTTTCACAGTCCCAATGGGCCAGAATGCTCTAGGGAATTGCGGATCAGCAATCATAACCACTGTCCCTACTGTCAGGTTGTCTTTCTCTTGTTGCCACTTATGGCGAGACTGGAGTCCAGGTAGGTAGTTGCGCAGGTAACAGCTCCAGAACTGGTCTGCCAGTATCTGGCTGTGTCTCCAGCGTTTGCGGCTGAGCAGCTCAGATGCAGGGTAAATTACCTGAGGCAGGGCAGAGTCTGACCGGCCCATTAAGAGTGAATTAGGGGTTATTGGGTCCGGATCAGCTACATCCGAGGAAACATATCCCAACGGCTTTGAATTTAAAATCCCCTCAATTTCAATAAGGACAGTCCTGAGCACTTCCTCTGTGACAGTTTGTGCACCAATGGTGGTGTATAGTGCAGCTTTAACAGATCTGATTTCCCTTTCCCAGGATCCTCCGAAATGTGGGGAGTTTGGTGGATTGTATTGAAAATCAATTTGTTGCTTGGCAAGTTCTCTTTGCAACTGAGGGTGAATATTGTTGAAGGATTCCTTAAGCTCACGATCTCCACCTTTGAAATTGGTACCCTGATCAGAGCACAACTCATGAGGCTTTCCCCTACGGGAGATGAATCGGCGTAGAGACATAAGGAAAGAATCTGTGTCGGCTTGAGAGAGAAGGTCGATGTACACTGCCTTTGTGGTCAAACATTTATAAATGATACCCCAGCGTTTTTCGTTTCGTCGCCCAATTTTGATGGTAAATGGGCCGAAGCAGTCCATGCCCGTGGAGTAAAAGGCTGGCTGGAAGAGTCTTAAACTGGAAGGGGGTAAGTCAGCCATTTTAGGTATGTTGGGCTTACCTCGCCACCTCTGACACTCAGTACATTGATATTGAATTGATCGAATAGCTTGACGACCTCTCAAGATCCAGAAGCGTCTTCTAATTTCAGCAAAGACCCTTTCAGTACCAGGGTGATGGAGCTGTGCATCGTACTGCCTAATAAGTAGTTTAGTCACTGAGTGGATTGGGTCTAGGACAATTGGGTGAAGAATGTCAGGGCTCAGCAAGCGACATCTTCGGAGTCGTCCACCCACTCTGATCAGCTGCGTTTCAGAATCAAATTCGGGAGATAAAGTCTTTAGACGACTGTTTGAGGAGATAGGTTTCCCTGCTTGAAGCTGAGCATATTCGTCAGGAAAACTATCCATCTGAGACTGTTGAATAATTCTGAGCTCGGCTTTCTTATATGTATCAGCAGTGACAGTGTCTGTGGGACTGGCCGCCCCGTGAAGGGTTCTGGCTGTTGCATCTACAAGCTCTTGAAAGTTGTCATATTGAGAAGCACTGACTGAATGCTGGTCAGCCTCAGTTATTAGAAGATGGAAAGATACTGGTTTACGCAGTTCTTTTGAAGTGTCAGCTGGCACTAGATTGGGCAGTTTGGGCCAAGATGATGGAGGTTTCTGCAGAAATTCTGGGCCATTCTTCCAGCGGGTAGGTTTGGCTAGCTGAGCCAGTGACATGCCGCGAGTAATATCGTCGGCAGGGTTGTCTTGTGAGTGCACGTATACCCATGATTTTGAATCAGTTAGCTCTTGAATCTCCGCAACTCTAGTTCCTACAAACACTTTAAAGTGACATGAGTCTGATTGAAGCCAGTTGAGAACGGTTGTAGAATCAGTCCAGTATCTGAAACTGCTGATGTCTAGTGAGAGCTCTGTTTTCAGAACTGCTGCCAATTGTGCTCCAGTTAGAGCAGCACATAGCTCAAGTCGGGGAATTGTCTGCTGCTTCTTTGGAGCTACTCGTGATCTAGCTGCCAAGAAGGACACCTCTACTTGTCCTTTGCTATCTTCAGTGCGGAGATAGGCTACAGCACCGTATGCTCGCTCTGAGGCATCACAGAATGTGTGCACACTTCTTGAGCTGATCAAGGGATCTACCTTTGTAGTGTAGCATCTGGGCAGTGTGACACAGGAAAGTTGTGGAAGCTCATCTTCCCATGTGAGCCATGCATTCCTGAGATCTGTGGGCAATTCAGGGTCATCCCATTCTCTTTTTTTGTCCCAGAGCCTCTGGACTATGATCTTAGCTCTAGTGGTAAATGGGGTGATGAATCCCAATGGATCGTACTGACTGGAAAGGATGCTATATATGTGTCGCATAGTGGGCTGAGATTTTACGACATGACCATGTTTATAACCAAGGGTGTCGGATCTACATTGCCACCTAAGTCCTAATGTACGCTCCTGGGGGTCGGCCCTGTCGGAACTAAACCAAAGCTCATGGTTCTCTGACCTGATTTGCTGCGGTAGGTGTTGTAGCAGTTGGGGTGTGTTAGTAGCCCATTGGCGCAGTTCAAATCCACCCTCGGCCAGCAGATGTCGCATATCATCTACTAATTGTCTGGCAGTCTCAAGAGAGGGAAAACTTTGCAACCAGTTGTCCACATAGAAACAACGATCTACTGATGCTCGTACCTCACTGTCTGGTTGGCTGTGATCAGCAACATGTTTCCGAAGAGCAAAGGTTGCACAGCACGGACTGCACGTGGTGCCAAATGGTAAAACTGACCACTGGTAGACATCAGGTGCGTTGGTTGGTTTCAGATCTCGCCACAGGAATCGTAAGAATGCTTTATCTTCTGGCAGGAGACGCACCTGATGAAACATCCCCTTTATGTCGCTGCTAATGGCTACTGCATACTCACGGAAACGGAGAAGTACTCCCAGCAAGGTCGCACCCAGAGTTGGCCCAGGAAGAAGATATTCATTTAAGCTCAGCCCTTGGAAGTTGAAAGAACAATTGAATACAATCCTGTGCTTTCCGTTGTGATGGACCATGTGGTGTGGAATGTACCACCCTGGAGTCTGTACAGCTGTGGATTGGGGAATTTTCTTCACATAGCCTGCTTCTAGCAGCTTGTTCATCTCAGACTTGTACACTTGAGATTTCTCAGAGCTCTGTGCCAGTTGATTTTCAGTCCTTCGCAAATGAGGCAGTACTGCTTCCTTTGGAGCGGCTAGAGGTGGAGGACTGATTTTCCATAGGAGGGGGGTAGCATATCTTTGCACACCTTCAACATCAACCCTCATTGTTTTCTCCTCCAGCAAGCGAATAGCTTCAGCATCTTGCTTTGACCTTGTCACAAGCCGTTCATTTTGGTAGGGCAAGATGTCCATCTGCCACAACCGCTCAACTTGACTGAACAGATCATTGGGCGCAAGGCTTACAGCTGTGAACAAGCACTGTTGTATGTGTGGGATGTGCTCGAGGAACTTTGATGGACCTTGGAGTGTCCATCCCAGACGAGTTTTCACAGCTGCTGGACCTCCAGGGGGTCCCAACCGAACTGGCTCAACGGGGGTGATCAGTTGTGGGTAATCTGACCCAATGAGTAATAATGGCCGTGCATGGTCAATTGACTGAAGAGGTAGGCCTCTGAGATGGCGATATCTCTTTTGGAGTGTTTCAATTGGGTAGGAATGAGGTGCTAATCCAAGCTCCTCAGCTGTAAAGGCTCTCTTGATTGCAAAGTTGCGATCTGGTTGTGTCGCAGGACTCACTGAGAATGATACGGTGGAGCCATGAATAATGCGGACGTCTTGGCGCACTGTGCGAAGAGACAGGTCTTCAGGCTTACCGTGGAGGTTGAGTTGCTGAGCTGCCTCATGGAGAAGTATGGTGCGCTCTGAACCATCATCTAGCAGTGCATATGTATCAAGTGAAAAGTCTCCATTGCGTATGATGACTCTGCACAATTTCAGTAACACTCTACTGCTTCCAGTTGGTCGATTGACGTATAGAGTTTCTATTGTGGTGCTGGTGGACTGGGTGATCTCTCCTCTTTCTTTGATATTAGTAGTACTTGTTTCATTGTTGGCCTCATGCAGAATTTCTAAATGTCTCCTTTGACACTTCTTGCATTTTGCCTTTAGAGTACACTGACCTGCTTGATGATCACGCCCACATTTCCAGCATCTCTGATTGGATCTGATCCAAGTCACAATCTGCTCTTTGGTCAGTAGCTTGAAGTTTGAACACTGATTTAGATAGTGTTGAGTTGTATTACAAAAGGGGCAGTATTTCTTTGGTTTCTCTAGTGTTCTCACCTCAGACACTGTTTTCTGGCGAACCGATTCGGTCTTGGAAACTGGACTTTGCTCGCTTCCATGGAAGATGGCAGTAGATTTGTGTGATAATTTTGGCACTCTTTGCTGGTCTTTGCGGAAACTCTGTCTCTCTCTACTGGAGTCAATACTGAACTGAGTACCGTCTTCCTGCACCCTCACCTCATACTCCAGCCACTCTGCAAATTCAGTCAAGGTAGGAATAGGTGTCTTGAGTGGATTGACATACCTCTTAAAGTTTGCTCGGAGGTCGTGAGGTAGTTTAGCAAGGAGGCGGGAGACGTGAGACCCACAAGTCAGTTCTGTATGTCCAGGACTTCCTAGTTGATCCAGCATTCCAACCAGGGCCCGTACCTTCAGTGCAAAAAGCCTGAATGCTCTGGTGTCACCACTTCTTATGCTGGGTCCATCCATCAGAACAGCAATGCGTTTAAGTGCAAGTTGATGGGGTTGCCCATAGAGTTCTGTTAGAGCCTGCATAGTATGACTGTAAGGATACCGGCTGTTACTGTAGGAGTCAGCAATGAGCAATGCTTCTTCAAACTTCAAGTGATCCATCAATATTTGGAATTTAAAGCGCTCTGTTACATCAGCAGGCAGGAGATTGTCAAGAGCTACTTTTAACCTGGTGAACTCCCGTGGATCCTCTTTGGTAAAGTTAGGAATGGTTGGGGTTGGACCACGATAAGTGTTCTCTTGACTGGGTGGCGATGACGAACGATGTGGCATGAATGGTCTCTGTCGCCTGGAGCTAGGGCTGTAATAGTGTGTGGATAGCTGCCTTGGCTGGTGGTAGCATTCATCAGCACGCTCGGCCCTCTGGGGTGCACGCTCTGGTGATGGCGAAGTTGATCTGAATTGCTTGGAACTCACTTTCATCCTCTGAAGCTCAAGAATGATCTCATCAATTCTGTCACGTTGACGTTCTGCATGCAAATTATCCTCACTGTGTTTCACTGACCTTTCTCTTTCATAACGTGGATCTCTTTGATCTCTTGTTGACGTTACTTTGTGATGTGGCGGTGAAGTTCGATCCTCCATATTGCGTGTCAAGTGTCTAGGTGAACAAAATAGTTGAGATGGAGACAATGACCTTGGAGTGTGAGGTGCAGACTGTTCACTGAGGTTGCGTCTGAGCTGACGGTTCTCCTCCTCCAGATCCTTCAAGCGCATCTGCAGTGCTTCAGGAGAGAAGTGTGGATTCCCTTCATAGGCAGGAAAGTGATCAATGCCAGCAACCAGGGTGTTGTGAGGTGGTAATGGACCTCCTGTAGCCCCTATTAGCTGTTCTCCTTCATTGGAGTGGTTTGAGGGTGTGTGTGCTGATCGCTGCTCTGGTACATAATCCACCTCATAATCTTCAAGATACCTTGGCATCTGCGTTCGGCGACGTGAGCGAACTGTAACATCTCTATTCTCCTCACTATGTATGGACATTATATTAATTCAGAAGTTGCCCACTCCGGCTCGAAGGACCATGTAAAGAATTGTTCGGCTCTTAGGTGCCAATTAATACCCGGTGGCAACCACCAAATAGTGTCCGATCAGAACAATTAAGTGTTGTCCATTTAGAAGGAGCTAGATGCACACACCACTCATAGACCACCCATTGCAAACTTGAACAGTCTTTAATAAAGTGTGGTTCTAGAAAAAGAAACAACAATAAAGTATAAATATACACTAATAAAACATCAATATGCAAATGAATAATATTCACATTTGTTATGACATTAACACTGAAAATACGTCTGTACAGCGATCGTGTAATAAGATTAGCTTACAGACACATGTGCTTGGCAGACGCGATAAGCACGTCTTTAAGGACAAATTCGCGATCAAATGTAAACAGTATAAAGAACGACTTACTCTTTGATGCACGCACACATGCGATTACTCAGTATCGCGGCAGAACGGCATTATCATCACCGTTAGTATCGTCTCGCGGCAGCAATAATAAAGACGATAATAAATGAATTCTAAACTGCGTCAGCATACGGGTCCTTTCCACCTTCTGGGTCCTAACTATAGGCGAGTGACTGATGCCTGACTAAATAACACGAGCAAATTAACCATTACACGTACAAAGAATGAATGAACATATTAATCACTGGCCCTCAGTTTAGTACAATTTATTTATTTATTGTTATTTTATTTCATAAAATCGCAGAATTTTGCATCATATAATATCATATAATATCATCATATTGCGATTGCGATATGATTAATCGTGCAGCTCTAGCTTGACAGTTTAAGACATTAAATCATAGAAGCACATAATACGAGACACTTTCTTTTAAAAATCTACAGGAGATTTTATTTATTCTAACACAAACTAATCTAAGACAAACACACGCACATACACACACACACACACACACACACACACACACACACACACACACACACACACACACACATTCATTCGCGTTGCAGTAAGAAGGAAATGAGAGAGAAAGAGTTTTAAGAGAGAGAGAGAGAGAGTGATATGATTAACTGAATTCCTATCAATGCCTTTCAAAAACCAGAACGAACCATGAATCATTAATTTAAATGCACCAGTTCAGTTTTCATCTGGAGGTACTTGCTTGCGTCGACTTTTAAATGTGAGTTTCCCTCGTCATGCAGAGAAGGGTCGATGATTTGTCCAGGTTCGGTCCGTGTGGAACAATGAAAGAAAGTCTCTTTGTTACTTGAGTTGAAGCGGCAAAAGTCGTTGGTTGAACTTTGCGGTAGTACTTAGAATATGATACTTTAAACGGAAAAGAAAATTAAGTAAAAGCAAAGAAAAGAAACGTGAGTGAAACTTGAATGGCTTGAATGAGCGGCTTGTTTGTTCTTCTTGTTACTCCATGGTTCTGCTTACGACAACAACAAAACTATATCTCAACTAAAAAAACTTCTCTTGCAGTTTGACTATTTTAACTAGTTGTTTTCACACCTCAGAGGAGTCTTGGCCAATCAGATATTGTCCTGTTTCAAAAGGGCTTTCTCTGCCCCCAATAACACATGGGTGTTACATCCCATACTGCTTCAGCAGAGAGTGTCAATTTAACATAATTTATATTAAATGGAATACAATACATTTTAAACAGATTTCATTCAAGTCAGGATATAGGAAAGGAGGAAAGAGACAAAATAAAGCATACTTTCATTCATTCAGTCAAGAATTAACACATTTACATGAATTGTTGAGTGTTTTGAAGCATAACTATTTGTGAACACATAATGTAAATAGTATGTAGTTAAAATATGTTTGATCAGTCCATTTAAAATTGTTTGGAACAATTTTGATGCAGTTTTAGTTGTATAACAGTCTCTGTTGAGTTTTCTGTGAGGTTAGGTCCTTTAGAGAAACAAATGGGGCCTGCATTGTTTTCTCTGTTTCTTTGATCTGGTGATCAAAAAATCTTATCTTCCTGGGTGACCATTTGGTTTGTCACTTCTCCTGCTATCAGGAAGCATGGGGTGTCATAAAATTAATCCGCCTTGGTTTACTCTGCAGACGAGCTGGAGTCGGAACTTGATTCTGAATTAGGATTATGTTTGAAAGAATCATCTGAATGATTCATTTGTCTGGTTTGTCCACAGTTCCTACAATTACTTACAATTTGGTCAAAAGACTCCTCTGTGGTACGTTCTTGTTCAAAGTATTAAAACACTATAAATCAAGCTAAGGTAGGAAGCTTTTGTAGTCAATTAAATTTATTTTAATTGGTTACTTTTCTTTTTATAATAAATAAAAATGTAAAGGCAAATAAAACTTCATCATTAAAGTATAAAATACAGTAATCACTCTTGAGTCAAAGGTGTAGTCAGCTCTGGGCGTCCCATCTTCAGCTTGGGGTTTCTTGTCCTCAGCTCTGGGCTTCTAGGCGTCGGGGGTACTGACGTATCAGTATCCGAAGAGGCAATCAGCTCATCAGTCTTTTATACTTGTGTTGTTTATTCCAGACATTTGGTTATCTTCTTGATTGACGTACGTTGTAACTTTCCCAAAGTTTCCAGACCATTCTCAAGGCCTCGCAGGTGCAAGCTGTCTGGCTTTTGTGTCCTTGAACTCCAGTAAACTCAGCCAAGATGGCCGATGTCCTTATAAGTGTCTAGGAGCAGAACCACAGTTCTCTGTCCTTGAGCACACACACATAGAACCACACACACTTCTGTGTGCTGCAGTCCAGCTCGGATCCTCCTTCTCATGGACAGGCACACACATATCTAACAATAACTGTACATCTCTGGCCATACAGTATAATGCATTTCTTAGAAACAAACAAATATAAATAATAATAATTTTGTAAGCAATGCATAATATTTAATACATTGGCCAAATGTGTAGCAACAGACATCCAAAATCTTAACAAGGAGGCAGGGTAATTGCATTTTCTTGATATAATACAACACTGTTAAAAGTTTTTTTCCTCTCTCACTACCCTCGATGATGTGGTGGCTGTGCACAGACCACACCCACCCTGCATGTGAGACCAAGGCAATCTGAATGCATGAGGGTAGTTCTGTGCCGGGGTTGAGCAGCACTTGTTTATTAACCGTGATCAAGTCACAGCGCAGGCCCTTGGTCAGACGATCTACACCTCATTGGTCCAGAAGTGTCACCTGGCTTACTTTCCAGATGTGCTAGAGGTCGTCAAGGTAAAAATGCGTTTGCCCATCTTAGGTGGGAGCGTCGAGGTGACTATGCCTGACCCTCTAACGCAAACCATAGAAAGTCGATCGTTGTGAACCAATCCTGGGGACATATGCATTCGAAAATGCGTTTCTGCATAAGCATCTTGAATGGCAGCCTGTGAAGGGACGGAATGGCCGTAGTGGGGTCGGACTCTGCGAGGTGGCAGTGTGTATGGGAGATGGCACATGGTAGGCGGCCTCGACATACACACTGGGACCTGCTGGCCAGGTGAGAGGGGGCTGAGGAGTGCTAGATAAGGAAAAGGGCATAGGCACGTTTCTGATGAAATGAGGCCCACTATGAGGCCCCACTACTGTGAACTATGTTCTCAATCATGACCTTACAATGACTTATGCGGGTCTAAATGTGCTGCCGAACATTTGGAGAAAAACCTTTTCCTCAATCATTTAAGCATTTTGTAGACATAACAGGTATGTATTTCAGCAATGTGCACTGTACTCTAATATGGTATGCATGCTATAATCTTAAAGGTGCCCTAGAATTGAAAATTGAATTTCCCATTCAGTCGGTCACTTCGACGTACGTCGGATGACCGACGAATAGGAATCTCGCTAGAGAGGCCAATCTACTTCGAGTGTAACTAAACGAGCCAATGCACATTGGCATGCAATCATATGCATCAGCTGCTCGCCTCGCAGCGCGGGTATATAATGAGCAGCAGGTGCGTTGCATCTTCAGCTTTTCGCTTCGGAGCCGAACTACACATGGTAGTATCTACGAGCGAGTGTGAAAGGAACGAGCCAGCTCTCTCTACTGCTCTCTCGTCTGGTGCAGGTGGAACAGCACAGCAGCGGGGCCGATTCTCTCCTTTTGTTTATTTTCTTTTTTTGCCCACTGAGCAAAGAAAGCTGTGTGTCAGCTGTGAAAGCCGTTCTTACGGCTGGTACGGTGCGCTTTAAAGAGCGCTGAAAAGCTGTTTTCACGGCTGGTAAGAGCGGCATCTCCAAAGAGAGTGCACACGACAGGCTGCACATTTCCCTGTCTGTGCTGCAGCGGCTTTCCCCTGCGTGCTTCGGCACTTGAAAGAGCAGTTCCTGAAAGAGCTTACACGAGTAGTTCGCGTCTTTTTAAAGATGTCGTTCTACTTGTGTGTTTCTGGATGCGGTCGTTACCTGGCGCCTCGGGATGGTCACCAGCGCTGTATCACGTGCTTGGGCTTAAGGCACGCTGAGGCGGCGTTTGTGGACGAGTCATGCACCCATTGTGGGATGATGACCGTCGCGGAGTTGCGGTCGAGACTCCACTTCCTGCAAAGGGGTGGAGTCCCGGTCCCGGCGCCTCGTTCCAATCCTCCTCAGAGGGTTGCTTCGGGCGCTGGGACTGGTGACTTGAGGATCATGGTGAGCGCGCTTCCTTCGGGGAACCAACCCCCTAGGAACCCTCATCCCTCGTGCACTCCGCAGCCAGTAGAGCTGCCGGGGGAACGCGGTGGACCACCCCAGAGGTGTGTACCATCCGTATCCTTCGGAGCTCCCCATGACGACCAGATGTCGATCGCTGCATCGGAGGGTGAGCCTGATACTTTCGGGGATGACGATTCGGCGCAGCTGCCTCCTTCGGGAGTGACATCTGTGCCCGATTCAGACCCGGAAATGATGGCTATGCTTTCCCGGGCCGCCAACAGGGTCGGGCTCGTGTGGAATCCTCCACCGTGTCCCGAGCCCTCGCGGTTGGACGATTGGTTTCTCGGGGTGGCAAGGGCTGGTTCTCAGTCCCCCACCCCAGTGCCTTTCTTCCCGGAGGTGCATGAAGAACTCACTGGCACATGGACGGCACCTTTTACTGCCCGAAACCGTGTCGGTGGGTCCTCCTCCCTCACCACCCTTGATGGCGGAGCGGCGAAGGGTTATGCGCGCATACCCCCTGTGGAACGGGCCGTTGCTATGCAACTGTGCCCTAACTCCACCTGGCGGGGGGAGCCGTCTCTCCCTTCCCGGGCCTGTAAGCACTCGTCGGATCTTACCGGCAAGGCTTATCAGGCCTGTGGGGAAGCCGCTTCTGCCTTACACGCTATGGCGTTGTTGCAGGTCCATCAGGCCAAGGCACTGAAGGACCTACACGAGGGTGGTCATGATCCGCAAGTTCTACAAGAACTTCGTACCGCGACGGACCTCGCGCTTCGTGCGACGAAGGTTACGGCGCGGTCAGTGGGTCGTGCGATGTCCACCTTGGTGGTCCAGGAACGCCATCTCTGGCTGTGTCTCGCGGACATGAGGGATACCGACAAGGTCAGGTTTCTTAATTCCCCCGTGTCCCAGACCGGCCTCTTCGGCGACGCGGTCGAGAACTTTGCCCAACAGTTCTCGGCTGTACAAAAGCAGTCTGAGGCCATTAGTCACATCCTGCCGAGGCGGTCAGCTGCTGCACCCCCACCGCCGGCGGCACCTCAGTCTGCCCGTCGCCGAGGGCGCCCCCCTGCGGCCGCCCCCGCTCCCACGCCGCAGCAGCAGCCTCCATCCAAGAGGCGTCGTGGAGCCGGTCGCGGGCGGGGTGCCCAGCCCGTCCCGCCACCCCCTAAAAAGAAGGGTGGCAAGGCCAAGTCCAAGCGGCCCTAGGACGGGCGACCCGGAGATGGATGGGACTGCTCTTCAGGAGGTGGTGACCGCACCGCTCTTCCCCCGGAGGAGGGCCGGGTGGGATCTTTTGTTTCCCCTTTTTGTCCGCCGTGGCCCAACGACCGCGGTACCCAAATTTTCAATAAAAGAGCAGTTTCCTATCTCCGGGTCCGAAGAGGTCGGAGGGCAGTGGGAGGGCAAGAACCTCACCACTCTCATCCACCTCTTCTGTCGCCAGCGGACAGCAGCGAGCAGCAGGCAGACAAAACCTCGACTGCTCCCTCTGTCCACCTGTGGAAGCAGGTAAGTGTTGCACAGCACACTGTGACCCCGCTTCGGGCCGCCTCATACAGAGAGCCCCCCGGGCCGCGTCCCTGCGTTCCACCTCGCTGCCCCGCGGCGGGTACGCCGGTGGTCCCCTTGGTGCCGCTTGCTCGGTCTCTGGGAGCCTGGCTAGCGCTCCCCAGTCCGTCTCGCTGGCTCCTTCGGACCATCAGGCTCGGCTATGCGATTCAGTTCGCCCGGCGCCCCCCCAAGTTCAGGGGCATCCTCTTCACTACAGTGAAAGCTGCCGATGCCCCTGTCCTGCGTGCGGAGATCGCAGTCCTACTGGCGAAGGACGCGATCGAGCCGGTCCCTCCAGCCGATATGAGGTCAGGGTTCTACAGTCCCTACTTCATTGTACCCAAGAAAAGCGGCGGGTTACGACCGATCTTGGACCTGCGTCTTTTGAATCGGAGCCTCCACAAGCTACCGTTCAAAATGCTCACGCAGAAACGCATTTTCGAATGCATCCGTCCCCGAGATTGGTTTGCAGCGATCGACCTGAAGGACGCGTACTTTCATGTTTCGATTCTTCCGCGACACAGGCCATTCCTGAGGTTCGCGTTCGAAGGTCGAGCATACCAGTACAGGGTCCTACCCTTCGGGCTCGCCCTGTCTCCCCGCGTCTTCACGAAAGTCGTGGAGGGAGCCCTTGTTCCCATGAGAGAACAGGGTGTTCGCATCCTCAACTATCTAGACGACTGGCTTATCCTAGCACAGTCTCGGGATCAGTTGTGCGAACACAGGGACTTGGTGCTCAGTCACCTCAGCCAGTTGGGGCTTCAGGTCAACTGGGAAAAGAGCAAACTCGCCCCAGTGCAGAGGATCTCTTTTCTCGGTATGGAGTTGGATTCGGTCGAACAGATAGCACGCCTCACAGAGGAACGTGCTCGGTCGGTGTTGAACTGCCTGAATACTTTCAACGGCAGGACAGCGGTCCCACTGAAATTTTTTCAGAGGCTCCTGGGGCATATGGCGGCCGCAGCGGCTGTAACACCGCTCGGTCTGCTTCATATGAGACCGCTTCAGCACTGGCTTCACGGCCGAGTCCCGAGATGGGCGTGGCTACACGGCACGTTCCGGGTGCCAATCACTCAGGAGTGCCGCCAAGCCTTCAGCCCGTGGTCGGACCCTTTGTTTCTTCGGGCAGGAGTGCCCCTAGAACAAGTGTCCCGGCATGCTGTGGTATTCACAGATGCTTCGGCCACCGGCTGGGGTGCCACGTACAACGGGCATGCAGTGTCAGGGGTTTGGACGGGACCCCATCTGCATTGGCACATCAACTGCCTCGAGTTGCTGGCAGTACGTCTTGCTCTGGGCCGCCTCAAAGGCCTGCTACGGGGCAAGCATGTACTGGTCCGTACGGACAACACTGCGACCGTTGCGTACATCAACCATCAAGGTGGTCTACGCTCCCGTCGCATGTCGCAACTCGCCCGCCATCTCCTCCTCTGGAGTCAGAAGCATCTGAGGTCGCTTCGCGCCATTCATTTCCCGGTGTGCTCAACCGTGTGGCCGACGAGCTGTCACGAGCTGCGCTGCCAGGAGAGTGGCGACTCCACCCCCAGGTGGTTCAGCTGATCTGGAAAGAGTTCGGAGAGGCTCAGGTAGACCTGTATGCCTCTCTAGAGACCTCCCACTGCCAGTTGTTTTACTCTCTGACCGAGGGAACACTCGGGACAGACGCACTGGCACACAGCTGGCCCCGGGGCCTGCGCAAATATGCGTTTCCCCCAGTGAGCCTACTTGCACAGACACTGTGCAAAGTCAGGGAGGACGAGGAGCAGGTCTTGCTAGTTGCGCCCTACTGGCCCAACCGGACCTGGTTCCCAGAACTCTCTCTCCTCGCGACAGCCCCTCCCTGGCCCATCCCTCTGAGGAAGGACCTTCTTTCTCAGAGACGGGGCACTCTCTGGCACCCGCGTCCAGACCTCTGGAAACTCCATGTCTGGCCCCTGGACGGGACGCGGAGGTTCTAGGTGACTTACCCCCTGAGGTACTTAACACCATCACTTCGGCACGTGCACCGTCTACAAGACGTGCTTACGCCTCGAAGTGGAACCTGTTCGTCGAGTGGTGCTCTTCTCGCCGAGAAGACCCCCGAAGATGCTCGATCGGAGTCGTGCTTTCCTTCTTGCAGCAAGGGTTGGAGCGTAGGCTGTCCCCCTCCACCCTCAAAGTCCAGACTGCTGCTATCTCCGCTTACCACGACCACATAGATGGCAAATCTGTTGGTCAGCACGACCTGGTCATCAGGTTCCTTAGGGGGGCGAGACGGTTAAATCCTCCTCGACCTCCCTCCATACCCTCTTGGGACCTCGCTCTGGTGCTAAGAGCACTCCAGATTGCTCCCTTTGAGCCTTTGCAATCAGCAGACTTAAAGATTCTGTCTATGAAGACTTTGCTGCTGGTTGCATTGGCCTCCATCAAGAGGGTAGGGGACCTGCAGTCATTTTCGGTCGACGAATCGTGCCTGGAGTTCGGGCCGGGCGACAGCCACGTGGTACTGAGACCCCGGCCTGGCTACGTGCCCAAGGTTCCCACTACTCCCTTCAGGGACCAGGTGGTGAGCCTGCAAGCGCTGCCCTCGGAGGAGGCAGACCCAGCCCTGGCTTTGCTCTGTCCAGTCCGCGCTTTGCGACGGTACATAGACAGAACTCGAAGCTTCAGGACCTCAGACCAGCTCTTTGTCTGTTACGGAGGCCAGCAGAAGGGAAAGGCTGTCTCCAAGCAGAGGATGGCCCACTGGATAGTGGATGCCATCGCCCTGGCTTATCAAGCTCAGGGCGTGCCCTGCCCGCTCAGGTTGCATGCTCACTCCACGAGAGGTGTAGCATCCTCCTGGGCGCTGGCTCGTGGCGCCTCGCTGACAGACATTTGTAGAGCTGCGGGCTGGGCGACACCTAACACGTTCGCTAGGTACTATAGCCTTCGTGTGGAGCCGGTCTCCTCCCGTGTTCTCGCCTCAGGTCAGAGGCACGGAGAGGCCCGGCTTAGTGTCCGCTTGCTGCGCGACATGCGCTTCTTTTCTCCAGAGAGTCCCTACAAGGCAGACCCTGTCGAGTCCTCCGACATCCCTTCGGCAGCCGACGTGGCGGAGCGTCGGTCGCCAGGCCTTACTCCGTTGAATCCTTGAGAACCGGATTTAGGCTGGGTTCCATATGTGTGACCCTACGGGGATCCCATATGCGGCTTTCCACGGTTGCTCCTAATCGAAGCCCGTGTCTTTCCCTCTGGGAGAACCCACCAAGTTGGAGTCACCCCAGTTCTTCCATATGTTGTACAACCTACAAGGTTAGTCCATATGTACTTATCCATATAACTCCTTCGGGGAAGGATATGGCTTCTGCAGCGTTCCTTATCTGACGTAAGGTTACGCTCCCAGTGGTATCTATAGTCTCACTGAGTGGGTTTTGGGAACAACAGTGATCGACCCTCTCTGTGTGAGCCCGGTCCCACCGTCCTTAGGCAAGGGGGTTCAGGTGGCTCACAACAGAGCACTGGAAGAGGGCACCTCCTGTGGCGCTTTGGTAGGGATTCCTATTCGTCGGTCATCCGACGTACGTCGAAGTGACCGACTGAATGGGAACGTCTCGTTACAAAGGTAACCCTCGTTCCCTGAAGGAGGGAACGGAGACGTACGTCCCGTCGCCACAGGCGCTGTCCTGCTGATGCTGCCACCTGCTGGGTTCGGCTCCTCAGCGAAAACCTGAAGATGCAACGCACCTGCTGCTCATTATATACCCGCGCTGCGAGCGAGCAGCTGATGCATATGATTGCATGCCAATGTGCATTGGCTCGTTTAGTTACACTCGAAGTAGATTGGCCTCTCTAGCGAGATTCCTATTCGTCGGTCATCCGACGTACGTCTCCGTTCCCTCCTTCAGGAACGAGGGTTACCTTGTAACCGAGACGTTTCTCTCTGAAAATGCTGGGTGATTTTCATATTGAATTATTGAAAATGTTACACAATGTGAGAGATGGTTTGCGAGACCCATATATTTTTACTCATACCCTGATAATAAAATGTCAAATGTTTGATTTATTAAGACTTTTAAAAATGTAATTTAAAAAACTAAAATGATTTAATTTGAACAGTTGTTTAATTTTAAAAGATGTAATTTAAACTTCTATATTTATGCTTTGAAAATAAAAGTTAGCTTGAACAAAATATTGTTTCATCCACCCCCCACTAACCATTGCTCTCCCCCTCTGTCACTGACACTATCATGCTTTGTTGCAAGTCACTTGGAGAGACAATGAGAAAACCATTTAGTGTTAAGTACATCAAGAAGGAACACTTTTCCCTGCTCACTGAAAGCTGTAAGATTTTTATTTTCATTTATTTGAATTTTCATTTAATTTTATTTTATTATAAAACTATAATAATTGGTGTCACTAAATTTAGTCAAGTCGCCTTTATTTACTGTATATAGTGCTTTTTACAATGCAGATTGTGTCGAAGAAGCTTTACAGTGATAACTGTTTGTTATTATTAACATCGTTATACTTTTATTTATTACCATCTTCATTCAAAGAAGAGAAAGTTTTTCACTTTTGAAAAGAGTGTGTGTGTGTGTGTGTGTGTGTGTGTGTGTGTGTGTGTGTGTGTGTGTGTGTGTGTGTGTGTGTGTGTGTGTGAGAGAGCGAGAGAAAGAGAGAGAGAGAGAGAGAGAGAGAGAGAGAGAGAGGCGGATTATAAGTATTAAAACTTCATGATGTTTAAAGGAATTACATTTCCTGATCCCTGGAA
This sequence comes from Megalobrama amblycephala, assembly GCF_018812025.1. Lineage (NCBI taxonomy): Eukaryota > Metazoa > Chordata > Actinopteri > Cypriniformes > Xenocyprididae > Megalobrama > Megalobrama amblycephala. The sequence goes on along the minus strand of NC_063065.1, from coordinate 23,272,017 downwards.
ATGTAAGATATTATTATTTTCATCCAGCTAAAACTATATTATTATTTAGTAAGATGTGTAAGATATTTTTTATATTTTCATCTAGCTAAAACTATATTATTTAGTAAGATGTTTGATTATTATTATTCAGTGTAATGTGTGTAAATCTCATCCCTAATGTTCATCCCTAATAGGGTATGTCCAACACATAGAGACTTTATATCTGGAATCATTTTAAATCAAATCACTCAATATTCCTAGCTCATTTTTAAACATACAGAGATTTATTTTAAGCATCACCCTTATAGGAAGATTTATTAAAACTTTAAAGATTTTTAAGAACATATTTAAACATTTTGAACATTTTCTCTGGAAAAGGTAACAGACTAAGTGTCCCATAGAATGCAGCATGGCCCATTGTTGTCACTGCCTGGCTGGGTGTGAGCTGCTCACTTGGAAAGACCGAGAGAGAGTGGGAGAGGGATTGGATTGTTCCAATGTTGTTCATTATTCAGTTTAATATATTATATATAAATATATTTTCATTTATTTTAAATAGATCTGTATTACGTGTGTGACGAGAAAGAGAGAGAGAGAGAGAGAGAGAGAGAGAGAGAGAGAGAGAGCGCGTATATTGCATTGACCCTATTGGTAAAATATTATTTTTTCTCATTTTTGACGAAGAGGATGTCTGAACCTCTATTTATATAAGCCCCTGTGACGGAATGCGACACCCCCGAAATATCTGGTCAAACAACCGGGTCAAACGATCATTCACTCCCGGAGCTCACGGGTCAACATCCAGATGGACAAACACAAACAACATTACATTCATCCTAATATCCGAAGGTCACAGGTCAACAGCCAGATGGACAAACACAAACAACATTACATTCATCCTAATATCCGGAGGTCATAGGTCAATGACATCGGGGTCAAAGGTTGTGTTGACACAGTCCGGAAACGGAAGGACAAAAGGTCACACCTGTCAAGTCATCAATCAAAGGGGCCATAAATCACTTTTTGACACATGTCCCAGGGTAATCACTACTGACATTCTATTAAGATTTACAACAAAACTTACAAAACCACTTACCTATATCCTCCCATTCACTTCTGCAGGTAAATTTTTGCCAGATTGTGTCCTTCACAATGGCTGTCTGTCAGACCCAAAGTAGCCTACCTAAAAAAAAAAATTGAAACATATCTTTCCCATTTCATCTTTATGAATTACTTAAATATTATTATTTAAGTTCAAAAGAAATAATCATATTAACACTTTTAAGAAGCAAATGTACAGTATCCGTATGCATATACAATATACAATATACAATATTGCATAGCAAAGGATTCAAGTACCTTTGTTGTAAATGGAGACATTTTATTCCATCATCAGTGTTCATTTTCAAGTAGGCCGTTTGGATTCTGGATGAAAACAAATCTAAGTTAGCTGTTATTCAAAAGCAGTATACACCCATAATGCAATTGCCATGTCATTCTAAGAAAGATCTATCGTATTTTAGTGTAAGTTATACGTAAAGGATAAACGAAAGATGTAAACTGAAAAAGACATTTAAAAACTTACATTCCAGTATTTATTTTTGAAGGCAGAGTTCCATTGACCAGGAGACAGTTCTGTTGTTTGGGCCACAAACTGTCCCAGCGGGTAAAACATCCTCCAGCACAACTCTATATCTGCCGCGACTCTGTTTATCTGTGATGCAAAAACTTGAGAAAATGAGATCCAGACAGTAGATAAAGTTGATGAAAAATTATTTATTCATTTACAATTAAATTTAGCCTCACACGCAAACTTTAATCGATAATGAAAATACTTAGTAAAACCAAAGGGCAAGATAACCATCATAAAGGAGTAGTCAATAGTTAATAATAAATTTAGAGTATTGTAAAATTTAGAGTATTGTATCTAATAGATGAAGATCAAAAAGAGCAATAATTAAGACATTTGCAGATAAGAGACAAGAAGTAGAAGCCAAGGAGAGCAAAGGAGAGAAAAAGCTGAATTATCAATGACCCGGTCAGCTTTATACCATGAGCATATAGGGAAATTTACATCCCACACAAACGGATGTTTTTGTTAAAAGAAAAGGTTAAATGGTTTTACCCAGTGTCAAAAATAGATAAAGAGTTGTTTTAACCCCCTTTGGGAATTTTGCAAATCTTACCCTTTTAAATGTCATCAGGAATAATAACAGACATATTTTGATCAGATTTCAAATTCAAATGGTTAACTCTGAAAAACATCACTTATACAGGACTTGTTAGGCGTCCAATGTCTAACCACAAACGTGTCAGCGTGACCTGTCACACTGGAACACTTGAAGAACAATTGAACATAACAAGCATACTCTTAAATATAAAATAACCATAAGGGTACAATAATAAGTAAATCCTTGAAAATATGATGAGAATTAATATATAAAGTATTAGTACATAAATATAGGAAATCAAAAGTGAAACTGATAAATCATAAGCCATAAACGTTTAAAATAAATATTAATAAAAGTGCATGAATATGAATATTGACCATTTTGGATGCATCAGTCTGTTTGTGAACGAGTCCGTACTCGCTTTTTTCCGTCAAAAAGACAATCAGACCAGGGACATTTTGCGCCAATTTCTTCAACAACCATTTGCGCTGTTCGTCAATTTCAAATTTTGAACGTCACGAGAAAAGCACGCTGTGATTGGTGGTTTTACGCATCGATCTACCGTGGCCCAATCAGCGCCTCTCATCTCCTAACATTCTGTAGATTAGGCTAATGTCATATTTTAAAATTAAGCACTTTTTAATGAGGCTAAGTTGAAAATGTTCTCTAACATTGTAATCAAAAATAGACTATACATCTCTTTGTTGCAAATTTACAGAAAATGCGATGTTGAGATGCTAATATTGTTAATAAAGAAATTAAAGGGATAATTCACCCAAAAAAAAAAAAAAAAAAAAAAAAATATATATATATATATATATATATATATATATATATATATATATATATATATATATAATTTACGCACCCTCAAGCTGTTCCAAACCTGTATAAATGTATTTGTTCTGTTCAACACAAAAGAAGATATTCTGAAGAATGTGGGAAACTGAACAGTTCTGGGGCACCATTGACTTCCATATTAGTCCCAAAGCAACCTGGTTACAAACATTCTTCAAAATATCTTCTTTGTTCAACAGAAACTTGAGGGTGAGTAAATGATGACAGAATTTAAATTTTTTGGGTGAACTATCCCTTTAATATTGCTTGTCAACTGAAAACAAAGTTTCCCCATTTGTATTACAGTTAATAAAATCTTTAAAAACATATGACATTAATTATACATTAATTTTTCTTAATAAAAAGTAAATTGAGTAAGACAGTGTAAAAGGTGCGAGCGTGGATTAGTAATCTGGCCCCCTGGTATCAAGGAGAAAAAATTTTGGCCCTCACCAATATCGAAGTTACCCATCCCTGCCCTATGGTAAACACGTTCGCGCAACAGTTCAGCAAAACACGAGACTTTCACTTCCCCCAGAATTCATCTCACTTCTGCAGACTACTCAAGCCAGTGTTCAGCTAAAATAATGCATTTCATCTTTTGTTTCTTATGGTTGGCCAGACTCAGAGTTCAGCCCAATGCTGTTTCACACAATGGTGTTAAAAACATGATGCCAGCCAGACCCAGAACCAAAACAGAAGTGACAGATGTAATGATGATCTGGCCCAAACTTGCACAATCTGGAATAATATCCTCAAAACATTTTACAAATGTTGTTTTGATAATGTTACTCCTTTATTATGGAACATTGTGGCAATATTGTATAGAATATTCTCCATTCTTACATAAACCAAGCTAACCATGTCTTGAACACTGACATCTTCTTTTTTTCTTTTAATAAAGCTTAAAGAAACAAAACAGTGAAGGAAATTGTTGCTAATACAATGCTATATCAGTTATGTACAATAACAATTGAAGACTTCAGATGCAAAAGCCTTTAAGTGCCATTTGAAATTTTCATATAAAAAGAGCATGTTTATCAAGCTTATTATACTTTAATGTAGAGCTGCACGATATATGGCATGAGATTGTCACGCGCATTTCGTCATTAAAGCCGGTTCCCTGATTACCGCTAAATCGCCATCACCTGCTTTCAAATGGAGCGGCATTTAATAGACAGAACCGTAGATCACTGAAAAGCCACGCAATATCGCGTTCATATCGCAGATGAATCGCCTTCGATAATGAACGCGATATTGCGTGGCTTTTCAGTGATCTACGGCTCTGTCTATTAAATGCCGCTCCATTTGAAAGCAGGTGATGGCGATTTAGCGGTAATCAGGGAACCGGCTTTACTGAAGAAATGCGCGTGACAATCTCATGCGATATATCATGCAGCCCTACTTTAATGGCAATGAAAAGGACCTATTAATTGCCATTAAAGTGAAATTTACTGAACCTAAACATACAAGCTTGATAAAAATGCTAATTTAAGAAGAACATTTCAGATGCCACTTGCACAGGCTTTTGCATCAATTTCTATCCCATTTTAGAATTAGCACAATTTTTTAAAAACTTGATTTATTTTACATATATTTTACCTTATCTTATAGCTCACAAAAACTGTTGTAAAAAAACAAATTAAATGAAAATAAAGATCTAACCCAACTTCAAATAATTTTAATTAAATTACTTATTTAATCATTTTGTATGGTTTAAATTAATTTTGTTGTTGTTGTTATTTGACATTACTGTAATCTAAACCAAGAGTTACATAATGAAAATAGTATGCTTAATGCTTACTGATTATTGAATAAAGCGTTTAGATTTGACCTAAGAAACAAACAAAAATGCTAGAAACACTTTCAGTATGCATTTCAGGCCTTGCGTTTAGGATGGGTTTCTGAAATGGCAATAAATAAATAAATAAATAAAAATTATTAATAATATGACATCACGTGATTAATTCTAACCAATGAGACTGCTGGAACAGCATCCATGAACTGTCATTCCGGAATCGACTGGTACCGCAAACAGGTAAGCTTTTTATATTTCTATAGTAATTTCTGAGTTTTCTATTAAAATTAGTGTAACAGGTCGAAATGGTAATGAATTAATTAATTGGAATTAAATTACACCCGCTTTAGTGGTTTATCTGATGAGTAAGTTATATTATTTAGCTTGCTGCGTTTAAATTATAACGGTTATAACGGTCGACTAGCTGCTCGGACAATTCATTTTCTGGTAATCTGAGGTAATATACTTTAAAAACCGCATTAATTCATTACCTTGAATTGTTTTACATCCATTTCGGTGTTAATTTGATTTATTATTGTTTTTCCGTTGCTGTTTTTACGCGATGTCTCGACTGAGCTAGCCATGATGGCCGGGCTGAGTTGTGTCTTTGTATTAAAGTTTTAAACAGCGACGTAAATACAATAACTAAGCTGCACACCCTTATTAAATCTCGTTACATAAGCTACGGTCATATTACTATCATGTTATCGTGACCTAAAAATGGTATAGGTAAAAGGGTATAGGGGTAAAAAAAAACCTCTTTTTTTTGGAATGCACTTCTGCGTCATCTTAACGAGACAATCAAGGAGGAGTAGATTGTGCAAGCGGCGCCCTTTGTTTAACGTTAGTTTATTTATTTAGGTTTATTACACCATATTGTATATTGTGTCTATGTATTTGAAACATTTGAATGGACTAATAAAGGGAGCTGTAAAGTATTTTTGTTGAAGTACACTGTCGTTTTGACCATAATAATTTACTAAATCTAACTCATATAATTATTACAATAGTACAGAAAAATACTATACATACATTTATAGGTAAAATCGAACTCCTAACCTCCTGTACCCATTCTGTGATGTCAAACAACTTTCCTGTGCAAAGGATCATGGGGGCCCGAAGTGTCCATCAGTTGTACCCTTCGAAATCCTTAATTCCGAAGGGCCCTTTGAAGTGGTCAGTTTTGAGCACTTCAGTTTGGAACGACCCTTCAATATGGCGGCCATGATTGTTTTCACTCCGAAGTTCCCTTCGGAGGGCAATATATCCCGTTTGGAACCCACTGTAGCTCTCTTCTTCTTCTTCTCTATTTGAATTCCGGCAGTGTAGACACTGCTAAGTGTATTACTGCCAGTGTTTCCCATACATTGACTAGACTGTGGCGGCCCGCCACATTCTAATTTGTCCCGCCACAGTCTCAAAATGAAACGGAAATTAGGCTTGTCGCGATATTTAAATAACCGTCTGATAATTGCGCTCTTTCATATGGCAAAAGTGGGAGTCATAGAGCAAAATAAATAGACTAGCACCAATTAAGTTTTCGTGCACTATATTCAAACTCATCTGAAGCCATTTCATAGCTTCATGTGAGGGACAGAAGGATATGTGCATCGTTAAATTTAAGTTCACGGAAACTCGTCTTCCCTCCGCAGCAGCTGTCAATCATTCTCACAGCGCAGCGCGTCGTGTTCGGTAACGGCAGTCAGCAACACGCACGGTAAAACTCTCCAATATAATATATGCCCATTATAATACTTGATATGTAGATAAAGGACTGTGGATTTGCATAAAATGACTTTATCTTGCTGGAGTTTATTGCCGTTTCTGAATGATGTCATCATACTGGCTACAGGGTGTCTGTTAGATCGCACAACACAAGGACTGAATTCGCGTCACACGCACGATAAATGGAATTTAAAAGTGAGAAGAAACATATGATTAATAAACTGTTAATTTAGATGTAGATATAAACAGAGATTCTCTTTGTGCCGTGAACTTTTCAATGCGCAGCGCAACTGCGCACTGCAATTCCATATTGCTTCAAGCACATTATTCTGCACCCGGGATGCACATAAGCGGTTTGTGCTGCTGTTTTGAAGCGTTTCATATTATGCTGGTTTTGCGAACTGAAAGATTATTAATAGCCTATTTTGTTCTGTCGTATCTATAGCTTGTTGCCCCATTAAAAATTTGCACAATACATTTAAAATGAATGTCTTTTAATCTTACATTAATATAAATACATATAATTTTTACATATAAATATAAAGCTAATATAAATATATATTTTTTCATTTCGTAATACAAATAGTAATTTTAAACTTTTAACATTTGGATTTTATAAAATTTCTGTGCAAATTTTTTTCAAGAATTAGGCCAGCATAATTTTTGCTGCTGAATTATATACAGGGAGTGCAGAATTATTAGGCAAGTTGATTTTCTGATCATATATTTTTTCCCAAGCACATTTTACCAATTCCAATCCACATCAATCTTAATAACTACTATTAATATTGTTTTTAATCATTTATAAGTGATATATAATTGTTCATGAAGGCTGGAAATGAAAAATGCCTTATATTCAGGTGTGCAGAATTATTAGGCAAGTTTTCTTTTACAGGCAAAATGAGCCAAAAAAGAGATTTAACTCAGACTGAAAAGTCAAAAATTATTAAATACTCATGAGAAGGACGCAATACTAATGCAATACTAGAAATTGCAAAGTTAAAGCATGACCAAGGGACAGCAAAATGCTCATTGGGTCAGCGGGGTCAGACAAAAACAGGTGGAAAAGAAAAGACACATGTTAACTGCAAAATAATTAAGAATTAAGGTGAAGAATTAAGTGTGAAACCATCAGGAACCCTTTAGTCTCCAGCGCCACCATTTTCCAGAGCTGCAACCTACCTGGAGTCTCCAGAAGTGCAAGGTGTTAGGATCTCAGAGACTTAGGTTAGCTAAAGAATCCTAAAAAATGACCTGCACTTGATAAGAATCACAAGCTGAAGTGTTATAAAATACATGAAGACTGGGTTTTAATAGGGCTTATAGACAGACAGCTTGAGAATGACTCCTGATGGACCAGCACCACATCCTCTTGTACCACTGTTTGAAGAATTTATCCAGAATCTGGCAGTAAGGTGTTTGAGTTCACTTTTAGTCCATCTCTTATCCTGAAATGTCTGTCTTGCAGAGATGGACTAAAAATGATCTTCCAAAACTTACTGCCAGATTCTGGAAGATAAATTCTTCAAACAGTGGTACAAGAGGATGTGGTGCTGGTCCTTCAGGAGTCACTCTCAAGCTGTCGGTTTATAAGGCCTATAAAAACCCAGTCTTCATGTATTTTATAACACTTCAGCTTGTGATTCTTATCAAGTGCGGGTCATTTTTTAGGATTCTTTAGCTAACCTAAGTCTCTGAGATCCTGAGACCTTGCACTTCTGGAGACTCCAGGTAGGTTGCAGTTCTGGAAAATGGTGGCGCTGGAGACTAAAGGGTTCCTGATGGTTTCACACATAATTCTTAATTATTTTGCAGTTAACGTGTCTTTTCTTTTCCACCTGTTTTTGTCTGACCCCGCTGACCCAATGAGCATTTTGCTGTCCCTTGGTCATGCTTTAACTTTGCAATTTCTAGTATTGCATTAGTATTGCGTCCTTCTCATGAGTATTTAATAATTTTTGACTTTTCAGTCTGAGTTAAATCTCTTTTTTGGCTCATTTTGCCTGTAAAAGAAAACTTGCCTAATAATTCTGCACACCTGAATATAAGGCATTTTTCATTTCCAGCCTTCATGAACAATTATATATCACTTATAAATGATTAAAAACAATATTAATAGTAGTTATTAAGATTGATGTGGATTGGAATTGGTAAAATGTGCTTGGGAAAAAAATATGATCAGAAAATCAACTTGCCTAATAATTCTGCACTCCCTGTAGTCACCTAGTTTTTATTTATTTATTTATTGGTCATATTATGATTATATAATTTTAATCATTTGTTTTTTTTCTCTATAACAGGGTTCCCGCGGGGTCTTAAAAAGCCTTAAAAGCATTGAATTTATTAATTTGGAAATAATACCTTAAAAAGACTTTAAAAAGTCTTGAATTTTGATGTCTGGGTCTTAAAAATTGTGTTGTATGCAACTTCTCCGTATTGTAATTTTCCTCAAAAGTTTCATTTGTTAACCACGATTATTTTGATTAAATGACGTAGTATAAATAAAGAGTGGCGGAACCAATAATTGAGAACGCAACGCAGCCCCGGGTTCACAGTACAAAATACTGCGAACACGTAATACTGAGAAGCGCGAAAAATCAAAGAAAATCTCAGCGTTCCACAGGAAAGGTTGACTGACGCCGTTATATTTTTAACGTTTGTTTTTACGTTAGCTAGCTACCAATTTCATTCTGAGGTTATGGGGAAATGTAAATTTAATGAAGCGTGGCTGGATAAAAACTCTTTTCGTCGTTGGTTGAAACCAGTGCACAACAACGTTTTTGAGGCTTTTTGCGCCATATGCAAAAAAAGGATTCAGCTAGGTACAATGGGAATGAAGGCATTAGAGTCTCATGCCAAGTCGTCCAAGCACATGAACGCTCTCAATGGACAAAAACAAACTCCTTCCATCGCCTGCGTGTTTCAACCAACTAATGTTAGCCAGCTAGCTGCTAATATGTCTGAAGCGGCAGCAGGAGCTAATGTTAGCCAGCTTGCTGCTAGCGCTGCAGACCCTCCAGCTATGACCGCAACTAGAGTGGATCTGCGCACAGCTTTTGGGTCCACACCAACAATGAAAGCCGAGGTGTTGTGGACTCTAAACACAATCGCGAAACACCAGTCCTACAATGGAAATGAGGGTATCTCAGAGCTTTTCAAGTGCATGTTCCCTGACTCCGACATCGCGAAAACGTTTACTTGCGGTCCCGACAAAACAGCTTACATAGCCAAGTTTGGTTTAGCTATTCACATCAAAGAAGAACTGGTGTCCAAAGTCAACAAATCGCCGTTCGTTCTGATGTTTGATGAGAGTCTCAACGAGACAACGAAAACCAAACAGCTGGATGTGCATGTCCGCTTCTGGAACGAGGGACAGGTTCAGTCCAGATATCTGGGCTCTCAGTTTATGGGACATTCCACTGCACAAGACCTGCTGTCGCATCTCAAAGTAAGGATAATCATTTTTTACTTTAAAAGCTCATCAATTTATATTGATAGACTCAACTTGTGTGCATATACTCTTCTGTAACTGCAATATTACATGACCAATTAGTTATTTCCCTTAACAATATGTGCTCATCCAGTCCTCTTATTTGAGTAATCAGATGCAACCCTTTTTTTCAGGAATGTATGGACAGACTGAACCTCAGGGACTTGGTGTCCATCTCAATGGAGGGGCCCAGTGTGAATTGGAAACTCTTCGACCTTTTCCAGAAAGATCACGCTGAGCAGTATGGAGGTGAGCAGTTTAGAATGCTATTACTGTTTGTGGGTGAGTGTGAATGTGATCTATTAATAATTATAATAATGCATTTTATTTGTAGTGCACTTTACATTGAACAAACAATCTCATAGTGCAGGGCTATTCAATTACAAATTCAGTTGGGCCAGATTTTCAAACCAAGAAGGTTAGCTGGGCCAGTCATTTCAGCGGCGAAGCAGCTCGTGATGACAAATTTTAAAACCAACACAAACAAATTTTTTGAAAAACATAAGGTTTATTCATTGTTTCTCTTTTAAGTTTGCACAGCTCCGGTTGTAAGGTGCAATCAGGGCTTGACATTAACTTTTTTGCTCACCAGCCACTGTGGCTAGTGGTTTTCCAAAGTTACTAGCCACTCAGCATTTTCACTGGCCACAATTTTGATGTCGGTAAATTACATTTTATATGATTAAAGTTGACTTTGTTATACTTAAATTACTTTATTTTGAGTCATTTTACTTGATTTAGAAGATTTAAAACCCTTTCAAACTTTTAAATGCAGATTGACCACCCAAATCAAGACTACATTGTATATCAGCTGGTATGTACAGGTGGGCAAGAGGTGGACAATATGAGCATGGGTCAATATGAGAAATTTTGTTAGGCTATATAAAAGAACAAAGAAGCAAATTACAAAAACAGTAGTAAATTCAAAATAATCTTTTTTTTTTTCAGATACAGTGGGTTTATTTAACAAATAGCCTACATTTATTTAACATTTTCTGTTGTTTGATTAACATTAATGACAGACAGGTATTTAATTGGGCTGCTGAATGCATCGACGTAACTGACGCATATCCAGTTTTTACCACCCCACCTGTTTACGTCCACTTAAGCCATATCCGACTGTATTCACGTGAGATACTCCATACGATGGATATTTAGACATCTGTGTGCACGTGTATTTGACTATTCAGGCGCGAGGAGAACTGATCGCGCGCGCGACAGAGAGAGTGCACGCGAGAGAGCGCTTCTGTTGTGTGTCGTTCAGCGCAATTCCGCCTATCCCTCCTTCACTGGATTTCATTGACAATTTTACGTTTCACTGTTGAGAAAGTCATATTGATAGTAATCTAGGCTACTACCGGCACACTCTGCATTGTTTGTGTGTTGCTAGACTACGTGGTATGAATTTACGTATGAATGCACATTTTTGGCGGGACCACAGGCTGGGCCACTTGGAGGTTGCTTCGGGGCCGCATGTGGCCCGCGGGCCGCCAATTGAATAGCCCTGTCATAGTGCTACAGAGCAAAATTGATGCATGGGTGCAACATATGCAGTACAAAACAATCTCCATGTGATACAAAATATGAATTTGGTTTCTAATATTAAGTTTTGCAACAAAATCTTCAGGTGCTCAGCTCATTTGTGTGGGGAGCTGTGGCCTACACACGCTACACAACGCATTCAAGTGTGGGTTCACCGCATGGCAGCTGGACAAGTTGCTGAAAGCAATGCACACATTGTTAGTGAATGTGAATACCAGCATTATGTTTATACTCTCAAACATTAAATGAGTGTTATTTATTTATTTTACTCGTGCAAGCAGAACTCCTAAAAGAGGTATTATTGAGTCTTAATAAGTGATATCTGGTTGCAAAAATAAAATGAATTTAAAAATACATAAATATGTGAAGGGTAGCCTATATACAGTTATTTTAAACCAATTTATGCTTTAATAACGTTGCTTTTAAGTATTTACAGTAATATATATATAAAAAACATAACAGTAAATAATTTACAATCTTATTGAGCATGAAAATAATAAACATTAAAAATTATATTAACTCTAACAACTTCATGGCAATGAAGCTCAAATCCAGAATTATCAGCCTGCACACTGGTGAAGAAGTTCTGTCATGTGTTATTTATTTACTTTTCCTGCTGTTTTAGGTTTTTGCCTTAGTATCGTTTAAGTATCGGTATCGTGATATTTAAGTTAGGTATCGTATCGAAGTCAAAATTTTGGTATCGTGACAACGCTAGATTGGGCTCAATTGATATGTTTTGACAATGTGGAGTTTGTGGTTAGTATGTGTAAAAAATAGTGGATACATTGTGCATCAAAATCAGACAATTTGATGTCGGTGATTAATGTGCTGCACCGGACATTTTTGTGTTTGTCTTTTGACAGAGTCTACTCAGACGCTTCATAAAGAGAGAAGTCCTCCATGATATCACTGCCCTGCAGCTGACCAAATTGGATGTCACAGACAAGACCATCTGGCTCAGCCCACAAGACATCAGCATTGGTCTAGGTGCAGAGACAGTCCTTAAGGTAGTGTGATGGTTTAAAAAGGTCATTTTACAAATGGTTAGGCTGAACCAGGTCATTGAAGATATGGCTACCTCTCTCTAGAGCATCAAAGGTGCAGAGCTCAGGGTGCTAGAATTCAGGAGAGAGTGCATGCAGGGACTGTGTAGCATCATTAGGAAAGTGCAGGACAAGAGCCCCCTCAAGTATCAGACTGTTAGGCAGATGGTGTGCCTGGATCCATCAGTAATGTACAGAGACCCAGAAAGATGCAGGAAGCACATGAAAGGGCTGGCTCAGAGGTTTCTCCAGGACAAACAGCTAACTGATACTTTTGCAGGTAGGAATAAGAAAGGCAAATCATAGGCTACACATGAATTTATCCTAAACCTGATTGGCCCTATAGCCTAATTATTTATTTTTTTCCCCTGCTTATTTTCTCATCTGTTTTGTCATAGGGGATGTCATACTGCAGCAATTCGACAGTTTCCTATCCTTGGAGAGCCGGAGTGAGGACTTCCTCTCCTTTCCTCCCATGCAGAAGAGGCTGGACATCTTCCTGAGGAGTGCCATGGAACCTTATCCAGAGCTGTGGGGCTTCTGCAAGAAGCTGCTCATCCTTTCCCACGGCCAAGCTACAATTGAACGTGGATTCTCTATCAACAAAGAGGTGGAGTCAGACAATATTCAAGAGGACACTGTGGTCACACGGAGGCTGGTGTGTGACTATATCACACAACACGGAGGTGTTACCCAGGTAAGAATGACCCCTGCCTGGACTAGTAAAATGCTTTTGACTTAAAAGTTGACAGAATCATCATAGTTGGCTTCTTGAGTTTGTCACTGACTCTGGTTCTCTTTTCCCAATCCTATACCTAGGTTCCACTCAGTAAAGCGCTACTCGAGAGTGTAGCAAGAGCTAGGACCAGATATCGTGCCCATCTTGAGACAGAGAGAAAGAAAAGGGAGGCAAAATCCCAGGCTCTTAAGAGGAAAGAGGTAGAGGACTGTCTTCAGGAGCTAAAGGTGAAGAGGAGACGCATACAAGAGGTGTGTGAGGGTCTAGCTAGGGATGCGGACAGGCTGTCTGAGGAGGCTGAAAGGAAGGCAGGAAGCAAGATGGCTGACCTGATCTCCAGGTCCAACCTCCTGCGGAGAGGCCATAAGGAGAAGTTGACGGAACTGGCTGTCCTTGATAAAGAGATTGCTGCCCTGAGTGAAAAGCTTAGGAGTTGACTGTGTTTCTTAATTTAATTTATTGTTGAGTTCTGATTTTCGATGTTTATTGTTCAGGGGTCTCTCAGTTCCCCATATTCCTAGCATGGAATAAGTAGCTAGCTAATGTTAAAAAAACAACTTAACATTGTTTGGCAAACTTTCTTGTGGCCTACTGAAATGTTTTTATTTTTCACACCTGCTTGGCGTATCTTTTACCCATTCCACATTTGAAAAATAAATGAACACAAGTTCAAGGATTTTGTTTTTCTTTGCTGATAGGGACGTGAAATAGGTATTCATTTTTTATATAAATGGTCTTAAAAAGGTCTTAAAAAGACTTGAATTTAACTTGAAGAAACCTGTAGGAACCCTGTATAATAAAGTAGTGTGTTTAGTGCATTCTGGATTGTCAAAGAGTGACCATTAGTTGCACATATACAGATGTATAGATACAGGCCCCCACTAATAAATAAATTCAATAAAGGTAACCTTTTGTACATATTTTTAATGGTTTAAATGTTTAATCTACATGTTTGACCACTTATGAACTACTCATATGAACCACTCATTTAGCCTACTATATACGTGTACGTGACTAATGTGCCCTACCATCACCAATAAATAAATTACTTTTAAAGCACAAAATTGTTTACAAGAGAACAAGTTTCTTCATTGATCTAATCACTTAAATTTTGGTCTCAGAATGCACCAGATTTATGCATTTAAATTTAAAATGTACAAAATTTTCCTCCGGGGGCATGCCCCCTGGAGGGACCGATGTCCACCCACCACAGTCTCACAAAATCCTGTGGGAAACACTGACTGCCCTAATTTTTATATACAATATGTTAGTTCAATAGTATATAACAGTTAGTTCAAACTTTGGCCTGCGGAGGGCAGTAATACACTTAGCAGTGTCTAATAGAGAAGAAGAGAGCTAGTTCAAGATGAGCATTTATGGTTAAAACATATATATAATTTTTATTTTTTTTTGGAAAATGAGCTATGGTTTCTCTAGATAAGACCCTTATTTCTCATCTGGGATCCTGTAGAACGCTTTGAAGCTGCACTGAAACTGTAATTTTGACCTTCAACCATTTGGGCTCCATTGAAGTCCACTATAAGGAGAATAATCCTGGAATGTTTTCATCAAAAACCTTAATTTCTTTTCGCCTGAAGAAAGAAAGACATGAACATCTTGGATGACATGGGGGTGAGTAAATTATCAGGAACCTTTTCACAAAAGGCGGAGCTAAACTGGGGCTCGATGACGCACTGGAGCCCTCGAGCATGGCCACGCCCCTAACACTATATAACTGTCTGACGCACTAGAGTAACCGAGCATGGCACCACCCCTAACGCTACAGCAGCTTGCCCGCTTAATCTCGAGTGTCAATACTGTTAGTTATACAGCCTACATTTTGCTAGCTAGTAATTCCTTCATCACACAAATGCATATTACCTGGTTGCGATAATATACAAAAGAAGCTTTTTCTCCTTATTTAAATTTGATATGAAGAAGGGATGGATTCAATTAGTCTCTGCTGTGATAATTTTACACCGGAGAGTTTTACAAACTTTCATCAGACAACTGGGATTCACTGACAATCTGCTGTTATTGGTGAATGGGGCTGAACAGACTATCTCCCGCCTCGGCCTTCATCCTCCCGTCTCACGGCGCCGTCACCTGTTGACTCGACAACAGTCGGCAGTACATGCCACCAATGAGTGTATGTTGCCTTGTGTGCTTAATTAGTAGGTGGTCCACAGTAACTCTACTAAATTTTGCAACCCTCTAACGTGATTCTTTTGTTTATATGCATCAGTGAGTTTGACTGATTAGACAAATATGTTGAGGCGGCAGCTCTCGCGAGTGGGTGTGGTTTCAGCGCCGACAGCGGACACGCCCCATCGTTTGAGAGCAGAGAATACTGCTAATTTTTTCAAGATTTTGATAATTTATTTAATTTACTTGCCGTTTTTTTTAATCATTCAAATTTGGCTGGGTGGTTAATAACACATTTTACTGTGCTGTGACATACTCAGAACACAGACTTTAATAGGGCTTTACAGGACTTTAAGCTTGACGTCGACTAGTCGCTGGTCCTATAGAGGGCGCAGCAGCATAAGAAATCTTTGATGTTCACATTTACGCTTCGTTTCCAAAATGGTTACGTTGCTACAGCCTTCATATTGTAACCGTATCAAAGAACCTAAAAAAAATATGAAAATAGATATTCCCAAACATTTAATATAGGCTATAGGGAATTGCACACAACACATATGGATTTGTTTTTAATTTTGTTTTTTAATGACCCGCCCCGCAAATAAAGTGACAATTTCTTATCCCGCCCCAACCCGACCTGCGGGGTTCGCGGGTTATGAGACGACTTGCGCATCACTAACCTACAACTGGAGAAGGTTAACAGATGACTGTCATGCTATGAACCTGACATGACTAATGGATAAAATTCAAGATCTTGAATCTGCTCAAAGTACACCCAAATATGTTGGATGAAATAATGAAGTTGTGTCAACAACTATGTTCTTGCAACTTCTTTGAGAGTCCCATATAAATATATAATGTATGGATAATCTCATGTACTGGTAATGTGGTTTAAGAGGTACATTGTCCTAATGAATTCTCCTCCTTTTTGCAGGTCTAAGTCAGCCACAGTGGATACAGTGAAGCCACAAACACAGTTCATAGTTCTTGTATTTCTATTACACATTAAATAATAAAAAATATCATGTTAATAATTTTTGTCAGATGTTTATTTCCAGCTGGGTTTAGTAAAAAAGATGGTCTTGATCCAAGTATAATTTTGATTTCAGTTTCATGTTCTTGATTCTTTGCAAAACACAACCTGAACAGTTAGCTATTGAAAAGTTGGTGTGCAGTTTATATCAATTAAATTATATATTCTTGAGGGGTTTTTTTAAGCCACAAGGAGAAAACCAGTGTATAATTGTAGTAATAATTTAAATTACTTAATTAATCAATGGCCTAATTAACAGCTACCAGTTAAACATACAAATCAGAACCAATACAAAAACTGCAATGGAAACCATTAAATATGTGCAAATAAAGACCAATACAAATTTGTAATGGAACTATTAGAACCAATACAAAAACTGTAATGGAAACCATTAAATATTTGCAAATAAAGACCAATGCAAATTTATAATGGAACCATTAGAACCAATACAAAAACTGCAATGGAAACCATTAAATATTTGCAAATAAAGACCAATGCAAATTTATAATGGAACCATTAGAACCAATACAAAAACTGCAATGGGAAGAACCATTATGTGCAAATAAAGACCAATACAAATTTGTAATGGAACCATTAGAACCAATACAAAAACTGCAATGGGAACCATTAAATATATTTGCAAATAAAAACCAATACAAATTTATAATGGAACCATTAGAACCAATACGAAAACTACAATGGGAACCATTAAATATTTGCAAATAAATACCAATACAAATCTGTAATGGAAACCAATACAAACCAATAAATCCTAATGGAATGTGCCCAAAACACACTACGTAATGGAAACCATTTTGTAATGGTTTTAATGGTTAATGGCTGATGGTTTGTAATGGTTTTGTAGTGGAAACCATTAGGATTTCTGTAATGGTTTCTATTTTTTTTTTAAGCAGGGGAGGTGGACTGAAGAAAAAACCTCAAAGTGGATGGCATTTGTACGAGAAAATGGTGCATAAAGTTGCAGGTAATTTTTGATTTTTTTTTAATTATAAATCACACATTGATATTAAACGGAGAATACATTTTAAATGATCGCTAAACTGCATGAACCATTGATTTACCAAACAACTGGTCAGGGTAACGTTAGCCCAGCTTACTAGCTCGGTTAGTTGAGCAGAAATTAACCGTTTACGTTTTTTAAATTTCTCTATTACTGCATAATTGTGTGCGTTGTATGTTCATATTTAACAGCTAACGTTAACTACGAGTAGATTATTAGACTGAAGTGCATAATTCTATGATCTTTAAATGTTTATGTGAGAATAATATCTTTAAAAAGTATTATTTTAGCGGCCAGACACATGTAGTGGAGAAATAAAAATGCATGACTGTTAACTACACTGTGTTTCACAGACAGGCCTCAGCCAGGATTAGGCCTTAGTTCAATATGAATATTTAAGTAGTTTTTATGAACGTACACTAGAGAGAGAGAGAAAAAAAAAAAAACATGTGTGCATCTTGAGACGGAACAATGGCTTAGATATGATTTAAGATATATCAGTACAAGTGTCTTTCAGTTAAAACAGCTCAAACATGCATTTTAGTCTAGGGCTAGCTTAAAGTGCATATTGCAGGTTAAACATTTTTTTTCGAGATGAATATATAACCTTGTACAAAAATACCATATAAAAAGGTACTGCAGGGTTTAAAAATGTTTTGCAGGACATAAGGACA
This sequence comes from Megalobrama amblycephala, assembly GCF_018812025.1. Taxonomy (NCBI): domain Eukaryota; kingdom Metazoa; phylum Chordata; class Actinopteri; order Cypriniformes; family Xenocyprididae; genus Megalobrama; species Megalobrama amblycephala. The sequence goes on along the minus strand of NC_063065.1, from coordinate 23,253,817 downwards.
TGAATTTAGTAGATAAAGTGACGGTCTCTGTAAAAACCGCTTTTTTTTTCAGGAGTCGATCGCCGAGCTCTGTGTTGACTCAGTGCAGAGTAGGCTGGTATTCAGTGACAGCGGTCGTGAATCAGTGTGCTTTCTGTAGTTTTTGTATTCTATTTATCATCGTCATGGTAAATTATTGTGTTTGTGGAGGTTGCACAAACTCCAGCCTGTCAGGACATCGAGACCAGAGGTTTAATAACAAGAAAAAGGACGCTGCTATCTTCCGTGCCGGGGTGTGTTTTGTGCAGGTGAAGAGAAGGGACTTCACTTCTGCATCTGCTTCGAAAAACGCGTTCATTATAGACCGGATGATTATCATCCTGGCGATATGATGGAGTTCAACATTGTAATACTACTGTAAATAATGATATTAAATGAATAAACTTACACACGCAAAGCTTCTTCACCGTTTTTACTTGAATCAGTTTCAACACTGATGAATACAAAGTATGTACACATGCATACAGTCTCACACTTACACAAAACCGGTTTTGAATTATGTGCTGGTAATGTAAATACTCCAATTTCATTCATGTCATACTGTAAACGTATACATTCAAGTTCAAACTACATAATCATGGCGTCATATACATCCTCACACTATCAGTGAATGGGCACGGAATAAACTCATAACCAGTGTTAGGTATAGTTACTTTGGAAAGTAGTTAGTTAGGTTACAACGTTACCATCAATTAAAAGTAATCAGTTATGATACAGCGTTACCTATTCATAAAAGTAACGCGTTAGAGTACTCATGCGTTACCAAAAATTAAAAGCCGTTTGCAGCGGCTCACACATGACAGACACAGCCCCCGGCCCCTTTAAATGCACCTAGAAGTCGCGACTCCCGATAATGAATAACGTCAGTCATCCGACTAAATTAACACTGCAGGATAACAATAACAGGAAAGACAGTCAGCAATAGGCTATTCCACATGGCGTTTTATTTATTTATTATCACAGAACATATTATTAATCAAAATTCGCACCTACCCAGCCCAGGTAGCCTAGGCTACTGTATATTATGAGCACCACAAGATAACTCCTGATTTTTCTTTAACTTTAAATAATGCAGTTATCAAAGTACAAGTATGCTTACTTGTAAACACAACCTTAAACAGGCTTGCAGATTTAAATCCATTTAGAAATGATGAACAACCAGCCAGCCAACGATCTAACAGAAATTAACAGCTGCCTGTCAAACAAAAATGATAACAAACCGAATTAAATCCTTCACTGCCACACAGGCAAATGACAAATCGTTTAATAGCCGAACTAATTATTATTAAAGTGTCACTCACAGTCACAAGCCTAAATTCGCTTTAGCACAGTCCTCTTACATTTACTCTTCAAAGTAGTGATTAAAACGTAGCAGAAGCAGATTTTTTATCTTTTCTAGTCTCATCTTTTATCCAGCGCAGTTTGAATTTAGGAATGGTCACTGCAGCCAGCAGGGCCTCCTTGCTGTCCAGCGTGGATGCAAAGCGTGTCTTTATGGCCTGCAAGATACAGGCAGGCATTAGAGATGCGTGGATGGAAATTAAGTTATTCTACCTCAAAATATCAGCAGTGAACTCCGTCTCCGATCGGCGCACATGGACAAAAATAAATAAATTATTTAAATAAATAAATAGCCTAAATTAAACGCACTTCGGCAAACCTGACCGTATAATATTTTAATTGTAACCTATAATAGAAAACTCATTTTGGCACATCATTTAGGCTTTTTCGTTGGTGCACCATCAGCTATGCCTACAAAAGACGGATGAAATTTAATATTAATAATTGATCCATGTCGGTATACACAGCCTAATATTTTACACGTAGGCTATAATTAAAAAAATAGCCTACAAAATCAAGATAGCCTATTTACTTTTTATTTATTAAATCCATCCAGGAAATTGGTTAATGAAACATGGATTAAAATTAAGATACAATTAATACAAAACGAAATTCGCTTTAAAGAAAGGCTTTGTGCTTTCTTTTTGAGGTCTCTGTGAAAGTTTGAAAGACTTTTAGTGCCGCGGCGCTTTCAGGGTGGTCGCGTCCGTAATGGAGAAGAACTGTCACGTAACATTGTTTTTTCCTCATAAATGACAAAATAGGCCTACTTTAAAAAAAAAAAAAAAAGACAAACCATAATTATTTTTTTTTTTAAAGGATGGAATTTATAGCGTTTTGGGGAAAAATGGATGGATGACCTTCTATTGCCTTTGTTAATTCTCATTTTTTGAGTTTGTCACGTAAAAAATATTTTAGTAAAGCTTGGTAAGAAATGAGCAAAAACAAAAAAAACAGACGAACAAACAATTTTACCTCAACTATAACATCAGGCAGGCCAGATGTCATCCGGGAGAGATTGTCTTTTAAATCCAGTGTTTTTGCCATCAGGGCCTCCAGTGTCGGCAAGATCGTTCCATAAAAACAGTTTTCCTCCCCTTGAAGAATATCCAGGGCCATGGCCAGCGGTTTGAGAATCACGCAGTACTCTTTAATAAACTGGTACTCCCTGTCAGTAATGCACCTGATGCCCAGCTGGGTGCACAAGTTGTGCAGGTCAGTGATGGGGATGTCCATGACCCTGCACAAAGCCTCATAAAAAGAGTTCCATCTAGTCGTCGTGGGAACCAGCAGCTTTCTCCTGCTGAATTGTTCCACAGTTTCTGATGCATATGCTGATCTGCTCGCTTTGGTCCAGAGTGCCGAACATTTAGCAGTAGCACTCCTGTATACTGCTCTTGTGCCACTGTTGGAAGACAGCCATTTTTCTATGTCAGTGGTGGATATCAGATTCAGCGTATGAGACGCGCATCTGTGGTGAGGAGGGAGACTGATCATGCCATCACCATCAGAGCTTGACAGCACATTGTTTATATCCTCGAAAGTGACACTTTCACTCCGATCTTCCTCCTCCTCTGAGTCCGAGGCCGTTTTGTGAAACACCTGGAACGCCTTTACAAAATTAGATCCATTGTCAGTGACAGTGGCTGTCACTTTCCCACCAAGGCCATATGACGTATGAATTTGCTCGATCTCTCCTGCAACTACATCATACGTGTGCCGTCCTCTCACCCGCCTACATGCGATTGCAGCTTTCCCCCGCTTCAGAGTGGATGGATGTATCCAGTGTGCCGTCATTCCCATGAAGCTCTTATTATTAGCTGTCCACAAATCTGCCGTGGTAGAAACAAAGTCCAGTTCTTCAAACGTTTTTTTCAGTTCTTTCTCCATGTCTATGTAGGATTTTTCCAGATAGCTTGCAAATGTTTTGCGGTCAGGCACTGTTCCCTCTGTGTTACGTGTAGTTGGGATTTTACTGATTAATCTACGGAAAGATGGAGACTCCACAGTTGTAATTGGAAGCATCTCCTCGACTACCGGCCACAAGTTTGTGAACCTCACTGATGGGGACTGTTTTAGCGGAGTTAAAACTCAAACGCTGTTGCTTTGGAGCTGGTGCACCACCGTCGTCCTCCTCAGCAGGCTTTGCTACCAGAGTGCTAGATTGGTGTTTGGATGCGAGATGTTTTTTTTAAATTTGAGGTAGAATTTTTGGCGGTCGACAGAAGCTTTTCACCAACGCAGAGTGTGCATTTTACCGTTATGTTCTTTTCTTTTTCGTTGACAAATTGAAAATAATGTGCGTACTTCGATAAACCAAACGCTGTCCTCTCTGCCATCTTGCCGGGAGTTTGAAAAAAAAAAACCCCACACACACAGGGTCAGGCGCAGGGCACAGACAGACATATCACAGCCATTGACTACGATCACAGAGCTTCGGCTCCGCTGATACATCCGCAGGTGGCACAGTAGACCTAGGCCTACTGTCTGACAAAAAGCAGGCTGCAGTCGGGATTTTCCTTTCCTTAAAATAACGGATTACTTTTTTTTAAAAATAACGAAGTTACTGATTACTTACGCACGAAACTAACGCGTTAAGTTACACATTTCAGGAAAAAAGTAATTAGAGTACTCTAACGTTACCCACAACACTGCTCATAACACAGAATTAATGAATAAAGGATAACATTACATGAAACACATAAACTACTACGTTCGGCCGCCGGCGGGAGACATGATTACGGATCCATCAGAGATGCAGCTTGATGAGCACGTGAATTGTGCACCGTAAATCTTTATTATTATTATTTTATTATTTCATTTGCTAACTACCAAATCAGTCGTGATGAGAAACCGCTATATCACGTAACTTTAGTGTGGACGGATATTAACGCGTGTGACATAGGCCTGATCAAGGTTTATCAGATTCTGTTATTAGTAATCAATAACGTTACTCCTAGATGACCAATAGCTTTGCTATTGCCTGATTCATGATAATAATCTGTACAATATTGTGATCTGAGCACATATCGTTAGCTAAGCTAACATCGGTCGCTGCCCTGTTCTCCACTGATTCTCCTCACTCAATTTGTCTCTTTTGACCGTTATTCTGTCTAATCCTGGCCTGTCCCTGCTCTCTTGACCACATAGCAGGCTAATTGTATGGCTGTGGTTTGTGATACGAGTGTGAATAAACATTTACAATTTCCTCAGCGTCCGAACTGTCATTGCGATCCATTGTTTTCCTATTGTTTATATTGATTGCGCTCCCTTGAGTTACGTCACTTCCGATTTGGCATTTTTCAGATGCGGAAGTAAAATTCTCTCACAAAAAACGACTCCAGAAGCCTATGTAGCATATTTTTCCTTTTTTTTTTTCAAGAAAATCTATTTAATACATTATTTTTCTATACATTGAGTCACTGAAGCTCTAACCTGCAATATGCCCTTTAAGCCTTGTCTGTGAAACCAGAGGTGTTTAAAAAATATAATAGCCCTAGTTGTAACTTTTGCTTTAGATTCTACACTTTGTATTCCCCTTTTTTCCCCACAGAGACAGTCCACCCTAGAAAAACCAACAAGGACACAACATCAGTCCAGTCTAAAACTACTTGGGTAAAGTTGGTTTTATATTCGCACATTCAGACATCAGTATTCAATAGCCTTGTTAATCACACTACATTGGACATTCAGTGGACATTCACAAGTAAATATTCTTTTAAAACAATACTTGCCTATTTTGATTGACTGTGAAAAATGTTGTAAGTTGACAATCGTTGGTTGTCAATATCATGTCGCTGCTTAAAATTCGCAAACATTAATTTATTGCACATTTATTGGAAAGTCTGAATTTATCAGAAGTCCGAATGTGCTAATATAAAACCAACTTTACCCAAGTTCCAAAACTTCTGAGCAAAAGAAAATGCGGGCCAAGCTTTTTAAGAATATGGAAGTTGTTCTGGCGGAGGCGGATGTTTAACTTTATATCTTGTTAAGCATAATTATTACTATTATTTATTAATAAGAGTAGTAATAGTATAGAAAATATGTGATGCAAAGCTAAATTGTATCAGGCCCCCTAAACACTTTTTGTTAAAGCAATGTTCTATTTATTAATATAACTTTAATATTAATTCATGTTTGCCTTTCCTCACAGCTTGAAATTCACCCGGGCTCAGGAGTTTGTGTTGTGGTCATGCAAACAGCCCCACTGCCATGGATGTTTCTTCTTGGAGTATTTGAAATTGACAGTTTTGCTAAAGAGCAATCTCAGAGGTATGTAATTGGTCATTGTGTGTGCATGTGTCTGTATAATTATTATTATTTATTGGTAATTATGTAGATTGAACTTAATATCTGAAGTCTTTGAGTAAGGGGTCAAAAAAAAAAAAAAAAAAAAAAAAAAAAAACTGTTCTATTATAGTAATTCTGGCATATTTACAGATATATGTACACACATTTACATTAAAATATGATGATTTATAAATAATTTGAGTTGTACTATTTACATTGTCACCATTTTACTTAAGCAGGCTGTCCAAGAATTAAGTTGAAAAATGTATTTTATGGTTGAGTAGTTAGATAGGAGTGGAGTGAGTTCTGATTTTGTTCTAAACTGTTATGTTGCTCTTTCTTAGGTGGCAAGTCTAAAAAAAGCAAGCCCTGGGGAAACAAAAGAGGCCTTGGACAGAACAAAAATTGATGCAATAATGAGTATGTATATTACTTTTTTAATTAGGCTCATTTTTTAAAACTGTTGAACCAAATGTGACAGTAAAACCATGAGAATTTATCAGTGTCATCTTGGTGTATCAGTGTGATGACACTTAGGCCCAATCCAATTTCTATCCCTACCCCTTCATTTTGTGTGTTCACATGAAGGGGTAGGGGTGTCTCGATTCTCTTTTGGCTGGAGTGGTAGAGGTAAGGGAAAGGGCCAGATAGCCCTTCAAACAAAGATTTTTGAGGACCACACTTCAAACGAAGGGATATGAGAAATTTCCCTGCATACACCGACTACCGTGCTGCTAGAATGCATGTAGTGATATTTCCACTCAGGATCGATCACTTATGTGTAACCTGGCTGCCAGTTTCTCCGTAGCTTGCTAAACGTGCTCTTTGAATGATGTGAACACATCTCGTATCGTCTGTAAACTCTTGCATTACCAAGGCAATAACTAACTCATTTGTATTACTTTGCAAAGAGCTCCGTTATCGCAGCGCCACAGTAGAAAATGAAACCATATCCATACCGGCCGACTTGGCACGAAATGCAATGGTTAAACAAACAGCTTGGCCCTATGGAAAAGCAGCTTTACCAGTCTTGGGAAACTCGAAGGCTCATACGTTTTCTAACTGATTCTGAACTTGATTTCTGTTGATATGCGCACTTCATTGCTGTTCATACTGGTTAAACGTTACAGGACACTAATAAAAGAAACTATGATGACGTGTAGTAGTGGTTTCCCATTTCTTAGGGGAATATATTCACCCCTACACCTTGCCACTCTGTTTCAAGGGGAAGGGTGAAGGGGTATAAAGTAGAATTGGGATTACACCTGGTTCTGAAAAATGCCTAAAATTTATCTACTTAACGAAGTATGCCGTGTTCATTTAATGTGTTTTAGGGGATTATAATTTGGATGTCCTTAGATAAATGTTGTAAAACTAAAAGACATTTCTTTGTCTTTTTTACAGATGCAGTGATCCAGAGATCTCCTGGAACCACCAGGGGCCAACTAAGGGTCGCTATTAATCAAAAGGTCACTGAGCTGCGGACATCCAAAAAGACTCTAAAACTTAAAAAATGAACAGCATGCATCATATACCTGGGGCCTGTACCATGAAGGAAGTTTAACAAACTCAGTGTTATAGGAT